>NC_083431.1:46590229-47212313 GCF_020745735.1 Hemiscyllium ocellatum
ACACGTATGGTAGGATAAGCATTAATAAAATGGCAGTTTGAAACAAAGGTAAATGTGCACTTCACCACATTTTGCACCCTCCTCTTTAAAAATGGCAGCAAATTTAGCTACAATGCCTTGAGATAATTGGCAGGGTGATGGTCTGTGATTGACAATCATGTAAACCCTGGAAGATGTCTTGCTCTGGATTTGCGCAGGTTTGCGAAGTAGCGGTAGCGGTGTCAACAAATGCATGGAAATGAGGATCGGCCAATCGTCTTTCAGAGAGCTGCCCAATCATGATTGAATTTCCTCAGCCATGTAAAATTCCATGTGTTCAGGCAGAGTCCAATGAGGCACATGCACCGTACCCAAAGCTGTTCATTATTCAGTGCAAGGTGTCTTACTTTCAGAACATTTCTACTTTAATTTCGAGTCACTGCCTCTGTGGTCTCTCCAATAAAGCCAATCACATGTTACAGTCAGGATTTGTGCTTTATTGCCCAATGTCTTCCTACAAAAAAGCATAACTTGAGCTGTGGTAATAAAGCTCTGTGCTGAATTAACTAAATACTATCAAGTTGTACATTCATTAAAATGCTCTCGGGTCTTCCGACTGCAGTTTAATTAACAGTCAGGTGCAATCAATTAATATTCATGAAGGTGATTTAAATTGCAGATTGCATGTGACTGGACAGAGCAATAAAACCTGATTCCTGTACCATTAAAGACGGCTAATGAGCCCATTAACTACCAAGAATATGTTCTGTGTTTCTGACTTGTTCTTATTCTCTTGCAAGAAACCTCTGTCCTTTGAATACTAATTTCCTTAGCAGTTCAAGCTGACTTGCTGTCCATGCCATGTGTCATCACCCTGATGCCTCCCTCTTGCCCTCTCCAGTGATTGGCCAGTAGCTGGACAATTCTGTTCCAAAGTCTCCTGCCTCAGTTGTGTTTTCTTCACAGTCTAACGCCTGCACTCCGCCAACACTTACAGATGTGATTCTGTGATGGTAATTGGTGGAGAGTGAAGAATGGGGTAGAGGGATTGGAGAGTGTTAAAGGTGAGAAATTACAAGAAAAGAAGCAAAATGCTGTACAACATGGTCTACTGTCGAAAATAAGCTTGGGCAAGGAGTAGAGAATAGGGCTAAGAGCGAAGTACATCCATATAAGGAAACAGTTATTGAAGCTCAGTGCTTAGCACTGGTACCTCACAGTGCTCTTTGGAAGGTTGGTGTGAACTCGATGGGTTGAATGGCCTGCTTCCACACTGTCAGGATCTTATGAAAGGGACAATGGAAAAGGAACAATTAACAGTTAATGGCAGGAGCAGCTGTTATTTGTGTTGGTCAACATTGCCATGTTATATGACCCCTAGGTAACAGGTCACACAATACTACTGAGAACATGTTCTGTGTTTCTGACTTGTTCTTATTCTCTTGCAAGAAACCTCTGTCCTTTGAATACTAATTTCCTTAGCAGTTCAAGCTGACTTGCTGTCCATACCATGTGTCATCACCCTCCCTCTTGCCCTCTCCAGTGATTGGCCAGTAGATGGACAATTCTGGCATGGTGGCTCAGTGGTTAGCATTGCTACCTCACAGTACCAAGAACCCTGGTTCGATTCCAGCCTCAGACAGACTGTCTATGTGGAGTGTGCACAATCACCCTATGTCTACGTGGGTTTCCTCTGGATGCTCTGGTGTCCTTCCACAATGCAAGGATATGCAGGTCAGGCAAATTGACCATGCTAAATTGCCCACAGAGTTCAGGGATATGAAGGTTAGGGGTAAATATAGAGAATGGGTCTTGGGGGGGGGGGTTACTCTTTGGAGGGTCAGTGTGGACTTGTTGGGCCAAATGGCCTGTTTCCACACTACAGGGATTCTAAGTAATTATATAGCTTAAGACAGTCATACAAGTATTAATCATAATGAATAACCTGGGTGTTTCAGGAAAGGATATATATAACTTGGAAGTGGAAGTCCTGTTGGAATTAAAGGACACAGCACCATGCAAGAAAATAAGCTGCACCTTGTTTTTGCAGTAAAGGGCTGACCCGGGGACACAGCCTTAGAATTAGAGGGGGTCAATTCAGAACAGAAACGCGGAGACATTTCTTCAGCCAGAGAGTGGTGGGCCTGTGGAATTCATTGCAGCGGAGTGCACTAAATGTCTTCAAGGCAGAGATTGATAAATTCTTGATGTCAGAAGGAATTAAGGGCTACGGGGAGAATGCGGGTAAGTGGAGTTGAAATGCCCATCAGCCATGACTAAATGGCGGAGTGGACTCGATGGGCTGAATGGCCTTAATTTCACTCCTATGTCTTATGGTCTTATATAGTTTACTTCAGTCCAATGTTGCATGTAACCATTGTGATGCCAAAATGTAGAATATGTTAGTTTCAACTGTAACTAGCGAAGTGTCTTTTACCTTGACACCCAGATCTCTCCACGCTATACAAAAGCTGGAATAAAGCCCTGTTTGTTACAATCTATTCAAACTGAAGACTCAATGTATGAAATTCCCTACAACAGGCAGATGTAGGGCAGGACACTGCTCTGCTCTCCTTCGACATATCTGTGCTGTCCACCTGAACAGGCAGGAAGGGGCTTGGTTTAATCCCCGCTGCCTCCTTCAGTTCCAGGAAAACCTCCTAAAACCAGCAGAAAATTCTCCTCAATTAGTAGAATTACTCCAATAATGATACGTAAAATCATTGGAATTTTAAAGTAATTGACAATGATCACCAGGCAATCTGGAGAGCTGCTCTGGAAGCAAGTTTTAAATGTGCATTGGGATTTTCACGGCATTAAGGGCATCCTGCTGTACTAAAGGAGTGCTTTTGTGAAGCAGCCACTCTTAAGGTAGGAAACACGGCTGACAAACCGAGCACAGCAAGATCCCATAAGCAACAAAACCCACAATAAGATGAGACGGGGACAAACGTCCCTGCAGTTGTACAGACCATGCCAGGGAAACAGCACTTACCCAAGAGAGCAGATGGAAGCTGGTGTGTCGTCTGACAGCTGTCACCTCTTGCACATAACGCAATAGTGATTGGATTGCCAGTCTAGTATTGGTGCTCTAAAGTGGGTTTTGAACTAAAAGCCTCCAGATTTTTAGTGAGGCTGGCATCTTCATCTCCCCAGTCCCTTATCTGATGGTGCTCTGAATTGGACAGATCCTGAGACAGCTAAAATGTTTGTACCCAGATTCTTAAAAGAAGAATCAGAGATCCTGAAACATGACCACAAAACAGAGTGAAACTGACACAGTACAGTATGATTATAGGACAACTACAACGTAGAAGAAACTGATCTATCAGTTTGCATTGATCTCAGTCACCTTCTTGTTTCAGTCTGACATTACCAATTCAGCAGTGAGGTTGGGAGTTTAGAAATGCATCCGTGGGACATGGACATCGTTAATATTGGCACATTTATTGCTCTTCTTTAGTTGTGCAGGCACAGGGGGGTAATTGATATTCCTCTCATACGACTGTACTCTGCCTGGTGAAAGAAATTCTTACAGTGCTGTTAGCTCCAGGATATTGGCTTGACAACACTTAAGATATATTGATATATGGTCTGACAGTTTGCAATTTGGAAAACAACTTGGAGCTGATGCTGTTCTTCTCGATAGTGGGGATCACATGTTGGGAAATGTTGTCAAAGCAACCTCATGGCTACATATTCTGTGCATTACACACCTTGCATCCGCAGTGTGCAATGTTCTGAAAGCATTTTTTTTTGGTGAGCATGGCTGCTCCAACAGTTACACAATTTTCTCATTTGCTGCAATATCCCTTCTTTGAAGATTATGGGCATGACGGATAATTTGGAGGCTGGGAGAGTACAGCGAGCCAAGTAGCATCGGGGTGGGGGGTGGAGAAGTCAACATTTCGGATGTAACTCTTCTTCAGGACTCAACCAGTTTGAGGGTTACACCCGAAACGTCGACTTTATCACCTGATGCTTCCTGGCTTGCTGTGTTCCTCCAGCCTCCTGCCTGTCCCTCCTGATGCTGCTTGGCTTGCTGTGTTCCTCCAGCCTCATCCCTGTCCCTCCTGATGCTTCCTGGCTTGCTGTGTTCTTCCAGCCTCCTGCCTGTCCCTTCCGATGCTGCCTGACTTGTTGTGTTCCTCCAGCCTCCTGACTGTCTACCTGAGATTCCAGCATCTGCAGGGGTTTTTGTCTCTAATAATGGATAATTGAGCCTTTTCAAAAAAAAAAGTCCCTTCATGATCTTTTCACAGAACAGCTTGGTTCCACTGAAGAAAATAATGGGTTACATTTGTAGATTTCCTTGAATGTAGGAAACCATTCCAATATACTTCCTGGAGATGGGAAGAAATTGGATACCCAGAGAAAAGAAGAGACAAAATGGGAATAACCAAGGGTTTGTATGGTGGAAACGTTTCTTTAACGATGTGGTTTTTGATTATCAAAATGAGTGTTAGTGGATTACCTGTCCATTACAGATCGTGCTCCCTATTCTATTTCATTACAATCAAAGGTATCAAATGTCAGGCTGGGTGTATTAAGCAGCTTATCAAATATGGCACCAGAGCCAATTGCTGCCCCCGTGTGTTTGATACAGGAAGGAGTTAGACAGGAGCTGGCATTTAGAGATGGGATTCCAGAGCACTGAGCCTGAAGGAACCATCCCCACCAAATGTGAGGCAGGATAAGGAGAATGATACAAGGGGTGGAGTCAGAGGTAGAGGGGAAGGTGACTGGAGGATGGGAAGACCTGACAGAATTGTCAAGAGGCCAACTCATGCTAAACCTCCAGCCAAAACAAGAGCCAGTGTTGGTCAGCAGGGATAGAGGGCATGAGCAAAGGAGGACTGATAAGCTGCGGAACAAGTCAAGGGCAGCAGATCTCTGGATGAGTGGATTTTTATGGATGGGGAAATGAGTGCCTTGGAATCATTAAATTGGAGATGAGATATGGTTTCAATAGCAGATGGACTAAGGTGGACAACTGATAAACAAGTGGAAAGACTTCAAAAATTATTTCACCAGATAATTAATCTGTCTTAGTTTCACTTATCAGTTTATGATATAACTAATCGGGTTTACAGTTTATGATATATCTAAACTGTTATACAGAATAACGAATCTGTCTCAGCCAAACTAACCTGTTTTATGGTTTAACTAATCTGTTTCATGGTAGAGCTAACCTCTTTTGCAACATAACTAACCCGCTTCAAGCTGTAACTAATCTGTTGTTTGGTTTTGCTAATCTCTCTCACAGAGCAGATTTCCACTGAGTTCCACAATGGAAACATTTAACCTCACTTTGTTTTTCTGAGACCAGTCAATCTACTGTGCATTTTCACCAACCTCGAGTCTGATTTATGATTTGCTGCACAGAATTCACACGGAATAAAGCAATTGTGCTGTTACAATCTCGAGATGAGATCCAAGACATGAGCTGAAAGACTGGAGAAGTAAAACGCTCAAGGAGTTGAACTAACATTACTCACTTGTCTTTCAAGTTGAGATGGCTGTCTCAGTGCTTTATTGCATTGTAAACTAAACCTGTCTTAGCACTTTCTTCTTAAGAGCTCGACCATCTACTGTCATAATAGATCTGTGTGGATAGGACACTTTCAGGTACCTCACTCTACAATCATTGTCGAGCTTTAACCAGAAGCGTTGGCAGTTACTCAACTCCAGACGGTATCGTACAAAAGGTCATGACTGTGCTCTTAGTGGATTATGATGACTGACTGATTCTTCCAAACTCCAGCTGGTGGTGCCAAGAGCAATTATAGCATTTGAACGATATCCAAATTTATATCAATGCAAACTAGAGACTAATGTGGGGGTTGGGGGCTAAACTGGATAGCTCCATTGCTGAACACTCACTGTGTATGGTGGAGCAGGCTTTAATCAAACTGATACAGGCAGTACACAAATCTATATACCTCAGCCCAGGTTCGTGGAAGATAAGCACCATGTAAAGTTAAACTTATGCCTGGGGAATTGTATACTTTCTGCAACAGAGGCTGGCACTGCTCGAACAGAATTGGAAGATCTTCAGGAAGGCTTCAAAATATACAATAGACAGGGGAGCATGGCCCCAGGTTGTGGAGCTGCACTCGAGTCACTGGTACAGGAGGAGGTCTGGAGGATGGAGGTTCTCCTCCCTAAGTGAGCTCGGCTGCCCTCCAGGCCCTAGAGGTGATTGGAAGCAAGAGTTTAATGCTGTCAATGTCAACAGCCTTCTGCCAAAGATGTGGATGCATTGCCACAAGAACGTTAATGATGCCATTTGGGTCAATGCCCCCTTAACGTTTACGTTTTATTCTCGTGTAGGATATGGACATCACTGGCTGGCCCAGCAGTTATTGCCCATGCCTAATTGCCTTTGAGAAGTTGGTGGTGAGCTGCCTTCTTGAACCGCTGCAGTCCACCTGATGATAAATGAAAACATGACAGTCCACCTACTATGATAAATATACCAACTACACCAACCTCACACATGATTCAATTCACCACCTCGCCCTCACTCACATAGAAATATAATCTGTATCGATCATGGTTCAAGCCTTTGAGTTATGGTTGCATCCCAGCTTTATATATTGACCAATGCTGTTAGAAACACACTGACATAATACACTTACAGCTACCAACTTTAGCAGGCACAATACATTCACACACTTCCCCACTTCTTCTCCAGGACAGAGTGGCCCACAGGGACAGTAACATGATGCTTCCATAGATGCATCAGGAAATCTACAGGCTAGCACAAACACTCTGGCGGTACAAATACAAATCCTAATATGGAAACTGAGGGATATTTAAATTTAGTTAGTTAAATAAATCTGGAAGACAACGCTAGTATCAGTAATGGTGAAAATGGCAACTACTAGAATATCGAATTGGTTCACTAATATCCAATATGGAAAGAATATTGGCCTACACGTGACTCCCTGCAACACTGCAATGTGGCTGACCCTTACCTCCCCTCTGAAATTGTCACTCAGTGGTATCAAGTAGACACCAACAGACTGCAATATTCCAGACTGGTATCCCAGTGAAAAATTGATCAGTTAGCAATAACACACTCAGCCAACAGGAGGCAAATCCTGCCAGTCAACCCTGGAATTAGAGAACTGCCCTGCAGACGAGTCAAGCAGCAACCTAACATGATCACACTGACAGACCATATCTCTGAGATGATATCCTTGACTCCTACACCACCATCCCCAGGTACAGCCTGTTGCATGGACAGCGCACAGCCAGCAGAGGTGAGATACAATGGAAAACAAGAAACCCTGAGAGCCCTCAACGTTGGTTCTGGACCCAATGATATCTCATGGCATCAGGACAAACATGGGCATCCAAACCTCCTGCTCATTACTACTTACCACTCCCCCACTGTTAATGAATCAAAAACCCCCACCATGCCAAGCTACACTCTGAAGAAGTACTCTGGGTGAATGTCCATCATCAAGATGGCTTGTTAGTACCTAAACAGGGTCAGACTAGGTCTGCAATGAGAGAGCCAAAAAGAGGGAAATTCATCCTCACAAGTCTACTTACTACAGTCATATCTGTCCATGGCAGTGTCGGTAGGACTGATCACAGTCGAAGGTGTGGTGCTGGAAAAGCACAGCCGGTCAGGCAGCATCCGAGGAGCAGGAGAGTCAATGCTTCGGGTATAAGCCCTTCATCAGGAATGAGACTTGTGAGCCAAGGGGATTGAGAGATAAATGGGAGTGGGGTGGGGCTGGGGGTAAGGCAGCTGGGAATGCGATAGGTAGATGAAGATGGAGGAGAAGGTGATAGGTTGGAGAGGAGGGTGGAGCAGATAAGTGGGAAGGAAGATGGACAGGTAGGGCAATTCAAGAGGGCAGTTGCCCAGTCGGAGGGTTGGGACAGGGATAAGGTGGGGGGGAGGGGAAATGGGAAAACTAGTGAAATTGACATTGATCCCATGTGGTTGGAGGGTCCCAAGGCAGAAGATGAAGCGTTCTTCCTACAGGCATTGGGTGGTTAGGGAGTGGCGATGGAGGAGGCCCAGGACCTGCATGTCCTTGATAGAGTGGGTGGGGAAATTGATGTGTTCGGCTATGGGGTGGTGGGGTTCATTAGTGCGGGTGTCCAGGAGATGTTCTCTGAAATGATCCACAAATTGGCGTCCTGTCTCCTCGATGTAGAGGAGACCACATCGGGTGCAACGGATACAGTAGATGATATATGTGGAAGTACAGGTAAATTTCTGTCGGATGTGGAAGGATCATTCGGAGCCTTGGACAAAGGAGAAGGGAAGGCGTGAGCGCAGGTTTTGCACTTCTTGCAGTGACAGGGGAAGTTGCTGGGATTGGTGTGTGAGCTGGAGGAGGGTGCGGATCTGACGAGGGAGTAGCAAAGGGAATGGTCTCTCCAAAACGCAGTTAGGGGTAGGGAGGGAAATATATCTCCGGTGGTGGGGTCTGTTTGTAGATTGAGGAAGTGGCAGAGGATGATATGATGTATCCAGAGGTTGGTGGGGTGGAAGGTGAGGACCAGGCGGAGTCTATCCTTGCTGTGATTGGAGGGGTGGGGTTCAAGGGCAGAGGTGCGGGAAGTGGAGGAGATACGCTGGAGAGCATCATCGACCATGTGGAAGAGGAAATGGAGGTCTTTGAAGAAGGAAGCCATCTGGGAGGTTCTATGGTGGAATTAGTCCTTCTGGGAACTGATGCGGTGGAGGCAGAGGAATTGGGAATATGGGATAATGTTTAGGACTGATGACAGCATGGTCCTTGTGAAGATAAAATACTATCTTCACACTGCATCATATGTGGTCCAACCACTTTTACTAAATGAAATAGATACAGAACGGACCAATCAAATGAAAACTGGACATCTATGAGGTGCTAAGGCCATCATCAAGGGTAGAATTTAATTTGTTAATCTGTATCCCTGACTCTCAGATTACTGGGGGACAAACCCTGGATCGGTGAAGAGTGCAGGAGGGTGTGCCAGCTCCATGATTCATGGTAAATAACAACATAACTCTGACATCAGCACAAGAGGACACGTTTTTCTAGATTAAACATGTGAGAGAGATGTTTGGGGCATGACACTTGAGAAATGTATTCAATTGTTTACTCTGTCATTAAAGGAGGGCTGTGATACATGAGCCCTATAATGAGGTCAGGAGCTAACAGTTTCAGGGACTGAAATGCAGACTCCAACAAACTGCAATATCCAGACTGGTATCCCAATGTGCAGTTAGTAGCACTGCCTTAAAGCACAAAAAAAAATCAGCCACTCACCTAGAAGGACAAGAGAGGCAGTTGTATGTGAATATCACTGCCTGCACATTTCCCTCCATGCTAGACACCATCCTGACTGAAATGATATCACTGTGCATTCACTGGGTGGATATTCCAGGCACTCCCTCTCAAGCAGCACCTCTGGAGGTGTCTCCACCACATGGACAGCAGCAGCAGCTCAAAAAGGCGGTTCAACACCATCTCTCCAAAGACAGGTTGGAATGGTTAGTAAAGGCCTGCCTTTCCAATGATGCTCACATTCCATTGATTAATAAAAATAAACAGCAGCTACAACTGGCAAGGTTGGCACCACTTCCCATGTCAGATCACCATGGTGCCAGGGATAATCACAGCATCCATCCTCAAGACAATGGCCACTAGCATCATTGAAACTGTTGAGAATGATGGCTCTGTTCATTTGTCAAATCCCACTTCACCCTCAACACTCAATCTGTTACGATCTGCAAATTGCAGATGGTGGAAATGTGCTCCTCTTGTTTTCCTCCGTCCTGTTGTCCTTCAATTCCAACCTTCTCACTGAGCATTTCTACTTTTGTTTGGTTTTATTCATCCCTGGGAAGTAGGCATCACCAGCTGGGTTTGAGAGGTTGGGGATGAGCTGTCTTCTTGAAACATTGCAACTACTTGGTGTGGGTAGACTCTCAATGCTGTTAGGTAGGCACTTCCAGGAGTTTGACCCAGTCACTGTGAAGAACCAGCGAGATGGTTCCAAGTGAGAATGGTGTATGGTTTGGAGAGGACTGCCCACGTATCTGCTGGTGAGTTAGGAAGCTGCTTTTGAAGGAGTCTTGGTGAATTTCTGTTGTGCATCTTGTAGATGGTACACACTGCTGCTACTGAGCGTTGGTGGTGGAGCTTACGTTTGTGGATGCAGTGCTAATTAAGTGGGTTGCCTTGTCCTGCATAGTGTCAAGCTTCTTGAGTGTTGTTGGGGCTGCACTGATCCAGGCAAATGGAAATGTTCCATCACACTCCTGACTTGTGCCTTGTAGATGGTGGACAGGTTTTTGGGAGCCAGGAGGGTGCGTTACTCGCCGCAGTACTCCTAACCTCTGACCTGCTCTCGTAGCCATTGTGTTCATAGACATTTTCTCATCAACCTGTTCAGAAATAAAATTAGACACCAGTGGAGGAGATGGGAATTGAACTCAGGTCACCTGAGACACTACCACTGCATCATCAACAGTGTTTATATAACTTGTCAGTTGCTGAAAATGTGATGCTGGAAAAGCGTAGCAGGTCAGGCAGCATTCAAGGAGCAGGAGAATTTACGTTTCAGGCATGAGCCCTTCTTCAGGAAAAGGAGATGCGCTGGAGGGCATCGTCGACCATTTGGGAGGGGAAATTGGGGTCATTGAAGTAGGAGGCCATCTGGCATGTCCTGGAGTGCAATTGCTCCTCTTGGGGGCAGATACAGCAGAGGGGGAGGAATTGGGAGTCAGGGATAACGTCTCCACAGTGGGGTTGGGAGTAGGTGTAATCCAGGTAGCTGTGGGAGTCAGTGGGTTTGAAGCAGATGTTCATGTTGAGTTGGTCGCCGGAGAAGGAGACAGAGAAGTCCAGGAATGAAGTGTAAAACCTACACCTGCATCTCCCCTCTCACCTCCAGCCAAGGCCCCAAAGGATCCTTCCACATCCGACAGAGATTTTCCTGCACATCCAAACACCTCATCTACTGTATCTGTTGCTCTCGATGTGGTCTCCTCTATGTCAGGGACATAGGACACCAACTTGCAGAACGTTTCAGGGAACATCTCTGGTACACGTGCACCAAACAACCCCACTGCCCTGTGGCCGACCACTTCAACTCTCCCTCCCACTATATCAAGGACATGCAAGCCCAGGGCCTCCTCCAGTGGCAAATCCAGCCCATCCGATGCCTGGAAGGAGAACGCATCATCTTCCACCTTGGGACCCTCCAACCACATGGCATCAACGTCGACTTCACAAGTTTCCTCATCTCCCCTACCCCCACCTTATCCCAGATCCAATCCTCCAATTCAGCAGTATCCTCTTGAATAGTCGTACCTGTCCATCTTCCTTCCCACCTATCCACTTCATCCTAACCTCCTATCTATCACCATCACCCCCTACCTGTATCTACCTATCGCCTTCCCAGCTACTGTCCACCAGCCCCACCCTCACCCTCTTATTTATCTCTCAGTCCCCTTTCCCCTCTCCCCACATTCCTGATGATGCCTGAAACATCATTTCTCCTGCTTCTCGATTGCTGCCCGACCTGCTGTGCTTTTCCAGCGCTACACTTTTCAACTCTGATCTCCAGCATCTGTAGGTCTCACTTACTCCCTGTTGGCACAATGAGGCTGAATTTAAGTTTGTAAACTTTCTAATCTGTGCTGAAACTTTTGAGTGTTTCATTTTGTCTTTGAGCTAAGAGGACTGCGCGTCTCTCGGCCTAACATGATTGCATATAATAGGAAGACTTGCATTTATGTAGCCCTTCTGCGTGTATGCATTGTTGTAAAGTAGGAAACAGTAGCCAATTTCCCGCAGTAAATCCCACATCCAAACAATTTTGTTCTTTCAATGCTCATTAAGGGATGAATTTTAGCCAGGACACCCAGGAGAACACTTCTGCTCTTTTTTTTTGGAAATAGGGATATTTTCTGTACACTTGAAATGGCGGGTAGTGTAATGGTTTAATGTCCATTATAAGTTTGCAGATGACACCAAACTTGGAGGTGTAGTGGACAGCGAAGAAGGTTACCTCAGTTTACAACAGGATCTGGACCAGATGGGCCAATGAGCTGAGAAGTGGCAAATGGAGTTTAATTTAGATAAATACGAGGTGCTACATTTTGGGAAAGCAAATCTTAGCAGGACTTATACACTTAATGGTAAGGTCCTAGGGAGTGTTGCTGTACAAAGAGACCTTGAAGTGAAGTTTCATAACTCCTTGAAAGTGGAGTCACAGGTAGATAGGATAGTGAAGAAGGCATTTGGTATGCTTTCTTTTATTGGTCAGAGTATTGAGTACAGGAGTTGGGAGGTCATGTTGCGGCTGTACAGGACATTGGTTAGGCGACTGTTGGAATATTGCGTGCAATTCTGGTCTCCTTCCTATTGGAAAGATGTTGTGAAACTTGAAAGGGTTCAGAAAAGATTTACAAGGATGTTGCCAGGGTTGGAGGATTTGAGCTACAGGGAGAGGCTGAACAGGCTGGGGCTGTTTTCCCTGGAGCGTCGGAGGCTGGGGGGTGACTTTATAAAGGTTTACAAAATTATGAGGGGCATGGATGGGGTAAATAGGCAAAGTCTTTTCCCTGGGGTCAGGGAGTCCAGAACTAGAGGGCATAGGTTTAGGGTGAGAGGGGAAAGGTATAAAAGACACCTAAGGGGCAACTTTTGGGTGGTACGTGTATGGAATGAGCTGTCAGAGGAAGTGGTAGAGGCTGGTACAATTGCAACATTTAAAAGGCATTTGGATGAGTATATGAATAGGAAGGGTTTGGAGGGATATGGGCCGGGTGCTGGCAGGTGGGACTAGATTAGGTTGGGATATCTGGTAGGCATGGACGGGTTAGACCGAAGGGTCTGTTTCCATGCTGTACATCTCTATGACTCTATCCCATCTAAAAGATGGCATTTCCCATACTGTAGCACTGGTGCTGCAGTGCTGCACTGGTGCATCAAGCAAGATGACAATACCCTGAAGTGTGACTTGAATCTGCAACTCTCAGACTCAGCTGTGCTACACACTAAATCAAAGGTGCCATTACAGAACACAGCATAAAATATATCTTCATGGAACAATCGTCCATTAATTACTATAATTCTTCACCCAGAATCACTTTGATTTCAAATTTTGAAAAAACACATTTAATACAAAGAAGGTTTCAGTGGGAAACTAGGGAATTTGTTTGTACTATGGAAGTTCAGTTGCTGTTTTCCATTGAGGAATGTGGCCGTCATTTTAAAATCAGCCAGATAAACGTTCGAGTCCTGTATGTGCTAATGGTTGTGTCACAACACCAGAACATAATGAGTGTCAATGTGAGTAATATGTCTAGATTAGAGATCAGAAGTGTAAAACTTGGCCAGATCATCCTTGGAAATAAATCACTACAGAAAAATAACCTTGAAACGCACTGTGGTTCCTGTGTGTGGCTCAGACCTTCCAGTTCCTGAATAGCTATGCTTCCCCAAATGCATGGACTCATGTGTCCTCTTCATGTTTTACAAGGTGAATGAAGCTGTAATAACAGGGATTTGACAATATTTAGGGGAAGCAGAGAGAGGGATTCTCCAGGCTGTAACCATGACAGCAGTATTATTGGAGAGCTAGGAAATATTGTCGCACCTGCCTGTGAGTAGTGAGCATATACCAAGTAGATCAAGAAAGGAAAAAGGCCATTCATCCCAACAAGTCCATGCTGGTCTTCATCCTCAACTTAAGACTTCAATCCTTCTTCATCCAATTTTATCAAAGTGGCTCTCTGCCAAATGCTTATTTAGCCTCCCCTTAAATGTATTTTTGCAATCTATGTTATCTATATTGTCTATGCAATCTACATTAATGACTTGCTGTTTCAACAAATTGCACATTCTCACCATTGTCTGAGTGGAAGAGGTCTCTTCTGAATTCCTTGCTGGACTTCTTGATGATTATCTTGTATTGTCAGTGTCGAGTTTTGCTATTCCCCATAAGTGAAACAATTTCTCTGAAGCCATTCTCTAAAGGGTTTCCATCATTTTGAAGACCACTATTATGTCTCTCCTCGGTTTTTCGATGTTCAACTGAAATGAGACCTAGTTTGTTCAACATTTCCTGATAGGTCTGAGCTCACAATTATATTATCATTGAACTGAGACTTGTTTGCATGGTCTCCAGTAACTCTGCAACCTTATTATAAGCAAAAGAGCTAGGCAAGTGCATAACCAATGAATCAGAACAAAGTTCCGCACTCCTGCATCATCCAGTCACAAATGCAAATGTTTATAAGATGGCTATGCTCTGAATTGACTCTCCTAATTTAATATTAAATGGAGAACATGAACTTCTTTTAATTATGCCAAATCCATATGACCTAGTTACCAGGGAGACTGGGGAAGATGGTCAATTCTCATTTAGAGTATTATGTTAATTTTCACACACGAACACAACAGTAGAAGCAGCTGGTCTTGTAATTGGCAGACTTTCCTTCTCAATAACTTTGGAAAAAGAGAGAGAGAGAGATGCTGCTGTATACTGCAGGGGAAATGTCCATCATCTGTACAACAGAACACATGCTCTCGGGTCAAAGAAACAAAATTGGTGGAAATTTAAGGGGAGTGGAGACCTTATTGCTGGAAGTCAGCTCAAGGATTCTCAGGCAACTGAGGGAAATGTCTTTCAATGGACAGGGAGATGTGGAGAAATGAGAAGCTTGGAGTAACTTTGGGATGATTTCTGTCAAGACTATATTTGTAGAGAGTCTACAATTCTTGCAGTAAAAAGTGAGGTCTGCAGATGCTGGAGATCAGAGCTGAAAATGTGTTGCTGGTTAAAGCACAGCAGGTCAGGCAGCATCCAAGGAACAGGAAATTCGACGTTTTGGGCCAGAGCCCTTCATCAGGAAAATGATGAAGGGCTCTGATGAAGGGCTCTGGCCCGAAACGTCGAATTTCCTGTTCCTTGGATGCTGCCTAACCTGCTGTGCTTTAACCAGCAACACATTTTCAGCTACAATTCTTGCATGCTGTCATTGATTCTGTTCAGAAATGAGTAAGGAATAATTGTTCTGCAGCTTTGAGTATTACTTGCCTACTTAATAAAATTTAGTCCATGCTGATTTTCATTTCTTTATCACACTACAAATCTTAAGCTTCAAATCTTTTAATGTGATTGAAACAGCAAATCTCTTTGGTTCTACAAGGATCAGGACGATGGTGAAGGACAATTAAATAGCCAGCATAAAGAGGAACCTCAATAATTGCACCTAACCTCTGTAAGGTGGAACCCAGCACATCAGTACAAAAGACTGAAGTACTTGCAACAATCTTCAACTGTAAGTGTCAAGTTCATAATCCCCCACCCTGACACCTGATGAAATTTTCTCCAACGTGGATGCAAATCTTCAATTTGATTTATTCCGCACGATACCAAGAAAAGGTTGAGTTCACTGGTAGCATTCCCAGCTACCTGCTCCCCAGCCCCACCCCTACTCTCATTTATCTCTCATTCCCCCTTGGCCCACAAGCCTCATTCCTGACGAAGGACTTATGCCCAAAACATCGACTCTCCTGCTCCTTGGATGCTGCCTAACCTGCTGTGCTTTTCCAGCACCACACTCTTCGACTCTGATCTCCAGTATCTGTAGTCCTCACCTTCTCGTCCTTCACCGGGTACTGCAAAGGCTACGGCCTCTGACAACCGCCTGGTGATATTTTTGAAGATGTAGTCTCCAGTAATGGCCATGTCTCTAACCAAGCTGTTCTGGTACATCTACAACACTGAAATCTACCCAACAGTTGCCCAGTACAAGCACAATTCACCCATTTATTGCCTTATCAGTCTACTGTTATCCATCAGCATACTGATGGAAGCTGCCAACAACCGATGATGCTAAGGAGGACTTTGATATTTGATGACATTGACTCAGCAATAACTGATCTATAGTTTGCCAGGGACACTTGGCTCTAGATCTTACTACATCCTTCTTCCAAACTTAGATAAAAGACCTGACTCCAGGGGGAAGCAAAAAAGGACAGCCACTTGATATACTGGGTAAATATGATCAAGTTTGGCATCAAATGCCTGAGCAAAAATAATGGCATTTCCATAGTGATATTGGGACTACACTAGTAATGATAATGGCTAATGCTCCAGGGATGTGGATTCAAGTCCCAGCACAACAGATGGTGAAACTTGAATCCAATTAATAAATTTGAAATTAAAAGCTTGCTGGATGGTGAGCACGAAACCACTGTTGCAAAACTCATCTGCTTCACTTATGTGCTTTAGGGGAAGAAAAATCTGTCATCCTGTGACCTACATCAGATTCAGGATCCACAAAAATGTGGCTGACTCTTAAATGGTCTCTGAATTGCCCAAGTAAAGCTCTCAGCTGTAACTACAAAGTTTTAAAAAAGGCAATGATACTTGACAGGATCACATGGCATCAACCAAGCAACCAGAAATGACAATGGCAAGCAACGACTTCCTCACTATCATAGGGTCATCAAAACCCTGTGGTATGGAAGCAGGCCATTCAGCCCATTGAGTCTATACCAACCCTCGGAAGAGCATCCCCATCCTCGGTGAAGAGGAAGCCCATGACAGTGCAAAAGATAAAGCTGAAGTATTCGCAACAACCTTCAGCCAGAAATGCCAATTTGATCATCCAATTTGGCCTCATCCTGAGGTCCCCAGAATAACAGAAGCCAGTTTCAGATTCACTTCAGGTGACACCATGAAATGGCTGCAGGCTGAAGGCATTGCTCAGATAATGAAGCAGTTCATATCCAAATGCAATGAGACTTGGACACTGTCCGGGCTCAGACTGACAAAGTGGCGAGTAACATTCATGTCACACAAGTGCCGGGCAATGTCCACCTCCAATAAGAGAGATATCAACGAATTCAGTGGCATTCCCATTGCTGAATTCTCTGTTGTCAAGACCTGAAACGAAAATGGACTGGCCATATAAATACTACAGCTACAAGAGCACGTCAGAGGCTTGGAATTCTGTGCTGAGTAATTCACCTTTGTCTATCATCTACAAGGCGCAAGTCAGGAGTGTGATGGAATAGTCTCCACTTGCATGCATTAGTGTAGCTCCAAAAACACTCAAGAAGCTTGACACCATCCAGGACAAAGCAGCATCTGAGTGGCACCACATCACCATCTTCACTCTTTCCTCCACCAATTATTAGTGGCAGCAGTGTGTACCATCTACAAGATGTACTGAAATAACTCCCCAAGGATTCTTAGACATCACGTCACCAAAGCTACAACCTCTACAATCTAAACGTAGGAACACAAGAACTAGGAGCAGGAGTGGGCCCTTCGCCCTGTGCTCTGCCATGGCTGATCTGTTCATGGACTCAGCTCCACCTACCTGCCCTCTCACCATAACCCTTAATTCCTTTATTGTTCAAAAATCTGTCTATCTTTGCCTTAAAAACATTCAACAAGGTAGCCTCAACTATAAGAACAAGGGCAGCAGGTAGCTGGGCACAGCACCATTCTCATGCCATCCTGACCTGGAGTGACATTGTTGTTGCAAAGTCAAAGTCATGGAACTCCCTCCTTAACAATGCTGTGTGCTGCAATGGATCAAGAAAGCAGCTAACCACCACCTTCTCAGGGAATCTTAGGTATGCCTAGGTAATGCTGGCCATTCCAACACGTCCCACATTCCGTGAATAAATAAAAATTTTAAGTCAGTGGGTAACAGGAATAATCTCTCCACTGTCTGGAATCATATGCAGTACAAACAGTGATAATTGTTATATGCCAATAATTTTATCCCCAGGACATTGCTGCAGGAATGTGTCTACATAATTATGTCAGAGGGTAGGTATCCTGCAGTCGGAGTAGTGCGTCCCCTAATTCCTCAATGGCTGGCCACAATCCGCAAGGCCAAATCTCCACTTGCTTAGATAGATGCAGTTTCCAACAACACTCAAGAAGATGGATCCCATCCAAAACAAAGCAGCCCATTTGCATGGCACCCCATCCAACATGTTCAACACCGATGTAGGGTGTCAGCAGTATATTGCATATACAAGGTGTACTTTAGCAATTCACTTTCAGCACTTTCCAAAACTGCACACTTAAAGAAAAAGGGCAAGACGTACGTTGGAACACTAACCATGTTCCCCATCATGTCACGTGCAATCCTAACTTGGAACTATGTGCCTTCACCCGATGAAGGAGCAGCGCTCTGAAAGCTTATGATTTCAGATAAACCTGTTGGACTATAACCTGGTGTCATGTAATTTCTGACTTTGTCCACCCTAGTCCAACACCGGCACGTCCACATGATGGAACTGTGTAGCTACTCCTTCACTGTTGCTCGGTCTTGGAACTGCCTTCCCCACAGCATCTTTGTTGGACTTACATCATATAAGCTGCACCCCCTGCAGAAAGTACCTCACTACAACTTCAGTGACAGTTTGAAATGAGCAATAAATGTTGGCTGTGATAACAATACATGGGGCTGCACTGTGGCTCAGTAGTTAGCACTGTTACCTCACAACGTCAGGGACCCGGGTTCGACTCTAGCCTAAGGCAACTGTCTGCGTGAGTTTCCTCCCACAATCTGAAGATGTGCAGGTTAGGTGAATTGACCTTGCTAAACTGCCCAGAGTGTTCAGGGGTGTGTTGGTTAGGTGCATTCGTTAGAGGTAAATATAGATTAACAGGATGGGGGAACGGTTCTAGGTGGGTAACTCTTTGGCGGGTCAGTGTGGACTTGTTGGGCCAAATGGTGGATTAGTGGTGCTGGAAGAGCACAGCAGTTTAGGCAGCATCCAAGGTACAGCGAACTCGACGTTTCGGGCAAAAGCCCTTTTTACCTTGTTGGACCAAATGGCCTATTCCCACACTGTAGGGATGAATGCAGTCATCAGAACTTTACATAGGCCTCCATACATGATTGAATTAAGATTTAATTTAATATTAATAAAATTTCTTGACTTTTCAATTCTACATCTCTCTAAAGATAAAATGTAATATTCGTTTTGCTTTAATTCTTTTGGTGGTTTCTGTATTTGTTTTCACAGAGCCCTTTTCTCCCCTACCTCATTTAGATTCTTATTTTCCAAATTATATGCACCTTCCTTACTTTTCCTACTAAAATATATTGCCTTCCACTTATCTGTGTTAAAATTCATTCACTAATTACATGTACATTCTACAAGTTTAAAAATGTGTGGATACAATCTATAGGACCTCAGCATTGACTATTCGCACAAACATATTTCCCTTTAAAATAAAGAAACTGTAGCTTTCGACTCACCTATGCAAGTTGCAAACAGCAGATCTGTACTGATTCTTGTCGAACCCCTTCCACTAGTTCCTTCCAGTCCTTTACTGTGACCCTCTGTTCCTTGCTATCTCTCCTTAGTTCTGCATGATCTGACCTTATTCACTGCTCTATTATGTGGCATTTTATTAAAAGCCATATTGGAATTCTAGTCAATTTATATCTACCATATTACACACTCTATTGTCACTTTATAGAATTTAATGAGGTTAGCCAAGCAAGGCTTTACTTTTTGAAATCCATCCTGATTATTCATTATTATATTATTAGTTGCTACATGATTTTCTGGTTTCTCCTTTCATAGTGATTCTATTTCTTCTCCTGCTCTCTGAGCAGTTTCTATCCCTGTTCTCATTTTTAGATATAAAATTAACAACCTGCCAATCCTCTGGTGCTGCATATTTTGCTTATAAATTATGTAGATATTACACAAAAAACATGTATTAGTGCCTCCATTAGTTCTTCTCCAGGTTGCATTTTAACATGCGAATGCAATCCAATAGACCTGAGGTTTTATCCTCTTTGAGCTTGATTAGTTTACTTAATTCTTCACCTTTTCAAAAATAAACTTTATTGTGGTTATATCATTTCTAGTGATGCCCACTCAATCTTGCTGGAGCACATCAAAGGACAATAATGTTTTAATATTTCTGTCATTCTATTATTACTGCTTTGTGTAGTCCTGTTTCTATCTTGACCTTTTTAAAATAAATCAGCAGAATGTTTTATTATTTTGTTTTGTTTTATGTCCTTTGGAAAGCAATTTCAGAGATCATTATTGCCTTTCAAATTATTTATTGACATTTTCCTAATCCCTTTACATGTTTCACTGTGGTGCTGTCCATGTTTTCATTGTTTTTTTTTACTTCATTATTTGTCAACACTAATTCCTCCTCCCCCCCCCCACTCCCTGATTCTGTTCTCAGCTTTTCAAAAGCAGATTTTCTGACATCTATCGGTCTGGCTTTTGACATGCTAATGTCCTTCTCAATCATCTCCTTAAAGTGGTCACTATTTTATGATTACTACTGCTTAGTTGCTCCCCTGTTTCCACTTCAACACTCCATTAGCCATCTCTTCTCATGCTGAAACCAAAAGAGAAAATGCTGGAAATTCTCAGCAGGTCTGGCACATCTGTAAGGAGAGAAATGAGCTGACGTTTCGAGTCTAACTGACCCTTTGCTGAGAATTTCCAGCATTTTCTCTTTTGGTTTCAGAATCCAGCATCCGCAGTAATTTGCTTTTATCTTCTCATGCTGAGATTGTCCAGGACATTGTAGGGCCACTTTTGGAGTGTTGTTGTGGTTGCCCTGGTAGAGGAAGGATATCATTAAATTTGGAGATGGTTCAGAAAAGATTTACCAGGATGGTGTTGTGATTGGAGGATTTTAATTATAAGGACAGGTTGGATAGGTTGGGACTTGTTTCCTGAAGTATAAGAGGATGACGGGTAACCTTATAGAGGTTTATAGAAGTATGAAGGGAATAAATGAGGTGGATAACAAAAGTCTTTTCCCTAAGGTGGGGGAGTTCAAAACCAGGGGGCATATTTTTATGGTGAATGGGGAAAGGTTTAATAGGGGCTCGAGGGGCAACTTTTTCACACAGAGGATGGTTAGTATGTGGAATGAAATGCCAGAGAAAGTGGTAGATGCAGGTATGGTTAAAACATTTTAAACATTTGGATAAGTACATAAATAGGAAAAATTTAGAGCAATATGGGCCAAATGCTGTCAAGTGGGGTTAGTTTAATTTAGGGAACTTGTGCAGCATGGATGAGTTGGATCGAAAGGTCTGTTTCTGTGCTGCATGATTCTAAGACTCGTATTCCTGATCATCTGATTCAGCAATGAATCCTCCCTTATTAGGCTTCTTACATACCGAGTTAAATGGAATTCTGTACAAATTGTAGCAATCCTGTTCCTTTCTCTTTTTTACATCCAGAATGACAGATTTGTTACAATGCAGTAGGAGGTCATTAAGCCCATTGTGTCTGGACTGGCCCTTCAAGCATTTTCACTGAGTGCCAATCACTTGCATTCTCCCCATAAGCCAGCACATTGTTTATATTTAATCTGCCTCAATCATGCCTTCCTCTGTCACACTTCCAGGCAGTGCACTCCACTCGTTGAATGGAAACATTTTTCTCACCATGCATTCAGTTCTTTTGAAAAATACTTGAAATGTGTGCCATTTTGATTCATTTACAAGTGAGAACAGTTCTCCCTACCTACTCTGCCCAGCTCCTCAATGATTTTGAAAACTTCCATCAAATTTCCTCTTAGCCTTCTTCTCTCCAAGGAAAACAGTCCTGACTGCTCCAGCCTTTTGTCAGAATTTATCCCTGAAGCCATTCTCACAAACCTCTTCTGTATGTCAGTCCTATTATAGTGGCCCCCAGGACTGTGCACAACACTCCAGCTGAGGTCGAACCCGTCTCTGACAAAATATCATTATAAATATCCTACTCTTGCATTCCATGCTTCTGTTAATGAAGTCCAGACACTGCGTTTTATTAACAGCTTTCTCTACTCATCCAGACACCTTTAATAACTTAGGTCTCTTTGCTCCTGAACAGCCATTTTGAATAGTACCCTTTATTTAATACTGTTTAAAGATGATGGATTTCAGGGATATGAACTTCTGCCATAGGGAAAGTAAGGACTGCAGGTGCTGGAGATCAGAGGAGAAAGTGAAGTCTGGAGATGCTGGAGATCAGAGTCAAGATCGGAGTGGTGTTGGAAAAGCACAGCAGGTCAGGCAGCATCCGAGGAGTAGGAAAATTGATGTTTCAGGCAAAAGCCCTTCATCAGGAATGAAGGCTGATGAAGGGCTTTTGCCCGAAACATCAATTTGCCTGCTCCTCAGATGCTGTCTGACCTGCTGTGCTTTTCCAGCAGCACTCCGATCTTGATTCTGCCATGGGGAGTCAGTTCATTGAACAAGTTAACTTTCAACTCAGATCCAGCACGGCAGTGGGTGGCACGGTGACTCAGTGGTTAGCACTGCTGCCCCACAGCACCAGGGACCCGGGTTTGATTCCAACCTTGGGTGACTGTCTGTGCGGAGTCTGTACATTCTCCCTTTGACTGCGTTGGTCTCCTCTGAGTGCTCCAGTTTCCTCCCACAGTCCAAAGATGCACCAGGTTAAAATTCACACAACACCAGGTTATCATTCAACAGGCTTATTTGAAAATACAAGCTTTTGGAGTGGTGCTCCTTCGTCAGGTAGCTAGTCAAAGATGTGCAGATTAGGTGGATTGGCCATGCTGAATTGCCCATAACGTTCAGGGAGGTGTGGGCTAGGTGGATTAGCCATGGGACAATTAAGGATACTGGAATAGGATAGGGTGATGGGTCTAGATGGGATCCTCTTCAGGGGGCTGGTGTTGACTCAATGGGTCAAATGGCCTGCTTCCACGCTGTATGAATTCTATGATCCTTGGGTACAATGGGCAGGGCATCCTCTGAAGTAGTGTGACTCAGAGTACAGGATTTTCATCCTTTTCTTTCCTCCTCTGTCATTGCTCTGCCACATTAAAGTGTTTGGATGACAGAGCGTGATGCAAAGAGATATAGCCATTGTCAATGATTGGCAGCAAGCACCTCTTAGAAATTTGTGTTTAATGCTGTCATTTTCATGTTCCAAGGGGAGATTTGACATGTTTGCTTTTTCTTCGCCGGGAATGCCGGTCTTTTGAGTGTTGAGAAAACAGGCCCTGGTAAGGGAGATGCATGAAACAAAAACAGAAACTCAGCAGGTCTGGCAGCATCTGGAGAGAGGAGGCAGAGTCAATGTTTCAGGTCTGGCGACTGTTCATCTGAACTGATAGCAGCTGGGAGGAAGCAGTACTTATTCTGAAGATGATATTGGGGGTGGGTGGGGGAGAGGATAGATGAAGAGAGAGCCCAGACAGAGGGAGTTATGAAATGGATGGGCAGATTATTGATAGTAGGCCAGGACAGAAGAGAAGCTGAATAAGTGATGACTACAGAAAGTAGGAGAGAATGGGTCAGCTATGGTGAAAGCAGTCCATGTCATGACAGGAGAAAGTGAGGACTGCAGATACTGGAGGTGAGCGTGAAATTATTGCATTCCCAGCTACCTTCCCCTTCCCCAGCAGCGCCCCCCCCAGCCCACAAACCTCATTCCCAAAGAAGGGCTTATGCCCAAAATGTCAGTTCTCCTGTTCCTTGAATGCTGCCTGACCCCCTGTACTTTTCCAGCATCCCACTCTTGACAGAACCTGCGTGTAGCAGTGGGTTAAAAACATGTGGAAGGATAGAATCAGTCTCTAAAGCTATTGAACGTGTTGAGTCCTAGAGGCTACACGCTCTCTGCTGGAAAATGAGATGCTGCTCTGAGCTTTCACTGAGGCTTGCTGGAACACCGCAGCAGGCCTGTGACAGAAATGGTGTGAGAATACATGGTATGTTGAAGTGGCAGGCAACTGGAAGCTCAGGGTCATTTTTACAGACACAACGATCTACAAAATGGTTACCCAGTCTGCATTTCATCTCCCCAGTGTAGAAGAGGTTACACTGTATACAGCGAATACAGTGTGCTAGACTGGATGAACTGCAGCTAAATCGCTGCTTCACCTGGAAAGGCTGTCTCAGACCTGAATAGTGAGGAAGGAGGAAGTTACAGGCAGGAGTTACTCCTTTTGCAGTTGCATTGGGAAGGTGTTGTGTAAGTGTGGGGAGGTATTGGGAATAGAAGAGTGGACCAGGGTGTCCAGAAGGGAATGCCGCTCGCAGAATACAGACAGAAGAGGGAAGGAGAATGTGTGTCTAGGGGTCATGGCATCCCTTGAAAGGTGACTGATTTGGTGGCTTACAATCCTTTCAGTATGGAGGCTGGTGGGGTGGTAAGTGAGGACCAAGGGCACCATAACATTGAGGTGGGATGGAATGGAAGGGGTGAGGGCAGATGTACGGGAGATGGAATGGACACGGCTAAGGGCCCTGTCAGCCAAGCTAGCAAGGTTTCCTTGATTGAAACATATGCTAAGAGCTAATGTACTAGCATAGATTAATGACAGACTAACAGGCAGAAAACGGAGAGGAGGAATAAATGGGTCATTCTTGCCTTAGTGGGTTGTGACCCGTGGAGTACCACAAGGATCAGTTACTTGGGCCCCAGCTGTACACAATCTGCACCAATGATATAGGGACCAATTGTAATAATTCCAGGCCTGCAGCTGATGCAGGTGAGGCAAGAATGTGTATTGTGGGGAAGATGTAAAATACTTACAGGAGGGTTTGGACAGGCTTCGTGAATGGGTAAGAATAAAGCAGATGGAATATAATGTGGAAAAATGTGAGGTCATCCACTTTGGTAGAAAGAACATATGTGCAGAATGATGGTGAGGAGTTGGAAAGAGTAGAAGGCACACAGCATTCTTGTCTTGGTAAAGGCATTCAGCGTGCTTGCCTTTATCAGTTGGGGCATTGAGTATAAAAGTCATGTTGGTAAGTCAGCTTGAGGCTGCATAAGACTTTATTTAGGCCACCTTTAGAGTATTGTGTGCAGTTCTGGTTGCTACACTATAGGAAGGGTGTGGAGGCTATGGAGATGGTACAAAAGAGGTTGACCAGGATGATGCCTGAATTGGAGTGTATTAGTTGGAAGGAGAGATTGGACAAACTTGGATTGCTTTCACCAGAGGATTGGAGGTTGAGGGGTGACTTGTTAGAAGTTTATGAAATTGTGAGAGGCATGGATAGAGTCATAGAGCATAGAGATGTACAGCATGGACGCAGACCCTTCGGTCCAACCCGTCCATGCCGACCAGATATCCCAACCCAATCTAGTCCCACCTGCCAGCATCCGGCCCATTTCCCTCCAAACCCTTCCTATTCATTTACCCATCCAAATGCCTCTTAAATGTTGCAATTGTACCAACCTCCACCACATCCTCTGGCAGCTCATTCCATACACGTATCACCCTCTGTGTGAAAAAGTTGCCCCTTAGGTCTCTTTTATATCTTTCCCCTCTCACCTTAAACCTATGCCCTCTAGTTCTGGACACCCCACCCCAGGGAAAAGACTTTGTTTATTTATCCTATCTATGCCCTTCATGATTTTGTAAACCTTTATAAGGACATCCCTCAGCCTCCGACGCTCCAGGGAAAACAGTCCCAGCCTGTTCAGCCTCTCCCTATAGCTCAAATCCTCCAACCCTGACAACACCTTGTAAATCTTTTCTGAACCCATTCAAGTTTCACAACATCTTTCCAACAGGAAGGAGAACAGAATTGCACGCAATATTCCAACAGTGGCCTAACCAATGTCCTGTACAGCCACAACATGACCTCCCAACTCCTGTACTCAATACTCTGACCAATAAAAGAAAGCATACCAAACGCCTTCTTCAGTATCCTATCTACCTGTGTCTCCACTTTCAAGGAGTTATGAAACTTCACTCCAAGGTCTCTTTGTACAGCAACACTCCCTAGGACCTTACCATTAAGTGTATAAGTCCTGCTAAGATTTGCTTTCCCAAAATGCAGCACCTCACATTTATCTAAATTAAGCTCCATCTGCCACTTCTCAGCCCATTGGCAGTATGCTGTACTGTTGTATGTAAATGCACAAAAGGAATGGGTAGTCTTTGTTATAGGTCACTAAAAGCTAACAAGGCTATTGTATGAGAAAGGCTAATGGAAAGTTAATCTTTATTGCAAGAGGATTTGAGTACAGGAATAGTGAAGTCTTGCTTCAGTTTTGTAAGAGCTTGGCTCGACCGTACCTGGAGGATTGTGTGCTGTTCAGGTCCCTGATCTCAGGAAAGATATTGCCATCAAAGCAGTGAAAGGAAGGTTCGCAGGATGGTGGGACCATCCTACAAAGAGAGATTGGGCAAATAGGGCATGGATTCTCTAGAGTTTAGAAAAATGAGAGATGATCATATTGAAGGTGGGACAGAGTTGAGATGCTTACTGTTCCTACATTCTTGAAGGCAACGAAGTGTTTGATCAGCCATGATCAGCTTAAATGGTGGAGCAGGCTCGATGGACTGAATGGCCTCCTCCTGTTCATATATTTGTAGAGCTGGCTACGAGAAGGACATCAGTGTTTGTTTGATGGTCCTCCTGTTCAAACCAGAGGATGGGGATGAGGCAGTGACGGAACTTTGCTAGTGCCTTTATACAACACTGAGAAATAAACCAAATCTCACTGCAGATGGGAGTGTAATAACAACAACTGCTCTGCTTACTGGAAAGTTTGTTGACTTGCAGAGATCTTTGGTGGCAAACACTTAACTGCCATTGATACAGTGTAGAAACCAACTAGCCCACACTGACCCTCCAAAGAGTAACCCACCCAGACCCATTTCCCTCTGACCAATGCACCTAACACTATGGGCAATTTAGTGTGGCCAATTCACCTGACCTACACATCTTTGTAATTGTGGAAGGAAACCGGAGCACCTGGAGGAAATCCACACAGAATGTGCAAACTCCACACAGACAGTCGCCCGAGGCTGGAATCGAGCCTGGCACCCTGGTGCTGTGAGGCAGCAGTGCTAACCACTGAGCCATGATGCCACCCTTGCTCATAGAAGCCTCTTCTAGTCAATTACTTTTTGGTTAGTTCAAGTTGATCAAGTTCACATCTCATATCAATTATCATTCTACACTTTCATTCATTTCACTAACTTGTTTCATTCATACATTTCATATTTCTTCATTCATCTCTCTTCCACTGTAGAGTGACAGGCGGATGTCCTTATTATCATTTATCATTATCTATCTGGATTCATTGTCTGTTTCTCTAATGGTTGTCACCTTTCTCTACCGCTATTTTATGACCTTTCAGAAGTTCTGCTCTGCACCTCCTTTTTCATCTTCCTTTCTTAGTCAGAAGTTCTACACCCTGCAAATTAACTCTCAAATCTGCCATGTCTCAGTAACTGCAACTCTAACTGGTTCCTCACAAAATATCTTCAATCAGATTTTAAATTGTTACCTTCAGTTTTCCTGTTTTATTACAGACACGGCGTGGATTGCTGTATAGTTTCACTCAAATTTGACCACAGTCCTTTACATGTTACTTTCAAGGTTTTTTTTTACATTTCTGTTCAATGATTCCATTTAGTCCCTATCCATTTATATTTCCCCTTTCAAGTCTGCCTTCTTCTCCTCTTTCCTGTTTCATTCAGATATAGGTATATTTCATTTCCCACACCTTGCTAGTTTCCAGTCTTTGTCACCTGTACATTTACCCTTTTCTCTAGCACCTGACCCCATTTTAATTAAGATGGATCCCTTCCCATTGGTACATCCCTTTCTTGTTCTGGACTTGTTGCCAGATTCCCTGTAAAGGAACACCGCTTTCATGCAGCAGCCCTTTAGTCACATATCATTCTGTCTCAGTGCCAATTTACACATGGTCTGGTCATTAATCCAGAGATTATTATCCTCAAAGTCCTTCCTAAGTTAGGCCTTAAAAAGGTAGAGGTGGGAATCCACAAAATATTTATTAACTATTTAGAAATGACACAATATACAAAGGTTACAGGCCAAGTTGCTGAGAAATGGGATTTGGATAGATGGATCTTTGATGACCAGCATGGATACAATGGGCCAAAGGGCCACTCTCCATGCTGTAAAATCTCTATGATTCTCTGTAGAATATTGCTGATAGACTGGGTTCCCCCTGGGTGAGGGAACCAACAAGACAGAAAAATATATTTGATCTCATCCTTGCCAATCTGCCAGCTGCAGACGCATCTGTTCATGACAGTATCAGTAAGTGTGACCACCACACAGTCCTTACTGAGGTGGGGTCCTCTGTTCACATTGAGAATAACCTCCATCATGTTGTGTTTCACTATCACCATGCTAAATAGGTTAGATTTTGAACCGGTCTTGCAGCTCCAGACTTGACATCCATGAGGCATCGCTTCAACAGCAGCAGAATCATATTCCAACACAATCTCCAATTTCATGGCTAGGAGATGAACAGTGCAGGAAGACATGCCAGGAGCAGCACCAGGCAAACCTAAAACTTCAGCCTGGTGAAGTTACCAAACAGGACTGCTTGCATGCTAACCAGCATGAGCAGCAAGTGATAGAGGGAGTTTAGCAATCCCACAACCAATGGGGTCAGAACTAAGCTCTGCAGTCCTGTCACATCCAGTCGTGAATGGTAGTGGACAATTAAACAATTCACTGGTGAGGAGACTCCACAAGTATCCCCATCCTCAATGATAGAGGTACCAACACATCAATGCAAAAGATAAGGCTGAAGCATTAGCAACAATCTTCAGCCTATTTGATGCACGTGATATTCAGAAACGGTTGGAGGCACTGGATATTGTAAAGGCAATGGTGTCTGACAACATTCTGGCACTAGTACTAAAGATTTGTGCTCCAGAAATTGCTGGTCCCCTAGCCAAGTTTTTCCAGTACAGTTACAACGCTGGCATCTACCCGACAATGTGGAAAATTGCCCAGGTATGTCCTGTACACAAAAAGCAGGACAAATCCAACCCAGCTAATTACTGCCCCACCAGTCACCTCGTAATCATCAGTAAAGTGATGGTAAGCATCATTAATAGTGCCTGACGCAGCTCTTCCTCAGAGATAACCTGCTCAGTGATGCCCAGTTTGGCTTCTGCCAGGGCTACTCAGCTTCTGACCTCTTTACAACTTTGGGAGATGAAAGCGACTGTCTTTGAAATCAATGCCACATTTGATTGAGTGCAGCATCAAGAGCACTAGCAAAACTAGACTCTTTAGGGGGCAAGGAAATATTGGCTACTGGTCAAAGTGAAGGGAATATGGTTGTGGTTGTTGAAGGTCAGCCATCTCATCTCCTGAATTTCTCTGCAGGGATTCCTCAGGGTAATGTCCTAGACCTAACAGTGTTCAGCTGCTTCATCAATGACCTTACCTCCATCTTAAGGTCAGAGTTGGAGATGAAGCGGGATGGCACAGTGGCTCAGTGTTTAGCACTGCTGCCTCACACGCCAGGGACCCAGGTTCGATTCCAGCCTTGTGCTCCGGTTTCCTCCCCCAGTCCAAAGATGTGCAGGTTAGGTGAATTGGCCATGCTAAATTGCCCATAGAGTTAGGTGCATTATCAGGGGTGAATGTAGGGGAATGGGTCTGGGTGGGTTGCTCTTTGGAGGGTCAGTATGGACTTGTTGGGCCGAAGGGCCTGTTTCCACACTGTAGGGAATCTAAATTTTAAAAAATTAAAATGTTTACTGATGATTGCATAATGCTCAGCACCATTTGTGACTCCTTAGAGACTGATGCAGTCCATTTGCAAATGCAGCAAGATGTGTACAGTATCCAGGCTTGGAATGAAAAGTGGCAAGTCATTGCAGCTTTGATCTAAACATGGGCAAAAGAGCTGAATTCCTGAGGGGAGGTGAGATTGATATCCCTTGACGTCAAGGCTGCTTCCGACCGAGTATGGCATCAAGGAGCCCCAGCAAAACTGGAATCAGTGTGTATTGGTGGGGGGAGAACTCTCCACAGGTTGGAGTCATACATGGCACATGGGAAGATGGTTGTGGTTGTTGGAGGTCAGTCATCTCAGCTCCAGGACATCTCTGCAGGAGTTCCTCAGGATAGTGTCCTAGGCCCAATTGTCTTCAGCTGCTTCGTCAATGACCTTTCCTCCACTAGAAGGTCAGGAATGGGGATGTTTGCCAATTTCGCAGTGTTCAGCACCATTCATGACTCGTCAGACATTGATGCAATCCGTGTTCAAATGCAACAAGATCAGGACAATATCCAGGCTTGGGCTGACAAATGGCAAGTAACGTTTACGCCACACAAATCCGGGCAATGATCATCACCAACAAGAAACAATCTAACCACCACTCCTTGGCATTCAATGGCGTTACCAACACTGAATCCCACCATCAATGTCTTAGGGGTTATCATTGACCAGAAACTCAACTGGACTTACCACATAAATAGTGGCTATAAGAGCAGGTCAGAGGCTGACAATACTGCAGCAAGTAACTCACCTCCTGCCTGCAAATCCTGTCCTCCGTCTACAAGGCACAAGTCAGGAGTGTGATGGAATACTCCCCACTTGCCTGGATGGGGTGCAGCTCCAACAACACTCAAGAAGCTTGGTACTGTCCAGGACAAAGCAGCCCACTTGATTGGCATTATGTTCACAAGCATCCTCTCCCTCCACTATCAATGCTCAGTAGCTACAGTGTGTATCATCTACAAGATGCAGAAATTCACCAAAGAGCCTCAGACAGCACCTTCCAAATCCACAACCACTTCTATCTAGAAGGACAAGGGCAGCAAATACATGGGAACAACACTACCTTCAAGTTCCCCTCCAAGCCACTCACTATCCTGACTTGGAAATATATCACCATTCCTTCACTGTTGCTGGGTCAAATTCAGGAATTCCCTCCCTCATGGTATTGTGGGTCTATCTATAACAGATGGATTGCAATGGTTCAAGAAGGCAGCTCACCTTCTCCTGAACAATTATGGATTAGGAATGAATGCCGAGCCAGAGAAGCCCACATGCCCTGAATAAAATTTTAAAAGGTAGCAAAATAACTCCACGAAGGCCGGTATATCGTCAACACGTCACTCTTTATTTAAACATGCATTGTACAAGACACTGACCCAGCTGGCACAAGGCTGGGTCCTACAGTGAGCACATCCCCTGACACTGTTCTTTTATATCTGTCAGCCAGGGCTCCCAGATTGGATCAGGTTGAGAACGCTAATCAGGAATGTCTTAATTCTATGAGCTCCTCCTGACTGACATTGCTCCAATCCCTGCAAGGAGTTATCATTTCATCTATTTTAACGTTTTCTAAATTTGTCATTTTTTCAAAGACAAACTTACATTAAATGCTAGAACGTGGAACAAAAATATTTAAAACTTGCTGCCTTGCTTTCACACCCACCAGTATAACTTCTGAAATCAGAAAAAAAGGACCCCCTTCCCTCACTGCGTTGATTTCCTACTCAAACTGAACTCTAAATTTCCCATTCTGTTCATGAAGCCATCAGTTAACATTGTGATCTGTGGCTCGGCTGTCTTTTCAGACAGTGTCTTCCAAATTGCAATAATTCACAGTTTAAAACAAATTCGCATCCTCTGCTGACTCTTTAAACAACTTCATATATCCTCCTGCCTGTGGATATAGTTCCTCCCTGCTTCTTTTATTCTTCATTCATTGCTCTTGAGAAGCTGCCTTCTTAAGTTGATCATATCACAAAGATACACCCACAGTTTCTTTTTCCTGAGCTTTTTCATATAACTGAATAGCTTGCTGAAGAATCATAGAGCATGGAAATAGACCCTTTGTTCCAACCAGTACACGCCACATATAATCCCAAACTGGACTAGTCCCATCTGACTGCTTCTGACCCATATATCCCTCCAAACTTTTCCTATTTGGGGGAATATTTATCCAAAAGTCATTTAAACATTGAAATTGGTTATTCTACAAACGAACTATTCTCTGTGTAAAAAAATGTCTTCTTTAAATCTCTCTCCTCTAACCTTAGTCTTGAAATGCCCCATCCAGGGAAAAGACAACTACCATTAACTCTATCTATAGCCCTTATTACTTTATAAACCTCTATAAGGTCACCTCTCCAGTGTAAGAGTCATAGCCTATCCAGCCTTTCTTTATAATTTAAACCCTCCATACCGGCAACATCCTGGTAAATTTCAACAATGTTTGTATGAGTCTGGGACCATATGTAGGCCAGACTTTGTAAAGAAGGCAAATTTTGTGACAATCTCATGTTATTAACAAGATTAGTATTTTGTTTTTGAGATTTGATTCATGAATTGGATTTGAATTATGAATTGGTAGGAATTGAACTCACACCGATGGCACACCAGACCCCAGTGCAGTCAGGGATGGTTTGCAATCAGGCACGTTTTGTCATTGAGTATGGTCGCACAATGTCTGATCTGTGATAGGTTGATCAGAGTTCCTGTACTGAGCAAGAGGGAAAGCTTAAACCCTGAAAAAAAAAGCAGAAACTACAAAAAATATAAAAGAATCTTTTTAAAAACTAGATCTGAGTAAACATTTCTATAAAATTAGTCAACCCTGCAGAGTATCATGTACTTCCATTACCTCCTGTGTAGCAAGGTGCTTTTAAAGCTAATTGCTTTCTTTATAGCTTCCCTTCCGGTAATGGCTATGGGTGACAAGCAGTCTGTTGCCAGCGCTATGTCAAAGGTCGCTGCCAAACTTCTGCCAGACGCAGGGGTCTGCCAATGCATCTTCAGAGCAGTCCATGGCATTACCTTTCCTCAGTTAAAGATTCGGAGCTTTTGGGTGATTCACCCTTCAGTTTGCATCTGACTATTGGAAGAGCTGCTGTCAGCTGTGATCACCTGATGCTGAGGTTAAGAGCTGACCAAGTCAGGAACTGGAAACATGAGGCTTGACTCTACCACCCTTGGCATAACCCATCACAACATTCATACATTCCGTCAACACACGTCAGTTGCAAACTCCTCTCGTCAATCCACAGCCTTGATGTTGCTTTCCCAGCATGCAGTCGGGGAAATAATGAGGACCTTACACTGAAAGATCAAACATGAAAATGACGCGCTGAGGAGCTCTGTGATTTGACAGCATTACTTGCAGCACTGAACAAAATACAGAGACTTCAATTTTAACAGTCACAATCCCTGTGGAAAAATGTGCTCTGAAAATATTCTTGGCCGAACTACAATGATTGATAGAAATTCAGCCATGCAGCATCTAGATATCCAGGTCTACATGAGGGAGCGGGAAATGTGTGGTTCCAGAGGTGAAAGGTTTAGAAGCCTATCACCTCCACACTAAACCATCCCCCCAGGACTGCATTAAGGGATACTGGCTCTGGGAAACATGACCTGAAAATGTGTTGCTGGAAAAGCACAGCAGGTCAGGCAGCATCCAAGGAACAGGAAATTCGACGTTTTGGGCATAAGCCCTTCTTCAGGAAAGAAGGGCTTATGCCCGAAACGTCGAAACTCCTATTCCTTGGATCTCCAGCATCTGCAGACCTCACTTTCTCCTCTGGGAAACATGGCCAGTATTGTCTCCATTTTCAGACACACAGTCTATTAGCCTTGCAAATAACACCCACCGTTGGAAAATAAAACCAGAGAGTTGAGCCAAAGTAACAAACCTGGTTATGGATCATTCATTTTCACTACCTTGATGAAAATGTCAGCTATCCAACAGTGTAAGGTATCGCTCTCAGTAATTGCTGCTGACAAGATGTTTTGTGAAACAAGTCAATGGGCTCTCAGGGGATTACTGTTATAATCCTTGCTGTAGAATTGCCCCAGCGCTTGCCAAGACTGGTGCTGCATCACCATTTATATGATCAACACGAAAATAGTTTATTTTACAGTCTTTATGATTGTGAGCAAAAGGCCAGTTAAAACCTGATTGTTTTATGAAGCTCAGCAGATGGAGTTGCTGACTCAGAGAATGGGTCACTGCTCCCAGGCTATCACCTAGTTTGACAAGCAACAGATTTTCAGATTCAGGACCCCCTTTAGATTTTCTCCATATGAGGCAGCGTCCAGTGACATGGCTGAAGCATTGTCCAGCCCCTGTAGATTCCTGGTTAGAGACAAAAAAAACTGCAGCTGCCTAAACAGAAAAACTGGAGCCTGGAAGAACACAGTGAGCATCAGGAGGTGGAGATGCCAACGTTTCCGGTGTAACCCTTCTTCAGGATTCTTGGTTCTGGATGCCGACAGACAAATGCAGTTGCTGTCCAGAACAGACATTTTATCACAGGGTGCAGGCTGTTATCAGAGTTATGCTTTTGTATCCGGTAATAGTTCTGAAGGGAATGACACTCATGTTACATTGGCTGCACCTAGTCTATTCATGTCACACACAGCCTTTGGTTGAAGATAGGTGTTCTATCCCAATGTTCAGAGGGAGAAGGTCTATCAGCGCAGTGGCTCAGTGCTTAGCTCTACTGCCTCAAAGCGCCAGAAACCCGGGTTCAATTTCAGCTTCAGGTGATCTTCTGTGTGGAGTTTGCACATTCTCCCTGTGTCTGTGTGGGTTTCCTAAAGGTATGCAGGCTCGGTGGTTTGGACATGCTAAATTGCCTATAGTGTTCAGGGATGTGTAGGTTAGGTGCATTTGTCAGGGGAAGTGTCGAATAATAGGTAGGGGAATGGGTCTGGGTGGGATACTCTTCAGAGGATCGTATGGACTTGTTGGGCCAAATGGCCTGTTTCCACACTGGACGGATCCTATGAGTACCAGCTCCCTTACGTCCTAGCAATTATTTCTGACCAAATATAGTTGCACTTCTTGCTGTGGTACAATACAGCTTCTTGTTATCTAATAACGGTACCTCCTTTGTAGATACTTACGGTGATATCTATCAGTAACCAATAGATACTTTCAGTGGTATCTATCACTCATCAATATATAAGCCCAAGAAAAAGAAAAGAAATGGGTTGGTGGCAGTGGACAACATTCTCCAGCAACAGATATTGGCAGAAATTAGCAATAGCACAAGGTACCAGCAGCAGTCATCTGGGAAAATATCATATCTACAACTCTATCACTTCATAAATTCTAGGAACATCAGCACAATCCAATAATTTTTAAATATAAGAAGATTGAATTTTTATATGACACAAAGCTGGGTGGACGGGTGAGCTGTGAGGAGGATGTGGAGAAGTTGCAGTGTAATGTGGATAAATGTGAGTTTATCCACTTTGGTAGTAAAAAAGGAAGGCAGATTATTATATGGATGGGTGTAAATTGAGAGAGGGGAATGTTCAATGAGACTTGGGTGTCTCTGTGCACCAGTCACTGAAAGTGAGCATGCTGGCAAGAAGGCAAACTACATGACAGCCTTCATAGCGAGAGATTTGAGTACAAGACCAAGGAGGTCTTGATGCAGTTATACAGGGCTCTTGTTGAGGCCACACTTGGAATGTAATGTGCAGTTGTGGCCTCCTTATCTGAGGAAGGATGTGCTTGCTACAGACAGAATGCAGCAAAATTCCTGGGATGGTAGTATTGATGTATGAGGAGAGATTGAGTTAGTTGGGATTGTATTCACAGGAGGTTAGAACCATGAGGGAAGATCTCGTAGAAACCTAGAAACCTCTAACAGGACTAGAGAGGTTAGAAGAAGGAAGGGTTTTCCTGATGCTCAGGGAGTCCAGAACCTGGGTCATAGTTTAAAGATTGTGGGTAAATCTTGTGATTGAGATGAGGAGAAATGCCTTCTGCCAGAGATGGTCAGCCTGTGGAAGTTACCACCACAGAAAGTAGTTGAGTTCAAGTTATTATGTGTTTTCAAGAAAGAGTTGATACACTCTCATGGCAAAAGAGATCAAAGGGAGGGGGGGGGGAGGGGGGGGATTAGGGTATTGAGCTTAGTGATCAGCCCTGATCAAACTGAATGGTTGAGCAGGCTTGAAGGGCTGAATGGCCTACTCCTGCTTCTATCTTCTGTTTCTAATATTGGCAGCAATCGCAGGTCTGGGACAGGAATTTGTGAGTTTGCACTGCATGCTGAGACTTTAAGGACATGATAGACATAGGGTCAGAGAGGTCTACAGCACAGAAAAAGGCCCTTCAGCCCATCGAGTCTGTGCCAGCCAAAAACAGCCACTGAAATATTCTGTGTCCCAGCACTTTGCCCATAGCCATGTATGCCTTGGCATCACAAATGTACCTCTTAAATGTTATGAGGGTTTCTATAAGCACAAAGAACAGTACACCACAGGAACAGGCCCTTCAGCCCTCCAACTCTGCACTGACACATGTTGCCCCTCTGTACTAAAACTGTCTTCACTTACAGGATCCTTTCTATTCATGTATTACAGGCTGTGAGGTCCAGATTCCCACTACCCTCTGTGCACCACCCTCAAAAGTGTTTTCCCTTGCATCTGAACTTTGCACTCCTTACCATAAATCTATGCCCTCGATCACTGATGCCTCTATCCAGGAGAAACATTTCTTCCTATCTACCCTGTCTATGTCCCTCAGAATTTTATCCATCTCAATCATGTCCTCCTCAGTCCCCTCTGCTCAAATGAAAACAACTTCTTATCATAATTAAACCTCTCCAGCCCAGACAACATCCTGGTAAATCTTCTCTGCACCCTCCCCAGTGCTTCCAAATGCCTCCTATAATGTGGATTCCAGAACAGCTATGGCCGAACCAACGTTTTATACAGCTCCAGCATAATCCCTGTACTCTTAAACTCAGTGCCTCAGCTAACTAAAGCAAATGTCCTTGTCCTGTCTTTTTACCACTGTCGCTACCTGTTCTACTATCTTAAAGGACATGTACACTGAGGTCTGCATAATCTTTGGTGGTTCCAGGGTCCGACCATTCCTCATGCATCCCTCGCCTTGTTTGTCCTGTCCAAGTGTATCACCTCATATTTATCTGGATTGAATTCCATTTGCATCTGACCAGCCTCTATATCCAGTTTGTTATTCTGGTAATGCAGCTTTGAATCAAACTTTAAACTGAAGAACTGTCTACCCTCTGAGCTGGATGTAAAAGAAAATCTCCAGAGGACTGTTTCATAGGAACACAGGGCAACTCAACCTGGGTCTCTGACAGACATTTTATTTTTCAAACCAGATCAGCAAAAATAAGTCATTATCCATTTATTGCTTATGGGAGCTCGCGAGTTGGCTGCCACTTCTCTCAGTTTTAACAACAGTGACCACACTTCAGCATGGTACTTAACTGGCTGTAAAATGCTTCAAGAGGGCCTGAGGGTATGAAAGATGCAGCGTAAAGGCAAATCTTTCTCTCTGTGAGTTAATAAGATCAGTGAGAGCTTTGTATTGTTAGAGAAGACAACTTGCAGTGTATTCAGAAGAGTAAAAATGGGGTGAAAATACATACTGTAATGAAATCATCAGGAAAACCTTACGCTTTAATAACAGAATTCAATGTCCATGGGTCACCTTATAACTTGCCAACACTGAATCTCTGACTGTTTATTCCCTCGTTGCTGTGAACATGCAGTATTTACTCTGTGTGTCGAGTTGCTGAGTAATATGACTGTCATCAAACTTGGGTCAGTAACCTTGCACAATAAACTGAAAGATTTAAATTCAGACTGCAAGATCTCAATTAGCCTGATTCAGAGAAATAGGCAGAAAAAAAGACTACTTTAAATCAACTTCTCCTATGGAACTGCAGATAAACTGATTGTGAAAAATACAGAGGACAGAAAAAAGGGCTCCACTGTAGTTTCGACTGTGGGTGCCATTGTGATACCAAAATGTCCATACATTTTCTGAGCGTTACCAATGCACCCATGTGTATACTCAATAACATTTTTCACACACTATCACCAACAGAGATAATACCTGACTCCCTTGAAGTGGAGCTTATGTGCTTTCTTGTACTGAGGAGTTGGCACATTCACCCCCTGACCAGGCTACAGCCCAGTCTCTGATGCCATTCACAGAGACACAATGAAAGAATGTGCAGTGCCAGTATTGAAGTTGGTGGCTGTGAGGATGAAATTGTGTAATGGCATTTCTTTGCTCCTGGTTTCTCATCTTTTTGGGCCTCTGTCTCTCGCACCAACTGTTAACCAGGTGCCTGTTCCTGGATATCAGAAAAGGGTAGGATTGGGTCAGGGAACGGGGAATACCAAGAGGTGCATGCTTACACCATCTTGCATCTTGTGGTCTGTAGGATAAGCAGGAGGTGGGATGTGAGAAGGACAATTCCACAGGAACGTGCTATCATTCGGCACAGCTTCAAACCCACTGCAGGCCACATTCCTGAAACTACAAAACTGCCTACTCTATGATCCATGATCCCTCCACCACCCCACCCACCAAGTGAAGTGCTGCCATTTCACATTATGGGCCTTACCCTGTAAGTGAGAGGGCACTGAGCCAGTGAGTATGGTGATGCCCCCTGTCACCGTTGAGTAGCTGGCACAGTGTGCCCGCTGCAAGATGTGAGTGTGAGGCCTGTAGTGGTGTTTAGTGTATGGGGAATGAGATGAGGCAATGAATTGTTGAATATGAGTCATGATTGGCAGAGGTTGGTGATAGGTGAGTGATGGCAGTATCGTGAATGGAGCAGCCTGTGTGTGTCTGTGAGTGTATGTGTGTGTGTGTGTGTGTGTGTGTGTGTGTATATGTGTGTGTATGTGTCTGTGTGAGTTTGTGTGTGTGTGTCTGTGTGTGTCTGTGTCTCTGTGTGTATATATGTCTGTGTATGTGTGTGTATGTGTGTCTGTGTGTGTCTCTGTGTGTATATATGTCTGTGTATGTGTGTGTATGTGTGTGTATGTGTCTGAGTGTGTGTATGTGTCTGTGTGTGCATGTGTCTGTGTGTGCATGTGTGTATGTGTGTCTGTGTGTGTATGTGTGTGTCTGTGTGTGTATGTGTCTGTGTATGTATGTGTGTGTGTGTCTGTGTATGTGTGCGTGTATGCTTCTGTGTTTGCGTATGTGTGTGCGTATGTGTCTGTGTGTGTGTACGTGTCTGTGTATGTGTCTGTGTGTATGTGTATGTGTGTGTATGTGTATGTGTGTGTATGTGTCTGTGTGTGCACGTGTGTATGTGTGTCTGTGTGTGTATGTGTGTGTCTGTGTGTGTATGTGTCTGTGTATGTATGTGTGTGTGTCTGTGTATGTGTGCGTGTATGTTTCTGTGTTTGCGTATGTGTGTGCGTGTGTGTCTGTGTGTGTGTATGTTTGTCTGTGTGTGTGTATTTGTGTGCATGTGTCTGTGTGTGTATGAGTCTGTGTGTATATGTCTGTGTGTATGTGTATGTATGTGTGTATGTGTCTGTGTGCGTGCACGTGTGTGTGCATGTGTCTGTGCGTGTATGTGTGTGTCTGTGTGTGTGAATGTGTGCGTGTATGTGTCTGTGTGTGTATGTTTGTCTGTGTGCGTGTATGTGTGTGTGTATGTGTCTGTGTCTGGGTGTATGTGTCTGTGTGCGTGTGTGTCTGTGTGTGTGTGTCTGAATCTGCGTGTGTGTATATGTGTGTATATGTCTGTGTGTGTGTCTATGTGTCTGTGTGTATGTGTGTGCGTGTATATGTGTTTGTGTGTGTGTGTATGTGTGTGCGTGTGTCTGAATCTGTCTGTGTGTGTGTCTGTGTGTGTGTGTCTGTGTGTGTGTCTGAATCTGTCTTTGTGTGTATGTGTGTGTGTCTGTCTGTGTGTGTGTGAGTCTGTGTGCGTGTGCGTGTGCGTGTGCATGTGTGTGTGTTTGTGTGTGTGTGACTGTGTGTATCTGTGTGTATGTGTGCATGTGTGTGTCTGTGTGTGTGTGTGTGTGTGTGTGTGTGTGTGTGTGTGTGTGTGTGTCTGAGTCTGTGTGTGTGTGTGTCTGTGTGCGTGTGTGTATGTGTGTGTGTCTGTGTGTGCGCGTGTGTGTGTGTGTCTGTGTGTCTGTGTGTGTCTGTGTCTGTGTGTGTGTGTGTGTGTGTATGTGTGTGTGTGTCTGTGTGTCTGTGTGTGTCTGTGTCTGTGTCTGTGTGTGTGACCAACAGCTAACCTGTAGGAATATGGCCCATGTGAATGTGTATTCAATAATCTTGACAACTCCATGAGGACAATGAATGTTTGTGGCACTGCATCTGGATCCTCAGTGGAAACTGCAGGCACTGTCCTCAGTGGTCATTTGCTGTCATTCCCTTGATAACTGTTAAATGGAAGTAAAGCCTATTCCGTGCTGAATGCCTGAGGGAAGTGGATATCCCTTCAGTTCCCTGCATCCACCCTCTTTTACTGAAGCAAGAACCTGAGGACAAACCCCCTCGACCATCGAGTCATTTCAACTCTTCCTTCACTTAGAAACCCTCACTGACCCAGTTTCAATCCCGACTGCATTTACAGGGTGCCTTCTGACTTGATGTTAGACAGGGGTTCCAGCTTTCAGTGAGGCTAGCTTTGTATGTCCCCCTGCCAACCCCTCCCCTACAGAGGCATGAAGCCACTGTGCACACTGAACCCTGAGCCGATTGTCACGATTGGCGACAACATTAGCACACTACCTGCATCCCCACAAACTGGTAAGAAGTGTTAATTGTGATGTTTATCTGATTACCAGCGAATTCTATCTTGTTCCCAAGCAGAATTCTGTTACAATGACTCTTGGAGGAAAATGAGGATGAAATAAAAGTGGTGGTTTGATCTTGTCCCCCACCTTTTTTTCCTTAATCTGAATCAATACACAGTCCTCGGTTTGTGAACACTATTCTCGGTCTGTACACAGTCCTCCACTTATCTGTAGATTTTCTGAGTCTGGTGCACACATTCTCAGGGTGTTATCATTATTTTGAGTTTCCAATAGTTATTCTGGTTCTATAGCTTGTACCCACTTTCCTATAGTCTCTCAGTCACAGACACTGATGTGCCACTTTCCAATGCTGACTGACAGGTAACAGCTGCATGCCCTTCTGGGCACTGGCCCTCAGTTGGGAAATAAGTCTTCCCCATCATTGCCTCCTGTCGCTTTTCCAGTCTGCTGGATTTGCAATATTCACTGAGATTCCAAAACTCTAGACAGGGAGCTTCAGAGATAATAGCAACTGTAAGCTTTCCCTTTGGAATTCAATGCTAATGAGAACAGGCCAGACTCCTGCAGATAAAAATTGCAAGTATTTTCTTTTCTAAAATCAAGGTTGGTGAGACGCAACTTCACACAGAAATATAACCAGTTCTGAACTCAAAATGTTAACTCTATGTTTCTCTCCACAGACACTGCCAAACCTGCACAATTCCTCCAACATTCCCTGTGTTTGTTTCAGATTTCCGACATCCACAGTATTTCCCTGATTAACTGATCAGCTGATTGTGAATTGATGGCTTGTTTGGTATCTCATTCTCACTAAACTATCCTTAGTTGAGAAGGAATATAAAATGGGCAGTGAATGTGTAATCAATGCTTTACCTAATTACATTCTGAACTATCTAGTGCCCAACTTCAGCTTTACAGATCAAAACATCAAGAAAATCCTTTAACAGCTCAGTCTCGCAGTCTGATGCAGTTTTAATGACTTGTGCCCACATTGTCTTCTATCCCATTGTACCCTGTAAGAACAGTGGGCCATCTCCATAACTTGTTGATCAACTATTGCCCTTTAACAGGTAAGCACTTGGCATTGTCCTCAAATTGCCATGTTCACATCATACAATAGTCTGTCAATGATATGTGCCCACTATTGAAAAAAAAATGCCAACATACTGTATATCCTTGATATGCCAATAGTAACCTATCCAGTCATTGCATTAATTTATTTTCAGAAAAACTAATTAACACAACCTTGCTTTGTCCTGTTATACAGGAGTTAATGATACTATAATGTTGCAGCTACACCCTCAAGCCATGCTCATGTGTAACAATACAGGGATCCCTAGCTGAAGCTTGGAGATAGTGTCCTACTGGATGTTAATTTAGATAATTAGGATAATTTCTGAAGCACATTTGCATCAGACCAATCAATTCCAGGTATCAAAGGACAGGACACTGTTGGAATAAACTTAAGGCAAAGGGCCCCAGATGAGTTAAAAAAAAACAGTGTGGCAGACAGTCAGAGTTCTGAAGCCAAAATTGGGCTAACGAAGGCACAAGACTGAGGCCTCTTCCTCTTCCTGATTGTCATGGATATTCAAGACCAGGAAGTGAGTCAGGAAATCCACAGACTACGATGCCTGCTGATAACATTGATCTACGTGGTAGGGATCATGAAGACTCCTTGTATTAGGGGCTCTGGGGAAAAACACTTGAAGATGGGATCTCAGGATCAGTAGGCCAAACACAGTAGCTTGAGTGAAGTGAAAAACTTCCAGTGCCTGGAATTCGTGGTGGCAGATTGTTTGGCAAATGGATTTGATTGGTCACAGCATTGCTACGGCGAGTACACTTGTTAGATGATGACTGACAATTAAGTACTAAACTTATACAGTATAAATGTTGTCTTCTCTTTAAATCAGCATTTCTTTCAGATTGACCAGATGAGTGCAAGACAAAAAACTTCAACAAAATATGTGTTTCTTCAGCAATAACTGGATAGTAACAAAATGCAAAAGATGAAATAGATATTTGGAGTAACGAGAAAGCAGAAAATCAAGAAACCTCTTTCAAAGACAGTGGCCAAGAATAGAGAGAATTGTGAAGGTTGTCTTGAGAGGAAAGAGAAAGAGAGGAAATGTAAGTGATGGTGATGGGACTTCCAAAAGAAAGGGTGACAGGGTGGTTCAGTGGTTAGCACTACTGCCTTACAGCGCCAGGGACGCAGGTTCGATTCCTCAGGTGACTGACTGTGTGGAGTTTGCACATTCTCCCCGTGTCTGCGTGGGTTTCCTCCCAGAGTCCAATAATGTGCAGGTTATGTAGAATAGCCATGGTTCCAGGAATGTGCAGGCTGTATGGTTTAGCTATGGGAAATGTAGGGTTGAGGGGGTGGGATGCTCCATGGAGGATCGGTGTGGCTAAATGGCCTGTGTCCACATTGTAGGGACTCTATGATTCTAAGGAGAAGAGCAGACAGAAAGTTGTGGTGGCGTTGGAAGTGGAGTAGGTGACGCATGAGAAGATGACAAAGAACAATCAAAATGTATTGTGGTAGTGCCATGTAAAATAAGCAAAGTCAAAGTAGAAGATGAAGATAATGGCTAAGGAACATTACGGGTTGAATAAGAGAAACTAGCTACAGCTTTCTCCCCGTGCCTGTGTGGGTTTCCTCCCACAATCCAAAGATGTGCAGGTCAGGTGAATTGGCCATGCTAAATTGCCCGTAGTGTTAGGTGTAGGGGAATGGGTCTGGGTGGGTTACTCTTCAGAGGGTCGGTGTGGATTTGTTGGGCCGAAGGGCCTGTTTCCATACTGTAGGGAATCTAATCTATAAAAATAAAACTTATCCTGTGGTTAAATTAAACACAGAATTTTGCTTCAAAAATATTAGGCCAGTAAAACCTGAGGAAGTCAAGCAATGCAAAGTCAATTTGCATAGAGAAAAATTAGAATTTGCATTCACATTCCCTGAATTATTAAACCACCTGGGGCTTAAGTGAGGAAATTTAGTGGATAAGCAATCCAGAGGTCTAACATTATAAATTCAAACCTTACTGCGACACCACTTGAGGTTAATTTAAAATATTAGGAAATATAAAGCTAATAAGTACAATTAAAAAGGTCTTATAAATACACAACTGTTTTCAATAATAGGATAGGGAAACCAGCCATTCTATGTAATCTGCAATCCAAATTGAGCGAACAAGCTCCTAAGTAAAATCAAGGCATCAGCTGCACAAGAGAAGGTAAACCACACTACCTCAGGGAGAATCGTAGAATTGAATCCCTACAGTTTGGAAACAGGCCCTTCGGCCCATAACGTACACACTGACCCTCCGAAGAGTAACCCACCCAGACGCATTCCCCAAACCCATTACTCTCCATTTCCCATGTGACTAACCTACACATCCCTGAATACTATGGGCAATTGTCATGGCCACTTCACCTGACCTGCACATCCTTTGTACTGTGGGATGAAACCGGACCACCCAGAGGAAACCTGCACAGACACGGGGAGAATGTGCAAACCCCACACAGACTGTTGCCCGAGGCTGGATTCAAACTTGGGTCCTTGATGCTGTGGAGCAGTAGTGCTAACCACTGAGCCACCGTGCCAGCTGTCTGCGGAGATAAGGGATGAGCAAAAAAAATGCAGCCTTGTCAAAAGCACCCACATCCTGAGAGTAAATTAAATTGCTCTGATGTTTGGGTTAATCTGCGAAGGCAAATGATAAAGGTATGGAGTATGCAGGTCATTACTGGGCTAGGGAATGAGGTGCAAACTTTTGATGATCCAAGTAACCTTTAATAAAAGAATTATAAAACTGGGTGACCAGGCAGAGAGGAATTAAGAGGGACAAAGCAGAACTGTAGGAAGTAATGTAAGGTATATAAAATTATTGAAAGGGAACAAAGGTGTAAAAAAGGCAGAGAAATCTGTCACTACAAGCTGAGCTGTTTTAGGTTATTAGTCAGGCAATTGATTTTACCACTTGTCAACAGAATTGACCATTAATTGAACCTACTTGCTACTAGCTTTGATAAGATAGCCTTCCATTCACCAAAAACATAGCCCCCGTGACCCGAGGGGAACCTTGGAGATCAAAACGATTACCTGGAGAGTGTTGACTGGGAAGGATGGAATGGGTGGGAAGTCCATTATCTGTAGGTCGTGCACATGCTCGTTCATGACCACAGCGGGCAAGTAGACACGACGTGCTTTTGTGGGCCGATAGTGGTCACTGTAATCGTTGTAGAGAAACTGGTGCACAATTGCTGATTTCCCAACCCCTTGCGCTCCAAGGATTGCTATTTTGAAAGTTGTCACCATGCCGTTGCAGGACATGTGGTGTAGATGGCCGGCGGGCGTGCATATTCCAGGGACTGACGGTCAGATCATTGCGAGAACCATGGTCACATAGCTCCAATCAGTCTGCTCTTGAACAAAGGAAAGAAGCCATTAGGACCCATCATTCAACACACACGCACACACAAATGCACACACACACACAGATACACACTCACAGATACACACTCACAAATACACATACACACAGATATACACACTTAGACACACACACCACACATATAGACACACACATTCAGACACATATGCACACATAGATACAAAAACACACAGACATACAGACTCATAAACACATACACAAATGCACACACACACAAATGCACACACGCACAGATACACACTCACAGATACACATACACACAGATATACACACTTAGACACACACACACACCACACATATAGACACACACATTAAGACACACACGTACACATGGATACACAAACACACAGACATACAGACTCATAAACACGTACACATATGTACATGCACATACACACTCAGACAATACATGTACACACTCAGGCATTCACACTTGCACACTCAGACACATATTTGTATACAAAATACACACAGATACGTACACATATATACTCAGGCACATACACTCAGATGTATACACACACATATGCACATACACTCAGACATGAATACACACACAAATGCAGATACATGTATAAACAGATATACACACTTAGACAGATACCCACCACACACATAGACACACATACATGCATAGATACATAAACACAGACATACACACTCATACACACATATAGACACACACACACACTCAGGGAATAAATATACACACTCAGACATATACACTTGTACACTCAGACACACATGTGTACACACATATACACACAGATGGAAACATATATACTCATGCACATATACTCAGACATGAACACACACACAGTGTTCTTACACCTGCTTTTCAAATAAAAGTTATTTGGGTCATCACTGAGTAGCTGAACATTAGTTGTCATTGAATTGGAATGATAAAAGGAAATAAAACTTGACACTATAAAAGGCCATTTAGCCTACCACGCCTGCGCCAGCTGACAAGAGGCTAACCAGTCTAATCCCACCTTGTAGCTCGAAACCGTTACTCTCAAATATACACACTGTACACATTTTTAAAAATGTTATGAGGGATTTTGTCTCTATCGTCTTTCAGGCAGCAAGTTCCAGATCTCAATCACTCTCTGGGTGAAAATATTCCCCCCTGAATCTCATCTAAATGTCCTACTCCCAGTCTGCATCTATGAGTGGAATTGACACTATCCTCTGCATCAGAGTCAGTCTAGATGGCTGTATTGTCTGCCTAGAGTTTCAATAGACAATAGACAATAGGTGCAGGAGTCGGCCATTCTGCCCTTCGAGCCTGCACCACAATTCATTATGATCATGGCTGATCATCCTCAATCAGTATCCTGTTCCTGCCTTATCCCCATAACCCCTGATTCCACTATCCTTGAGAGCTCTATCCAACTCTTTCTTAAACGAATCCAGAGACTGGGCCTCCACTGCCTTCTGGGGCAGAGCATTCCACACAGCCACCACTCTCTGGGTGAAGAGGTTTCTCCTCATCTCTGTCCTAAATGGCCTACCCCTTATTTTTTAGTTGTGTCCTCTGGTTCAGGACTCACCCATCAGCAGAAACATGTTTCCTGCCTCCAGAGAGTCCAATCCTTTAATAATCTTATACGTCTCAATCAGATCCCCTTTCAGTCTTCTAAACTCAAGGGTATGCAAGCCCAGTCGCTCCAATCTTTCAACATAAGATAGTCCCGCCATTCTAGGAATTGACCTCGTGAACCTACGCTGCATTCCCTCAATAGCCAGATTGTCTTTCCTGAAATTTTGAGACCAGAACTGCGCACAATACACCAGGTGTGGTCTCACTAGGGCCCTGTACAGCTGCAGAAGAAGTTTCAGATATTTCAGCTCTTGATTGAACTTGCAGTTGGAAGGGGACGATCTATTGGTTGTGATCCATGTTGATACCCACAACGTGGTTAGAACTAGGAAGGATGTTCTGTTGTGGACGTTTGAGAAGCTAAGTGCCAGATCACAAAGTAGAACCTGAAAGGTAATAAGCTCTGAATTATTGCCTGAGCTACATGCAATTTGGCAAAGGATGTATCAGATTAAAGAGTGGATGTGTGGCTCAAGGAGTGGTGTAGGAGAATTGGGTTCCTATTCATGGGGCACTGGCAAAAGCAATTAAGACTAAATGTTACAAAGTGAACATGCATAAGTCACAAAAGGTTAGTGTGCAAGGACAACACATAATCAGAAAGACAATAGGATGTTAGTCTGTATTACTAAAGTAATTGAACATAAAAAGGATGTTGGTGTTTTAGATATGATGTGGAGTGCCACTGGGGTGGACAAAGTTAAAAATTACATAACACCATGTTATAGTCCAACAGGTTTATTTGGAAGTACGGGCTTTTGGAGTGCTGCTCCTTCATCAGGTAGTTGGTGGGGCAGGATCATAGGACACAGATCCTACTCCACCTGAAGAAGGAGCAGTGCTCTTAGAGCTTGTACTTCCAAATAAACCTGTTGGACTAAAACCTGGTGTTGTGTGATTTTTAATTATATTTTAGATATGCAGGGCTCTTGCGAGACCATATCTTGAATACGATGCACAGTTTTGCTCTGCTTATTTGAGGAATGATGTAAATGGATCAGAAGTAGTTCAGAAGAGGTTTCTGAGATTAATTCCTTGAATGAGTAGATTATCTGATGAGGAAGATTTAGATGGATTAGACTTGGATTCACGAGAGTTCACAAAAGCGAAGGGGTGGATCTTACTGAAGCTTGTCAGTGCACAGCAGTTCAGGCAGCATCCAACGAGCAGCGAAATCGACGTTTCTGGCAAAAGCCCTTCACCAGGAATAAAGGCAATGAGCTGGAAGCATGGAGAGATAAGCTAGAGGAGGGTGGGGGTGGGGAGAAAGTAGCATAGAGTACAATAAGTGAGTGAGGGAGGGGATGAAGGTGATAGGTCAGGGAGGAGAGGGTGGAATGGATAGGTGTAAAAGCAGATAGGCAGGTAGGACAAGTCATGGGGACAGTGCTGAGCTGGAAGTTTGGAACTAGGGTGAGGTGGGGGAAGGGGAAATGAGGAAGCTGTTGAAGTCCACGTTGATGCCCTGGGGTTGAAGTGTTCTGAGGCAGAAGATGAGGCGTTCTTCCTCCAGGCGTCCGGTGGTGAGAGAGCGGTGGTGGAGGAGGCCCAGGACCTCCATGTCCTTGGCAGAGTGGGAGGGGGAGTTGAAATGTAGGGCCACGGGGCGGTGCAGGGACCAGTTACGGTGGAGGCGGAGGAATTGGGAATACGGGATGGCATTTTTGCAAGAGGTAGGGTGGGAAGAGGTGTAATCCAGGTAGCTGTGAGAGTCGGTGGGTTTATAAAAAAGGTCAGTGTCAAGTCAGTCATCATTAATGGAGATGGAGAGGTTCAGGAAGGGGAGGGAGGTGTCAGAGATGGTCCAGGTAAATTTAAGGTCAGGGTGGAATGTGTTGGTGAAGTTGATGAATTGCTCAAACTCTTCGCGGGAGCACGAGGTGGCGCCAATGCAGTCATCAATGTAATGGAGGAAGAGGTGGGGAGTGGTGCCGGTGTAATTACGGAAGATCAACTGTTCTATGTAGCTAACAAAGAGACAGGCATAGCTGGGGCCCGTACGTGTCCCCATGGCTACCCCTTTGGTCTGGAGGAAGTGGGAGGATTCGAAGGAGAAATTGTTACGGGTGAGGACCAGTTCGGCCAAACGAATGAGAGTGTCAGTGGAAGTGGAAGGGTACTGTTGGGGACGTCGGGAGAGGAAAAAATGGAGGGCTTGGAGGCCCTGGTCATGTCGGATGGAGGTGTAGAGGGATTGGATATCCATGGTGAAGATGAGGCGTTGGGGGCCGGGGAAACTGAAGTCTTGGAGGAGGTGGAGGGCGTGGGTGGTGTCTCGAACGTATGTAAGGAGTTCCTGCACTAGGGGGGATAGGACAGTGTTGAGGTAGGTAGAGATGAGTTCAGTGGGGCAGGAGCATGCTGAGACAATGGGTCGGCCAGGGTGGTCAGGCTTGTGGATCTTGGGAAGGAGGTAGAACCGGGCAGTGCGGGGTTCCCGGACTATGAGGTTGGAAGCTGTGGGTGGGAGATCTCCTGAGGTGATGAGGTTCTGTATGGTCTGGGAGATGATGTTTTGGTGATGGGGGGGTGGGGTCATGGTCGAGGGTGCAGTAGGAAGAGGTGTCCTCAAGTTGGCGTTTGGCTTCAGCGGTGTAGAGGTCAGTGCACCAGACTACCACTGCACCCCCTTTATCCCGCTGGCTTGATGGTGAGGTTGGGATTGGAGCAGAGGGATTGGAGGGCTGCGCATTGTGAGTGTCAGAGGTTGGAGTGAGGGAGGGGGATAGACAGGTTGAGGCTGTTAATGTCCCAGCGGCAGTTGGAAATGAAGAGGTCGAGAGCAGGTAATAGGCCAGCGCGGGGTGTCCAGGTGGATGCAGTGTGTTGGAGGTGGGCAAAGGGGTCCTCGGAAGGTGGGTGGGAATCCTGATTGTGAAAGTAAGCTCGGAGGCGGAGGCGACGGAAGAAGTGTTCGATGTCACGGCGTGTATTAAATTCATTGATGCGTGGGCGGAGGGGGATGAAGGTGAGTCCTTTGCTGAGGACTGATCATTTGTCTTCAGTGAGGGGGAGGTCTGGAGGGATGGTGAAAACTCGGCAGGGCTGGGAGCTGGGATCTGGTGTGGGTGTGGAGCTGGGAGTAGGGTCGGAGCCAGTAACTGGAGTGGGTGTGATGGTGGGGGGAATGGGGGTGGAGAACATGAAGAACATGAGAACATGTAAAACCTGTGCCCACACCTCCTCCCTCACCTCCTGCCAAGGCCCTAAAGGAGCCTTCCACATCCATCAAAGTTTTACCTGCACATCCACTAATATCATTTATTGTATCCATTGCTCCCGATGTGGTCTCCTCTACATTGGGGAGACTGGGTGCCTCCTAGCAGAGCGCTTTAGGGAACATCTCCAGGACACCCGCACCAATCAACCACACTGCCCTGTGGCCCAACATTTCAACTCCCCCTCCCACTCTGCCGAGGACATGGAGGTCCTGGGCCTGCTTCACCGCCGCTCCCTCACCACCAGATGCCTGGAGGAAGAACGCCTCATCTTCCGCCTCGGAATACTTCAACCCCAGGGCATCAATGTGGACTTCAACAGCTTCCTCATTTCCCCTTGCCCCACCTCACCCGAGTTCCAAACTTCTAGCTCTGTCCCCATGACTTGTCCGGACTTGTCCTACCTGCCTATCTTCTTTTCCACCTATCCACTCCACCCTCTCCTCCCTGACCTATCACCTTCATCCCCTCCCCCACTCACCCATTGTACTCTATGCTACTTTCTCCCCACCCCCACCCTCCTCTAGCTTATCTCTCCATGCTTCCAGCTCACTGCCTTTATTCCTGATGAAGGGCTTTTGGCCGAAACGTCGATTTCGCTGCTCATCGGATGCTGCCTGAACTGCTGTGCTCTTCCAGCACCACTAATCCAGCATCTGCAGTCATTGTTTTTACCTTGAAGCTTGTCAGATCCTGCACAGTGGTGACAAGGTGCATGTGGAAACAAGGTTTCTGCAGGTGGGTGAATCCAGAGCAAGGTGGACACTGCTTTAAAATTAAGGGTCACCCTTTTAGGGCAGAGATGAAGTGACATTTTGTCTCTCAGGGGATTGTGTGACTTTGGAACTCTGTTTCAGAAGGTGACGGAGACAGAATCATTGAAGATTTTTAAAGGAGAGGTAATTGGATTTTTACTAGTCAGGTAAATCAAAGGTTGGTGGAAATAGGTGGGGATATGGAACTTGGAATGCAAATCATCAGCCACGAACTGATCGAGTGATATTAAACATCACACAACACTGACATATAGTCCCACAGGGTTATTTGAAAACACAAGCTTTCAGAGCCCCACTTCTCCTTCAGGTAGCAAGTGAGAGAGGATATATCAGACACTGAATTTATAAGTTAAAGATCAAAGGGTCATACAACTGATGCAAATGTGCTGAACAAACCTAGATGGTTGTTAAGTCTTTAATCAGTTAAAATGGAGATGCAGGTTTTGATAGGTCAATATTAAATCCCAGAATTTCTTTCAAGTCACTGCCCTGAGATAACTGAAGGTTTTCTCAATATAAAAGAGGTGACATCTCAGGTCAGACAATGCACTTCAGGTGTGAAGCCCTGTTAGAGTCTGTCTGTGTCTTAACCTGGAGTCGGGGAGAAAGTGAGGACTTTAGATGCCGACCATCAGAGTCAAAATGTGTGCTGCTGGAAACGCACAGTGGGTTAGGCAGCATCTGAGGAGCAGGGGAGTCAATGTTCGGGCATAAGCCCTTCCTTCATCAGGAAGCCCTCGAATCAGTTGTTTGACCTTTTGATCTTTTACTCATTAATTCTGTGTCCGATGTATCCTCAGAGGATTTGTGTGTGTGTGTGATTGTGTGAGAGAGTATGTATATGTGTGAGTGTGTGTGTGTGTGTGTGTGTGTGTGTGATTGTGTGAGAGAGTATGTATATGTGTGAGTGTGTGTGAGTGTGTGTGTGTGTGTGCGTGTGCGTGTGTGATTGTGTGAGAGAGTATGTATATGTGTGTGTGTGTGTGAGTGTGTGCGTGAGAGAGAGTATGTATATGTGTGTGTGTGTGTGTGTGTGTGTGTGTGTGAGTGTATAGTGTAGTGGGGTCACCTGTAGTGTGACATGAACCCAAGACCCCAGTTGAGGCCCTCCTCATTGGGTACCGAACTTGGCTATCAGCCTCTGCTCGGCCATTCTACGTTGTTGTGAAGTCCGCCTTGGAGGATGGTCACCTGAAGGTACGGGCTGAGTGTGCTTGATGGTTGAAGTGGTCCCCCAGTGGTAGGGAACATCCTTGTCTGGTGATTGCTGCACGGTGTCCATTCATCTTTAGTCATTGCATCTTCATGGTTTCAGAATATACCATGCCTCAGGGCATCCTTGCCTGCTGTGTATGAGATAGACAACGTTGGTTGAGTCACATGAGTATCTGCCATGTAAGTGGTGGGGGATGTCCCCATGTCATGGTAGTATCCATGACGACGCTCTGACATGTCTTTGAAGTTGTTACCAAGACAGGGTTGTGGTCAATGTGGTCCTGAAGGCTGGGCAGTTTGCTGCAAACAATGATCTGTTTAAGACTTGGAGGTTGTTTAAAGGCGAGAAGTGGAGGTGTAGGCAAGATCTTGTGCTCATCCTCATCAACAATGTGTTGCAGGCTGTGAAGAACGCAGTATTTTCCAGGAAGTACTGGATGACAAAGTGTACCCTATCCGCCGTGCCTGTCTTCTGAGGAGGTTGTTGTGGTTTGCCAATGTGGCATGTCAGAACTGGCGATCGATGTGTTGAGCACCATACCCTGTTCTTATGAGAGCATCCTTCAGTGCCATCAGGTGTCTGTCCCATTTCTCCTCACCTAAGCAGATCCTGTGTATATGCAGGGCTTGTTTGTAGGGGATTTTTAAAAATATGTTCAGGGTAGAAGCTAGAGAGGTGCAGAATCATGAGGTTATCCGTGGGCTAGTGATAGAGTGAGGTACTGAAGTGTCTGTCTTTGGTGGAGGTGTGGATGTCCAAGAATGAGGCTGATTCTCAAGAGAAGTCCATGTTGAGTCTGATGGTGGGATGAAACTTGTTGATATCACTGTGTAGTTGTTTCATTGACTCCTCACCATAAGTCCAGAGGAAGTAAATGTTGTCAATATATCTGGTGTATCGCGCTGGGGGGAGGTCCTGCACAGCAGAGAAATCTTGCTCAAACGTGTTCATGGAAATGTTGGCATATTGATCCTCACAGCTGTTCCGTGTGTCTGGATGAAGATCTGGTTGTCAAAGGTGAAATTGTTGGAGTCAAGAATGAAGCAGATGAGTTGTAGGATGGTGCCAGGTGATTGGCAGTTGTTGGTATTGAGTACTGAGGCTGTTACTGTGATGCCATTAGTGTGAGGCATGCTGGAGTAGAGTACCGAAACTTCCATTGTGACAAGGAATGTTACTGGTTCGGCTGGAACGTGGGTGCTGAGTTTCTGTAAGATTCTGTAGTGTCTCAACAGAAGCGGGGTTCCTTACACAATGGGTTTCAAGATGCCCTCGACATAGCCAGAGAGGTTCTCACACAGGATCCCATTGTGTGACACGATGGTACACTCAGTTATGTTGGCTTTACATATCTTCAGAAGGAAATAGAAATTCCCCACACGAGAAGTAGGTGGGATGAGAGAGTGTAGGGTACTCTGAAGGACTGGATCAGAAGTCTTGATCAGCCTGTTGATTCATGGTTGTGTTTGTTGGTCAGATCAGCAGATAGTTTCCTGTAGTGTTCCTCAGTTATTGGTACACTTCCTTGCAGTGGTCCATTCTATTCTGAATGACGATGGGTCCTCCTTTGTCTGCTAGTTTGCTGATAATGTTGCAATTGATCTTGAGAGCATGAATGGTGTTGTGATGTTCTCAGATGACACTCTGCTCTACCTTGTGAGTGTGACTGATGAATCTTGTGTTCACGCATTTCCTGACAGTTTGAGCGTGCGTGCCATGCCCAGGGCAACAGCCCTCCAGAGGGGTCCACATCGACTCCTTCTTTGGCCGCTCCATCACGGATCTCTCTGTCAACTGTTCTGGATCATTGATTGTCTCACTGGGCTCGCTGCTGACATTGTGAAAGGATTACTAGAGTTTCATTCATCTGATAAATTCCTCTGTGGAAGACTAGTGGGGTCCATCTTGGTGGTGGAGCAGAAATTGAGCGCTCAGCTGAGAACTTCTATTTTGTCCAGTTGAAGGGTGTGGTCCGATAAGTTGATGATTGATTTCCCTTTGGTGGTGCCATTTTGATCTGTGGTGCTTGGGGGGCTTGGTGGTGTGCTTGGCTACAGCTAGTGATGACGCCAAGTTTCTCCAGTTTCTTATTCTTGGTGTGTAAGTAGGTGGTGTCGTTTCATTGCCTGGTCTACTTGGCAGTGTCTCCTAACCATACTGTTGTATCTTGAGCGCAAGCTGAGAACATGGACTGGAACTTGATTTCAAGGTTACGGTGCCGGCTGTACGAATGGTGTATGAGATGAGTGAGGTGTTTACGAGAGCTGTGACAGCAATAGGGTAATCTGTATTGTAGGTCAACTTGAATGGGTTTGTGATCTGTAGCCCTTTTGTGATCTTTTCTACTATCTTGCATTTCTGTAAAAACTTGATGCCTGTGTTGATATGTGCAATCTTGCTGGAGATCCTTTCCACTTTGAGCCAGTAATTGGTGGTGTCAATGGCAGTCATGGCGTGGAGGAGTCAGTGTTGGACCATTGAATGATGGAGCAGGCTTGAAGGGCTGAGTGGTCTTCATTTGGTCCTATGTTCATGTTTATATGACTCATGCTTGCCCTATTAGTGGACCCTTCAGCCAACAAACAAATACCACAAATACCTCAAAAAGCAAGGGGTCCAGTTCTGAGACAAACAGAATCCCACTAGAAACAGTCCAGTTACAAGACCATCCACTGGTCATTACTCTTTATATCCTGCCTTTTGGCCTAATTTGGATCCCACTTGGCCATTTGCCGTGGATCGCATGGGTTCCTAACTTCGTGACCAGTTGCAATGTGAACCTTCCCTTTATGAAAAACCTTGCTAAATTCCATAGAGAGATCTAATATATCACCCACATCAACCCTCTTTGTTATCTTCTCAAAAACAAAATCATCATCTTTGTCAGACACATTCTCCCTTTTAAAAATCCACGTTGGTTATCTTTTGTGAATGCAAACCTTTTTACAATTCGCTTTAGCCTGTTTCTCAGAAACGCCTCCAGTAATTTTCCAACCATTGAGGTTAAGCTGACTATCCACATTACCCTGGCCCTATGTGGGCAGTCATTGGGATCAGGACGTTAATGAGCTGTCACATTGAAGCATTGAATCAGGATGTTAATTAACAATGACTTATGGACAGCAGTGTGTATCCATAATTCCCTACAATTTTTCCCCATGAACCTCATTCAGTTTCTCTCATAATTTACTTTATTTCTGCAGATTTTCTACTTTGCCATCCCAACTGAAATATTTATTAATATTTTATTTCATGCATTTATCCATGGGATGTGTGAGGAAGCAGATGTTGTAGGTGGTGGATTGGGGGGGTGGGGGGGAGGCAAACAACAGACTGCATTGTCCTGGATGACATTGCTCTTCTAGATGATAAACAGTGACCATGGCATCAAATGTCAGAATTCTTCCCAGAGGTGGTCTTTGTGTCATATGAATTCTACTTACCACTATCAGCTCATAGCTGGATTTTTATTTTAGCTGTGGGTACAGTTTGCAGTTGAGTAGAGAAGGAGCTCAACACTGATCACCAGCTGGTATCCTCACTTCCCAACATTTGATACAGGGAGGTGAAGCCGCAGATCATAGTTGGGCTGAATGATGACTTGGGCAGCTGTTCATTGACCTTCAACAAACATAATCGTTGTACTAACCAACCAGTGCAGAGTCACAGAGTGTGGTGCTGGAAAAGCACAGTCAGTCAGGCAGCATCCGAGGAGCAGGAGAGACGACGTTTCGGGCATAAGCCCTTCACGCCCAAAACGTCAAACCCCTGCACCTCGGATGCTGCCTGACCTGCTGTGTTTTTCCAGCATCACACGCTTCGACTCTGATCTCCAGCATCTGCAGTCCTCACTTTCTCCCTGCAACCAGTGGAGAGTTTTCCCCCCAGAACTCAATGACCTCAGTTTTACGAAAGCTCTTTGATGTCACACGTAACCAAATGCTACCAAGTATAGTCAATCTCAACTTCCCTCTGGAAGTCAGCCATCTGTCCATGTTTAGATCATGGCCTTAATGAGATATGGAGCTGAGTGGTCCTGGCAAAGCCTAAAATAAGTGCCAGTGAGTGGGTTATTGCTGGGATAGTGCACTATCGACAACCCCTTCCATCACTTTGCTTTAATTGGTTGGATTCAATTCATTATGTTTTCCTGTGGACCAGACACGTCTGGGCAATTTTCCACATTATCAGGAAGATGCTAGTCTTGTAGTTATACTGGAACGACTTGAATAGAAGAGTGGCAGGTATGGAGCAAAAACGTCTTCAGCGCCACAGTCAGGCTGTAGCCAGCACTCATACTGCTCAATGTCATTAGTGCCTTCAGCCATTCATTGATGTTACGTGGAACGAACTGAATTGATTGATGATTAACTTCTATCATGCTGGTGCACCTCAAGAGGGGACCGAGATGGATGGTCCTTTCAGCAGAAGGTGGTTGCAAAATTCTTAGTTTTGTGCAGGGCTTCCCCACCATTGAGGGGTGTGGGTGTGTATATTATGGAGCCTCCTATATCCCAATTGATTGTTTAATTGCCCAGGAACATTCATGGTTGAAAGCAGCAGCATGTTGTCTATTGTATGCTGCTTCCACTCTTTCAGATGTATGTAACCCTGTGTTTGTAGCTTCATGGGGTTAGCACCTGGTTTCCAGATATTCCTGCTGTGGCCCATGACATACTGCCTTGCACTTCTCCCTGAACCAGGGACAGTTCTCCAGCTGGATGGTAATGGTAGAGTCAGGGATATGAGGTTACAAATGGTGGTGAAATTTTTGTCAAATGTATTGGTAATGTTCCAGAGCACTGGAGAAAATTTTAGAACCATAAGGACTTTATAACCATATGGACAATCTGATAGCCTTCCCTACCATGTACAAGAGATTGATAAAGTCAAAACCAAGTTGATTTTTCTCTCTTGTAATTCTCTCACTACATTTTAGAGGCTCAGTCTGGCCTCTTTGTCTTTTAGAATTTAGTTAGCTGAGTTAGAACAGTCAGTCATGGTGTCACCAAGCCACACCTGGTGATCAACTCTCAAGGTGTGGCACAGTGGCTCAGGGCTTAGCATGACTGTCTCGCAGCGCCAGGGACCCAGGTCCAAATCCAGCTTTGGGTGACTGTGTAGGAGCTTGCATGTTCAGCCTGGGTACTCCAATTTCCTCCCGTAATCCAAAGATAAGACCATAAGACCATAAGACAAAGGAGTGGAAGTAAGGCCATTCGGCCCATCGAGTCCACTCTGCCATTCTATCATGGCTGATGGACATTTCAACTCCACTTACCCGCATTCTCCCCGTAGCCCTTAATTCCTCGTGACATCAAGAATCTATCAATCTCTGCCTTGAGATGTGGTAGGTGGATTGGCCATGATAAATTGCCCATAGTGTCCAGGGATATGAAGGTGAGGTGGACTAGCCATGGTAAATGTGGGGTTATGAGGATAAGGTGGGGGAGAGGGGGGGATGCTCTTCAGAGGGTCAGTGCAGACTCAATGAGTCGAATGGTCTCTATCTGCACTCTAGGGATTCTATGATTCTATAGTCCCCTGCCCAGATGACGTTCTATGCACTTTGCCATGTTACTGCAGATTGTGTTGGCAGTTTGAGAATGTTCTCTCTCTTGTGCTTTTTCCTGTAACCTCTCCTTTACTTTCCACTCTGATGTTTGAATCCCTCGATCCACTGCCATGATTACAATTTTTAAAATCAAATTTATGCTTTTGGCTTATCTCACAACCAATCCAGATCTCGAACTTGTTTTCTTGTTCCTATTATGTATCATATGACAGATTAAAATTATGAACAAACTCCCAACATCAAACTAAAATTGGAAGGTTTTGTCATAGTCTGTTGTCAGAATGTTAATTAGACTTACAGAGAGAAGAATGGCCAAGAGTAAATCATGTCCTCTAATACTAACTTCTTTCCATTTAAATGCAGTTCCCTTAAAGGCAACGCTTTGCAACTTCAAACCAGTTACCAAACCAGGAAAACTTATTCTAAACCTTTCTATTAATTTTACAATATTATAATGTAGCATTTTATCCAAGCCAAATCTACTGAACTCCCTTTATCGAGTGATTCAGTTACTGTATATCAAATGGTTCAATTAAGAGTGTTCTAGACATACATCCATTTAATTATTTAATCGCTGTATCTTCGCTGCTTCACAATTCTCTTAGGACATCTTTGATTCAAACTCCAAACCAGTCCAAATATTAATTGAAAACCTTAAACACTTTCAAGAAATTAGATCTCAGGAGGTTCCTGGGGAGCATGTTTTTACATCTGAGTTTCTAGTGATTGGAGATAGAGCTACCTCTGCATTCCCAAACATGAATAACACCGCAGCCCCTGAGGATGTGAGAGCTATTAGACATAGTTTAGGACACAGATTTAACAAACAGCATTAGTATCATAGCTCCTGGGGGCTAATGTACATGTAAACACAGTAAACTCACCTGATAGAACATTGGGAAAAATTATTAAATTGTATCCAGGATAGTATGTTGCCTCCCTCCTATCATTGCAGCATCCAAGGAGCAGGTGAATCGGTTTCGGGCATGAGCCCTGAAAAAAGGCTCATGCCCGAAACGTCGATTCTCCTGCTCCTTGGATGCTGCCTGACCTGCTGCGCTTTTCTAGCAACACATTTTCAGCTCTGATCTCCAGCATCTGCAGTCCTCACTTTTTCCCTACTATCATTGTCAACTATGGGACTTATTGCAGAGCACTCTGATAGGGCGCCACCAGATGTGGTCCACAAGGCATGGATAACAAAGGTAGAAAGAGGAATTAAGACCTGCAGGCAGATATTAGGCAGAAAAAATATTAAGAAGCAGGACTTGAAGACTGAAATCTCCAGAACTATTCCAGTGCCATTGTACTACTCATTTTTGAAACGGAAAGGTGTGTCAGATCAATACATGGCTGGATAGATATTGTAAGAGAGAAGATTTTAAATTCTTGCAGCATTCAGGCAGGTTTTTCTTTTGTCAGCTACAATCTGCACACACTATAAGTTACTAGTAAACTGAACAGAGATCACCTTTATTGCTGTGTGATTAGATGATGAAACAAATGGAAACAAGGATAAAGCAAGAAAAAAGATGAATGCGTGCCAATGATCACTTTGATAACACAAAGGAATACCAGGCTATTTGGAGAGAATTCAGAGGCAAAATGAAAATAAAGAAATGAGCAGTATTGAGAGAGTATGAGAAGAGGCTGCAGCTAACATCGAAAGTAATCCAAGAATCTTTTATAGGATCAAATGATGAAAAGCTGACTGTATTTAAAGTTAGTGAGCCACCAAGACTAGATGCAATGCACCCAAGGATCCTGAAGGAAAGAAAGGTGGACATTGCAGAAGTTATGGTCATAATTTTACAATTTTGGTAACAAATGCTGCTGAGTTTCAAATGTTAAACCCTTATTCATAATAGCCAGCACAGAATATTTGTGCTGAAAATGTGTTGCTGGAAAAGCGATGTTTCGGGCATAAGCCCTTCTTCAGGAATGATGAAGAAGGGCTTATGCCCGAAACGTTGGTTCTCCTGTTCCTTGGATGCTGCTTGACCTGCTGCGCTTTTCCAGCAACACATTTTCAGCTCTGATCTCCAGCATCTGCAGTCCTCACTTTCTCCACAGAATATTTGTGGTCAATCATGATCAACCAATTTGATTGAGCTTTTCAATGAAGGAACGGAAAAGATTAATGAGACTAATTTAATAGATAAGACAAGCATTGACTGCTAAAAGTTATTTGATAAATGGCCACATGACAGATTGGATATAATGCTGATTGGGGTGCTTGTGGTACAGTGGTAGTTTCCCCACCTCTGAGCCAGGAGACCTAGGTTCAAGTCCCACCTGCTCCAGAGAAATGTAATAACATCTCTCAAAAAACTGATTCAAAATAGTTGATTGAGTAACAGAATTGCAGTGATTGGTTGTTTCTATTACTGGCAGAGGGTATTATAAACTATGGGATTGTTCAGAAATTGGTATTAGGCCAACTGCTTTTCATAATCATTATTGATAACCTCAATTTGGGACAGGGCATAATTTCAAAATTTACAATTAACCCCAAACTTGGAGTTATTGTGAAATGTGAAGAGGATAGTGATAGAATTCAGGAGGATATAAACAGGTGAGAGATATCTGGATGGTTGAATTATAAGACAGTGTAGTGACACATATTGGTAAATGGAAGCAGAACCATCTATTGGATGAGGAAGAGCAGAAATCATTCAAAAGTGGCAAGGTTACATGGGAAAACAGTTAGTAAGACATGTGGGATGCCAGGCTTTATGAATACTGGCACAGTGCTCAAAAGCAAGAAAGTTATGATGAACAGTTACAAAACACTCATTCATCCTCAACTGGGAATTCTGAGCACAACCACAATTTAGGATGTAATGAAAGATTTTTGAGAAGGGATTAGATCAGATTCCCTACAGCGGGGAAACAGGCCCTTCGGCCAAGCAAGTCCACACCAACCCCTCTAACAACGATGGATTATTTAGCATGGCCAATTCACCTAACCTGCACATCTTTGGACGTGAGAGGAAACCAGAGCACCCAGAGGAAACCCACACAGACACAGGGAGAATGTGCAAACTCCACACAGGCAGTCATCCAAGGCTGGAATTGAACCTGGAATCCTGGCGCTGTGAGTTAGCAGTGCTAACCACTGAGCCACCATGCCATCCGTGAGAGATGAGAGTGAGGATAGCCTTATATTCACTTTGCAGAAAGAATTCTGAGAGAGAATTTGTTAGACCTGTGGAGAGAAACTGTCATTATTATTATGAGTGAAGAACAAGCTGGCAACAAGTTTGGCTAAATCAAAAGAGAACTTTGAGAATAAATGGTTGACATTTTTTTTTAATTCACAAGACATGGGCATCGCTGGTTGGCCAGCATTTATTGCCCATTCCTAGTTGACCTTGAGAAGGTGGTAGTGAGCTGAATTCTTGAACTGCTGCAGTTGATATGCTATAGGTTGACCCATAATGCGCTTAAGGAGGGAGTTCCAGGATTTTGACCCAGAGACAGTGAAAGAATGGTGATATATTTCCAAGTCAGGATGGTGAGTGGATTAGAAGGGAACTTGCAGGTGATGATGTTCCCATGTATCTGCTGCCCTTGTCCTTCTGGATGGAAGTGGTCATGGATTTGGAAGGTGCAGTCGAAGGATCTTTTGTGAATTTCTGGAGTGCACTGCCTGCGAGTAATGGAGGCAATTTCAGTAGTGGCTTTCAAAAGAGAAATAGATGATTATCTTGAAAATAGAATGTACAGGGAAATGGAGAAAAATCATATGAGCAGCTAAAGGTTCTTAGAGTGTTCTTACAAGGACATGATGGGCCAAATGGTCTTATTCTCTGTGATAACTATTCTGTGATTGTGTGATCCAATATGCCAAATAACACACATTTTATGTATTGACAAATACATGAATGAAAACGAATTCAAAGAATAAAGTGATAGGATGAGTGGGAAGAGACTGACATGCAGTATTACTAACCTGTTGCACCTGATAAACTGCTTTTGTGATGTGAAATTCAAAGTCATAAAATATAGCTTTCAACATCAAATCAAGTTTGTGCAGTAAAGGTACAGAACAATTGGATTCTTTTTTTTTAGAAACCTAAGAAAACAACCACAACAAACAATAAAGAAAATCAAAAATCAAAGAAGTCTGTCTGAAACAGGGAGAGAGAAAAAAGAAAACTCTCCTCCTTAGTAGAAAAACCAACAGCAGTGATAAACAGTTGGATATTACACAACTAAAGACTATGATTGTATAATGCATTTCACTCATTGAGTCAAAATAAGGCAATGCTCATTAGTAACCACTTGATGTAGGTTACCGATATTTCAATAGTCCAATTTCATCACAAACACCTCTACAGCTGATATTAAACATAATTCCCATTCATTGGAGAAGCATGGGCTACTGCTGAAGAAGTTATTTCACCCAGCAACAATGCAACTCCAATTATCATCAGCAGCCCTGGACAAGCCCTTAATTGGCATTTATTCACAGTGGGCAATTAAGTAACAGCAGGTTGTTAGTGCTAATAAGGTCAACTTTAACAGGGCAGAAAATGCTCCAACAAAGCTCAGCGGATGTTGTTGCTGCTATTTTCTGCTCTCTTCCATTTAACCCTCGCCTCTAACAGCAGGTAAACCACTCACAGAGCTGAAACAGCATAATTTAATGCAATTTTCTGCTCAGCACTAATTCCTAATATCCATGTGCCCTCCACAATGTAAATAACAGATCGTTTTCATTCAGAATGCAGACCAGAATTACCAAAAAAAAATCCAGAGACAATGTTTATTCTCTCAAATAACCCCTCATATCCTGTCCCATTGTTATTATTGTTTCCAGAAGCTTAAACAAATCATCTGTTCTCAAACAATACTAAAAATAACTATGCAACGATATACTAGGCCACAGATATTGCTTCAGTTTCAGATTTTAACCCTTTTCTCTCTGTTTATATCCATCTGCCCAATTGTATCTTACCAATTAGATCACATGAGTGGTACTGACATGTAACACTTGAAATGCTTAGTAGACCAACATAAACAACCCACATGTACGCATTCAAACATATACCTAAACCCAAGTAAACCTGAACCTAAATTAACAAGCAGTGCAGCAAAGCATATATGAGAATAACAGCCATAGGAACTATAAATAGGTCGGACTGCATGAGAACTGTGTAGTGGCTGCTGCTTGCAACTGGGTGTATTTTTATATCACCTATGTGCTAATTATAACAATGTGTAAAATTATGTGGAACACAGCTACACTATCTTGAATGGAGGAAAACCCAGTCTCATTTCCAGAGACAATATAACCAGGAAATTTCACCACAAGCTGCTCGAATAAATATTCTGTCTTCTGCAGTACTTTTCTTTAATTCCCCAATATAAAATGACCTGCAACTGAATCAGTGTTTGATTCCCAATAAGATTCAGATCAATTTGCCAATGGTCTCTGATGCTTGACATTATAAATGAAAGTTTTCTACTCTCTTCTGAATTGACATTATTAATGAACAATTTATCAATAAATTTATTATTAACAGCAATGTTGTTTAACTGACTGCTTGTGCCTATGTAATACCAAAGACACCTTCAGTTGTGAAAAAGCGCAGATTTGGGATTTTTTAATCGGAGACTTTGCGGTTTCAGAAAATCTAGAAGCAGCACAAGGGCTCACTGCTGGTCAGCACCACGGACAGCTCCACAGTAAGTGTTTCATCAGCACCACGGACAGCTCCACGGTTAGTCTTCAATTAACACCGTGGCCAGCACCATGGTCAGCTCCACAGCGATCCCCTCATCAACATCCCGGTCAGGATTCAGTCGTTCCTTGTGTCAACATCGAGATCAGTTGAATGGTTTGTGATTTAAACTGGCAGCGGCCTTCCGATGAGCCGCTCAGCTTTATAATTACAATCTACAGGAGGCACAGCGTTCTTTTCCTAACGGGCCATTCAAAATCTATGCTCAAAAACACCCATTACCAGAGGTACTCAGCTATACACGGAAACACAGAGACAAAAAAAAATGCACAAATATGGACAAATGCAAAAAATAAATATGGAAACACAGGCTAACAAAAAAAATACAGCTAGAAACGCAGACAAGAGCATAAACAGCGACATAAAATCACACATGCAGAAGATCATAGACACAGAGTGAATCAGAGTGAATAAAGATACACATGCAGAAAAAACACCATAGACCATATGAATATGAACACAGACACATAGTTACACACACTATTTCACTACATTTATTCTGTTAGTCTAAGGATTCTAAGTAACCGACAGAGGATTTTTTTCTCTCTCTCTGTGCGAACATGACCACAGCGCTAACAGAAAAGTTTCTGTTGGCTGACAATACTCTGGGTTAAATACCTGCAAGCAATTTGATATGTGGACGGAATGTGCAGCCCATTTACCAGAAATGTACCAAATCGGCATTCAGCTCTCAACGGCAGTCTCTCAGACCTCCCCATGGACCACAGACAGGCATCTTCTGGAATCCGCTGAAGTTCTTACCTTCTCTTCTCACTTACAGCTGGAGTTTGAGCTCGGGAGGCGAGAGGCACCTGCTGGACAAAGACAATACTCCCAGCACGGAGAACCTTTCCATGAGAACATAAATCGCAGATCCTTGTGAACATCGATCAATAATTGCGTTAAAACCGTGGAACATTTGTTCGAATTCTTTAGCGGAACTGAGTGGAGGAAGAGCAATCTTTCCTTTTGCCGTTCTTCCTTGGGTGAGAATGGCGCTCTAACGTTGTATTGGTGCCTTCCCGTCTCCTGTTCTACAACGCAGGCTGTTCCCATCAGGCACTGATGATTCTCCGTGGTCCTAAAGACCATCAGCTTGACCTTCCAACAAATGTTGATTGAAACTATGCTCCGGTTGCGTCTGTTACCTCGCAGGGAACGCGCGTTTTTATTTAATCACGATTTTTCAAACAGTAATTATTGTTGCTATTAAGGCAGAGTGGCTAAATTACACCAAAATAAATCTGAAATAAATCCTAGACGAACCCCCGCAACTTTGGCAGCATCCGTGGAGAGAGAAATAAAGTTTCTAGTCCAGCATAACTTCAACACTGAGAGGAGATGGAAAGTGATTTTTTTTTATGATGTTGACAGAGGGGAAAGGGGACTGTGTAGAACAGATAGTCAGGGTGGCCTGACCAAAAGACAAAGGGGATGCTAACAGTGGTAAAGGAGGGATATGGATGAAAAATGGGTGAAAACAATAGGTTTGGAAAGGGAAAGATTGGCCATCTCGGCTGAGTGCAAAGCTAACGAAACACAGACCAGTCAGGGCCAGAAATGGTCAGGGACAGGTGGTTTTTAGGATTGATGAGTGGAAAAAAATATTTTGGGGGGATTGGGTGAACTTCTTATGTTCCTTTAAGTGAGTTAGCCCCTGGCTTAAGTTTGACATCTGACTGATTGGGGTGGCATGATGGTTCAGTGCTTAACATTGCTGTCTCACAGTGCCAGGAATCCACCCTCAGGTGACTGTCTGTGTGGAGTTTGCACATTCTCCCTGTCAGTTTCCTCCGGGTGATCCTGTTTCCTCCCACAGTCCAAAGATGTGCATGCAGGTTAGCCCATAGTTTCCAGGGATGTACACTTTTGGTGGGTTAGTTGTGAAAAATGCAGAGTTAAAGGGGTAAGGGAGGGGGGTCTAAGTGGGATGCTCTTCAGGGGGTCAGTGTGTCCTCAATGGGCTGAATGGCCTGCTTCCACACTGTAGGGACTCTCTGAAGTAGGAAGAAAATGTCTTGTCCTCATGTCCCTTCAGTTCCTCAAACAGTGAAGCACTCCCTCAGTACAGCACTGGATCATGAGCTCAGTCAATAGTAAAGCAAAAGAGGCTGATTCATTATGAAAATTCCCAAAGAAAATTGAACGAATGTGTCAAAAGGAAAGAATATGTATACTCAGGGCTGGAATTAAGGTCTAGGAGTATGGAATGGCTCTCTTAAACAGCTGGAGCAAGCAGGAGTGGGGTTAATCTATCATAATGCTAACATAGTCAGTACTAAATGTTTGCTCAGCTTATTTTTCCAATAGTGAAGTTCCCAGGCTGCAGTTTGTTGTCTGAGACTGCAGTCATGGTTTGGTACACAGTGCACCATTGTTCAGCTGAGCTGAGCTAACTGGGTAAGAAAGATTCTAGGCTCACTCTGTCATCTAGGTGAAGCTCAGGGATCACATGGGCGACAGTAACTGCTTAGCAGTTGGCTTTAATGCATTGACAAACCTTCCAGAACTACCTTGGAGACAGAAGGTGAATCTGCAGTTCTGAAAACAACATAGTTCTCAGTTTCTTTTCCTGTGTTATCCAAAAAAAAATAAAAACAGGTTTGATTAGATTGGAAGCTGGAAGTCACCATATGAAACCGTCAGGAAAATATTCAACTCGAGTTGTCATGTCTGATCTAGGCAAAGAAGATAGATACCAGCCAGGATGGGTCCTAATGATTGTCACAAGTGCAGCAACATTAATTGATGAAAAACCGATGCAGTCAGCCTGTGTTATGCTTTGAGTCAAGTAGCCTGTCTGTCCTCAGGCCTGGGGGAGAGACTGCATGGAGGAGATTTGTCACACCCAAACTGGATTCCCTTCCCTTCAGCAGAGGGAAGGAAGGGAGGAAAGGAAGAGCAAGAGCCAAGGACAGGACAGTAAAATTCTACTCAAATGAAAACTCCTAAGGAAACTTTGTAACATGCTCTGTCCATGTGACAGCAGTTTCTGTCTCCGAATCAGAATATGCAGAATTCATTTCTCATTTCAAAAACTGCTCTTGGGTAGAGACTGGAGCATTGACTCTGAAATCTGAATTAACTTCCAACAGGATACTTTGGTCTGGTGTATATATTCAGAACTCTCCCAACTGACTGAATGAATGACTGATTGCAGTGTCCATATGTTATAAGTGGACTCTGTCATGAACAAATCGGGGAGAGAAAAGTATAGGATTATTCAAAATAAAACTCGCTTCTTTGAATATTCATCTTAATTAGTTACGCACTTACAGGCAATGAGATAATGGAGCTTGTTGACTGGGTGGTGTACATAATCAGATCCTCAGAGAACAGGAGCTGATTATAATGAAAACTTTAGGAATTTCACCTCCCCCCTTCCCTCCCCCCACCCCCAGTCTTTGGCAAAATCTGGTTCCTAATGATGGTTCTGATTTCAAGCACATCTTAGTCATAATATATACACAGATATGTATGTATACACTAAATAGGTGGGTTTCTGGGACACCATCTTCAGAAAATATGCTTTCCTCATTCTCTCCCAACTTTGATAAGTATCAGTCAGGAGTTGGTTCAGATGCAGAAAATGTGGCACTTTGTTGGAATCCAGTGGATGTGAAATTGAAATTGAGAGGGAACAGGAGTCAAATGCCAACTCATGACTTGGCCATTAATGTCAGTGGCTTCACCAGCACTGAAGGTTGTGTTTGGCATTGTATGGGCAGGAAATGCATTCATCAACTATTTTGTGTCCTCACCTGAGTCCAATTTCACTTTCAACTGGACAAAGCCACCCCTCAAATCCCAATGCATAAAATTGCTTCCCTTGGGAATAATAATGATTAGGGGAATGAGACGCTCTTTAAACTGGAGAGTTAGTGAGGGGCAGGCAAGCTGCCCTCTTTAATATAAACTAAATGCTGTGCTGTGACTGATAACTTGGTTGCCCGGTGAAGTGAAGAGCTATGAATGCTTCAATGAACTGTTTTAAATGAAAATAAATGAATAATTAGTTCATCCCTTTTGATTCTTGAGCTACCATATTGATAGGGAATGTGGCAGGGTTGCAAGGATCAACTTCCAAAGTAATGTATCACCAAGTTATCTTTGAGCAATCTAAATGTTTTGATTAATCCAAAGGTTTACTAAATTGAGTACAGAGGAAGAATGTCTTTTTGGATGAAGTAGCCTGTTTAGCTGACAGTTAGTGAACGGTACCAGTGTGTGTCAGTGCTATCACAGAGAGGAGAGGAGAGGAGAGGAGAGGAGAGGAGAGGAGAGGAGAGGAGAGGAGAGGAGAGGAGAGGAGAGGAGAGGAGAGGAGAGGAGAGGAGAGGAGAGGGGAGGAGAGGAGAGGAGAGGAGAGGAGAGGGGAGGAGAGGAGAGGAGAGGAGAGGAGAGGAGAGGAGAGGGGAGGGGAGGGGAGGGGAGGAGAGGAGAGGAGAGGAGAGGAGAGGAGAGGAGAGGAGAGGAGAGGAGAGGAGAGGAGAGGGGAGGAGAGGAGAGGAGAGGAGAGGAGAGGAGAGGAGAGGAGAGGGAAAGCTAGGAGTAACTATTACCAATTCCCCTAATAGCTACACTTCATAATGTTCCAAGGTTACTTTTTACTGTGATAAATGTTTTCAGGATAATAACTCCTAACAATCTAATCAAGTTCCTATTCTAATACTACATCTGGTGAATTGATAAATCTAAGGCCTATCATCGTACTCAGGTAGATATTAAAGATCCTATAACACTATTGACAAGAGCGTGCAGACTTGTTAGATGTCAAACTTCCTTCCACTAACTCTCCCAATTCAACAAAATCAGTAATGTATAATCATTAACATACACTTAATGCTGAATTTCCTTCATCAAAATATTATATAGTAATCAGAGCTTGGTTGGTAATGATCTTGCCTCTAATTCAGAGAATGTTAAGGTCAGGCCCCACTTCAAAACTTGAGATAAATAAAGCCAGATTGACAAACCTGTGCAGGACTGAGGGAGTGCTGCATGGTCAGATGTGCTGTTCTCTGGATGAGATGTTAAAACAGGAGTCTGCTTGCTTTCAAAAGGTCCAATGACACTATGTTGAGAAGAAGTTTGAGTGTTATCCCTAGAGTCTTGGTCAATAATTGGCCCTCAATCAACTTTACTAGGTGGCTCAGTGGTTAACACTGCTGCCTCACAGTGACAGGGACCTGGGTTTAATTCCCACCTCAGGCAACTGTCTGTGGGGAGTTTGCACATTCTCCCCGTGTCTGCGTGGGTTTCCTCTGGGTGCTCCGGTTTCCTCCCACAGTCCAAAGATGTGCAGGTTAGGTGAATTGGCTGTGCTAAATTACCCGTAGTGTTAGGTGCATTAGTCAGGGGTGAATGCAGGGGAATGGATCTAGTTGGGTTACTCTTCAGAGGGTTGGTGTGGACTTGTTGGGCTGAAGGGCCTGTTTCTACATTGTAGGGAATCTAATCTAATCTACTAAGTACGAGATTATTTATTCTCATTTGGCTGTTTTTAGGAGTACGGAATGGCTGGTACATTTTCTATGTTATACTTCAAAAGTATTTGATTGGCCATAATACAGTTAAATAGGTTCAGTGGCTGTGAAAGGCATCATATATTTATGTGCTTCCTTTCTTGCCTATAAAGTCTTCAACTAATCATTACAGAGTAAAATTGAGTTACACTCTTGCAGCACAGTTCTGCCAGGAGTGAGGAACAACATAACGTAGTACACATTTTGTCTTGTTTTCAAAATATAGTAATCCATACAGAAGATAATATTTGAATCATACACAAACATAATACGCCCTTTTCAATTCACATCTGACTGACAGTGTCTGCCTCACATCTCCCAGACTATTACACTCACACAGGAAATCAAGCAAAATGGTCTGGAGGTTTGATCTTTCATTCATGTCAGTTACACCCCTTGTGCTTAGTAGCATAGCAACCTATCTCTTTGCTAATGGGTAACATAGCAACTGAGTATTTATTTTAAATTTCCATTGATGAAATTAAATAGAAATTCATTGGAAACTCTGTGCCCTGATGTGTAGTGGAACTCATTCCCTTTTTGGGTCAAAAGAGGAAATGGTGATTTCTTTTAACTGCATATTTTCCCTATTGATTTCCTTTCCAATTCAGTACACTGCATATCAATACTTAACTTTTGTCAGGACAATTGTCCATCTTCATGAATAGAACAGAGAGACTCTGGTACAGGAGCAGTACCCAGCTGGTCACGCCTTGTTGGAATTGGGTGGAAATGATGCTGCTCAGGGTGTGCAGGCAGTTCCTCCTCCTTGAATAAAAACAAAACAATACAGATGTTGGAAAGCTGAAACAGTTACAGGGAATGCCAGAGAAAACTAAACATATTAGGCAGTGTCTGTAAAGAGAGAAAGAGAGTTAATGTTTTGAGTCCGGAATAACTCTTTTTCAGAGCTCAAAGAGGTCAGACTGGACTGCAAATGTTAATGTGTGTTTCTCTCTCCACAGATGCTGCCAGACCTGTTGGGTTTTGCCAGCATTCTCTGTGTTAGTCCTCATCCTCAGTGAAGTCAGCATGAAATAAAGATATGTATTTGTATAGCAGCTTTCAGCACATACCAAAGTGCTTCACAGCCAGGGAAATGCCCTTGAATTGCAGCCACTGTTGTCATATCAGGCCAGCCAATTTGCAGACTGTAACTTCCTGTATATAGCATTTTTGTATTGCCCAGATAATCTTATACAGTCATACAGCACAGACACAGACCCTTCGGTCCAACTCGTCCATGCCGACCAAGTTCCCCAAACTAAACTAGTTCCATTCACCTGCATTTGGCCTATAACCCGCTAAACCTTGTACTGAGGAAGGGTCACAGGACCCGAAACATTATTTCTCTTCACCAATGCTGCCAGACCTGTCGAGCTTTTCCAGCTATTTCTGTTTTTGTTTTCCCTCTAAACTTTTCCTATTCGCCCGTCCAAATCTGCCTGCATTTGCCACTTCCTCTGGCTGTCCGTCCCAGACACGCCCACTGGCTCTCCTTTTTCTAACTCGCTTGTTATCCCATCAAAGAATTCTAACAGACTTATCAGGCATGCCCTCCCTGCCATGAAGCTATGCTGACTCAGCCCTATTTTACAAATACTCTGCAAACTCATCCTTAATAATGGACTCTAAAATCATATCAATGACCGAGGTCATACTAACTGGCCTACTGTTTCCTGAATTCTGCCTCCCTCCCTCCTTAAACAGGGCAGCTACATTAGCCATTTTACAGTCCTCTGGGATCCTCCCTGACTCCAGTGATTCCTGAGCGATCACCAGCAATGCCTCCACCATCTCCTCACCCATGTCTTTCAGAACTCTGAGGTATAGTCCATCTGGTCTGGGTGATTTATCCACCATATGACCTTTCAGCTTCCCCAGCACCTTCTCCTTAGTGATGGCCACTACCCTCATTCTTGAAGTTCCGTGATGTTCTGGGGCCTTCCACCATGTAGGCTGATGCAACGTACTTCTTCAGTTTCTTTGCCACTCCTGTGTTCCCCATTACTAATTCTCCAGCCTCATTTCCATGGCTCAATGTCTATTCTTGCCTCTTTCTTACCTTTTAGATATCTAAAAAACCTTTTGCAATCTTCTTTCATATTACTAGCTAGCTTACCCACATATTTCATTTCCTCCCCCATCATTTTTTTAACACTTACCCTTTGCTGGATTTAAAAGGCTTCCCAATCCTCTGGCTTCCCATTAATCTTCACCAAATTGTATGCTTTTTGATTTGCTTTTATGCTGTCCCTGACTTCCCTTGTCAGCCATGTTTGCTTCATCCTCCTCCCAGTGTGTTTCTTCCTCTTTGGGATGAATCTCTGCTGTGCCCCCCCATATTATCCCCAATAACCCTTGCCATTGCTGGTCCCTTGTCTTCCAAGCAACTCTGGCCAGCTCCTCCTTCATGCCTTTGTAGTTATCTTTACTCAACTGTAATACCATTACATCTGATTCCAGCTTCTCCCTGCAGGGTAAATTTTATCATATTGTCCTCACTGCCCCTCGAGGTTCCTTCATCTTCAGCTCTCTAATCAAGACTGCCTTATTACATGCACCAAATCCCAAATTGCCTGCTACCTACTGGGCTCAACCACAAGTTGCACCAAAAACCATCTTGTAGATATTCACCATTTCTTTTTCTTGAGGTATGTTACCAGCCTGATTTTCCCAGTCCCCCCATGATCACTTTAATAGTGTCTTTCTCTATCTTCTGATTTATTTTCTTGCCCATATCCTAACTAGCTAGGAGGTCTGTTCATAACTTCGTCCAAGTCTTTTCTCCTTTGCGGTTCCTCAACTCTATCCACACAGATTCGATGCCTTCCATACTACTTGCTTTTTTTTTGCTATTGATTTAATTTCATTTCTTACTGACAAGGCAGCCTTTCTGCCCATCTGTCTGCTCTTTCAATTGGATGTGTACACTTGGATACTTAATTCCTAGCCCTGATCCCCTTGCAGCCATGTCTCTGTGATATCCACACCATACCCGTCGATTTCAATCCACATTACAAGCTAATTTACTGTACTTTGATTCCTTGTTCTTCAAGTACAAAACCTCAGTCTTGCATTGAATCACCCCTTTACAAAAGTGTCCCCTTATCTGCTGTGCCTGAAGTTAGATTCCTGACCTATTCCATACTCTCTGTTTTATTACTTGTTCTGGGAACTTCAGTAACAGAATTTGAGGCACAGAAAGTTCTCCCATAATGTCTGTAACACGATTTGTGAATTTCTGACTTTTTAAAATATAACAAACTCCTATTCGCTCTTACGAGGTTCTCATCCCCGGCACTAGGTGTTGTGGTGTGCATCGGCATCACACGATCATTCAGTTCATGTGCTTTCTCGTGAAGAGCTTTGTGAAAGGTGTTGTGAAATGTTTGAGTTAATGGACTTGGAAAAGCATCGTGAAAAATGTCACCACAGCCTAAGGGCAAGAAGCTGGGGGCAACCTGTTAATTTAAAAATTTAAAGAGTTGCGATAAGAGTGCAATTTCACTGGAATTGACTAACAATAAATGGACAGTGTTGAGAAATAGTTTCGAATTGGCTTTGTCATTTGCATTAAGAGCATTCCTTCTCTCTTTTTGTTTAAAAAATATATTTCGATGGTGAAGAATATTTGCTGACTCATGTGCATCTGTTTCAGTGACTAATCATTATGGTAACCTTAATCATTATGGCAAAATACCAGAACAGGGGCTTGGACATGGTCAGTCTGCGTGGTCAGGGTGGTCAGAGTCAGGAAACATAGTAGGTGAGGGAGAGAAAGGTGAACGGTACACTGTTACTTTTGGTGCTTGGTTGGAGATGTCCTGAGGCAGTGAGTAGGCTTTGCAGAAGAGATTCAGAGTTAGCGAAGGTCAGATGTTAATGAGGATGAGAGTGAGGAAGATGTTGCAGGAAATGGTGGGTATATTAGTAGAGATAGAGTGAGTGTGACGTATCAACGAAAAGATGGTGGCACTTTCACTGGCAGAGTGGGGAAGGTCATTATTCTTCTTCCTACATTCTGTACATTCCTTCGGACGGCTGAGACTGCGCTGGTCTGGATGGTAACCCTGCTCCAGGTTGGCATGGTGCCGGTAGAATGGCATCCTCTGTTAGCCTGGGAAAAAAGGACATCCTGCCTTGGCATCACGCCAACCCCATTAGCAGCATCGCGGAGTCCCTGCCCACAAAGAGAGGTGCCAATTTTCCATTGTCTGCCATGTCCAGGGCCAACATCAGGAACCGTGCAGGGCAGCTCTTGTCTGGATGCACGATATCTTTTTAAAGATGGAGCTGCACCACGGATGTTGGTCAATTCTGGGATATCCAGGAAGAGTGAATTGTTTTGGAAATGGCACATGGTATGATGGTGCTAGAATGTATGAGAGGGGCACTAAAGGGTGGGGTAGGTAGGTAATAAATCAGGCAGGTTTTGTAAAAGAAGGTGATAGACGTCCCCAAGCATCACATTGTGAAACCCTCTGGGAAACTTCACAAAACGGACATTTAGTGAAAGAAATTATGATTCAGCTCTTGATCTATCAAGGCGGGTTCGATTCTGGGATCTGGCTTGTGCAGTGTTACCATTGGATGGGATCATAAGACTAGCTAGAATGTAGTGCACCCAGCAGATACAGATGCTAATTGTGAGTCATCAGCTGAGAATTCTGATGAGTTGTACGATATTGTTCCATACAACAGGTCAGTTACAATAAGTCAAAGTTTACTTAGACTGTGCTATTGTTTGGGCTAGGCTAACTACTATTTTTGTTTCAATTTTTACTGGTATTTTTGGTGGTTCGCCCATAGGCCCCATTATTTCTGTTGCATGATTTTCTATAACACACTTGGGAATGCAACTGCAGCATTTTAGAAGAACTAGTGGTTAGTCTAAGGAGTGTGAGTGCCCCCATGAAATACAGCATCCAGTTAACTCTGCCCCTCCATGATGTATTGCAGTGACCGAAGCTCAGAGTCCAGTTGTTTAACTCTGAACCGGACTTCCTCAAGCAACCAACACTTGTTACAGATGTGGTAACAATGAATCACAATAGGGTACACCAGTTCCAACATCATGCATGTACAATACATATCCAGGACCTGCATCACTATTTTGTTTACTTGAAGTCATAGGATCATGGAGGTGTACAGCACAGAAACAGACCCTTCAGTCCAACTCTTCCATGCCAACCAGATATCCTAAAGTCATCTAGCCCATTTCCTTCCAACCCTTCGTATTTGTATACTCATCCAGATGCTTTTTCAGTGTTGCAATTGTACCAGCCTCCACCACTTCCTCTGGCAGCTCATTCCATACATGCACCACCTTACAGGTGAAATGGTTGCCCCTTAGGTCTCTTTTATATCTTTCCCCTTTCACCTCAAACCTATATCCTCTAATTTTGAACTCCCCTATCCTGGGGCAACAATCCTGTCTCTTCACATTATCCAAGCCCCTCATAATTTTATGTACTTTTATAAAGTCACCCCTCAGCCTCTGACGGTCCAAGGAAAACAGCCCCAGCCTATTCAGCCTCTCCCTATAGCTCAAACTCTGGCATCTTCCTTGTAAATCATTTCTGAACCCTTTCAAGTTTCACAACATCTTTCCTACAGCAGGGAGACCAGAGTGGAATGAAGTATTCCAAAACTGCCCTAACCAATGTCCTGTACAGCTGCAACATTTGATTTTGAAACATTTCCTAGTGGTTTTTTAGTTTGTAACCTGTAAAGATGCCCCCTATTTACCTTCAGTCTGAAAGTAACCAATGATAGATGGTCAAATTAGTACCTACCACTCACCATGAACTTATAGTTTCCCCATGATATCACACTTTTGTCCTGGGTTCCTAATTCTGGCCTTAATTTATCCTGATAAATCTGTTTTAATTATATTAACTTAGGGATAAATATTGGATAGGACATTGGGATGAATTCTCTATTTTTTTAAAAAGCATAAAGGGGACATCTGTTAAACAACTCACCTGAAGCCATCACCTCTGATAAGGCAGTGTATCATAAGCCTTACTCAAAAGAAGCTGACTTGGAATTGCCCAAGATAAGACAAGGTGCAAGGAAGGCTTTAGAAATTTCTGTAAGATCCATCCATGTTTGATCAAACTGTCTGACAAGATAGAAGGGGAAAGTCTAATTTATAACGGACTGTTAATAAATGGCAGAAATAAATAAAAATCCAACCTAACAACCAAAGAGTCTTAACTAGAAAGACAAACAAAGAGAAGATGCTTGGACAAGGGCCAATATAATCCAGTCTCAGTATTTAGAGAGGGGAAATAAGAATATTTAATGTTTCTGTCTGTTACTTAATTAGTCTCCATGTCAGAATAGGAGTGGAGTTAATTACTTCACAGCTGCTAATTACACATCTTTAGCTCCCTGGTTTTGTTTCTACTGGATAACACTTAAAGTAATTGGAGTTCATGAAACGACTTTTTTTCTTCTTCTTGTTTTGTGACTGTGCTTCTCACACTCCGGGAGCCTCTGAACAGAGGAGGACAGAATCTATCAGAATTGTTTTTTGACTCATGAAATGCAACAACTGATCTGGTCAGTGGGAGGTGCATCAGAGAATCACTGAGTGATTATATCTCTGGAAGATAAGCTTGTCCGAATTGGTATGTCATTCCATATTCCTCATACCTGGGAGCACAGGCTGGTGCTGAGAGAGGAGATGTTGAATGATGAGACATCCCCTCTGTCAAAGAGGGCTCTCTTCATGTGGAAGCCTAGCTAGACTACTCAGCATGGGATACAGCACACAATTTCACATCACACCCACAAAGATACAACTTAGCATAAAAATCATGCACTGAAACTCTGGTCGAACTTTCTTACCCTGTGTTGCCAAGGATTGCCACATTCAATTGTAGCATTCTCCCTTTACTTATGCCCCCCCCCCCCCCGCCCAGTAAGATTCATATCCAAAGCCATGTTATTTTAAAGTTGAAGATCAACAATAGAAATGCCAAATGAGAAGGAAGGAGTTCACACTTGGAGTGGAATGTGTTGAGACCACACTTGGAATATTGTGTTCAGTTCTGGTCACCTCACTATAGAAGGATGTGGAAGCTTTAGAGGGGGTGCAGAGGAGATTTACCAGGATGTTGCCTGGACTGGAGGACAGGTCTTATGAAGAAAGATTGAGGGAGCGAGGGCTTTTCTCATTGGAGTGAAGAAAGATGAGAGGTGACTTGATAGAGGTGTACTAGATGTTGAGAGGCATAGCTAGAGTGGATACCCAGAGACTTTTTCCCATGGTAGAAACATTTATCACGAGGGGGCATAATTTTAAGGTGATTGGAGGAAAGTTTAGGGGAAATGTCAGAGGTAGGTTCTTTACACAGATTGTGGGTGTGTGTGGAATGCACTGCCAGTGGTGGTAGTAGGGTCAGATACATTAGGGACATTTAAGTGACTCTTGGATAGACACATGGAAGATAGTACAATGAAGGGTATGTAGGTTAATCTGAGCCCAGAGTAGGATAAAATTCTAGCACAACATCGAGGGCTGAAGGGCCTGTACTGTGCTGTACTGTTCTATGTTCTTTGTTCACAGCTTAGCACTTTCTCTGAATATCACAAAGAGTTTTCTAAAAAAAAGCTTAAGATTTAGGATTAAGATTTAAAATTAATCATTTCCAATTTGCAAATTACAGAATCTCCAAATGACAAGTAATTTAACTGAGTAATTATCTGATTTTGATTTGTTGGTTGAGTATTGGACAGATCAGTGAAACAATCGCACATTTATTTTTCCAGGATTTTGTCAGTCGGATTTCTGACAAAGGATCCATCTAACAGCGATGGCAGCATGGTGGCTCAGTGGTTAGCACTGCTACCTCACAGCACCAGGGACCTGGGTGCAATTCCCACCACGGGTGACTGTCTGTGTGGAGTTTGCACATTCTCCCTGTGTCTGTATGGGTTTCCTCCCACAGTCCAAAGATGTGCAGGTTAGATGGATTGGTTATGCTAAATTGTCCGTAGCGCTAGGTACATTAGTCAGGGGTAAATATAGGATAGGGGAATGGGTCTGGGTGGGTTACTTTTCGGAGAGTCGGTGCAGACCTGTTGGGCCGAAGGGCCTGTTTCCACAAGGTAGGGAAATCTAATCTAAAACCATGCAGACAGCATTGAAGTAAATCACCACAGGATCAAGACTCCCTTTTTCAGCAGGAGCCACCATATTCCAGTCAGTGTAAAGTTCGAAGATCCCAAAAGCAGCTTGTAAGAGATGTTAAGAGTGAGAGATAAATAGGAGAGGGGGGTAGGGGAGGGGTGTCAGGTCGGTGAGGGAGTAAAGAAATCTGTTCTCAGCAGCTGGGAACTTGACTTTCAACTCTCTTAGGCTAAACTATCCAGTAACCATTATTAATAAATATCCTGTCAGCTAATACATAAAGAATATCAAGTGATCGAATGTCAAGAAAAATGTCAGGATTGAGCTGAGAGGCCCGTGGAGTGGAACTCATTCGATAACGTTTTGAAAGGCTTGGCCTAGGCATGGTGGGATGAATTTATTTTTTGTGAGGTTTGGTGACCTTAATGTTGCAGGATTAGGAGCTCAGCTCTTAAAGACAGGAATCTGGCTGGAGGGTTCCAGGGTTGTCAATGCTGTCCTGATCCCTGATAATAGCTGGACTGGGTTGAGATTAGAATTCAGGATTAGGAATGTGAGTTAGTGGAGATTGTGCAATAAAGAGGGTATAAAAGGCCACAATGGTTAATTTTGATGTTGATAATCAATTAATATTGATTCAGGTGCCTGTTGAGCCTCTATTGATTTTCATTCTTATCTGTCAATGGGAGAGATCTATAACGACTGCTTAGTCCAATATCACCCTTTGACATTATCTACTAAGTTCTAAATTACATGCAGTGTGAATTCTGTACAGTTTCGGTCTGGTTCGACGGATGATTTCCAAGTATTTTTTTGCTGACTTCATGTATTCGGAAGTTTTTATGGCGAAGGATAGAATACACGTTCTGTGTGCACTCCCAAGTGTGGCATACAACAGCTGGGTAAAGAGCAAAGTCCTCTTTATCCTACTCCAGCAAATTCAGGAGACAGGCTCCCTGTACACCACAAACTGTTACATTTCCCACACTCATCATTCTTACTGCAACAAATTGGAAGTGCTAATTAAGAGCAAACTACTGAATGTGCTTTGAGCTGGGAATTGAGTTGAGATGATATTTTCTTACAGGCTTTTTATGGTTAGCAGCAAGAGATAATGTTCACCTGATCATTCTGGATTGGATGTGAACCTAGACTCTCGAGGTAAAACAACAGAGTGCATCCAGTCGCCAAAAGTCACAAATTTGTACCCTTACAGGTACCTTACATTCATCTTTCGAAAATTCTTTGATAGAGATAACCTGAGATTTAACATTCAGATCATTTTCCAACTTTGTACTCCTGCAGGGAACCTTTCCAAACAAAGGCACATACAGTACCAGAAATTCAGCCACTGTTTTATGGCCAAATGTGGCAAAATTGCAGGCAACAAGTAATTGTCTGAATTTTTAACCATCTCCTTGTCAGAAACACCAGTTTGGGAAGTGGTTTGTAAAGGTGTTGCATTTGCAATATACAGACACACTGGCTCGAGGCTAGAAGACAGAGGGTGGGGGTGGAGGGTTGTTTTTCAGACTGGAGGCCAGTGACCAGTGGAGTGTCACAAGGATCGGTGCTGGACCCTCTACATTTTGTCATTATATAAATGAGTTTAATGTGAACAAAGGAGATATAGTTAGTAAGTTTGCAGATGACACCAAAATTGGAGGTGTAGTGGACAGCAAAGAAGGTTACTTCAGATTATAATGGGAGGCACGGTGGCACAGTGGTTAGCACTGCTGCCTCACAGCGCCTGAGACCCAGGTTCAATTCCCGACTCAGGCGACTGACTGTGTGGAGTTTGCACGTTCTCCCCGTGTCTGCGTGGGTTTCCTCCGGGTGCTCCGGTTTCCTCCCACAATCCAAAGATGTGCGGGTCAGGTGAATTGGCCATGCTAAATTGCCCACAGTGTTAGGTAAGGGGTAAATGTAGGGGTATGGGTGGGTTGCGCTTCGGCGGGTCGGTGTGGACTTGTAGGGCCGAAGGGTCTGTTTCCACACTGTAAGTCTAATCTAATCTAATCTTGATCAGATGGGCTAATGGGCTGAGGAGTGGCAGGTGGAGTTTAATTTAAATAAATGTGAGGTGCTGCATTTTGGGAAAGCAAATCTTAGCAGGACTTATACACTCAATGGTAAGGTCCTGGGGAGCGTTGCTGAACAAAGAGATCTTGGAGTACAGGTTCATAGCTCCTTGAAAGTGGAGTCACAGGTAGATAGGACAGTGAAGAGGCTTTTGGTATGCTTTCCTTTCTTGGTTGGAGCATTGAGTATCAGAGTTGTGAGGTCATGTTGTGGCTGTACAGGGCATTGGTTAGGCCACTGTTGGAATATTGCATTCAATTCTGGTCTCTTTCCTATTGGAAGGATGTTGTGAAACTTGAAAAGTTCAGAAAAGATTTACAAGGATGTTGCCAGGGTTGGAGGATCTGAGCTACAGGGAGAGGCTGAATAGGCTGGGGCTGTTTTCCCTGGAGTGTCAGAGGCTGAGGGGTGACCTTTATAGAGGTTTACAAAATCTTGAGGGGCATGGATAAGATAAATAGACAAAGTCTTTTCGCTGGGGTGGGGTGTCCAGAACTAGAGGGCATAGGTTTAGGGTGAGAGGGGAAAGATATAAAAGGGGCAACTTTTTCATGCATGTATGTAATGAGCTGCCAGAGGAAATGGTGGAGGCTGGTACAATTACATTTAAAAGGCATCTGGATGGGTATATGAATAGGAAGGATTTAAAAGGACATGGGTCAAGTGCTGGCAAATGGGTCTAAGTTGGCTTAGGATATCTGGTTGGCATGGACGGGTTGGACCGAAGGGTCTGTTTCTGTGCTGTACATCTTTATGACTCTATGACACGGGGTCAATGCTGAGCCACAAACAGCAGTTTCATTTGTATCCACTTCAAACATCAAAGCTGCACAAAGTACAAATGACTTGGAGGGGCCGGTGTTGGGCTAGGGTGGGGTGGACAAAGTTAAAAGTCCAACAGGTTTAATTGGAAGCACACTAGCTTTCGGAGCGACGCTCCTTCATCAGGCAGTTGTGGAGAATGCTCACAGAATCAGAAACTTGATGGCTGGGTCGGTATGCACGATCTTCTCAGAGATCCCCTCCACTTTGAGCCGGCAGTTCGTGGTGTCGATGGTCGCCATGACTTGGAGGTGTCGGCGTTGGACCAGTGTGGACAAAGTTAATTGGAGCCACAGATTCATCAATAGCCTGTGGTAGAGAGTTGATCGGAAAGACTTTAGTCACTAGCTTGAGGATTTGTTGCAGGAGACTCATGAATGCCCAAATTATTTGAGGACACCTGAACTGAGGAGATAGCTGCTGCAATGCCCCTAGCTCCTGAAAGTTTTATATCTGGAATTAATGGCATTTGCAGTGATGAACCAAAAGCTTATTAATATTAAATTAAATTGTACTGAACAAAAAGAGTTGACAGCAAAGATAGGTATAAAACATATGAATAATAATAGTAATTAATTGCATGAGTGTCAGGATATTGTATCTGAGAAAACACATTAATGTCAAAACACAATGTAGAATGACACACAAAAAGAGAAAGACATGAGCTAGGAACTGGCTGATGCAAAGTTTGCGTTATAAAACCCTGCATGGTTCAGTGTTGAAAATGAATGTTTGTGTCAGAGCTTTAGGTACAGTCTAAAGGGAAGACAAAAGAGTTTAGGTGATCACTATATTAGCCGGGTCACTCATCCCATCTTTGCTCATCCAGAAAGTCTTGAAAGATGTCCCCAGTCAGGGTCATCCAATTATTACTGAAATAATTCTGAGGATTTTTGTCTCAGCTACCACACCGATCAATATTTTAAGGATGATCTTGATTTTAAATGCCCATTGTGTAAAAGGCAAGAGGGATGGCACGGTGGCCCATTGGTTAGCACAGCTACCTCATGGTGCTGGGGACCCAGGTTCGATTCCAGCCTCGGGCGACTGTCTGAGTGGAGTTTGCACATTCTCCCTGTGTCTGTGTGGGTTTCCTCTGGGTGCTCTGGTTTCCTTCCACAATCCAAAGATGTGCGGGTTAGGTGAATCGGCCATGCTAAATGACCCATAGAGTTCAGGTTAGGATGTGTAGGTTAGTTGCATTAGTCATGGGAAATGCAGAGTAATAGGGTAGGGGAAATGGGTCTGGGTGGGTTGCTCCTTGGGTTGGTATGGACTTGCTGGGCCAAATGGCCTGTTTCTGCACTGTAGAAATTCTATGAATATCAGCTCAGCCCCTCGGTAAACATCTTAGTTTCATAGATTTCAGCAGAAATGAACATCAAGCCAGTATTGTGTAATTTATAGTATTGGTAAAGAAAAAAAATCACCATTCATCTGTTTGAAATTTGACCATTAAACTCTTGTCCTGTGTTCACAGCACAGTTTGAAGCAACTTTCCAGGTATCATTGAATCACTGAATATTAGGACACAGAGAAAGGTCTTTTGGACCATCGAGTTTGTACAGGCTTCTATTGGAAAGTAATTCCATTAGTTCCAGTCCACTGCCTGTTTTCAACATCACTGTAATATTTTTATCCTTCAAATCAATGCCCAACTTGCTTTTGAAAGCTGCAGACAAATCGATTTTCACCATCTTTTCCTAGTGCCACCTAATCCATTCCAAATCCTAAATGCTCACTGTCTGAAGTTTTGTACTCATATCATCTCTGTTACTGATCCTTCAACCACTGAAAGCTTTTTCAATCACTTTATGATCACCTTATCAATCACAGAGTGTGGAGTTTGCATGTTCTCCCTGTGTCTGTTCCTCCGGGTGCTCCGGTTTCCTCCCACAGTCCAAAGATGTGCAAGTCGGGTGAATTGGCCATTCTAAATTGCCCGTAGTGTTAGGTGCATTAGTCAGAGGGAAGTGGGTCTGGGTGGGTTGCTCTTCGGAGGATCAGTGTGGACTGGATGGGCTGAAGGCTGCAAATGTGTTGCTGGTCAAAGCACAGCAGGCCAGGCAGCATCTCAGGAATAGAGAATTCGATGTTTCGAGCATAAGCCCTTCATCAGGAATAAGAGAGAGAGAGCCAAGCAGGCTAAGATAAAAGGTAGGGAGGAGGGACTAGGGGGAGGGGCGATGGAGGTGGGATAGGTGGAAGGAGGTCAAGGTGAGGGTGATAGGCCGGAGTGGGGTGGGGGCGGAGAGGTCAGGAAGAGGATTGCAGGTTAGGAGGGCGGTGCTGAGTTGAGGATATGTGGAACAGTCCATCTTCCGCAACTACACTGGCACCACCCCCCACCTTTTCCTCCGCTACATCGATGATTGTATCGGCGCTGCCTCGTGCTCCCACGAGGAGGTTGAACAGTTCATCAACTTTACTAACACCTTCCATCCCGACCTGAAATTCACCTGGACTGTCTCAGACTCCTCCCTCCCCTTCCTAGACCTTTCCATTTCTATCTCGGGCGACCGACTCAACACAGACATCTATTATAAACCGACTGACTCCCACAGCTACCTGGACTACACCTCCTCCCACCCTGCCCCCTGTAAAAATGCCATCCCATATTCCCAATTCCTTCGTCTCCGCCGCATCTGCTCCCAGGAGGACCAATTCCAACACCGCACAGCCCAGATGGTCTCCTTCTTCAAGGACCGCAGATTCCCCCCAGACGTGATCGACGATGCCCTCCACCACATCTCCTCCACTTCCCGCTCCTCCGCCCTTGAGCCCCGCTCCTCCAACCGCCACCAAGACAGAACCCCACTGGTTCTCACCTACCACCCCAACAACCTCCGCATACAACGTATCATCCGCCGCCATTTCCGCCACCTCCAAACGGACCCCACCACCAAGGATATATTTCCCTCCCCTCCCCTATCAGCGTTCCGCAAGGACCACTCCCTTCGTGACTCCCTCGTCAGATCCACACCCCCCACCAACCCAACCTCCACCCCCGGCACCTTCCCCTGCAACCGCAGGAAATGTAAAACTTGCGCCCACACCTCCACACTCACTTCCCTCCAAGGCCCCAAGGGATCCTTCCATATCCGCCACAAGTTCACCTGTACCTCCACACACATCATCTATTGCATCCGCTGCACCCGATGTGGCCTCCTCTATATTGGTGAGACAGGCCGCTTACTTGCGGAACGCTTCAGAGAACACCTCCGGGCCGTCCGAACCAACCAACCCAATCACCCCGTGGCTCAACACTTTAACTCTCCCTCCCACTCCACCGAGGATATGCAGGTCCTTGGACTCCTCCACCGGCAGAACACAACTACACGACGGCTGGAGGAGGAGCGCCTCATCTTGCGCCTGGGAACCCTCCAACCACAAGGTATGAATTCAGATTTCTTCAGCTTCCTCATTTCCCCTCCCCCCACCTTGTCTCAGTCGGTTCCCTCAACTCAGCACCGCCCTCCTAACCTGCAATCCTCTTCCTGACCTCTCCGCCCCCACCCCACTCCGGCCTATCACCCTCACCTTGACCTCCTTCCACCTATCCCACCTCCATCGCCCCCCCCCCCTAGTCCCTCCTCCCTACCTTTTATCTTAGCCTGCTTGGCTCTCTCTCTCTTATTCCTGATGAAGGGCTTATGCTCGAAACGTCGAATTCTCTATTCCTGAGATGCTGCCTGGCCTGCTGTGCTTTGACCAGCAACACATTTGCAGCTGTGATCTCCAGCATCTGCAGACCTCATTTTTTACTGGATGGGCTGAAGGGCCTGTTTCCACACTTTAGAGAATCTATTCTAATCTTTATCTAAACCCATCAGGATTTTAAACACCTCTATCGAAACTCTCTTATCCTTTATTCTAAGGAGGACAATCCCAATTTCTCCAGTTTATCCACATAACAGTAAGCCCTCATCCCTGGAACTATTCCAGTAGATGTCTTCCCTGTCTTTTTCAAACCCTTCATATCCAGTCTAAACTGTGGAGCCCAGAATTTGACACTGAACTCCAATTCGAGATAAGTTGGAGTTTATTAACGTTTATAAAAGTTTTACAGAGTTGAAGGGGTGGGATTTTCACGATGGAAACCTGTAACTATTAGAGTGCTGAAGTGTTTGGTGCTGGAAAAGCACAGCTGGTCAGACAGTATCCGTGGAGCAGGAGAGTCGATGTTTCAAGCATAAGCTCTTCATCAGAAATGGAGGGGTAGCCCAAGGGGGTTGAGAGATAAATGGGAGAGGGGTGGGCTCGGGGGAAGGTAGTTGGGAATTCAATAGGTAGGTGAAGGTGGGGGGAGTGATGGTGATAGGTTGGAGAGGAGGGTGGAGTGGATAGGTGGGAAGGAAGATGGAACAGGTAGGACAGGCCATGAGAGCGGTGCTGAATTGGAGGTTGGATCTGGGATAAAGTGGGGGGGAGGGGAAATGGGGAAACTGGTGAAATGAACATTGATTCTGTGTGGTTGGAGGGTCCCAAGGCAGAAGATGAGGCGTTCTTCCTCGAGGCGTCGGATGGTTAGGGAGTGGCGATGGAGGAGGCCCAGGACCTGCATGTCCTTGGTGGAGTGGGAGGAGGAGTTGAAGTGTTTTGCTACGGGGTGGTGGTGTTGTTTGGTGCGTGTATCCCAGAGAGGTTCTCTGAAACATTCCACAAGTTGGTGTCCTGTCTCTCCAATGTAGAGTCGACCACATTGAGAGCAATGGACACAATAGATGATGTGTGTGGTAGTGTAGGTAAATCTCTATCAGATATGAAAGGATCCTTTGGGCCTTGGATGGAGGTGAAGGGGGGGAGGTGTGGGCACAGGTTTTGCATGGAGGCTGGTGCAATGTATCCAGGGGGTTGTCCTCCAGCACATCTCCTCCAATTCCTGCACCTCCTCCCTTCAGCCCACCCCTCTAATTGCAACAAGGACAGAACCTCCCGGTCCTCATCTTCCACCCCACCAACCTCCAGATACATCACATCTTCATCCACCATTTCTACCACCTCCAAATTCACCCCACCACCTGAGATATATTCCCCCCCCACCCCTATCTGTGTTCCACAGAGACCATTCCCTCATCATTCCCTCATTAGGTCCACACCCCCTACCAACCCACTGTCCACTTCCCTTGCCACCACAAGGAGTGTAAGACCTGCCCCCACACCTCCCCCCATCACCTCCATCCAAAGCCCAAAGGATCCTTCCACATCCGGCAGAGATTTTCCTGCACATCCAAACACCTCATCTACTGTGTCCATCGCTCTCGATGTGGTCTGTTCTACACTGGGGAGACAGGACGCCAACTCATGGAACATTTCAGAGAATATCTCTGGGACACATGCACCAAAAAACTCCAACGCCCTGTGGCTGAACACTTCAACTCCCCCTCCCACTCTGTGAGGTCTTGGGACTCATGCAGTGCCAAACCTAATCACCCGATGCCTGGAGGAAGAACACCTCATCTTCTGCCTTGGACCCCTCAAACCACACGGAATCAATATTGATTTCACCAGGTTCCCCATCTCCCCTCCCCCCACCTCATCCCAGATCCAACCCTCCAACTCAGCGCCACTCTCTTGACCTATCCTACCTGTCCACCTTCCTTCCTACCTATCTGCTCCACTCTCCTCTCTGACCTATCACCATCACCCCTCCACCTTCATCCACCTATCGCATTCTCAGCTATCTCCCACCCCCCCCAGACCCATTCCCCTCCCATTTATCTGTCTGCCCCCTTGAGCCACTCCCTCACTCCTGATGAAGGGCTTTTGCCCGAAACATCAATTGTCCTGCTCCTCAGATGCTGCCTGACCTGCTGCGCTTTTCCAGCACCACAGTCTTTGACTCTGATCTCCAGCATCTGCAGTGCTCACTTTCCATGAATGGAGTGCGGCGGAGATCAGTGCTGGGGCCACAATGATTTACAATATATATTAATGACATGGCTAAGGAATGCAAATATACTACAGCAGGTTTGCCTGAAGATACAAGAATGGGTGGGAAGGTGAGTGGTGAGGATGAGCTGAAAATGTGTTGCTGGAAAAGCGCAGCAGGTCAGGCAGATTCCTGAAGAAGGGGCTCATGCCCGAAACGTCGATTCTCCTGCTCCTTGGATGCTGCCTGACCTGCTACGCTTTTCCAGCAACACATTTTCAGCTCTGATCTCCAGCATCTGCAGTCCTCACTTTCTCCAAGTGGTGAGGACGACACAAAGAATCTGCTGACAGTTAAGTGAGTTGGCAACATCCTGGCAGATGAAAGATAATGTGGAAAAATGTGAGATTCCGCACTTTGTCTGGAGTAGAGGAGCTGAATATTATCTAAATAGATCAGAGTGGTGCTGGAAAAGCACAGCAGGTCAGGCAGCATCCGAGGAGCAGGAAAATTGACATTTCGGGCAAAAGCCCTTCATCAGGAATAGAGGCCTATTTTTTTACCTATTATCTAAAGAGGGAAAGCCTGCAGAAATCTACGGATCAGAGGGATTCGAATGCCCTCAGACATGAATCGCCAAAAACTAACATCCAAGTTTAGTGGGAAGGCAAATGGAAGTTGGCCTTTTTTTTCAAAGGGAATGGAATATGAAAAGAAGGTTTTGCTAAAACGATACCATGCACTAGTCAGACCACAGTCTGGAATACTGCGAACAGTTTTGACCCCTTATCTAAGGAGAGATATAATGACATTGGCGACAGTCCTGAGAAGATTTGTGCCGCTAATGTGGGGTATGAAGGAACTCATGAGGAGAGGTTGAGTAGATTGGGCCTGCGTTCATTGGGATATTGAGGAATGAGAGACAACCCTTTTTGAAGCATATAAGATTCTGAGAGGACTTGACAGCGTAGATGTGGAAAGGTTGCTTTTCCTTCTGGGATAGTCTAGGACCAGAGGGCATCATCACAAATAAGGATTACGCAGTGAAGACAGAGATAAGAAGGAATTTCTTCTCTCAGAAGGGATTGAATCTGTGGAATTCTTTACCACAGAGGGTCGTCAGGTCTGGGTTATTATACATATTCAAAGCTGAGATGGATAGATCTTTCATCAGGAAGGGAATGAAGGGTTATGGGGAAAAGGCAAAAAGGTAGAGCTGGGGATTCTCAGATCAGCCATTGAATGGTGGACCATACTTGATAGATTGAGTGGTCTACTTCTGCTCTGATATCTTATAGTCCTCTGATTTGATGCGTGGGTGGCACAGTGGTTAGCACTGCTGCCTCACAGCATTAGAGACCCGGGTTCAATTCCCACCTCAGGTGACTGACTGTGTGGAGTTTGCACATTCTCCCCGTGTCTGCGTGGGTTTCCTCCGGGTGCTCCGGTTTCCTCCCACAGTCACAATGATGTGCAGGTTAGGTGAATTGGCCATGCTAAATTGCCCGTCACGTTAGGTGAAGAATGGGTCTGGGTGGGTTGGTCTTTGGAGGGTCGGTGTGGACTTGTTGGGCCGAAGGGTCTGTTTCCACACTGTAAGTAATCTAGTCAAGATAACCCCTTAACTTTTGTATATTATGCTGCTACTTATCTGGCCCGAGATTCCATTTGCAGAGTTTTTTGTTTTTACTACTCCAGCTACTTTGGAACTGGACTAGTCACTCCAAATCTCTTTATACACATCTTTATAAATTATCCATTCACTTTGTATCCTTTCAACATCCTTTCATTGAAATTATGCCATGTACCCCTCCACACTACCCCCAAGTCATTAATGTGCAATGAAACAGCAATAGTATGAATACTGAGTCTTAGGAAATCCAGTGTCGAGTGCCCTTCAGTGTAGAAAACAGCCATCTCCACAATTCTGTTTTTAGCTCTTAGCTAGTCTCGAACACATGCTGCTACAGTCTCTTTTATCACCTGGGTTTAAATTTATTTTAACAAGCCCAATATGTGCCACTTCATCAAACACCTTACAGAAATTCTGTACAGAAAACACAAACTGCATTTCTCTCAACCAGACTCTCTGCTACCTTACCAAGAAAACAACTCATTCAGTCTAGGTCAAATGTCATTTGCCCTCAACAAATCTTGGTTAATCGAAATTGGAGCAAGTGGCTGCTACTCTTCTCTTGGAGTTTATTTTTAAAAGCATTCCCCACCTCTGATATCTAATCACAAAATCACAGAGTTATTACAACGCAGGAGGCCATTTGGCCCATTTTTTAATAATTATTCTTTTCTCAAAAGCCTTGACCTTCATAACAACTTGCAATCATGAAATAACTTGAAGATAGAAAGTCTTTTGTCTTATCTTGGATTTCTGACTCAACAGATCAAACTTAGTCGTGATTCTTTCGCACTTCTTTCAAGTACTGAAGGCCTTACTTATCGAGATTAGACTGACCACCAACATTCAGCAGCTGGATTGACCAGAAAACAATACCATTTGATCATGAATTTGGCTCCATTATGATTCAACATTCAATTAACTTTATTGATTACATGGGCATGGACATGATTGGCTTACCTACTTTGCAGTATCATTGATAGCTATTGCAACTCAAGCAGTACCTAGTCCCTCATTGTTGCTTCCAAATGCTGCACTGCATGTGCTTTTTCATATTAAACTTTATGTCCATCTTGTCCAGTTCATTTTAGGTACTATATAGGCTGCCCTCTCAGAATTAGTTATCTCCAATAATTTGACATCACCTGCACCTTGACTAACAGTGAGTTTCTTGATCTAAATACTAGTTCACTGACTTTACCACAGCATCACTGCCTAGCCCGAACTACTTATCTTTTGTGTGGAGTTTCCAATGCTTTTTGTAATCCAGATTTAGGCCATTTCAAATCTATCAGTCCCTCTGTCATAATCATCTACAAAGCCTTATAAATCTCATCTTTGTGTTTTAAGGTTGTGGCATTTATTTGCTTTTCATCCTGTCATGAATCAACTGGAAAGACTGTACCAATAATCATCCTCCACATTTCTGTTGTCCCAAAACGTATAAAGTCTCAATTAGACCACTGAGATGACCAACTCTCCTGACTGACTATCGATCAAGACAAAAATAATTCACACAAGATTTTGTCATTAACAGAAAGTGACTCTATTGTAACACGCTGAACCTTAATAAATAGCTGAGAAAAAAAAGATTTCTCATCTACTAGCAACTTAGACAATACCCTTTCCAAGGCCCCCATAAGCTCCCTTCAAACATACATTCACAGTTAAGAGACAGAGGGTCTGATGCAGATACAGGACTATGAGTGGAAAGAGATTATAAACAGGGAACAAAAATCCACAAAGATCAAAAGTCTAGATTTCAAGGGTGGGTAAGTTGTTTCACTCAGTTCCTCCAGATTTTCGGAAATGGTGACACAATGCTGCTGCCAATAAACCAATGGTTGTTCTTCGCTTTAATCCAGAAGATCTTTTCTTTGTTTTAAGCTTTGTTGGTTTCTCTGCCCTTTTCGCCACAGGAAGAAGAGCAATAGAGAGTGGGACATTTTCAGTTCGCAAGCTCTGGAGGTTTCCGCTGTCCTTGTAACTCCAGCTTTGTCACAAACTGCAGCTCAACTGATCAGGGGACTGTTGGCAGACAGCAGTTCCTTAACCCAAAACCTCTCAGTGACATTCAGTCGCAGAGTATCTCCCTCACCACAACAAAAAAGCTGCATTGTTTTCACACAGCTAAATATTTCCAATTTCACAGCTTTCTGTTTCCAAGTTACCAACAGTCAAGCTTCCATTTCAGTTTATACTCCCAAAAAAGAAAAATATGCAGTGTTTTGCAGTCCCTTTAAATATCCTCCTTGTTTATATTAAAAGTATTATTTTCCTTTCGGTTATTACTTCTCAGTTTGTTTAACGATTTGAAGGATGAACAAACAGTTTGAATTTAATTTTTGTCTCCGTTGATGATACAGTTCACACGATATCACTTGACAAACATTTCCTGGAGACTACTGTACTTCAACCATGTTGTGAAACAAACTCGCTACCACAGCCACATTTGCTTCCTCAGTGCCTGCCTCCGTAACCAACTCATCCCACACGGACTCCGGACCACCTTTAAACCAGCAGAGTTCGGACCCAAACAGGACAAACAGTACAGACTACAGATTCAAAAACACCAGCAACAGTTCTCCTTCAAGATCCTCCACTCCACACTCGCAGCAATGCGCCGGCATCCTAACCTCTCTACAGTCAGCCCTGCCTCAGCTGAGGGTCACACTCTCTCAGAATTGCACTGGACCCACTCTGTATTACATCCTCAGGAGAATTCATACTCTCAACAAACAGTATTTCAACTCCATCTCAAACATCAAAAACTGTAAGTACAACAAACTTTTGTCTGCCCACCTCCATAATCAGCGCTCCTCAAACATTCCAGAAGATTCCCCTGGCCACGGAAACAACTCAGACGGAATTAGCCATGCGGCTGATGCAGCTGCCACCCCCACGCTGATTGATGATGTCACTTCCACTCCTATCATGGCCACTCCAACAACCACTTCCGCCCCTCACAATTCCTCATGCATCACATGTGACATCACTTCCGCCCCTCACAGCATCGCTGATGCCACACGCTCAATGACTTCCGCCACCCCAACTGCCATGGTCACCACCACTTCTGCCCCACCAGTGCCATTCACCTGCATTCTGCTGACACACCCCTCACAGACCCCACTGTCACTATCCCCACCCCCCAGAACCCTGAGGGGAACACTACCCCTGCTCATGACTCCTCCCTCATTCCCCCCACCATCACACCCACTCCAGTTACTGGCTCCATCCCCACTCCCAGCTCCACACCCACACCAGATCCCAGCTCCCAGCCCTGCCAAGTTTTCACCATCCCTCCAGACCTTCCCCTCACTGAGGACAAATGATCAGTCCTCAGCAAAGGACTCACCTTCATCCCCCTCCGTCCACGTATCAATGAATTTCATACACGCCGTGACGTCGAACAATTCTTCCGTCGCCTCCGCCTCCGAGCTTACTTTCACAATCAGGATTCCCGCCCACCTTCCGAGGGCCCCTTCGCCCACCTCCAACACACTGCACCCACCTGGACACCCCGCACTGGCCTATTACCTGCCCTCGACCTCTTCATTTCCAACTGCCGCCGGGACATTAACCTCGTCAACCTGTCTACTCCCCTCCCCCACTCCAACCTTTCACCCTCACAACGCGCAGCCCTGCTCCAATCCCAACCTCACCATCAAGCCAGCAGATAAAGGGGGTGCAGTGGTAGTCGGACGCATTGACCTCTACATCGCTGACATTTTTTATAAACCGACCGACTCCCACAGGATTACACCTCTTTCCACCCTACCTCTTGAAAAAATGCCATCCCGTATTCCCAATTCCTCCGCCTCCGCCGTATCTGCTCCCAGGAGGACCAGTTCCACCACAGAACACACCAGATGGCCTCCTTCTTTAGAGACCGCAATTTCCCTTCCCACATGGTTAAAGATGTCCTCCAACGCATCTCGTCCACATCCCATCCCTCCGGCCTCAGACCACACCCCTCCAACCGTAACAAGGACAGAACGCCCCTGGTGCTCACCTTCCACCCTACAAACCTTTGCATAAACCAAATCATCCGCCGACATTTCTGCCACCTCCAAAAAGACCCCACCACCAGGGGTATATTTCCCTCCCCACCCCTTTCCGCCTTCCATAAAGACCGTTCCCTCCGTGACTACCTGGCCAGGTCCACGGCCCCCTACGACCCACCCTCCCATCCTGACACCTTCCCCTGCCACCGCAGGAACTGTAAAACCTGCGCCCACTCCTCCTCCCTCACCTCCAACCAAGGCCCTAAAGGAGCCTTCCACATCCATCAAAATTTTCCCTGCACATCCACTAATATCATTTATTGTATCCGTTGCTCCCGATGTGGTCTCCTCTACATTGGGGAGACTGGGCGCCTCCTAGCAGAACGCTTTAGGGAACATCTCTGAGACACCCGCACCAATCAACCACACCGCCCCGTGGCCCAACATTTCAACTCCCCTTCCCACTCTGCCGAGGACATGGAGGTCCTGGGCCTCCTTCACCGCCGCTCCCTCACCACCAGACGCCTGGAGGAAGAACGCCTCATCTTCCGCCTCGGAACACTTCAACCCCAGGGCATCAATATGGACTTCAACAGCTTCCTCATTTCCCCTTCCCCCAGTTCCAAACTTCCAGCTCAGCACTGTCTCATGACTCGTCCGGACTTGTCCTACCTGCCTATCTTCTTTTCCACCTATCCACTCCACCCTCTCCTCCCTGACCTATCACCTTCATCCCCTCTCCCACTCACCCATTGTACTCTATGCTACTCTCTCCCCACCCCCACCCTCCTCTAGCTTATCTCTCCACGCTTCAGGATCTCTGCCTTTATTCTTAATGAAGGGCTTTTGCCCAAAAAGTCGATTTCGCTGCTCGTTGGATGCTGCCTGAACTGCTGTGCTCTTCCAGCACCACTAATCCAGAATCTGGTTTCCAGCATCTGCAGTCATTGTTTTTACCTACTGTAGATATGAGCTTGATTTAAACTTATAATAAAAGTCTTTTTGTTAATCATTTTTGTTAATGATAAATGTTTCTTGTATCTATAAAAGGCCACATTTTATATGAACTACCAGGAAACATAATCTCTACCAAATGTTAAACTTATTGGCTCAGATTTGACATGAACAAAACTACTAAGTTTGACAGGGCCCATGGTTACCATGGAGAAAATGAGACAGCAACATGTGACATCTGCACCTGCACATTGTGAGATGGACATTCAGAAGTTGCTGACAAAGATATCCTGTTTCTCCACAGGCCACAGTGTAAACAAACAAAAACAGAAATAGCTGGAGAAACTCAGCAGGTCCAGTAGCATCAATGGAGAGAGAAACATAGTTAATATTTCAGATCCAGTTACCCTTCTTCAGATTCATTTCTGCAGATCTTTGTTTTGTTTTACTGTAAAAGTCCCGACTGATTGTCAAAACACTGAAATATATATAACTGTGTGAACTTCGGGTCACTCCACAATAATTGTCCAAATATAATCTTAGGGCTACTATGTTCAGGAGTAATTGAATTGCTAACAATACAAGATAAATAATTACTGCCAAATAATCTCTCTGGCCCTGTAAAACATAATTTACAGTGTGGAGTGTCATCCCTTAGTATGATATATATTTAATAAAAATTTTTGTTGTTACTATTTCTGTCTGTCACTTTCATTTCTCTTAATGCTATCTTTCCTTCTGAATCCTTATTCTGGTATATGTACATGATTTAAGTCTAATTTATATGTACTACCTTGTAATTCCTGGTTTAGATTCCTTGAAGATTCATCAATTTGATTAACTGAAGTGCTTCACTGTTATTTTCCTTAATCAGATACCAGAGATTCTCTGCAGATGGTTTGTGCCAGATCAGATATTGGATTTGAAGATGTTTCTGTTCAAAATCCAGCGAGGTGAACAGTGAATGTTAATCTTTTGCTGCTAACAACAAAGTCCAATCAGTTTGTGTTTGTGAGCCAGAAGTGATATTAATGTCCTCAAGGATTCCAGACTGGAGGTTTAGTGTGTGCTGAGAAAAGTGAGGTCAGTGAGGTCAATGCTGGGAGAGCCACACTTGGCCTCAGTACAGCCACAACATGACAGCCTAACTCCACTACACAATGCACTGACCAATAAAGGCAAGTGTACCAACACTTTCTTCACTACCCTGTCTACTCCACTTTCAAAGAATTATGGACCATGGAACTAAGCACTAAAACAACTTGAACTGAACTTGCAACACACTTAGAGTCATCGAGTCATAGAGATGTACAGTGCAGATACACACCCTTTGGTCCAACTCATCTATGCCGACCAGATATTCCAATCTAATCTAGTCCAACCTGCCAGCTTGGCCCATATCCCCCCTTCCTATTCATAAACCCACCCAGATGCCTTTTGAATGTTGCAATTGTACCAGCCTCCACCACTTCCTCTGACAGCTCATTCCACACACGTACCACCCTCTGCATGAAAAAGCTGCCCCTTAGGTCCCTTTTATATCTTTTCACCATCACCCTAAACCTATGCCCTCTAGTTCTGGATTCCTCCAACCCAGGGAAAAGGCTTATGTCTATTTATCCTATCCATGCTCCTTCATGATTTTATAAACCTCTATGAGGTCAAGCCTCATGTTAGCTCATCCGAGGAATGGTCCTTTACATCCTGACTATTGAGCTTCTCCTGTGTTAACCTTTCAGGAATTAACTGCTTTATGAAATAGCCTCTGTCCTGAGATTCCTGCTGGGATGTGTAAGGGTGTTGATGTGATTCGTTACTCACCTCTTCAACAGGAACACCCAATCCTCAATTACCTATGGTCCTCCACTTATTCCTAGAAGGCTGCAATCTTTGATTAGTTTAGATTAGAATCTCTACAGTGTGGAAACAGGCCCTTTGGCCCAACCCATCCACACCGGACCCTCCGAAGAATAACCCACCCAGCCCTATTTCCCTCTGACTATTGCACCTAACACTATAGGCAATTTGGCATGGCCAATTCATCTGGCCTGCACATCTTTGGATCGTGGGAGGAGCACCCAGAGGAAACCCACACAGACACAGGGAGAATGTACAAACTCTACACAGACAGTCGCATGAGGCTGGAATTGAACCAGGGACCCTGGTGCTGTGAGGCAGCAGTGCTAACCACTGAGCCACTGTGCCTCCCACCCCACACATATATTTTAGAGTTTTTAAAGGAGGGGTTGGAATGAAAGGAGAAAATTAACTTTGTCAATCTCCTGACCTTCTGTGTGCTATGCACTCATTTCATTTCACATCTGCCTTTGTTCCGGAAACTTCCAACTCGATGTTCCATTCGGGTTTCTTAGACTGAGCATATACATCTGTTTGCATGGTTTCAGGCTCCTAACACATCACTTACAACTGAAGTACCATCCACAATTACTGTTGAGAACAGTTCCTTTCACCTATTACATTTCCAAGTAATGCCTGCAATGAAATCCCAGAAATAAAAGAAAGAGCTAATTTGATCAGTGACCAAGTCACACATTGAGACCATTGCTAGATTCCTGGATACCTTTAATAAATTTGTGAAGAAATTGCATTGAGTCAGGAATTTAATAGAATGATGTTTTAAAATAAAAAATAAGAAGACATCGGCACAATTTCATTGAATCACTACAGCGTGGAAGCAAGCCATTCAGCCCATTGAGTACACACTGACCCACTGAAGAGCATCCCACTCACCCCCAATCTTTATAACCCTGCATTTCCCATGGCTAATCCTCCTAATTTACATATCCCACAACACTATGGGTAACATAGCATGGCCCATCTATCTGACCTGCACAGCTTTGAATTGTGGGAGGGAACCAGAGCGCCAAAGGAAACCCACACAGACAGTTGCCCAAGGCTGGAATTGGACTAGGGTCCCTGGTGCTGTGAGGCAACCGTGCTAACCACTGAGCCACCGTACTGCCCCTAATTTGAAGATAATTGTTTAGTTTAGTTCACCATCCTTCATGGTGATTTTGAATCTCAGCTTGTGCCAATGGACATCCTCTGTTATTAATCCCAGGTATAAAATTTCATCATATAATCTCCTGCACCATCCTTGCACTTTTCCAACTAAATAGCAAAAACATTCAAAGTTGAAAAAGGAAATATATATTCTATTGTCCCTAGAATTTTGTTTTTCAGGTAAGAAAAGAATTTTTCAGTCTTAGAAAGTAATAGATATTATAGTCTCACGTTAGAGAGAGATGACTGGTGGGGATTTTAACAAAAGGGTCTCCATACCTCAGGTGGGGTCTTCAAAGTGACCTCAGCCAGTATGGGAGTTACACACATACTGCTGGTTTTTTTATTCCCCAGCACCCATGTCGAGTGTGTGACACAGTAAAGAACAAACGCGTGCAGAAATCTTTATTTATTTTCCATCACCAGGAAGTGCCCTTACTGCTGGTATCATTCTGCATTGCAGACAATCTGACTGACCCCTCCTGGTTAATGAATTTAAACTCCCTTTTTATGAGCAAGAGTTAGGACATTTGTGGAAATACATTGTTCAATGCTTCCGTTAATTGTCCTGTTGAGGATTCACAGCATATCTAACCACTCTGGGATGAATGCTTCCTACCTTGTGATTAAGTACTACAGCAGTAAATGTTCACATGGCTGAAAGGTTTCCACCAGTGAATGCCGTCAGGTAATGTTTTGATGGAGCTCATCACAGCACCCTTAATAGCCCTTTGAAATGGAGACGTAACCTATGGAAATGCTGGAATGAGATAACTGCAAACCATTAAATATATTGGAGTCTTATGTTCAAATTTTGCATGAATAATAATTTATCCAGGCTTTCAAATATTAATGATGTTGTTACTCTGTCTGGAATGAAGTGTCAATGAAGTAAGAGTTTGAATTAGTGGGGTAACTCCTTTCAGTCCTCATTCTCCACATAGCCCCCACCTGAGAACCATGTAGTTCCTTCCCTGAAACTGAATCCGAACCCTGTAACCCTCTTGTTAACAGCACTGTGGATGTACCTACTGCCATGAGAATGCAGCTCACCACCACCACCACAGGGGCAATTATGGATGGGTAATAAATGTTGGCCCAGCCAGTGACTCCCATCTGCTGAGTTTTTCAAACAATTTCTGCTTTTGCTGTTGTTAAAAATGGGAAGGCTTGGACTACTAAAATATGCCAGCCACAGTTGACTTGGCAGCACAGTTCATGGTTCAAGTCCTACTCCAAAAAATTCAAATTGACATTCCAGGGTAGTACTGCAGGAGTGCTGCAGTGTTAATGGTGTTGCATTTAAATTTACAAAGAGGCTCCATCTAAAGTCAAATGTTTCAAAAATGAGCAGTGGAATTATCCCACTCCCAATGTTTATTCATCTATCAACTTCACAAAAGACAGATTATCTGGTATTATCACATTGTTTTTTAATTTCTAAAATATACTTTGTTCATAAAACTTTGCATATATTCATAGTCCCAAACGCAGTTCATTTCTGCGTAGTAGCATATCAAAGAAACGAACAAACATTGGGGTTTGATTCTATCCAAACAAATCAAAGACATCTCTTACACATACAAGACTATATTTACATACATTTGAGGCACTGGGGGATGGTGCGATAACTGAACAGACCCCCATTTAACTTCAGCACAATGACCTCAGACAGTGGTCTTCCTCCACCGCGCTTTGGCAGCAGCTGCCCCAAGCTTCAATGCATCCCCCAGCACATGGTCCTGGATGTTGGAATGTGCCAGTTTGCACCCGGTCAAGGTCAGCTCCTTGATCTGGAAGAGCAACAAGTTTTGGGCAGACCAGAGAGCATTTTCACCGAGTTGATGGTCCTCCAGGCACAGTTGATGTTTGTTTCAGTGTGTGTCCCAGGGAACAGACCACAGAGTACACAGCCCTGCATCACATTGTTGTGTATGGGAGCTTGCTACATGTGCATTGGCTACCATGTTCCCAGCATTCCACTGTGCACCATTAACATTAAAGCCCTTTAAGTTCATTGTGACAGATGTTATTCAAATACAAGTCTCCTTTTCAATGTAGGGATGAGAACCATTCTAGAAAATGGTCTAGAAGGTCATAGAGCTGCCAGTTTTCATTGGATCAATATATCAGTTAGTGCTGCAGCGGGTCATGCATTTATAGACATTGCAAACTGTTTGTCATGTCAGTGAGATATTAAGAGACACTTGACCAGAATTGAACATGAGGAGGATAAGTGCTTTCTGGATAGCTTCTGAAGAGCTGTGACAAGAAATGAATTATTCCTTAGAGCCGTGTAAGTCTTTTTAAACTGATGGCAACAATTTATGACCAACTCAAAACATTTTCTAGGGATACACTGTTTCAAACAGTGAAATACTAATGGGTCTGTTCATTGCATTCCTTAGAGATGTTGGGTAAGTGAAAATATGAACGGTGCTTCGATCTTCAAGGGGGTAAACTATCCTTATAACATATTAGTTAGATTAGATTACTTACAATGTGGAAACAGGCCCTTCTGCCCAACAAGTCCACACCGACCCGCCGAAGCGCAACCCACCCATACCCCTACATTTACCCCTTTACCTAGCACTACGGGCAATTTAGCATGGCCAATTCACCTGACTCGCACATCTTTGGACTGTGGGAGGAAACCGGAGCACCCGGAGGAAACCCACGCAGACACGGGGAGAATGTGCAAACTCCACACAGTCAGTCACCTGAGGTGGGAATTGAACCCAGGTCTCTGGCACTGTGAGGCAGTAGTGCTAACCACTGTGCCACCGTGCCACCCAAGCTGGTACCTTTCATTTCTGTCCTTTAGTTCTTATGATTGGAGATGGTCTTTACAGGAATTTGCAGAGAGGAATTGAAAGATCAATGCACTCAAACAATTTTTAAAATTATATAATTAATTAGTTGTATACAAAGTACATTGATTTGTTTGTACTTTGATGTGCTTTGCTCCCTTACAAAGAATATTTTAACTTCTAATACTGTCTGGAAGGAGCATACAAACATTCAGGTTTTAAGACATTTACAGTAATAAACAAGTTAAAAGCAACAATAACTAAACACTATTTTGTTGCCTATTTATACTTTAAACTACAGAAATGGTTTTCCAAGTTAACTTTTAAAATAACCAAATATCCTCCACCACAGTTGTACTTTACATTATTCCTTAAGTAGACTCTCCATTCTCCTGGAACTGGGGTGGCACAGTGGTTAGCACTGCTGCCTCACAGCACCAGAGACCCAGGTTCAATTCCTGCCTCAGGCAACTGTCTGTGTGGGTTTCCTCCCACAGTCCAAAAAATGTGCAGGGTTAGGTGAATTGGCTATGCTAAGTTGCCCGTGGTGTTGGGGTAAATCTAGGAGAATGGGTCAGTGTGAACTTGTATCGAAGGGCTTGTTTCCACACTGTAAGTAATCTAATCTCAACCAAAGTCTCTACTCCTGATTTCCAACATTACTTTTCTGAACCAAATAACCTCTAATTCCACAACTTGCCATTACTGTGAGAGTTAAGCTGGATATTCCTTCACTCTAGAACAGACCAGGCAAATGTTCCACTCTACTTTAAATACTCAGGAATCAGTATCTTCAATCTGAGCATAAGCTCCTATTTGTCGTGAGCAATTTCCCTGCCTCGATTACAAAATTGACTGGTTTGATTGTGTTCTCTTTTTGCCTTTCTCTCAGTTTCATGCAGAATTCCTCTGGTTGGTGACTTTCAGTCACATGTTGGGAAACTCTGTAACCCAACTGTACCATGGCTCACCATGGACTCTTCCCTTCTCAAACTTAGTCTCAAAGACAACGTGAATCACGTCAGCCTTGCATCCTGCTGGATTAGTTATTCTCTCTCCTCTAGTCAACCAATTCCATTCCATCTTGGGAATTAAACAGATAGTTTAAATTATTTGTTTAACAAGCCTGACATTCTGAATATATCCTACGTGAGGCTTGAAAACAGGTCAGCCAGATTCTCCTGCCATTGTGTATGAATGTGAGTATCTGACACTGCCTCAGAAAAGTCATTCGATTTGGGACCCTCTAGTGTCCATAGGGACCAAGACTTACTCTGAGACAGAATTCAGGGCAGATTGCCCGATCCCCTCTACTGGGGCTCGAATGGCCTACACTTCTACCTATTTCTCTGTTTCTACTCATCTGACCTTAAATTAGAAAGAAAATCTCAAAAGAATAATAATCTTGTAACCTAATATCATGTGACATTACATTAACTAATTCATTGTAGGGTGCCATCTTTCAGATTAGATTCCCTACAGGAAACAGGCCCTTCCCCAGCAAGATGATTTTCGGTCCACACCGACCCTCCAAAGAAAAACTCACTCAGACCCATTCCCCTACCCTATATTTACCCCTAACTCTACAGGCAATTTAGCATGGCTAATTCACCCGACCTGCGGGAGGAAACCCACACAGACACGAGGAGAATGTGCAAACTCCACACAGTCAGTCACCCGAGGCTGGAATTGAACCCAGGTCCTGTGAGGCAGCAGCGCTAACCACTGAGCCACCGTGCTGCCCAAATGAGATGTGATGCTGAAGTACTATATTCCCTCAGATGACCATCAAAAAGAAGCAGGTGTTCTGATCAGCATTTACCTTTTAAAAAACAAAACCACAACCAGAACAGATTATCTGGCTTTTGTTTTGATTGTGGGATTGTGCTGTGTACAAAACTGGCTTCCATGTTTCCTCCTTTGCACCAGTATCTCCACTGCCATTGAAGAAATGAAGACAGCTGGAGTGAAAGGGGTGAAACGTAAGTGTGACTTTTACTCATTTGTAAACAAATTGACAAATTTAATATTCCCCAGCAAGATGATTTTCGGTCAGCAACTCACAGCGACTGTATCTGCGTTGTGCTAACCCGAACACAGCAGGAGTGGAAGAATAGTTTTAATCTGTAAGTGATGTGTCTGCCCTGGGAAACTTCTCAATGAAAAGGTAATGAATACAAAATTTTAAGAAATTGTAGGCTAATGGCCTAAGATCTTTAATATAAGGCAGAATGTTAAATAGCATTCTTGAGGTCTGTTTGGTTTCCCTTTGGGAACCAGGAGAATTTTAAAAATATATTTTTCCAAAGATTAATTTAAAAATATCTTTCTCCAAAGATAAATTGCATCTGATAGAATTTGTGATGAAGCAGACATACTTGTAACATCATAGTTGACGGGCTGAACAGTCTTTTCCTTTGTTAAGCTTAAGACTGGAAGATATAGAAGCAGATTTAGGCCATTCAGCCCATCGATCTGTTCCACCATTCGAAGATGGCTGATATGTTTCTCAACCCCATTCTGGCTTCTCCCCACAAACCTCAATCCCTTACTAATTAAGAACCTATCTATTTCTATCATGCATACACTCAATGGCTTGGCCGTACAGCCCTCTGTGGCAGTGAGTTCCACAGATTCCCCACCCTCTGGCTGAAGAAAGTCCTCCTCATCTCAGTTCTAAAGGGTCATCCCTTCACTCTGAGGCTGTGCCCTCTGGTCCAAGTCTGTCCTACCAGTGGAAACATTGTCTCCACATCCACGCCATCCAGACCTCTCAATATTCTGTAAGTTTCAATCAGAAACCCCCTCATATTTCTAAACTCCATCGAGCACAGACCCCTCAATCGCTTTTCATACAACAGGCCCTTCATCCTGAGAACCATTCTTGTCAACCTCTTCTGGATCCCCTCAAGGCTAGCACATTCTTCCTTCGATACGGGGCTCAAAACTGCTCACAATATTCCAAATACGGTCTGACCAGAGCCTCATGCTGTGTCCCACATCCAAACACAGGTGTGTGATACAGGAGTGTCTCAGTGTCACGGGAGCTTTTGTTTCCCTCATTTCGATCTCCTTATCTTGTGCAGAGAGATTGCCATTCCTAACATCTCCTTAGGTACAGAGGCACCTAGCTACAAAATCTTAGGTACAAAGTAGAAAATTAAAGAAGTAATGTTACAAGTTCAACATTGCAGTCCTTACTAAGTGCCTCGACATGCTTTTACAGCCCTCAGCAGTACAACTCTCCTCTTGTGTTCCAGTCCTCTTGAAATGATTGCTAACATTGCATCTGCCTTCCTAACTACCAACTGAACCAGCATGTTGAGAATCTTGAATGAGCACTCCGCTTGTGCTTTGGATTTCTGAAGCCATTCCCCATTTAGAAAATAGCTTACATCACTATTCATCCCAACAAACCTCACACTTTTCCACCTTGTATTCCATCTGTCACTTCTGTGCCCACTCTCCTAACCTGTCCAAATCCTTCTGCAGCCTCCCCGCCTCCTCAATGCTACTTGTTCCACCACCTACCTTCGTGTCACCTACAAACTGAGCAACAATGCCATCAGGTTTCCTTCATCCAGGTGGGTAATGTACAGTGAGGAAAGTTGTCATCTCAACATTGACCACTGCATCACTCCAATAGTGACCGGCTGCCATCCTGAAAAAGACCCCCTTTTCCCCACACTCTGCCTTCTGCCTGTCAGCTAAACTTTTGCCCATGCCAGTATCTTGTCCTGAACACCATGGGCTCTGTCTTATTTAGCAGCCTCCAGTGCAGCACCTTGTCAGCACAGCATAGAAACAGACCCTTCAGTCCAACTTGTCCATGCCAACCCGATATCCCAACCCAATCTAGTCCTACCTGCCAGCACCCGGCCCATATCCCTCCAAACCCTTCCTACTCACATACCCATCCAGATGCCTTTTTGAATGTTGCCATTGTACCAGCCTCCAACACTTCCTCTGGCAGCTCATTCCATACACATACCACCCTCTGAGTGAAAACTCTGTCCCTTAGGTCTCTTTTATATCTTTCCCCTCTCACCCTAAACCTTTGCTCTCTAGTTCTGGACTCTCCCACCTGAGGGAAGAGACTTTGTCCATTTATCCCATCTATGCCCTTCATGATTGTATAAATCTCTATAAAGGTCACCCCTCAGCCTCTGACACTCCAGGGAAAACAGCCCCAGCCTATTCAACCTCTGCCTATTGCTCAAATCCTCCAACCTTGGCAATATCCTTGTAAATCTTCTGGAAATCCAAAGAGATCACATTCACTGGCTCTCCTTTATCTACCTTCTCAAAGAATTCGAGCAGGCATGAAATCTCTTTGATGAAGCTGTGCTGACTCTGCCCTATTTTACCATGCACTGCCAAGTACTCCACAGCATTGTCCTTAATAATGGACACTGAAATCTTACCAACGACTGAGGCCAAGCTAAACTGGCTTATTGTTTCCTGTCTTCTGCCTCCCTTCCTTCTTAAACAGGGGTGTAACATTAGATATTGTGCATTTGTCTAGGAATCTCCCAGTCTCCACTGATTCCTGCTCTATTTCTTCAGCCATTTCCTTCAGAAGTTTGGTCCACATGATTATTCAACCTTCAGACCTTTCAGCTTTCCCAATACCTTCTCCTTGGTGTTGGTCATTACCTGCATCTCTGCCCTCTGACTGTTGAAGCTCTGGTATTCCACCATGAAAAATAATGCAAAATATCTATTCCGATCCTCTGCAATTTGTTTGTTCCCTATTAGTACTACTCCAGCTTCATTCAGGTGATGATCATCCCAATGGAACAGCCCCGTCCTTCCCCGTACTGATGCCAATGTTCCATGAATTTGAACCTGTTTTTCCCACACATCATCTAATTTCAATACAGTGTGTGTTAGAGGAGTTTCTCAGTGTTGGACAAAACCTTTTATTTTCTCTTAGCTTAAATCTACTTATCTGCCGTGGCCAAATCGAACCAACGTGGGCGGGCAGTGAGAGAGTGCCGGCCAGACCAAGCCCAATGCAGCGACAATAGAGGTCTCCCAGCATCTGCGATGGTGTTGAGTGCAGGCTGATCGGACCCAACAAGGAGAAGATCGAACTCTTGCTAGGAAGCAAGCCCAGCATGACTATACACTTAAGAAGGAGAAAGTCAGGATTGCAGATGCTGGAGATCAGAGCTGAGAGTGTGGGTGCTGGGAAACACAGCTTTGACCTGCTGTCCTTTTCCAGCACCCTTCTCTCAACTAAACACTTCAGAAAGGTTGTAATGTTGAACTTATAAATATATTTCCTTGTTTTTCTACTTTGTACCTCGGGATCTTTGTATCTAAGATGGTGTGGGAATGGTGACTTTGCACACTTTTCCTGTAATCCTGTCCTTGGGTAGATGTGACAATAAGCTCTAATTCTAATTCTTTGAACCACACATTTACTGCTAAGCTTATTGACCCTGTGCCTACTCACTCTGAGATAGTAATCCAGAGATGATTACCTTTTAGATTCTGCTTTCTAATTTAGCCCCAGCTGCACATATTCCCTCAACGGAACCTCTTTCTACCAATGTTGCTATACCCACATGGACCATGATGACTGGATTTTTCCCCTCCCACTCCAAGTTCCTCTGCAGCCTAGATGTATATCCTGAATCCAGGTAGCAGGCAGATAACACAGCCTTTGGGGTCTTTCAATCCTAGCCTGAGAACAGTGTCTATTCCCCTGACTATACTATCCCTGATTACAACTACATTTCTCTTCTCTTCCCCCTCCCTGTACCATGGTGCTCTGGTCAGTTTGCTCATCCTCCCTACAGCCCCCACTCTCATCCGCACAGTGAACAAGAGTCTTAAACCTGTTAGACAGACTCAAGGGCTGAGGATCCTTCAGCACTACCTCCTGGATCCCTCTACCTGCCTCACGTGCCATCACACCCTCCTGTCCCTGATCACTGACCGAATTTGAAGTAGTTAATCTAAGGGGTGTCACTGCCTCCTGAAACACAGTGTCCAGGTAACTCTGCCCCTCCTTGATGTACCACATTGTTCAAAGCTCAGACTCCAGCTCATCACCTCTGAGTCGGAGTTCCTCAAGCAGCCAACACTTGGTACAGCTGTAATCACAACGAATCACAATGGGGTCTACCAGATCCCACATCATACAGTTGCCTGGCCCAGCATCTCAACCTTCATTACTTTATTCTCAATTCGATATGTAAAAAATACCTACTGGTCTTTTAATCTGTAGCTGGTAAATATTTCCCCTATTAACCTTTAGTTAGGCCACACCTGGAACATTGCTACAGCTCTCGTCACCACACTCCCAGAAGGATGTGGATACTTTGGAGGGGATACAGGATGTTGCCTGGTATGGGAAATTTTAGCTATGAAGAAAGCTTGGATAGACTGGGTTTGTTTTCACTGGAACACAGGATGGTGAGGGACAACCTGATAGAATTTTATAAAATTATGAATGGCATGGATATAGTGAAAAGTATGAGGCTTTCACCCAGGATATGGGGTCAATTACTAGGGGTCATAGGTTCAAAGTGTGAGGGGGGAAGTTTAAATGAGGTGTGTGAGGCACGTTTTTCACACCAAGCGTGGTGTGTACGTGGAATGCGCTGCCAGAGCGGATGGTGGAAGCAGACACAATCGCAGCATTCAAGAAGCACCTGGACAAATACATCAATAGGAGGAGATAGAGGGATATAGATCTTAGAAGTGAAAACAGTTTTAATATGGAAGAGCAGAATGTGTCAACCGAGACCTGGAGGGCTGAAGGGCCTGTTCCTGTGCTGTATTATTTTTTGTTCTAAACCAATTGGATTTTGTTCTTCTAGTTTGTAATAAACTGAACTTCTTTATTAGATTTCAATCCACTCCCCTCAAATTGTTAGATATCCTAGAAGGCAATAGAATTCTGTTTGTGGGCCATATACCTCTGTGGTATTTGAGAAAGATGAGGAGCCACACATCAACTCTCATTATATATAAATCTTCATTTTTCTGTTTTCCAGTATTAACAGTCAACTTGATCAAATTCTCAATTGAGCGGTTACAGAAATTCAGTGTTTAGGAGAACTTGTGACGCTGCTAAGTTACAAATTCTCTGTCCAGTTTCACAATCACTCCTTGCATCTGAGCTGTAAATGGGATGTGAAGCAGTCAGGAATTTGCTGTCCTATGTTTCCTAACAGCTACACAGCACAATTACGAGAATGGCCACATTCCTAAGAATTAGGAAGAATAATAATGTATGATAATTTTATTGAAGCAAAATATGCTTTTATTGGCCTTGTCAGGATGTGATCCGAGCGACCTATCAGGATGACAGCAAGAGCTTGGTTTGAAGAGGCGAGGGGCAATTAAGTTTCTTTTCTGTTTCCTTTTTCGGGGCTTACACACAACCAAGCAGTATTCTTTCATATCCAGCCAACCAAATTATTTTATCACTAAAGGTCTCGATTATGTCTTCTTTTACCAACAATGTTTCTTCAGTCTTTTCTGATAGTTGTATTCTCTCAAGTCTAATAAGCTCCTCATAAATCTTTTCTGTACCTCCTCTCGTGTAAGAATAGTGTAGTCAAAATGTGAGCAAATTAAAGTTCTGTCTAATTTCCATTTTATTGAGGCATCATAAAATCCATTCTAGAGTCTGGCCCTTGTCTGCATTTGTCCTGATCTTTGTCATAACTCTGCTAGTCCACATTTGAAAGTCCATATACATTGCATCCACTACGTTTCTCTTCTGCCAATTCTTCTAAGGATTCAGTAAGGCTGATTCAACAGGGTATTACTTATGGAAATCAATGTTGATTACTTTTTATTGTATTCCACATATCTAGATGCTTTGTTAACTAACCTTTTAGCAATGATTGTTACTAATTATATTACTAACTTTAAGTTGATCGGTCTGTAGTTACCTGGTTCGAGAGTATAGTGCCGGAAAAGCACAGCAAGTCAGGCAGCATCTGAGGAGCAGGAGAATCAATGTTTCGGGCATAAGCCCTTCATCAGGAATGCTTCCTGATGAAAGACTTATGCCCAAAGTATCGATTCTCCTGCTCCTCAGATGCTGCCTGACTTGCTGTGCTTTTCCAGCACTATACTCTCGAACCTGATCTCCAGCATCTGCAGTTCTCTCTTTCTCCTATAGTCCTAACCCAGGTAACTATCTCCCTTTGGAATATAATCATAAAAGTATTAGGTTCCAATCAAAGCCAATCTAAAACGTCATTTGGATAAAACTACAGAGAATCATTTCAAATCATTAAGAAATGCAGAGTTTGGTAACAAAAGCAGAACAACTGTTTTACAAATGAAAGAAGTGCTATTTATGTTTCAATACTTTATACCCATATCGAACCAGAGTGCTACATACAATGAAAGTAAACTACGAGACTCTGAAAGTGAATAATACCAGGGATAAAGAAGCCCAAAGATTTTGTAACTATGGTTTCCGAAGTATTAATTAAGCTGCTTCCCGCCTTCAGCAGTGGACAGGTTTTGCTGTGATAATAGTCCTGCTAATCACAGAGTCCCAAGTGATTTTTTTTTCCATAAATTTGCTTCCTTTGTATTTTTAGCTGAATTGTAAGCCTTCGTAAGATAAATGTTTTCCAAATATTCATTATCATCATCTGGCAGAGTCTTTACTGATTGAGAATTGGTTCACACAGCAGCAGGCCCAACAATGGATAGCAGCAACTGCAGAATGAGGGAAAGATAATGATTACAATAAAAATGAGAAGGCAATATAGAGCAGAGCCCATAAGAATTACTTGGCTGTAACTAAACTCATGTGTGATCCAGCATTAACAAATTAATCTGAAATGATCTACAGTTATGAACGTGGAGGAGCCTGGAGATTATTTCCTCTGCATCACTGGCAGCTGTTAAAATGACGGCAGCTTTCATATGTCATGTTCCAGATAGCTGCTGGTATTTCACAGACAGTAACCAGTCTTCAATCCTGTTCATAGCTGCTTCATTCAGGAGAGTCAAGGTGTGGACAGCTAAGTTCGAGATAGGAGCTCGATTCTTCCAAAATATAAAGTGACACGGTAGGAGCTGTTGTTCACGATGAAGGTAACTGCCAACATCTTGTTCATGTGGAGGAAGTGACAGGACCTACTCAGCCTGGTCTGCAAGGAGGAAATCACTTATTGGTCTAAATTAAAGAGTCTCCTGTAGTTAACAAGAGGGAACTAGTTACAAGTTGTATTGCTAGGATAGACATTGTTACAGAGATTCAGATGTTGAGATTCATGATGCTCATCTGTTCTGCTAAAAGTTCCACATAACATCATTACAGTAGTAGCACTTAGAGCAGTCATCATAGAGTTCAGTTCCGAAATGACCCTCCAAAGAGCATCTCAACCAGACCTATCTCCCTGCTCTATCCCTGTAACCCCAATTTCCCCAATTTTAATTCACCTAACCTGCACATCCCTGAACACTATGGGCAACTGAGCATGGCCAATCCACCCAAACTGCACATCTTTGGACTGTGGGAGGAAACCAAAGCCCCCAGAGAGAACCTACACAGACACGGGGCAAACATGCAAACTCCACACAGACCATTGCCCAAGGTTGCAGTTGAAACCAGGTCCTTGGTGCTGTCAAGCAGCAGTGCCAAGCTCTGAGCCACCGTGCTGTCCCTCTGTATTAACCCTTCCAAAACTATATACAACAATGATGGCATCAGGGCATTAGATTCAATATATCATAGATGTAGCTACAAATGCCAGAGACAATAAGTTCAAGGCTAGGGTGGTAGCAATCCTAGATCCAAAACATGGGATACAGGCAACATCCTGTATCCCCTCCAAAGCAGCCACATCCTTCTGGTAGTGTGGTGACCAGAGCTGTAGCAATGTTCCAGCTGTGGCCGAACTAAAGGTCTATAGAGCTACTGCGTAACCTGCCTATCCTTATAATCAATGCTCCTTCCAATGAAGGCAAGCATGCCATAGGCTTTCTTTACTCCCTTACCTACCTGTGCTGTCACCTTCAGTGATCTGTGGCCCTGCACACCCAGCTCCCTCTGCATATCATTACTCCGAAGGATTCTGCCATTCACTGTATAATTCCCACCTATACTTGAACTTCCAAAATGCATTACTCCCATTTGACCGGATTAAACTCCGTCTGCCATTTTTCTGTCCATGCCTCCTATCTCCTGCCGTACCCTCTGACAATCCTCCTCACTATTCACAACTTCACCAATCTTTTTATCATCCGCAAACTTATGAATTAGACCAGCTACGTTTTCCTCCAAATTATTTATGTAGATCATGAACAGCAGAGGTCCCTGGATTATCCCTGTGGTGGCGCAGTGACCTCCCATCGTGGCGCAGTGACCTCCCATTGTGGTGCAGTGACCTCCCATCGTGGCGCAGTGACCTCCCATCGTGGCGCAGTGACCTCCCATCGTTGTGGCGCAGTGACCTCCCACCGTGGTGCAGTGACCTCCCATCGTGGTGCAGTGACCTCCCATCGTGGCGCAGGGACCTCCCATCATGGTTCAGTGACCTCCCATCGTGGTACTGTGACCTCCTGGCGTGGTGCAGTGACCTCCCATCGTGGTGCAGTGACCTCCCATCGTGGCGCAGTGACCTCCCATTGTGGTTCAGTGACCTCCCATTGTGGTGCTGTGACCTCCCATCGTGGTTCAGTGACCTCCCGGTGTGGTACAGTGACCTCCCATCGTGGTGCTGTGACCTCCCATCACGGTGCTGTGACCTCCCATCGTGGTTCAGTGACCTCGCAGTGGGGTGCAGTGACCTCCCATCGTGGTACAGTGGCCTCCCACTGTGGTGCAGTGACCTCCCATCGTGGCGCAGGGACCTCCCATTATGGTGCAGTGGCCTCCCACCGTGGCGCAGTGGGGTGTGCTGCATGCGCGGTGTGGAGCCAAGGCCCAGTGCAGACTGGAAGCTAAGTACCAACACGGTCTGTTGTACTTAACTTGTTTCTTTAGTGCTGGACATTTTATTTCTGTATTGTCTAAAATATCGTAACAAAATAAGCTATGGCTAGGTACGTCTGTATCTAAGTCGGTGCTGTAATTGGCGATTATAAAACGTTTCACTGTACTCATTGGATCTATGTGACAATAAAGGCTATTCTATTCTATGTGAAGAAAGGATTGACTAAAACCAGTTGGGAATATAGGCTAAGGAAAAGGATGAGCAGTGGCAGACATATAACACATATAAGAAGATATTTTATAACACTTGTCAAAACTTTAGTCACGTCAAAAAGGTGGACTGTGTGTGAAGGATGAGCAACCTGTAATTGACAAACAGTTAAGAACAACATCCAGCAAAAAAAACTTAGGCATACAAAACAGCAAAAGCCAGTGGTAAAACAGAGGATTGATTTTTTTTTTAGGAACTACGAGTAATTGAATAAAAATCTAATAAAGAGGGAGGAAATTCATTTTGAAAATAAATTGGCAAGAAACTGGAAATGGTTTAGAAAAGATTTACAAGGATGTTGTTGGTGTTGCATGGCTTGGACTTTAACGAGAGGCTAAATAGGCTGGGGCAACTTCCCTTGGAGTGTTGGAGGCTGAGGGGTCTATAAAATCATGAGGGGCATAGATAGGGTGGAATAGCCAAGGTCTTTTCCCTGGGGTGTGGGAGTCCAAAACTAGTGGGCATACGTTTAAGGTGAGAGGGGAAAGATATAAAAGGGACCTAAGGGGCAATTTTTTTCACATAGAGGGTAGTACGTGTATAGAATGAGCTGCCAGAGGAAGTGGTGGAGGCTGGTACAATTGCAACATTTAAAAGGCATCTGGATGGGTATATGAATAGGAAGGGTTTGGAGGGATATGGGCCAAATACTGGCAACTAGAATTAGATTGATTGAGGATATTTGATCAGCATGAACGAGTTAGACCGAAGGGTCTGTTTCTGTGCTGTACTGTCTGACTCTAAATAGAAAAACATACAGCAGGAGCTTCCATGGGTATATAAAACGAGGATAGCTAAGGTAAGGATGGGACATTTGGGAGAATGCAGCTGAGGAACTGATAATGGGAAACTGGAAAATGGTACAGTTGAACCAATGTTTTTGATTAGTCTTCACGGTGGAGGACGGGACAAGCATCCCAAAAATATCACAGAAAGGGAATAATGGGAGAACAAAGGTCAAAGAAAGTTACAGCACAGGAAAGCCCTTTGACCCTCCAAGCCTGCGCCGATCCAGATCTAGTCCCACGTGAGGGGAGATGATAGTCTAGTGGTATTGTCACGGATTGTTAATCCAGAATCCCAGGTAATGTTCAGGGGACACAGACCTGTAAGCAGTATTCCAAATGTTGCCGAACCAATGTCCTATACAACTTTACATGACCTGCCAACTCTTGTACTCAACATACCATCCGATGAAGGAAACCTTGCCGTGTGCCTTCTTGACCTGCATCACCACCTCAGGGAACAATGGATCTGAACACTCAGATCTCTCTGAACATCACTTTTCTCCAGGACTTTTCCATTTGCCATAGTTCACTCTTGAATCGGAACTTCCAAAATGTATCACCTCACATTTGCCCGGACTGGCCTCCATCTGCTGTTCCTCCGGCCAGCTCTCCAATCTATTTATATTCTGCTGCATTCTCTGACAGCTCCCTTCATTATCTGCTACTCCGCCAACCTTAGTGTCATCCACAAACTTGCTAATCAGACAACCTACACCTTCCTCCAAATCAATTATGTATATCACAAACAACAGGGGTCCCAACACGGATCCCAATGGGACACCATTGGTCACAGTTCTCCATGCTCACTAATACTTTCTCCTTCTACTACTACTCTCTGTCTCTTGCTGCCCAGCCAGTTCTTTATCCATCAACCTAGTACACCCTGGACCCTATGCGACCTCACTTTCTCCATCAGGCTACCATGGCGAACCTTATCAAATGCCTTACTGAAGTACATGTATATGACATCTACAGCCCTTCCCTCAATCAACTTTGTCACTTCTTCAAAGAATTCTGTTAAGTTGGTAAGACATGACCTTCCCTGCACAAAAACATGTTGCCAATTACTGATACGCCCATTTTCTTCCAAACATAAATAGATCCTCTCCCTCAATATCTTCTTCAGCAGCTTCCCTACTACTGACGTCAGGCTCACCGGTCTATAATTACCTGGAGTATCTGCTGCCCTTCTTAAACAAGGGGACATTAGCAATTCTCCAGTCCTCTGGGACCTTACCTGCTTTCAAGGATGCTGCAAAGATATCTGTTAAGGCCCCAGCTATTTCCTGTCTTTCTTCCCTCAGTAACCTGGGATAGATCCCATCCAGACCTGGGGACTTGCCCATTTAATGCCTTTTAGAATATCCAACACTTCCTCCATCCTTATGTCGACTTGACCTAGAGTGATCAAACATCTATCCCAAACTTCAATATCCATCATATCTCTCTCCTCAGTGAATACCAGTGCAAAGTACTCGTTAAGAATCTCACCCATTTTCTCTGACTCAATGCATAACTTTCCTCCTCTGTCCTTGAGTGGGCCAACCCTTTCTGTAGTTATCCTCTTGCTCCTTATATATGAATAAAAGGCTTTGGGATTTTCCTTAACCTTGTTTGCCAAAGATATTTCATGACCCCATTTAGCCCTCTTAATTCCTCACTTCAGATTGGTCCTACTTTCCTGATATTCTTCCAAAGTTTCATCTGTTTTCAGTCGCCCAGACCTTGTTCCTCTTAGCTAGTCTCACAATTTCACCTGTTATCCATGGTTCCCTAATCTTGCCATTTCTATCCCTCATTTTTACAGGGACAAGTCTGTCCTACACTCTAATCAACCTCTCTTTAAAAGCCTCCCACATATCAAATGTGGATTTACCTTCAAACAGCTGCTCCCAATCCACATTCCCCAGTTCCTGTTGAATTTTGCTGTAGTTAGCCTTCCCCCAGTTTAGCACTCTTCCTTTAGGACCACTCATTTTTGTCCATGAGTATTCAAAACTTATGGAATTGTGATCAGTATTCCCAAAGTAATCCCCTACTGAAACCTCAACCACCTGGCTGGGCTCATTCCCCAACACCAGGTCCAGTATGGCCCCTTCCTGAGTTGGACTATTTACATACTGCTCTATAAAACCTTCCTGGATGCTCCTTACAAATTCTGCTCAATCTGGACCTCTAATGCTAAGAGAATCCCAATCAATGTTAGGAAAATTAAAATCTCCGATCACCACCACCCTGTTGCTCCTACATCTTTCCATAATCTGTTTGCATATTTGTACCTCTACCTGACACTCGCTGTTGGGAGGTCTGTAGTACAGCCTCAATATTACTACTGCATCCTTCCTATTTCTGAGCTCTGCCCATATTGCCTCGCTGCTCGAATCCTCCATAGTGCCCTCCCTCAGCACAGCTGTGACCAGTAATGCAACTCCCCCACCCCTTTTACCTCCCTTTCTATCCCGCCTGAAGCATCTATATCCTGGAATATTTAATTGCCGATCATGGCCTTCCCTCGACCAAGTCTCAGTAATAGCAATAACATCATACTCCCAGGTACTAATCCAAGCCCTAAATTCATCTGCCTTACCTACTACACTTCTCGCATTAAAACAAATGCACCTCAGACCACCTGTCCCTTTGTGTTCATCATCTGCTCCCTGCCTACTCTTCCCCTTAGTCACACACTGACTTCATTATCTAGTTCCTTACAGGCTTTAGTTACTGTCTCCTTACTGTCCACTAACCACCTCATTTGGTTCCCATCCCTCTGCCACATTAGTTTAAACCCTCCCCAACAGCCTTAGCAAAAGCACCCCAAGGGCATTGGTTCCAGTCAAGCACAGGTGTAGACCATCTGATTTGTAATAGTCCCACCTCCATCAGAGCCAGTCCCAATGTCCCAAAAATCTGAACCCCTCCCTCCTGCACCATCTCTCAAGCCACACCTTCAGCCTGCCTGTTCTTTCATTTCTATTTTGAATAGCATTGGCACTAGTAGCAATCCTGAGATTACTACCTCTGAGCTCCTACTTTTTAACTTGGCTCCTAACTCCCCAAATTCTGCTTTTAGGACTTCCTTCCGTTTTTTTTTACCTATATCACTGGTGCCAAGATGCACCACAACAACTGGCTGTTCACCCTCTCCCTTCAGAATGTTCTGCAGCCGATCTGAGACATCCCTGGCCCATGCACTTGGGAGGCAACATGCTATCCGGGAGCCTTGTGTTCGACCACAGTACCGCCTATCTACTCCCCTATGACTATAGCCCTTCCATTCTTTTCCCTGCCCTGCTGTACAGTAGAGCCACTGTACCATGAACTTGGCTACTGCTGCCTTCCCCTAGTGAGCCATCTCCCCAAAAGTATCCAACATGGTATACCTGTTTTGGAGGGAGATGACTGCAGGGGACACCTGCACTGCCTTCTGCTCTTTCTCTGCCTTTTGGTCACCCATTCCCTTTTTCCCTCAGCAATCCTAATCTGCAGTGTGACCAATTCGCTAAACGTGCTATCCACGACCTCCTCAGCATCACGGATGCTCCAAAGTGAGTCCATCCGCAGCGCCAAAGCCGTCATACAGTCTAACAAGAGCTGCAGCTGGACACACTTCCAGCACGTGAAGGAGTCAGGGCCATCAGCCGCGTCCCTGAACTCCCACATTGAGCAAGAGAAACATAACACAGGTCTGGGATCGCCTGCCATTTTTTAATCTTAAGTTTAGTTTAGGCCAACTATAATATCAAACAACAGATATGTGAACAAAGAAAAAAAGATTTATTTTTTACCAATTACATAATGAAAAAAAAGGGTAAAACCTTATCAACACACCAGTTTTTTTATATAAGAGCAGGAGGGCGAGTGGGAGACATTACATGTGTAGTGTCTCGGGTTCAGTTGCTGCCTAAATATATCAGTTCACTCACCTTCCCAGAGCGCAATTCGATTACTCCCTCGCGGCTCCTCATTCTCACCATTAGAGATCTTCTAACAGCCCCAATCAATAGGAAGAGGCTACTTGACAAATAAATGCAACTAAGGTCACCAGGACTCGACACCGGGCATCTCGAAAGGAAGTGGCTGCCGAGATAGTGGAAGGATTGGTTGAACTAGAACACACTGGATTCCAGGAGTGTACCAGCAGCTTGAAAAATCATGAATATAACACCCCTTTTCAAGAAGGGCCAGAGAAAGAAAGTTGGAAAGTATAGGCCAATTACATTTATCCATTCTTAAGGAAGAATTGCAAGACATTTAGACAAGGTTAAAATGATCAGAATCAACATGGTTTTGTGAAAGGGAGATCATATTTGACAAATTCACAACTTTGAGAATAGCACGAAGATGATAACAGGGAACTGATAGAGATGGTGCACTTGGATTCCAGAAGGCATTTGGTAAATTTTCTCATGAACAGTCCTTCATAAGATAGGAGCTGATAATAATAGCATGGATTGAAGATTGTATCTTCTGAATGTTAACCAGAGTTGGGATTAATGAGTATTTTTCCTGTTGGAAAGATTTACCTCGTGGAGCGCCACAAGGGTCAGTCCTAGAGCCTCAATTATTTACTATCTATATCATTGATTTGGAGGAGGAGATAAAGTATTCAAATTCGAAGATACAAAACTAAGTGGGAGAGCATGTTTTGATAAGGGTATAAGGAATTAGTGTGGAATTAGCACAGATTAAGTTATCAAAAAACTTGGCAGATGGAGCGCATGTCATGGACTTTGGTGGGAAGAATCAAACAGCAGATTATCATATAAATGTACAGAAAGCCCCGAAACATGTAGCATCGAGGGATCTGGCTGCATGAAACACAACGTTGGCATGCGGGCCCAGCAAGTGATGAAGAATGCAAATGGAATTTTGGCCTTTATGGTAGGGGGTTGGAGTTTAAAAAGTCTTGCTACAACTGGGATGTTGGTGATGCTGCTCCTTGATACTGAATATAGTTTTGGACTCTGTATTAAAGAAAGCATGTATTAATATTAGAGGCAGTTCAAAGAAGATTCAGTATGTGGATTCCAGGGGTGAAGGAGTTGACTCATTGAGAACATCTAAACAGGTTTTCACCAGGGTTGAGAAGAATGAGGAGTAATCTTATTGAACCACACAACATTCTGATGCGCCTTGACAGGATAGATGTTGAGGGGTTCTTTTCACTAGTGGGGGAATCTAGACCTAGGTGTCATGAATACAGAATGAGGGAATCCCCATTTAAAACTGACATGTGAAAGCATTATAGAGAGCAGTAAATGACTAGAATTCTTTAGTCCTGTGAGTTGACAAGATCACTGAAGGGGTTCAAAGAGGAGGTGGATAGATTTTTGAAATATTAAGAATTTATGAATGCTATGAAGAGCTGGCAAAGATGATGAATTGAGGCCTGGGATCTTGTTGAATAGCAGGGCAGGGTTGAGGAACTGAACGGCTTATCCCTGTCCCCATGTATTATATTTCTTAGGAATCAAGGCAGGTAACAAACTGCATAAAGATTCCCAAGGGGTGGTGGATGGTTGGTAGGTTACTAGTCAGTTGGAATAAAGAGGCAATAGCAGAAGCATAAGTCGAATTCATTTGGATCAGAACAGAGGAGGTTGAAGAGTTTTGAGGTCAGATAAAATAGGAGGTGATTGAGAAGGGAAAGATTGGGAGGTTAAAAGGAAGCATATTGGTACAATACGTTTCACATTCTCAGGTTGTCCCACATTACATGTAACAAAATGGATTTAGAGGACAATCCCTTAGAGACTAATTGCGGTAGATGAGGTCTAAAACAAGGGGAAATAATCTCAAAATTAGAGGTTGGAGGAGCCCTTTTGTGATGCAGTAGTGTTCCCACCTCCGGGCTGGGAGGTCCAGGTTCAAGTCCCACCTGCTCCAAGATTTGTAATAACATCTCTGAAAAGGTTGAATAGAAAAATAGGTTAATGAATTTTTAAAAATTTAGAAACTGGTCATTTAGAAGGAAAAATCTTTTTTCCAAAAGTGTATTGCAAGATAGGACTTCTTCCACTTCCCTATTCACTCATCTCTCTACCCAACCAAAACCTCTTGAGGATCAACTAGAATATCTGAAACGCAAATTACTCAACTTTTGTTTGGTGAAAATAATAAGGATTGTGGAATCCGGGTGGAATTGTTACCAATTAGCCATGTTTGAATTGAATGTTAAAAATAGGCTCAAGAATCTGTTCCCACTTGTGTTCTTATGTCTCATCTAAATGACCGTCCCTCCAGCAGTACTGCACAATGGTCAGGGCAGCTTTTATTCTCAAACTCTGGGGTGCAATCATTTCAAAAACACTGACTGTCATCCTAATGCTTACAGGTCAGTCTTTAACTGTACGTTACAATGGTGTGTCCATCACTATGTCATATGGCAGAGTTACTCAGAAAAGAGCATCTTTTACTGAGCTTTCCAGGTTATTTTAAACCACTTTCAATTTTGTTAAGAATGGGGAATACAGCACACATATGGTCCAAGCATCTACAGAGAGTAATAGGAGCGTTGGCTCTCTCCAATCAGACAGCACCTACTGTGAATGACCTTCACTCGAATAATGTCTTGTTGCTTGGCTGCTGCAAAAATATCCTATCTAGCGCATCTTAGAATGTAGCTGCTTGGACTAATGTAAAACTCAAAACAAAGGGTTGGGTAAAGCAGTGAATCATTATTACTGGTTCAAACAATTTAAAATGGATACAAATTAAATGAGTAAACTTGAACCGAGCCAGAAAATACAGGTTTAACATCTAGTGAAGTTAGGGTAACACACAAATTGCCAGCCATCCATTAATGCCTAGCAAGGGTGGATGATGAGACTAAAATGGGAGTTCCATAAATGTTTACTCTGCCCCCAACCCAGAAGGAGCCATTTCAATGAATGGGACACTGTGACAGACCGAGCAGTGCAGATCATGAGAGCCTGACAAGGCTCCAGCTGGAGACAGACAAGCCAAGAGCTCCTGAGAGATGCCGCCTGGAAACTAATTCCTTGGTTTAAAGGTCATACGTAAAGCTTGATGCTGCCTTTATACTTGAGCTAAGTGCTTAAATGCTGATGCAGTGTTAAAGTCTTAAAGATAAGCTTGATTAATTACATATAAATCTACTATCCAGATCCATAAATCCCTGGAATGGCTGCATTCTTACAATACTGAGATCAAAGACTGCCCCAGGTATACCATTTGAAACTATTCTCCAACATAAATAAAAATTATCCCACTTTATACCTACATTTTCTCTTAGACTTCTTCTGTTGGATTTTGCGGTGCATCATGGTTAAGTTCACTGTAACTCACTTTGTATGAAACCGTTTGGGATATTGAAGAGATGTTGCCAGCTAATATGTAACAGAACTCGTTCTTTGCATCTAACCCATTTAAGCCAGGGAAGTGCTCAATTCTGACAGTGCATGCCAGGAGCTGATACTTCAGCCACAATAAACCACTAAAAAAAATTCAGTTATTCCAATCCCTACCCCCATTCTCAATTTAAGCATGATAAGTCATTAACTCTCCCCTCATCCCCCCCAACTCTGTGGAGTAACTGGTCAGTTCCATCGTGATAAAAGTTGATAAACACAGCAAAAAAAAACACTTTACGGGTAGCCAGACTTTAATGGGTATACACCAACTTTATCAAATCTGGTAACATTCACGACAGCATATTATCTATTCGTTTACTGGAAATCATAATTCTAATATCTGAACATGTTAACAGTGAAATATTATGGATTAATTGGAAAATGATTTTAATACACACACCAGTACAACAAACAATACAATATATTTGGAATGCATTGAGAGAGGACAGAACCTCATTCAGTAGTCTCACAGAGAAAGGGGAAGTATGCATCAGCAACCAAACTAATCTGGAAGTTTCTTTGAAAAAAAGATTCCATTGTGCTAAGCTCAACTTATGCACTTTTCACCCATATTCCATTTTTGTGGCCCGTGAGTTTAAAATTGATTTCTCTTTAAAAACCATTCACCAGTCCTGTTTATGGGCTTCACAGGCACCTTACCCCCAAGCCCACATTCCACTCCATCCTCCATGAGGGTTGATTTAAGCCTCAGCTCTCCCCCACAATGCAAGACTCAGAACTAACAAATATCTTTCTTCTTGTGAGTGGCCAACTGAAACTCGTACACTAAAAGCCATGGAAACAACTTTTAATGCAGTGCACACGTCATTCAACAGAAGCCATATTTAGGTAGTGACAGAGAGCAGCAGCATCCTGGCATCAGATTAAGGGTTAGCATGTAGTGAATTAATTAGATCTCAAGGAGGGTCACTGGACTCAAAATGTTAATTCTGTTTTCTCTCCACAGATGATGCCAGGCCTGCTGAATTTATCCAACACTTTGGTTTTGTTCGTGAAGTTGAACTATTTCACCACATTAGCTCATTAAGATGCTCATTAACATAAAATGCACGTTATTTGCACAATGCTGATGACTACTAACTTTCTTCGCATCACTGTAAATGGCTTACTGGGCCGCTTCAGAAGGTAGTCATGAGTCAAGAACAAGCCAGACTGCATTAGGGCCCCAATTTTCTTTCTTTATAAATGAAACTAACTAACCATTTGGGGCATTTCTGACAAGACGAGCTTTCTGTTTCTAGACCGTTTTAAGAAATTTTCTGATAAACTGAATTCTATGCCTCAAACTTATGTTTTCTTGATTCCTCAAACCTTCTCAACTGTTACACTGGTAACATAACCACAATGTTATGCTGGCTACATTCTGTAAAATATTGGTGGCCTGTTGTACAATTGTAATTTAAAGCATCGTGAAACTACTTGTTCAGTATAATTGCTTGAACATCCTGCTAAATTCTTGTTTGTCCTTTGATTGGAATGTAAGAAATACAAAACTCATTTTCTAAAACCCAACTAATTCTGCTCTTTTCTAAATGTAGAGACCTGATTTCTGTTTCAGATTAGATTACTTACAGTGTAGAAACAGGCCCTTCGGCCCAACAAGTCCACACCGACCCACCGAAGTGCAACCCACCCAGACCCCTACGTTTACCCCTTACCTAACACTATGGGCAATTTAGCATGGCCAATTCACCTGACCTGCACATCTTTGGACTGTGGGAGGAAACCGGAGCACCCGGAGGAAACCCACGCAGACACGGGGAGAATGTGCAAACTCCACACAGTCAGTCGCCTGAGTCGGGAATTGAACCCGGGTCTCTGGCGCTGTGAGGCAGCAGTGCTAACCACTGTGCCACCGTGCCGCCCTGTGCCACCAGTTCATTTCTTCAGAAGAATCTAGACAGAGTATCTCGAATTTTCACAGTTGATCCTCATTTCAGTTGAGGGTCTTATATACAATATTAAAAAAATAAGTCATTGCATGTATTCGATGCTGAGTGAGTCCAGGAGAGATGTTGACAATTTTGGAACCTCTACTGGTTCCATGGCTAGGACCAATTAACCAACTTGATACGTGAGATTTGAGCTTATGTAGCCACTGAGCTACTTGGAATATTTGTGAAGGATAAACCTTTACTTTCAAAAATAAAGGGATTCCCATTTAAGACAGAGATGAGCGTAAATTATTTCTTAAAAGGACACTAGTCTGTGGAATTCTCTTTCTCAGAGCAGTGGAGGTAAGTCCATTGAGTATGGTTAAGGTTGAATTAGATCGATTCTTAACTGACACAGAAAAGAAGGTTTCAGATATTATCAAATTACAGAGGAGGCTTGAGTCAATGTGACTACAGTGTTTTGAAGGTTGTTGGTCTCCGACCAGTGCCTGTGTAGTCACCTTTGTGATCGTTTGTACGTATTTTATCGATTACAAAGTAAGGTCGAACTTCCTCGTGGTTCCCCCCGGCAACGGCCCATAAGAGGACGCTTTAAACGGAGAGGCAATTTTAAGCTGTTTAGAGGTTTTATCAGTCCAGTTTTATCATTGGTTTTACCATCAGTTTTATCTTTGGTTTTACCTTGGTTTTGACTGGTGCTAAGCGCCACTGGCAATTTTATTGTTCTCATCCGTTGTTTGAGCAGTACTCGGACCAGGCCGGCAAATACGACCTCAGAAAAGATACAAGACGGCTGGTGACCATTCGGTCAATAGTAGAAACCAAATTTGGCAGCGGCGATTATGGCCAATTCCAAAATTTCTGGTTGGGTGGGCGACCAGGAAAATAACCGCCCCGCATGGCTGTTATTGGCGGCACCGCGCGCTAAATGTATGAGCCAAAAACGGACTGGACAATCCGTCTCTACACAGACGGATGAGACCTTAAGGATTACTCCAGTGAGGCTGTCCTCTGGCAGGCATGAGGAAGTCATTAACATTGTCCAGAGTAATCAGGACATAATTCGAATAGAAAGATTAGTAGAGAAGGCCCCTCTACAGTCAGGATCATTTAGCAGCCGGACAATTTTTAATTCAAATTTTAATGGACCTTTTGATTTTAGTCAATATAGAGAATCAGAGAGCAGCGAGGAGAGGCATGAAGGTAGGATTAATCACCCGGTAATTAGGGAAACAGATAAATTAGAGATAATAATAAAATACCCGATAGAAAATTTTAAATGTAATTATTGTAATAATATTTACAACACCACAGGGATGTTTAGGAAGCATTTAAAGGTATGTAAGAGGATTAAGTCAGAGAGAATTAGATGTAGTAAGTGTGATTGGGAAGGGAATTATCATGTGGTAGTGTGCCACTATCCTAAGTGTACTAAAAATGGTAATAATAATAATAACAATGAAAGGGGGGGAGTTGAAAAATCATACCAGTGTGAAATATGCCCATTCAAATTTATGACAGCCAGAGGATTGGGACAACATGAGAGGCATGCACATCCTAATTTAAGGAATGAGAAAAGGAAAAGAGGGAAAAGAGAGACTAGGGATAAGTTGGAAAGTGGAGAAAGAAATGAGAGGGGAATATGGTCCAGTGATGAAATTGAAATGTTTCAACAATTAGAACTTAGTGGCTATAAAAATATTAATAAAGTCACTGTGGAGAAAATAGGATCTAAAACAGCTAAACAAATCTCTGATAAAAGGAGGTTACTAAACAAAGAGTAAAAATCACGATAATGACAAGGGTATAGAGCAAGAAGTGGTCCTTAATATTAGTGATAATGATGAAAGGAGAATAGTGACCAGGAGGTGGATATGGTAGTAAAGGAAAGAGGAACAGTTGAGAAGAGTCATCAGGATAATAATAATAATACTACTACAGAAAAGTTAGGTTATAATGGTAGGTCACTAATAGAATTAATTAAAATAATAGAAGTTACATGGGGAGGAATAAAGGTACTATTAAGGACTATGATAATATCATGGGTATGATAATGGATAAATTAGAAAAGAATAGTGAAGATGATAAGTTTAAGAAAATGAACTATGTTAAATGAGTAGGTTTTAAGCAAAAAGATAGTGGACAAAGAAGAAATAGGAAGGAAAATAAAGCTAAAAGAAGACATAGTAGAAAGAAGGAGAAAGTGAGAATCAGGATTCCTGAAGAAGGGCTCATGCCTGAAACGTCGATTCTCCTGCCTGACCTGCTGCGCTTTTCCAGTAACACATTTTCAGCATAGTAGAAAGAAGGGCAAATTTAAAGAAATACAGGTTTGATACAAAAATAAGAGGCAATACCTAGTGAGAACCCTAATGGGGGCCCCAGCCAAGTGTGAATGCCCCCTTAGTAAGGAAGAGTTAAAGGATTATTACAAAGAGAGATTATTTAACCCTAATGATAAAAATAACTTAAGAGGTTTTGCTAAATATAAAAGTCAAGGCGAGGGATCAGTAGGTGGAATTCTGACTGGTCCTGTAAGGGTGGAGGATGCGAATCAAGCCGTAAAGGTGATGGACATGAAAACCACTGCAGGACCAGATAGGATAACGCTGAAAGAGATCATTAAGATATTCAATAAAGATAACACGTTATTTCCTAGATTATATACTACTTGGATAAAAACAGACAAAATCCCAGATCAAATGAAGATAAGTAGGATGGTATTGATTCCTAAAGTGAGTGAGGAAGAAGGATTAAGAGACATTTAAGAGAAGTGATAAATTTAAACAAAAGACAGAAAGGTTTTATGGTTGGTGTAGCAGGATGTGAGGAAAACATTAAAATCCTGGAAAATATTATTAATGGGGCTAAAAAGAATAAAAGAGATTTAGCGGTGATTTTTGTGAATTAGCAAAAGCCTTCGATACAGTAGGCCATAAACTAATTATAACTGCTCTTAAAAGACTCCAGCTCCCCTTAATATTTATTAAATTGATTACAAACTTTTATGATAATAATTTTACTCAAGTAGAAGGTTTTAATTGTAAAATGGGAAAAATTAAAATTTTAAGAGGTGTCAAGCAAGGTGACGCACTGTCACCAATTCTTTTTCATATAATAATGGACCATTGAAGAGAGGAAGAAAGGAATATTTTTAGGATTAGATAGGGATAGTTATCACCGCGCAACATTGGTGTTCGCGATGATATAGCTCTAATTAGTCAATTGTATAATGGTATGGTTTATAATCTAAAACTTGTGGAAAAATTTTGTAATAATACGGGAATGGAGGTTAATATAAATAAAACGAAAGGATTCTACTTTACTTATAAGAATAAGATATTCATATATAACGATAAAGCAAATTGGCAGCTAAGTGAAGTGAATATACAGTTTATAGATCCGGGAAACACGGATAAATACCTAGGAGCTAAGATAGACCCGTGGATTGGCGCAAGCCAATCAGACTGGGAAAGCCAATTAGACTTATGGATAGGAAATTTAAAAAGATCACCGTTAAAACTTGTGCAAAAATTAGAACTTTTAAAAACGTATTTTATTCCTAGGCTGTATTATTATCTAATTTTATCAGAAGTTTCAATTAATTATCTTAATAAACTAGACATCATAATTAAAAGCGCAGTTAAAGAAATTTTACACCTCCCACAATCCATCACGGATAGAGTGTTATATGCCAAGTCCCATGATGGTGGCCTTGCATTAAACAGATTGTCAACCTTCATCCCAATTTCGATTTTGAGGAAGTATGAAACGCTACATAAATCCAAGGACGAAATTTTGCATGCCTCGTTTCGGTTCGAGGGTGAGAGTGATGCAGTGAAAATGTATAAATTTAGTAAATTAAAAGTGCTGGAAAAGATCTGGAACCGGAATATAAATCGGCAATTGGGTGAAGATGGTATTATCGTGGAAGATAGTGAGGAGGAGACGGAAGAACTTAGCAGTACAAACTATGCAAATTGGAGATCCATTGAATTACAGAGATGGATGGCCCTCCCCTGTCAAGGGACCGGTGTCCATTATTATAAAAACAAAAATATATCGAACAATTGGTTGATGAAACTGCAATTTATGAAGACGTCCAAAGTTATTAATTCGATCTTGTTAAGAACAAATTTATTTCCAACACGGGCATCGTTGTCGAACAGAAGACCGTTCAATATCAAGAATTGCAGGAGGTGTAATGATATTTCAGAGACGTTTGCACATATTTCTGGATGGTGTCCATATGTCAAAAACATGAGAATTAAAAGACATAATGGGATAGTAGAGGAATTAGTCAAGTTTGTTAGGAAGAAAGGGTGGATTATATATATAGAACTGCGAATCAAAGATGATACCGGAAAATTTTGGTTACCGGATTTAATTTTTAAGAAAGAACATCAGATTGTCGTGGTGGACATTACTATTAGAACAGACCTACAGATTAACTCTCTTGAGTCGGCTTGGGAAGAAAAGCAAATATAAACATTTAGAAAAAGAAATAATGGACCTTATTGGAGGAGGAAATATATCTTTTTATGGTTTTGTGTTAGGAGCCCGAGGTTCGAAAAGAATACTGAATTAATGAAAGACCTCGGTATCATGAAATTTAAATCTTTCGTCCAGAATATCACAAACCTTGTTTTGTCTTTGACTCTCAAATTGCTACGGATTTTTATGGACTCTTACTATTCTCTATTGACAAAATGTAATAACTTTTTAGTATTAAATTTTAAATATTTTAATATTAGTAATCTTAAATAGGTTTGATTTATACTAGTATTTTAAATTTTACATTTTTAATAATAAAATTGTAGTATTTTAAGTCACATAGTAATGGTGATGGGTAATAGTGGTGATAAATAATTAAAGTACACGCTACACACAACAGGTGATGAGCGGTAACATAGTCTAACGGTTGAAAAACCCAGCTCATCCCTCTCTTCACTGAAATTCTGATTCACATTGTTTTATAGTGTCCCCTTAAAATCTTCTGGCCGTGGTTTTGCGAGATAGGGGTATTCATTCGTCGACGAGCGACATAAAAATCTCGAAAAGGGCATGATCCATTATGTATGGTGAGTGCACAAAATAACCTACCTCTGTTTCTAATTTGTACATCCACACAAAGGAAGTGGCTGAGATGGTGTGTTTTTTCCCCTGTCTGAACTGTCTGGCTTCTTTTTGCTCCTTTTGTCTGTGTGGGGCATGGTGCAATGGACTAACAGCTCACTGCTTTTATCAAGCTTTCAACTTTAACTTTTGATTTCTCCAGAACTGCTTGATCGGCCGAATCCAACTCACCCACGTAACAAACTAGGCCTAAAACTGAAGATTACCAACTAGGAATTATTGAACACTTCAGACCAGTCTGGAGAAACAGCATACATCTGTTAAATTGCCATATATGTATTAACGCTGATCAACACACAGAAGTTACATTTTTGATTATATATCAGCACAGCACTCCTGAACAAATCCACAAACCCATTTAATTCAAGGTAACAAAACAAGGTTGAAGACAGGTAGGATGTGCATTCTCACACAGACAATGTTACATGATACCAATGGTTGTGTCTAAACATTCATGAAAGTTAGAGCAATAAGTATTTAGTTTTGTTCATTTGGTACATAGAGTTGTACAGTATAGAAACAGATGAAGGGGAGGATTAAACAGAAGAGAAAACCGTTAGAGTTACACAGGAAGATACTTACCTTGTTGCTGACATTAACTTCTCCTGACTTTCCATGACAAAAGTCTACCTCATTGGAGACCAGGAGAAGACTTCTGAAGCACACTACATGGTGAAGTACACCAGCATTAAAACAGAGGTAAGCTCTGGAAACAGTGATACCGCGACCTGTTCAATCTAAATTTCTAAAATAACAAGGACATACTATAAAACTAAAACAGAAAATTGTTTGAAGAAACCACCATTGTGAAACATTTTGAGAAAAATAAGTCAAGTGCTGTAGAAGATAAGCCTGCTGTGATGTTTTCCATTATGTGCTTTTCTGATTATTGAATACAGTGCATGTTGAAGGGTAAGGTTCCAATTCAACACATGCTGCTGGTGATCAGAGATTACAATCACCCTGGGTGTTTCAAACTTGACTGTGCGCAGTAGCTCATTCTTAGCAACAAACATTACAGATATACAAAAGCCTGTTAGCACCCAGTTATTAGGGATTAAGGTGCCATGAAACTAACCTTAGCCTGAAAATAGTATATACATTCACTGAGGCTGAATCAAAAGAAATTCTATAAAATCTGATTTTCATTCTGGGCTGTCAAAGCCCAGGCAATCACTTGGGACAGACATATGCCAAGCTACTTATCACTGACAACACAGCTGAAAAATAATCTGGTTGATACTGATGCAACAATCAGCTACAGTGACACACTTAAACACGAGATGTGAACATGCAGAGTATGAAAATAAATGGCAATTATGGCAGAGTGGCAATAATTTGGGTCAGTGAATGCATCATCATTGAAATACAGCGAATAGCATTTCAGTGAAACATTGCCCGCTGCTTTACCACACCACTCTTATTATGTTGACAAACAGTTTATTGAGAACGTGATGGAGTTTTTAAAAAAACTGCAATGAGAGCAAATCATTTACAAAAATTGGAAACCTTCTATGAGGACAGTGTAGAATACCACATAATGTAGGATACCATTTACAATTGTAACTGCAAATAAACCTCTTAGAAGTGGAGAACTTTTGAGGGTGTTCCCAAAGTAGGAAATTCCACAAGTTTCAGCAGTAATACAATATTTTCACCAAAAAAAAACTTTGAAAGGTCAGCAGTTTCAGCAAGAAATACCAGCCTCAAAGACAGTAGGATGTCCAATCAAAAATGAGCATGGGAGGCTGCCAATGGTAATTCGAGCTTCTCTATAGGAGCAGCTACATGAAGCTGTTGGAAAACTTGCAAAGATTCTGCAGTGGAATTGAATGAACATCTGAAAGGACATTCTGTAGAGATGCAAATAAGTGCAACTCTAACAACTGAAAAACACAAAAAAAATCTTCTGTAGGGAAAGAACTTCAAGAGTTTACTTCAGGTCTCTGTATTTGCCTCTTAACATAGCCCCTCCTCTAGTTAAGACGCCCCCTCAACATTTAATTTTTCTTACAGGGAACTATATGCTCTCCCGAATTTGATAGCCTAATTAATTGTAAGTAGCGTTTAAAGCAATCATTAAAACAGAACAAACTTGGCACACAACAAACATATCAGATGGAATAACATCGCCTTGAAATAGTGGTCTCAACAGTGGTTTTTGTTTAGGAAGAAAGTGAACAGAATACAAATGTCTGGCACCAAAAACAGACTGGTTGACAACTTTGATTAAACATATACAATTGTAAATTTCACCATTTAATCAGTACATTTCCATAAAAAAAAGTATATTTTGTTTACGATCCATTTCACATATGCACAGACCGTGGTACTTGCTGAATGGAGTGTAATAAGACATTTACTTCCATCATGTTGGGGGAGCTTGTTCTGATCTTCAGTTTTTGAGGAGCGTGTCATAGACTTGGTAGACGTAATGTGAAACCTCCGGTGCTCTGCACTTCAAAGACAGCTGGGGTGGGAAGTGGGGAAGAGGGAGGAAACAAAAATAATTCTTTAGTTTTAACAGCAATACCATACAGTGGGTACTGTTCAGATATATTACAAAACTCCTTAGCAGGCATATTGATACAATTTGGCAGACATTGCGATACCAGAGAAATAAGAATGCAGGAAGCTGGAACACAGAAATACATTACTAAGGAAAGTGTGAAATATTCACAGTAGGCTGGTCAGCACCTGCGAGAAAAAGATTAGTGTGATACTTTTCATTTGCATCCATTTCAGCTCATTGGAAATGACTCGCCAAGAATGATTTTCGCGCAGATTACAACAGCAACATCCAAGTAGTCATTTTGGACTCAAACTGCTGTTTCCATTTCCACAGCCACTGCCAGAACTACTGAGATTTTAACAGTACTTGTATTTTAATTCAGATTTGCAGCGGAGACAGTATTTTATTATTAATACAACAACAAATGACACCTTTAATGTAGGGAAATGTTGCAAGGTGCTTTGCAGCAGCATTGAAACCATCTGCCACAGAGTCGGGAGGGAGATGGAGGGCAGGTGACCAAAAGCTCAGACAAAGTGATGAAAGAAGCAGCGAGGTTTCAGAGCTCAGGGCTGTAGCAGCTGAAGCTACTTCCACCAATGGTGTGTTGATAAAATCGGAGAATGCAAAAGGGATCGGGAATTGGAGAAGTGCAGTGATTGGAGGAGGTTACAGAGATGGGGAAGGTTGACAGTAGTTAAGAGAAATTTAAAAATTGAAGTATTGCTGAACTCAAGAGTCAATGATGGAGCAATTGGCAAACGCCACGTGTTGGGAGTTCAGATAAAAACAGCAGAGATTGTATGATCTAATGATTTTATTAGCCCAAATGACTATATAAGACATAGGAACAGAAGTAGGCCATGTGGTCCAGCAGGCCTGGTCCGCCATTCAGAGATCATGGCTTATCTGGTAATCGCAACTCCACTTACTTGTCTTACCTCCATAACCCTTAATTCCTTAACTGATTACAAAATCTATCTATCTCAGTCTTCAATATTCTCAAAAATCCACTCTCTGCAGCTCCTTGTGGTACAGAGAAATCCCACAAACTCACTACCCTCAGAGAAGAAATTTCTCCTCATCTGAGATTCCCTCGCTGGTTCTGGACTCTCCCACAGGGGAAACAACCTTTCAACATCTAATCCATCAAACCCCCTCAGAACCTTATGTTATTCAACAAGGTCACCTCTCATTCTTCCAAATTTCAGAAAGTACAGGCCCAGTCAACTCAACCTCCTCGGAACAAAATCCCTTCATTCTTTGGATCCACCTATTAAGCCTTTTCCGGACTACCTCCAATGCTTCTATATATTCCCCTAGTTACAGGGACCAAACCTGTACACAGTAATTTAGGTGTGGCCAAACTAGTGCTTCTATAGTTTGTCCTTATTTGTCTTTGAAATGAAGGCTGACATTCCAATTGTGTTTCTGACTACTTCCTGAATGTATCTGCTAACTTTTCGTGATTTATGCATGAGGTCTTCCAAATCCTTCTGTGCATGAGCTTCCTGCAGTCATTCTCAATTTAAGTAATAGCCAGCTCCTCTATTCCTCCTGCAAAAGTGCACAACCTCACATTATATTCCACCTGCCAATTCCAGCCTACTCACTTAATCTACATCTATCTCTCTCTAGATCCTTTGTGTCATCTTCACCTTTTGCCTTCCCAATTATTTTTGTGCTAACTGCAAACATGGCAATAGTTCCACTTCCCTCACCTAAGTCATTAATATACATTGAAAATAATTACGCCTCCAGCACTGATCCCTGAGGCACCCCAGTATTTATGGGTTGCCATCCTGAAAATACTCATATCCCAACACTCTGACTTCTGTTCATTAGTCAGTACCCAATCCATGCTAATGTACTCCATCCAGCACAATGGCTCTTATCTTAAATAGTTTTATGTCATTTCTGATCAAAAGCCTTTTGGAAATCCAAAGGGCAAAATTACATATAAAATGTATTACATATTATGGTAGTAAATTTGTCATGATTTCCCCTTCATGACACCACAGTCTTAACTGTGTTTTTTAAATGCTCTGTTATTACACACAATATAATAGATTCTAACTCTTTCCAAATGACAAATGTTAAGTTAGCTGACCTACAACAAGTACTTTTTTTTGGTCTCCTTTCCTTTTTGATTAAGAGTGTTACTTTGGCAGTTTTTTCAATCCGCTGGGACTTTTCCAGAATCTAAACAGCCTTGGCAGCTTACTACCAGCACATCCATTACTAGCACATCCACTACCTTCTTTAAAATCTTCGCTTGCATTTCAACAGGTCCAGAGCACTTATTGGCCTTTTGCCTCAATAGTTTCCTTAGTACTTTTTTCTCCAGGGGTGGTTACTGGAATTTATTTCCTCTCTTTTTTTTGCCACTTGATTGGTCAGCGTTTTGGAATGCCATTAGTGTCTTCTACCACGCAGACTGATGCAAAGTATTTATTCAACTCCCCATTCTACTTCCCCAGCCTCATGCTCCAAGAAGTCTTTATTTTTTAAACAAGGATGCAAGCGATCAATTGGACCAGGATAATACTGTTGCTCTATCCTACATATTCCAAAGGCACAGGTGATGCTTTGGCAGTGGATGACCTGAAGCAGTATCTATCACAAGCAATGATAAAAATGTGAAAGCAAGTAATCCTGATGAAGGATATGATATGAACCGGAAGCTCAGCTTTGTCAAATACAGTGCTAAACACTGGCAACATCATATATTCTAGTAATTGTCATAAACTCATCAGCACTTGTGTCCAGTTCTTAAAATACAGGCTGTACAGAACGTTTCCTCTCAAACTGAAATGGGAAAGCATGAACAGGTGCCTAGCATAACAGCAAGAAAGCTGCAATTATTAATGTACCGTGTAAAATGCAGCTGTAGACTTTCAAAACGCTGAACTTTATCCATCAGTCATTTTCTTTATCCCCATCCCCTGAAGAACGTCTCTCATTCCTGAGATCTCGTTCAGCGGAAGCTCCAGCTCTCTCTAAACATGCCCTGGCTCTGCAGCCTTTGAGGTGCCCCTGGTTAAATCGTCTCTTCAGGTGGTTCTCAGACTCTGCAAGCCGTAACACCAAAAGCCCAGGATGTTTCTTGCTGCCAACAGAGAGCCTTCAGGTCGATGCAGCAGGAAGGGATTTTGACGAGCATAGAGAATTGCTGAGCTTTTGCAGGATGAGGCTCCTCACATCAGGCAGATTCCTTTAGCTCTGTAATTACTTCCAGCAACACACAAGCTTGTAAATTTTACAATAATTACAGTTTAGCATGTGACTGGAAGATGACTGCCCATTTACTGTAAGTGAAATGTGTCAGTGCAATTTCAAAGCTTGGTACATTCTTAAATATTATGATCTGAACTTTTTGAATACAAAACATCTAATATATAGCAGATTCAACTCACTTTATGTCTGAGCAATTACATCCATCCATCTTACACTCAACCTATAGAAGGGAAATTGTGAACGATGGAGTACAACATAATATTTAACGAGTGGAATGGAGCAAACTGTATTTGATTTTGAATTGCTCCTTTTAAATTTCTTGGAAATTAACCATTGCCCTCCAAATAGGTTCAGTTTTTTGAGGGGTTTGATGGGCAACCAGAACTCAGATATCAGAATTTTTACAAAAATCCAGGATTGGGTAAAATGCTGCATGGAACGTACACAAAGGATGCTACAGTCCCCTCCACCTGGTTCAAGGGAATTGGGTTCATCTCTCATCTCGGCGGATGCAGTGTCACACTTTTCTTTTTGTTAATCGGGTGACTGACAGCGTTAGAAAGAACTAAGCAAACCCAACAGTCCCCAAACTGAGGAATTCACAGGAAGACTATGTTTGTTTAATAGAGTTCTTAAAAAAATCTAACTTGCCCAGCTACAACAAAATCACAATACTGTGAATGCTGGACATCTGAGATAACACCAGAAAATATTGGAAACACAGGCAGCATCTGTGCAAGGAGGTTTAGCTAATGCTTCAGAGTGATGGAGGTGGAAGATGTATCAAGTGTCATGAGATCATAGAGGTAGGGAAAGGTAGAGGGAGTCGTGGTAGGTCGAGACTGCACAGCGTTTTTTGACAGAGAGCTTCCTGTTGCTTAGCTGTCAGGGCCTTCAATAGCGTTTGATGCAAAAGTGGAGATATTGCTTCTGTACCAAGACATACAGAAGACTTACCAGTTAATAACTCTTGGATGATAACGCCTTGACTCTGCATTCTATAGCCTAATTTGAAAAATTAATCCATTGATCGTATATTACTTCAGAGTACCCAGAGAATGATAGAAAGCTAAATTACTGCAAGTGTTTAGGAAGGTTAGTTATAATCTTAGCAATGACATATTAAGGTTTACACTACTTTCTTTTTCAGTTGTCAGTATCTATTCCCCTGACTGTACTATCCCCAATTAGAATTACATTTCTCTTTTCTACCCCCTCTTGAATGCCCCTCTGTACCATGGGGCTATGGTCATTTTGAATTATGTTGTGTTAAGAGACTGTGTTGTAGAACGTTGCCAAAAGATTTTTGAAATTGGGTAGTTCCAATTCTTTACTAATTGTCCTCAGTATCATCAAGGACCTTCGTTAGGGAGGCAGAATGCGCCTATTCTATTGGAGTAGTTTTCATTATTTTACATTATGTTTGGCTGATGAGCCTGTAGTTGCCTGAGTAAGCAAGTTGCACTGTTTAAATACCTTGTGCTTACAGTTCTGTAGAACCACTCCTGATAAAAAGATATTGTGGAGTTAGATACAAACCATAACACCTAATACACTGTCTCTGCAGGTGCGATGTTTCTTCATTTCTCATAGTGACATCCATGTGGTATCAGAATGAAAATGCAATTTTATTTTCCGCAACGTGTCTAATTTATTTCACATTTGCATATGCCATCATAAATTCTCTCCTAAATCAAGCCAGGCCCAATCAACTGATTTTAGTGTGGTGATGAAACACAATCTATTGAGACTTTACGACTTCATGACGACATACTGAATTTTTAACACCATAGGTGCAGCGCAGTATGACAATCTCTCTTTATACACACCACTCATAACTGCTTCACGTTCAATGCGCTTATTTACGTCTCTGGTTCTGGTATTTTACACTATGTGCTGTATTTGTATACTAAACAATTTTCATGATTAGCCCTTCTTGTAAACCAGAAAGGTGTACTTGGATGGTGAAAGGGCCTGTTCTTTCTATAAACAATTCTCATCCTTCTGTTCTTCAGTTTTCAATAATTAAAAATCAAATCCAACATACACTGATGTGAACTGACAAGATAGAGCAAGATCTTTCAGTTCACCATTTTGTGCAAGCTCTTGGACACAGGAAATTCAAAACCACCACTGTTTTACTCTCTTATGCACAAATATTCATCCATCTTCACACGAAATAGAATGGCCTACCTCAATCACTCCCTGTGACAAAGCAGTCCTTGTTCTAGTAACCATCTGTGCTAATTTCAAAACAAAATTCCCTTCTCATTAAATACTAAAAAATAGAAGTAGTCATTCCTTAGCTTCCAAAATTCCTTATAATTTACCAAATTCTCCTTTTAGTTTTTACTGATCTGGTTGAACCAATTCCAGTACTTCATGTTTCTCCTTAAAATTATATTTTCTCTTCATGGCATCAGCATCTTGAAATTTTATTGTAAGCCACCTAGGACTTTAATGTCTTTTCCAAAAATGAATATATAAAATTACATAATATTCTGTGAGACAGCAGTTGATTGTACAACTTGTACTCCGTGACCACTTATAAACCTTAAAATTCTACCAAACATATTGTTCTGTGGTTTGATGCACTGGTGTTTGCGTTTTCAGGGAGTTATGGAATAATAAATAATCTCCAAGCTAAAATAACTTAATCCTAACAAAACTCTGATGATATGTTGGCTAGGTTGCAAAGAGTGACTAGAGAAAAAAAAGACAGAAATTGGTTTCCATCAGGAAAGGATTATTGAGTGCAGCTGAGGTGCTACAGAACTGTAAGCACAAGTTATTTAAACAGTGCAACTTGCTTACTCAGGCATCTACAGGCTCATCAGCTAAACATAACGTAAAATAATGAAAACTATTCCAAAAGAATAGGCACATTCTGCCTCCATGACGAAGGTCCTTGATGATACTGAGGACAATTAGTAAAGTAAGAATTGGAACTACCCAATTTCCAAAGTCTTTTGGTAATGTTCTACAACACAGTCTCTTAACACAATATAATTCAAAATGACCATAGCACCATGGTACAGAGAGGCATTCAAGAGGGGGGAGAAAAGAGAAATGTAATTCTAATCGGGGATAGTACGGTCAGGGGAATAGATACTGTTCTCAGGCCAGGATCGAGAGTCCCGATGGTTGTGTTGCCTTCCTAGTGCCCCAGTTCAGGATATCTCACCTGGGCTGCAAAGGAACTTGGATTGGGAGGGGCAAAGTCCAGTCATTGTGGTCCACATAGGTACCAACGATATTGGTATAAGGTGGAAAGAGGTGCTACTGAGGGAATATGAGTAGCCAGGGGCTTAATTAAAGCAAAACCAAAAATAGTAATAATCGCCAGATTACTACCAGAGTCACAGGGTAAACGCGTGGCTCAAAGACTGGTGTGGGACAAATAGGTTTGAATTCATGCAACATTATTGCCAGTGCTGGGGAAAGAGGGAGCTGTTCCAATGAGAAAGACTCCACCTGAATCATGCTGGGACCAGAGACCTGGCAAATCACATAACTAGGACTGTGGATAGGGGTATGGTGCATGCATGCCTGTGTTACCATGATATCAAAGGATGGAACAGCATATGTGAATGTCATATTGACTAAGGAACATAAAAACGTAGGGCAATTTGATAATAGAACAAACGTAAAGGCTTCATATCTTAATGCAAGAAGAGTTCAGAATAAGGTAGATGAACTGGTGGCACAAATTTAGGTTAATGGATATGGTCTTGTAGCCATTACGGAACCATTGTTATAAAGAGAACAAAACAGGGAACTTAACATTCAGGAACGTGCGATCATTTAGAAAGACAAGAGGGATGGAATGGTAGTGGGGTAGCATTATTAATAAGAGATGAAATGAAAATAGCTGTCAGAGATGATCTAGGCTCAGATGATGTGGAGTCCATTTGGTAAAAAAAAAATCAAGGGAAAGACAACATTGGTAAGAATAGCATACACACCTCCAAACAGTGGATACTCTGTAGGAAAGGTCACAAATCAACAAATAGTAGGAGCATATAAAAAGAATTATGGGTGACTATAAATTTTCATGTTGATTAGGTTAATTATATTGGAAAGGGTAGCAAATGCAACGAATTCACAATGAGCATATTAGAAAAAATGTCTTCTAGCAATATGTTACAGAACCAACCAGGGAGCAGGCTCCATTGGATCTGGTAATGGGTAACGAGGCAAGTTTAATAAATTACTTCAGAGTGAAAGATCTCCTAGAAAGTAATGATCATAATGTGGTAGAATAAAATATTCAGTTTGAGAGCAAGAAACCTGGGTTGAAAACAAATGTGTAAATAGAGGGAAGTATAATGGATGAGGATAGTTAGCTAAAGTAAACTGGGCAGTTAGATTAGCAGGAATGACAATATGCAACAGTGAGTGACATTTTAGGAGGAAATTCTTGTCTCTCAGCAAAATATATCCCAAAAAGAAGAAAGATTCCGAGAAAGGGATGAACCAACAATAGCTAACCAAGGAAGTTAAAGAGGATATTAAATTGAAAGAAAAAAGGACTATGAGGGCAAACGAGCAAGGAATAAAAAAAAACTGACAAGAGCGTTTTTGAATGTGTCAAAAAAGAGGGGTCAAAGTGAACATAGGCCCATCGGAAAATGAATCTAGGGAGATAATTTTGCGAAACAAGGAAATGGCGACTTAAACAGATATTTTGCACCAGTTTTCACAGTGGAAGATACTTAGAACATCTCATTAATTCTAAAGAATACAGGGAGAAATTAAGTGCCTTCCCCCTTGCCGCAGAAGTAGTATTAGACAAACTAACGGGGCTAAAAACAGATACGTCTTCTGGCCCTGATTCTTGCACCTGAAAAGCCTAAATGAGGTTGCCACAGAAGTCGTGGATTCATTGGTAGTAATTCACCAAAGAATGATTGAATTCTGTAGAAATATCAGTAGGTTGGAAAATTGCCAATATAACTCCCCTATTCAAAAAATGAGGGAGAAAATAAACAGCTAACTACAGGCTAACATTTATTGTTGGAAAAGTATTAGAATCCATTATTGAGGAAGTACTAGCAGAACATTTAGAAAATCATAATCTAATGAAGCAGAGTCAGCATGGTTCCATGAAAGGGAAATCATGTCTAACTAACTTATTAGAGATTTTTGAGAATGTCTTAACCAGAATGGATAGAGGGAAGTCTGTAGATACGTTGTATTTGGACTTCTCGCATGCATTTGACAAGGTACTTCACAAAAGGTTAAGTCATAAGATAACAGCCCAGGGTTTTTAGCTGTAGAATGTTGGCATGGATGGAGAATTGGCTCATGGGCAGGAAACAGCAGTGGGACAAGGTGTGCTTTTTCAGGTTGGATATCTGTAACCAGTGGGGTTCCACAGGTTTTGGTGGTGGGACCACAACCGTTGACAATATATATTAATGACCTTGAGGAAGAAAGCAAATATATTGCAGCCAAGTTTGCAGACAGCACAAAAACAGCAGAAAGACTGGTTACGAGAGGGATACATACAATTTGCAGAAATACATTGATACGTTAAGTAAGCAGACAAAAAGTTGGCAAATGGAATAGGATGTGGAAAAATGTGAAGTTGTTTATTTTGGAAGGGAGAACAAAAGAACAGTGTATTCTTTCAATGGAGAAGAAAACAACAGAAAGCTGCAACATAAAAGGACTTGGAGCTTTTTGCTAGCTTTCTGTATTGCATGCATACAGGCACAGCCTCTTATTTCAAGGAGGTTAGAGTATAAGTATCTTACAAACGTGTTGATGAGACTATGTCTGGAGTACTGTAAGCGATAATGGTCCCCATTTTTAAGACTAGAGACAGTTCAGAGAAGGTTCACTAGGATCATCCCCGTATGGAAGATTATTTTATGAGCAAAAGGTTAAACAGATTGGAGTTGAGAAGAATGAGAAGTGATTCCATTGAAACCCACAGGATTGTGAAGGGGCTTGACAAGGTAAATGCTGAGAGGCTGTTTCCCATCATGGGTGAGTCCAGGACTAGAAGGCATAGTCTCAGAATAAAGGGGCACCAGAATAAGACTGAGGTGAGGAAGGATTTCATCTCTCAGAGGGCTGAGTGCCTTTGGAACTCATTGCCACAGAGAGTTTTGGAGGCAGAGTGCTTGTGTATATTTGAGGCTGAGATGGATAGATTTCTGATCAGTGGAGGAATCAAGGGTTATAGGGAAAGGGCTGGAAAGTGGACATGAGGAGTGTCAGATCAGCTCTGATCCTATTGAATGGCAGAGGGGCCGAACAGCTTGCTCCTGTTCCTACCTCAAAAGAAATCTAAAAATGACACTTTGCAAAATGATGGATTAACAAACACACAGCATTTGAGAGGTGTAATATCAGACCAGTGGAAATTCTGGATTACTGAGAATATTTCTTACATGAAAAGTTACTTGCTTCCAAAATCAAATGTAAGCTCGATAACCTTGTTGACACTAAAATAATAAAACAGCATTAGCAGAATGTGCAGCTGAAGTTGTACATACAGAGTTATATTTGTTAAATAGATGAATGAATAAAAGGAAAATTAAATTTAACAATAGAAAATGAAAAGCAAGGAATACTGAATGAAAAATTATGTGGCATTAACAATGATGAATAAAAAGACATGAAGTTATACAGGATGGGAAACATTATGGTCAAGAGGTAGCTTGTTCAAAGGATAAAAACTATTAAATGATACCAATTAGGGAAATGGGAACAACAGCTTTTGAAGCAGGCAGGCAACTAGAACCAGTGTACACAGAATTAAATTTATGAAAAGCCAATTTAAAACAGATAATCAAAGTTAGCGAGACACTCTGAATAATTTATGAAGCAAGGGTATTAAAGGCAAATTATTAAGCATACTCAATATGCAGATTTTCTCATCCTTGTGTTTCCTCAAGTGCGAACACACAGTATGTGAATGATTAATGGAATTCCTGCATTGTTTTTTATTTCTCAGGATTGGGAGTATGATGGAGCTGTGACTTTACAGGCAGATTATATCACTTGCATAGGGGTTGAATTGTTGGAGTTTTGTTTTGATAATGTATAAGCAGTACTTTAGGAAATACTGCCAGTCTTAGTAGCTCTACAATGTTGAAACTGAAATCACCAAAATGACTAAAACAATCAGGAACAAAAATGTTTTCAATCTCTATTAAAGTTGTCAGAGTGTTTGCATTGCCTCAGAAATACTAGCATTAGGAAAAATTCTAATCGCAGCCTAGTGGAATGTACGCTATGAATTTGATGCCAATATCATATGAAAAATTAACTACTCTCCTGGGCTATAAACTTGATTTTGAGTTGAGGTCACAGTAAAAGGTTACATAAAACCAGAATCAGAATTATTTACAAGACAATAAAAAATACAGATGAAGATCGAGACAAAGTTAAGGTAACTTAGATGACAGATTTTAAAAGGTCTTCAGCAACTGGGTATATGCCTTGACTTTCAAATTCTCATCCTCTTCTTCAAAAGCCTTCATGATTTTGCTAGTCCCTATCTCTGCAATCTCCTCCAATCCTACAACCTACCAAAAATCTCTGTGTTGCTCTTCTCCTTCAGCTGACTGGGCTCTAGGTTCCAAAATATATTTATTGCACCTTTCCTTTTTCTGACCGCTTGATTTTTTTTAACAATATCCCCATAAATCTTTTAACATCTCTTGTAGTAACAACACTGCACATTTACTTTCTCCCTCCCCAGTATCCAAAAGCCCAGACACACCTTCCAGGTGAAGCAGTGCTTTACTTGCACTTCACTCCATCAAGTCTACTGCATTCGCTGCTCACAATGTGGTCACTTCTCTGTTAAGGAAACAAAGCGTAGACTGAGTGACTGCTTTGCAGAACACCTACGCTCTGTTTGCAAAGAAGACCCTGAGCTTCCAGTTGCCTGCTACTTCAACACTGCACCTTGTTCCCTGGCCAACATTTCTGTCAGAGGCTTGCTGCAGTGCTCCAGTGCAGCTCAGCACAAGCTGGCATTTATAAATTCTGTGTGTTAGGATTGTGCCCTCCACTATCACCTGATGAAGGAGCGACTCTCCGAAAGCTAGTATGCTTCCAATTAAACCTGTTGGACTATAACCTGGTGTTGTGTGATTTTTAACTATGATTAAACTGAATGGTGAAACAGGCTCAAAGGGGCACAATGGCCTCCTTCAGTTTCCAGGATAAAGGCAGTATACAAATGAAAGTTGCTGTCAGCTGGATAAAGATAACTAGAGTTTTGTTACTTAACAATTCACAACCCCTGTAATTGTTTTAGTTGCTATACTTTTACTCCTGTGGAATGATAATGAACCAGATTTGCTGTGAAAATACAGTGAGCCTACCTGTGCTCAACTTTATTTATATGCAAATGAGATAACCACTATGACAACCTCACATGTGCAATTAAATGTGGAAATCTGGATGCTGCTGTCTGAGATGCAATGTTGTATTGTACGCTTTCCAAAAATGGCATCATTCCACCTGATTGACCATTTAACCACCACGGAACAATTTAAAGTTGCAGAATTTAAACCACAGAAAAAGATTAAATGCATTGGAAAGGCCCAGGGCTCATTTATTCCAGTTTGTGCACACATTTTGAAGTGTCGTAGGTCTCATTTATTACTAAAAAAAACTTGCTGCTACAGAAAATTAACTTTCTTTTTAAAAATGTGGAGACTCATTCCGACAGCCTTTAATAGTTGGTAGAGATTTTAAAATTAAAACCCGCTTAATGACCTTTCAATCTCTCATTGTGTGTTCTGGATTTGACTGAATACTGAATTGGGGCCACATCATGAGTCTGTGGTTAGCATAGCTGCCAGGTAGTGCCAGGGAGACGGGTTCAATTCCAGCCTTGGGTTTGTGTGGAATTTGCACAGTGTCTACTTGGGTTTCTTATAGATGCTTTGGTTTCCTCCCACAGTCCAAGGATGTGCAGGTTAGGCTGAGTGGCTATACTAAACTGCCCATAATGTGTAGGCTAGGTGGATTAGCTAGGGGAAATCCAGGGTTACAGAGCTAGTATTTGGGGGGGGGGCGCGGGGGTCTAGGGGAATGCTCTTTGGAGGGTCAGTGTGGATTCGATGGGCTAAAAGGCCTGTTTCCACATTGTAGTGATTCTATTACTCAATATTCCTACTTGCACCCGCTCGTTCAACTTCTGTACTGCTTGTTAACAATCCTCCAAAATGACTGCTTGAGATGATGACTTGCTTACTCTGACAGCTTCCAGGTGTTCTGTCGAGTGCGAAGGAATTTTGGGCCTTTGAATTATAACAATGTTCTCAAACCAGAGAAGTCTATGGGCAAGGGCAAGTCTCAAACCCTCATCCAGTCACCTCTCAGTTAAAAATCCTGGTCCAATGTAATTTACAAGTACATTAAAATGATTATCTTCATGTTATTGGTTAGGGTTAATCTTCCTTCCCCTCATTTTGAAATATCTATTATTAAAGGAGTAATTCTATCGTATGGGAGAGAGAGGTTGGACAGTGTCATTTCTACACAAACACTGGGTCTTTATGGTCACAAAGTGGCCCTGGATAGCTTTTTTCTATGAAGAGCTTTTTCCTACAATACTTCATTGACATTTTACAAAACTGATTTTTAAATCTCAAGTACTCGAACCGAGTATGAAATCGTATGAGTTGCCATGGAAACCAGCATCCTCTGGTTAAGCAACTACATTAGAGGCAACTTCTCTGCTTTGTTCTTTGAAAATGTCACTCACAAACAGGCACAAATGTTGCAATGATTTCTAAACAGCCAAACCAGGCTCAGTAAACATGAAAAATACACTTAAATATTTTCTGTTGTTGTGGTTCTGTTTGCCGAGCTGGGAGTTTGTGTTACAAACGTCTCGTCCCCTTTCTAGGTGACATCCTCAGTGCTTGGGAGCCTCCCGTGAAACGCTTCTGTCATGTTTCCTCCGGCATTTATAGTGGTTTGTCTCTGCTACTTCCAGTTGTCAGTTGTTGTCCGCTGCAGTGGCCGGTATATTGGGTCCAGGTCCATGTGTTTGTTGATAGAATCTGTGGACGAGTGCCATGCCTCTAGGAATTCCCTGGCTGTTCTCTGTTTGGCTTGCCCTATAATAGTAGTGTTGTCCCAGTCGAAGTCATGTTGTTTGTCATCTGCATGTGTGGCTACTAAGGATAGCTGGTCATGTCGTTTCGTGGCTAGTTGGTGTTCATGGATGCGGGTTGTTAGCTGTCTTCCTGTTTGTCCTATGTAGTGTTTTGTGCAGTCCTTGCATGGGATTTTGTACACTACATTGGTTTTGCTCATGCTGGGTGAGTTGTTGTCTGAGAGTGGCTGTTGGGTTGTGTGCTGTTATGAGTCCTAGTGGTCGCAGCAGTCTGGCTGTCAGTTCGGAAACATCACAGAAGCGCTTCACAGGAGGCTCCCAAGCACTGAGGATGTCACCTAGACAGGGGACGAAGCGTTTGCAACACAAACTCCCAGCTCGGCGAACAGAACCACAACAACGAGCACCCGAGCTACAAATCTTCTCCCAAACTTTGAATTAAATATTTTCTGTTTAAAAAAAAGAGCCAAATTTCAAGACTGATTCCAGTGTATGTTATGATCTAGTGGGCAAAGGCTGCCCTGGCAATGAATTGTAGTTGGTGGGCTGAAGTGGGCCTTTGCTTCCCAAGCTTTGTAAGCTGGTGAATCAGCTGTACTCTTACTCTAAATCCTTATCCCACAGCCTGTGCGGGCAGGGCTTCTGTGAGAACTGACTGGAGCTTGGACCTATTGTCCTTCATGGTAGGATGACCAGCTGGCAGCCACTGTCCAAACTTTTACAAGGAACAGTTACCATCCAAAACATAATATAAGGCCCACTGTGCTGAACATCCTATGCTATGATGAATGTGCCAACGGCAGAACAGAAGCAAAGAAAATAATGCTGGCAATCAAAGTAATTACATCATTTTAACACCTTCAAAGAGAAGAGAAATTTCATAATGCACAGAGAGATGTTGGCTTGAATACAAGTGATAGGGGGGTGAGATGGAAGCTTTCAGGAAATGTTAAGAGCCTGTAGTCTGATTATTCATGCATTAAAGGCTGTGTTGAGAACTGGACAAAAAGCAGATGAAAAGGTGCAGAATCGGAGATGACCACTTGGATTCCAGCGAGGGATAAAGATGAGAAAAGGAATTGGCATTAAAAGAACACTGCTTAGAATTTAGATGGTATGTAAATGTTTGCTTACAGATTTTGAAGAAGCATGCAAATGGGTTGACTGGATCAACCTCTTGATGGTACTGAAAGCAGTAGGAGTTGACTGGGAGGTAAAGAACTCATACGAAATCAAACTGCAAGCCAAAAGGGAATTAGCATCGTTTGCAATTGGAAGACAAATTCGTCAAGGGTGATGTTTATCACCAGTCGCCTTCAAAGTCTATGCAAAAGACATTATCAATAAGTTTTTGACCACAAGAAACCTAGTTCAGATTGGGGAGGCGAATGATAACATCAGCTAGATTTGCAGACGATAAAGCACTTGTAGCAAGCACAGGGGGAGGTATATAAGAACCAGTAGTTAGATTAGTAACAGCAAGCATGAACCCTGGATGTAAGTAAACACTGACAAGACCAAAGATGCATATCTGTTAATTGCCAAGGAACATTCACATATTCATAGAAGGAAGAGAACTACAATAGGCACAAGAACTCAGTATTTAGGAAGCATAATATCCATAGATGGAAAACACAATGAAGAAATAAAAGCGATACCTGATGGGAAAAGCTGTATTTCATCAGACAAGACATCTGCCTACCAGAAAGTTGAATAAACAACTCAAGAACTTAGAAAAGAGCCTGATTTGGAGAGTTGTTTTAAATGGATGTCAGATTTGGACCTGATGGAAAGAGAAGATCAACTTGCTAAATAGCTAAAATGGATTTAGAGGAGAACGGAAATGAACAGCTAGACAGAAAAAGCAACAAATGAAGTGTTATGGACAGAGAGTAAACAAAGGAACTTGCTAAATGTAATTAGGAAAAGACAGAGTCACGACTGGCGACGTCCGCAAAGGAAATAGACTAGTAAGAGTCATTACAGAGGTAGGAAATGAATAGACGAATAATTGTTGAATGCATGAAAATTGAAGCAAGTTACAAGATAATGATGACTGGCACAGGGTAGAGAGACATGACAAAAGCTGTGATCTATGGATTTTTTCAGCACACATGATGATGAAGTCAGCAGAGCAACTGTGGTTATACACAAATAGCAATCCTTAAAAAAAAGTGACAGGGCATATTGATACTATGGTTGATAAAAGCACATCGGTTACTTGAGGTTATGAACAAAAGAACTGATCATGCTAGAACACTTAAATCACTGGTCTGGACACCACACATCAGAAAAGATGTAAGTCCTCAAATGGCTACAGGGGAGGTTTTCAATGGATGAGGAATGATTTGGAGACGTCGGTGCTGGACTGGAGCTAGTGCTTCCGAATAAACCTGTTGGACTATAACCTGGTGTTGTGAGATTTTTAACTTTGCACACCCCAATCCAACACCAGCACCTCCAAATCGAGAAAAGGTAGGAACAGTTAGCACTCATCCTTTGGAACAGAGACAGTTACACGGTGACATAATAGAAGTTTTCAAGATGATGACATGTCCTAATTGAACAAAACTACAATTTCCTCTTGGGTAAACAACTAGAGGTCACAGATTCAAAATAATTGACAAAAGGTCTACAGGGGAGATGAAGAGACTATTTCTTACTCAGCACTGTTAGAATCTGGAGCACTGTACCAGAAAAGTCAGAAGAGGTTAATCATCTCAGAGATATACTTTAGTTGAGATGATTAACCTTAAATGATTATAACCATCTTCCTTTGTACAAGGTATGACTGCATCCAATGGCACGTTTTTCGTTTGATTCTGACTGACTCCTGTTTTGTTGGGTCTACACAGTATTGCACTCATTATGAATGCTGCCTCGATACCAAGGGCATCACTCCACTTCACCTTTGGAGCTCAACCCTTGAACTACATTTTGGCCCAGGCTGTAGCAAGGTCAGAAGCTGAATGACCCTGACAAGAAGTCAAACTGAGTGTCAGCGAGCTGCGTATTGCTCAGCAAGTGCCATTATTCGCTCTGTTAATGACCCCTTCCATTACATTGCTGACGATCAAATGTACAACGATGAGACAGTAATTAGCCAGATTGGGTTTGTCCAGTTTCTGTACAGGATATATTTGGGTATTATAACCATAGTGGAACAGCTTCTTAACTGTAGTGACCAATTCTGCAGCACAAATCTTCAGTACTATTGATGCAATATTTCCAGAGCTCATAGCCTTCGCAGTAACCTGTACATTCAGCTTCTTCTTAGAATCACAGAATAGAAACAGGCCCTTCAGCCCAACCAGTCCATACCAAAAGTAACCCAACCAGATCCATTCTCCTACCCTATTACCCTATATTAAACCAGGACCTAACCTGCAGATCCCTTCCACACTATGGGAAATTTAACATGGTCAATTCACCTAATCTGCACATCTTTGGACTGTCAGAGGAAACCGGAGCACCCAGAGGAATCCCTCGCAGACACGGGGAGAATGTGCAAGCTCAACACAGACAGTCGGTCACCCAAGGCTGGAATCGAACCAGGATCTCTGGTGCTGTGAGGCAGCAGTGCTAACCACAGAGCCAATGTGCCACTCTTTGTAGACTGGCATCTATGATGCTGGGGACCTCAGGAGAAGGATGAATCATTTACTCAGGATTTATGACTGAATTTGGATGCAAACACTGCAGCATTACCTTTTGCACCGACGTGCTGCCACTCGCCCCCTGCTCCCCAATCACTGAGGATGGGGCTTTTTGTGGATTTCCTTTTAATTGTTTACTTTTCATGAGTGGATGCAGCAGGAAAAGTATGTTGCTAGAATGGGGTGATGTTAGCTGGGAGGAGGATTGTGTGGAAAGTCAACACCCACACCCGATTAGTTGGACCACACTGCTATATAATTACTACGCAAGTTGAATAAATGGGTGCTGGGTGTATTAATGGTGTATTCTGGTCTCCTGTGGACACATTCCAATGCAGCTGGATTCCAGAAGAATCCTAATCACATTGTCACTGTCTGAGGTTGGTTTACAATGGTTAGGTTTTGAACATACTCTTTGAATAAGGCTTCAGAACAAAACAGCTCGAGTAATTAGAATGTGAAATAATAATATCTCTAATGCATCAATACTCCCTACATCATTCTACTTGACATTAGTAGCAAAGACCTGCCAACTGTCAAAGGAAAGCTACCAAACACTATATAATTCCTAGCTATCCTGAGGTGAACAACAAAACATTTTATCATGAACGAATACAAAACATTTAAACCCATCTTGTGACACTCAAAACACTCAATCCTCGAGTTAGATGTAACACTAACATTATTTCAGTACTTGAAAATAGATGCTTTAAAAATGAAGTACTGGGATTCCCAAATGTCAGAGGTCACAAGTTTGATCTGATTAAATTATGTGATTGCAAAGGTATTGGTACTACAATTAATCAAAGAGTACTTGGTCTAACAAGGGCAGGCAATCAGCCAGTGGTCCCGTCCTCAGTATTATCCAGAGACTCCTGCCAGACACTACAGTCAAGAGACATGATTAGGTTTGCCTATTATGGCCCTTTTGAACAGTACCCAGACAAGTTCACATTCTGGGCAATGTGACGGACAATGAGCAAAGTCCATGGTATTCTATCTCAACAATGGATGGAGGGGAAAGACGAGATGAAAGCCTTCTAAATGGCATGATTGATACGGGATTACTCTGCGTTGGCGCTCCCTTCCCTCCAATCTCTGATGGTCTTGGTCCACCAGAACTTCAGTGGCATCCTGGTGAAATGGCATCAACCACCACAGGATCGAATCAACTGTCAGTCACAAACTAAATCCTAACCAAACAGGATGGTGGCAAACTAAGCAAGCTTGGTCTTTTCCTGTCTGTCTATGTGGCACCTTTCGGCACAATTCACCACACCATCTTCCTTCAACAATTATTCTTGATCATCTATCTAGAAATAGTGAGAAGATCACCTACTATGGTTTCTCTTCCCACTGTTATCACTGGTGTCCCCCACAAAGCTACCTTTGGCATCCTCTAATTTCTTATCAACATTTCAATGACAATCATTTGTACTGTAAAGACATGAATATCAATAAATGATACGTTTGCATTTATACAGAGCATTTTATAAACACCAGACTTTTTAAAGTACTGACTTCAGCACTGCATTCTGCGACCCATCTGCTGCTCCTACTTTATTAGATTGTTTGTCCAACACCAAATATTTATGAACTGCAATGTTCACCATCAGGAAGACCGACACTGTCTTCAGTCCCCACTACCATCTCTTTGCTGCCAATTGTGTCTTAGACCATTCATGACCTTGGTGTTGTATCTGATCGCAAGCTGAGACTCTGACTGCAGAGGCAGATTATCACAAAACCCAACAACTTTCACCACAATAGCGGCCAACAATGCCCTCTCCAGTTCCTTTTCTGCTGAAAGGTTGGACCAGTTGAGCCCGTGGACTCGATCAGCCCAATAATCTCCTACCTTCCACGCTTTTGCATTTAATGCATTCATAGGAAGGGCTGCAGGACCAGAATTTTATTGCCCATTCCTAATTAGCAGTCAGCTGGCAGTGAGCCACTGCTGCAGTTTGTGGTGAAGATAATCTCAGAGCAGCTGGAGAGGGAATTCCAGGACTTTGGTCTTGTGGCAATGAGAGAATGGCAATATATTTCCAAATACAGGTAACGTGTGGCTTTCGTGTGAGTCAGCTGTCCTTGTTCTTACTGAAGGTGGCCATGATTTCACCTGCCAAGGCCCTAAACTCTAGAATTCCTTCCCTATCCCTTACCTTTTCTTGTATAAAACTCTTCTGAACAAAATATCTTTGTTTGATAATGCCTGAGAGGTGCCTTACAACAATTAACTATTTTTAAGGCACTAAATTTATGCTACCTGTTGTTTCAGTAAAAAGATACTAATGCTGTTTCTCCATGGTTTCTATCAAAAGCACTGATAATTTATAGAATCCCTTGGCAAATTCCAACCTGTCTTCATCTCAGCTTAGTGTATAAAGGGTTTTCTGCTTGTGTTATCATTTTAAAATTCAAATTGCTACAATGGACATAATTAAGCTAAAATTATCATTAATCCTAACTTTAAATCAAAATTATATAACGTGCTGAAAAGTAAAATTATATAGCACCAAAGCTCAATTGAGCATTCAGCTTAGTGATGTATGACTGATGTGAATTTTATCTCTCTAATTTAAGACCATTTTAGACAAAATAGCAAATTAAAGAACTTGACAACGGCAAATATATAGACCAGTTTTGCACACCGCAGCCTAATTAAATAACTTCATGACATGCTTTATTCTAAAAATACAGAACATTTACAAAGCCTAGCTCTGCAGTTTGTTTGACAAGCCCCATTAAGTATTCAGCATTACATATAAAATGGTAGAATTAAAGGTTGGTAGTTTTGCCTCAGCCCATCAGGTTCAACTGGACAGCTTTTTAATGCCTTTCAAAGATACAAAGCTGTAATTAAAATGCACTGTGAAGTCTGTTCCTCTACAGAAAGTCACAATTGATGCTTAACTGCAAGTAAACCTGATTTGCTGCTAACAGTATCTCTGCTACCACAGGACTGTCCTCTCTGACCGAAATTTGCATCCGCCCCTCACCTGGATGATTGTCTCTTTCTTAAAAGGAAACTGCTCTGTCTCCTTGTGTTATGTTAGCCTATTTTTGTTCTCTTCTATCATTGTTTTGTTAAAGCACTGGGAAAGATATAAAAGAGACCTAAGGAGCAACGCTTTCACACAGAGGGTGGTACGTGTATGAAATGAGCTGCCAGAGGAAGTGGTGGAGGGCTGGTACAATTGCAACATTTAAGAGGCATTTGGATGGGTATATGAATATGGGAGGGATATGGGCTGGGCGCTGACAGGTGGGACTATTGGGTTGGGATATCTGGCCGGCATGGATGGGTTGGATCGAAGGGTCTGTTTCCATGCTGTACATCTCTATGACTCTATGCTCAAACATTAATCTAGTCAGGATGTGGCTTAAAAAATGCTAAATTCTGTCAGGGGAACTACCAATATAAATTCCAGGGATTCTTCATTTGTTTGTGTAACCTTTAGCATAAACCACAGGTGGGTACGGTGACAGCTGCTGTGACCTACCTTATTTTTGAGCCAATGTAACAGGGCAAACTCCACTGTGCCTGTTGAATTCGACTGTCCTGCACGTTGCAGGATGTGCGAGATGATAGCGGTGGAGCAAGAGCAAAGGGGCATCTGGGACCTTGGTTAACGAATGGTGAACAATTTAACCACTGAGACATAGGGATTAAGAAAGAAACAGATAAATGACAAAGGAGAGTGAAATGGAGGCAAATCAGCCCTGGAAAACAAAACAAAGGAAAGAAAGATTAGATGGGGTGAAAGTTGTTAAGTGTGTTCAGGAAGATTTCCTCAAGTAGTATACAGAGCGTCCTACTTGGGAAGTGGCAAAATTGGACCTACAGGTCAAGACAGGTGACAGAGGTGACAGTGGGGGAGCACTTTGGGATCAGTGACCATAGCTCTATTAATTTTAAAATAACTATGAAAAGGGACAACACTGGTCCACAGGTTCAAGTTCTAAATTGGACAAGGTGAATTTTGATGGAATTAGACAGGAGCTTGCAGGGGTTGATTGGAGTAGTTTGTTTGCAGGTAAAGGGACCTCGGACAAGTGGGAGGCCTTTAAAAGTGAGATAGCTAGAGTTCAAGATCTATATGCACCTGCGAGGGTGAAGGGTAAGGTTAGCAGGAATAGGGAATCTAGATGACAAGAGATATTGAGGCTTTGACCTGAAAAAAGAAGGTGTGGCTCAGGTACAGGCAGCTGAGATCAAAGGAATCCCTGGAGGTATATAGTGGATACAAGAGTTTACTGAATAAGAAAATCAGGAGGGCAAACGGGGGGGTATGAGATAGCTTTGGCTGAGAAGATTAGGGCAAATTCAAATAGATTCTTGAAGTATATTAAAGGAAAAAGAATAATTAGAGAGAGAGAGAATAGGAATCCATAGGACCAAAATGGACATGTATGTGTGGAACCGGAGGAGATGGGCGAGGGCCTCAATGAATATTTCTCCGCTGTGTTTGCTGTGGAGACAGACATGAAGACTTGGAAACTTGGGGAAGTTAGTGGTGATATCTTGGGAACAGTCCATATCACAGTAGAGGTGGTGTTGGATGTATTAGAATGTGTGAAGATGAATAAGTCTCCTGGTCCTGACCAAATATAGCCAACAACACTGCAAGAGGCTAGAGAAGAAATTATGGGGACCCTGGCTAATGCATCATTGTTAGCCATGGCTGTGGTCGTAGAAGAGTGGAGGATACCGAATGTTGTGCCCTTATTTAAGAAGGGCACCAAAGAAAAACCTGGGAGCTATAGACCACTAAGCCTAACATCTGTGGTAGTTAAGTTATTCTGAGGGATACTGTACATATGCATTTGGAAAGACAGGGTTTGCTTAGGAATAGTCAGCTTGGCTTTGTGCATGGAAGATCATGTCTCACAAATTTATTAGAGCTCTTTGATGAAGCGACCAGGAAGGTTGATGAAGGGAGGGTGGTAGACGTAGTCTATATGGATTTCAGTAAGGCCTTTGATAAGATTCCACACGATAAGATGCTCTGAAGGTTAACTAGCATGGAATCAAGAAAGCTGACAAATTGAATATACAGTTGGCTTGATGGTAGGAAGCAAAGCATAATAGTTGAAGGATGCTTGTCAGGCTGGAGGCCTGTGACTAGGGGTCGATACTGGGCCCATTACTGTTTGTTATCTATATCAATGATTTGGATGAGAATGCATAAGGCATGATTAGTAAGTTTGCAGATGACACTAAAATAGGTGGTATTGTGGACAGTGAGGAAGGTTGTCAGAAATTGCAGCAGGACCTTGAACAGCTGGGGAAGTGGGCAAAGAAATGGCAAATGGAGTTTAATATAGATTAGTAAGAGGTCTTTCATTTTGAAAAGTCAAATCAAGGTAGGAGTTTCATGGTGAATGGTAGGGCCTTAAGCAGTGTAGTGGAACATAGGGACCTTGAGTTCAGGTGCATGGTTCTCTGAAAGTAGAGTCACAGGGAGACAGGGCAGTGAAGGCAGCTTTTGGCGCACTGGCCTTCATCAGTCAGGGCATTGAGTATAGAAGTTGGGAAATTATGTTGCAGTTATACAGGACATTGTTGAGGTTGCACTTGGAGCATTGTGCTCGGTTTTGGTCACCTTGTTATTAGAAAGATGTTATTAAACTGGAAAGAGTGCAGAAGAAATTTACAAGGATGTTGCCAGGACTCAAGGGTGAGAGTTATAGGGAGAGGTTGGACAAGGTAGGACAATTTTCTTTAGAGCTTGGGAGATGTTACAGAAGTGTATAAGATAAGGGGAGGCATGGATAAGGTGAACTAACTTAGTCTTTTTCCCAGGGTTGGGGCATCGAGGACTAGGGGGCATACGTTTTAGGCTAGAGAGGAAAGAAAAAGGGCTCATGCCCTAAACGTCGATTCACCTGCTCCTTGGATGCTGCCTGACTTGCTGTGCTTTTTCAGCAACACACTTTCAGCTCGAGGGGAAAGAATAAAAGGGAACCTGAGGGGCAACTCTTTTACAGAGAGGTTGGTATGCACATGGAATGGGCTGCCAGCAGAAGTGGTTTAGGCGGGTACATTAACAACATTTAAAAGACATTTGGACAAATACCCTGAAAGGAAAGGATTAGAAGAATATGGGCCAAGTGTAAGGAAATGGAGTTAGTGTGAATGGACACTTTGAGCAACATAGGCCAGTTTGGGCCGAAGGGCCTGTCTCCATGCTGTCAGACTCTATGATCCTTTGACTCTATTTGATCAGAAAAAAAACAATGGGCAGGCAGAATACAAAAATAATACTTCGTATATAAAAGATGTCTAAACTTTCCACTGATGTTCGTCATTTATATAAAATGATTTGGATGTGAACATAGGAGGTATCGTTAGTAAGTTTACAAACGACACCAAATTTGGGAGGTGTAGTGGACAGCAAAGAAGGTTACCTCAGAGAACAACGGGATCTTGATCAGATGGGCCAACGGGCCGAGGAGTGGCAGATGGAATTCAACTTAGATAAATGCAAGGTGCTGCATTTTGGAAAAGCAAATCAAAACAGGAGTTATACACTTAATGGTAAGTCCTGGGGAGTGTTGCTGAACAAAGAGACCTTGGAGTGCAGGTTTATAGTTGCTTGAAAGTAGAGTCGCAGGTAGATAGGATAGTGAAGTTGGCGTTTGGTATGCTTTCCTTTATTGGTCAGAGCATTGCGTATAGGAGTTGGGAGGTCATGTTGCGGCTGTACAGGGCTTTTGGAATACTGCATGCAATTCTGGTCTCTCTCCTGTCAGAAGGATATTGTGAAACTTTAAAGGGTTCAGAAAAGATGTACAAGACTGTTGCCAGGGCTGGAGGCTTTGAGATATAGGGAGAGGCTGAAAAAGGCTGAGGCTGTTTTCCCTGGATCGTCGGAGGTTTATAAATCATGAGGGGCATGGCCAAAATCTTTTCCCTGGGGTTGTGGCAGTCCAGAACTAGAGGACCTAGGTTTAGGGTGAGAGGGGAAGATATAAAAGAGACCTAAGGGGCAAACTTTTCACACAGAGGGTGGTGCGTGTATGGAATGAGCTGTCAGAGGAAGTGGTGGAGGCTGGTACAATTACAACACTTAAAAGGCATCTGGATAGGTATATGAACAGGAAGGGTTTACAGGAATATGGGTCAACCGCTGGCAAATGGGACCAGACTAGAGTAGGATATCTGGTCAGCATGGACAAGTTGGATCGAAGGGTCTGTTTCCATGCTATACATCTCTATGCTCTATTCAACGTTGCAATAATGAGACTTAACAGTTCAGTGAATATAATGTACAAACCAACAAGTTCTTAAAAATAAGGGAAGGTTTCATGAAGCTAAGGTAGGTCTGGGGCAAAATCATCCAGCAACTTGTTGAGATGAATAATTCACAAGCTCCCTCTTCTTTACCACAAACTGCTGAATAAACGTATTAATAAGCAATATTAAACTTGCTGCTAGTTTAGCAACAAATTCTGGGCCATTAAATAGGGCAATTTTCTGGAGAGCCTGGAGATAAACTTGGTCTCAAACTCGTAACAACTTTTAATGATCTAATCATTTTAAATCTACGTTGGTGAAACATTTTCCCACAGAGTACTGAGAATGTAGGTCTAATGTAACATGATTAAAGGGATTTAATCAAGTAGATGGAGTGAAGCCTTTTTTTTTCTGGATAGTTCAGAATAAAAGTGTCATATAACCTTAAATTTAAAGTTGGATAATTCAACAATTGCATATTTAGGATTGCATAAAACATACAGCACTCGAGACAGGCCATTTGGTCCAATTAATCTGGGTTCAATTCCAGCTTTACTTTCATCCATCCTTACTTAACTCCATCAGAATAACCTCAGATTCTTTTCTCCTTCATACTTACCCAGCTTTCCTATAAATATACCTGTACAACTCACCTCAACTGCTCCCTATGGTAGCCATGTGTGCCACTCTTTGGGTTAAGATGATTCTTCTGAATTTCCTATTGACTTTCTTAGTGACCCTCTTACATTGATAACCTCTAGTTGCTCTTTCCCACAAGTAGAAATTCTCTGTGCATTTACACTGACAAAACCATTCTGAAATTGTCAAGAGCACTACTGCATCTACTTTCAGCTTTTTCTTTTCAAGAGAATGATCCTCTCCTGACTGGTCGCAATTCTTGTATTACTGTTATAAATCCTTTCCGCACCATTATCAGGACCTCAATATCCCTTATGTAATATGGTGACTAGATTTTCTTACAGTATTCCTATGTGGTCTAACAAAGGTTCGATATAATTTAGCATTATTTCTCTACCCTTCAATTTTACCCTTCTAGAAATAAACCCTGCTGGTTGGTTTGCATTTTTGTCAGGCCTCCCTTGCTAGAAAGGGCATCTGACTGTAAGAATTAGCTGCCAAACTCAAGACTAATTGCTGACAGGAAGGTTATAAACCAGCATTGTGGTGACCCCATATAGCAAAGCAAAAAGCCAGAACCAAAGGCACTACTGAGTGATATTTAGTGGTTGGTGTATTAGTAGCCCCAAATCTCTGCTCAATTAACTCAGTTGGATTCTCATTATCCAGCGATATGTGACTTTATCAATCTTATCAAACCACAGCACTTACAGGAGGTGCAAGTTATTTTCCTACTATAACCCAAAACAATGTCAGGAATGATGATGCATACAAAGTAATGGATTTCTGGAACTCTCTTCCTGCCCTATCGCCCACAAGCTATGAAGACTGGGGGTTAATTACAACCTTTAAACTTGGGAGATTTTGTTAGGGATAAGTGTTATGGTATATAGAACCATTGCAGGGAAATAGAGTGAAGATATAGATAAATCACAATCTAATTTAAAAAAAAAGCTTGATCTACTCCTGTGTTTTTTAAAAATCATTTTATGTTAATATTTAAAGCAAATGGAGGAAATCATTTTAAGTCCCTGTCCAGGTGACATCATGATCTGTGATGAGGATAACATTTTGATATTTTTGGCTACATTTTGACACTAAAAGCTAGGACTCTGGGAAGCCCAAAGCAAATTGAAGGCCTCCCTACATAACCTTGTAACACAGGTCTCCTCCTCCTCCCCATCTACTCCTAAATCATTATTAACATAAACAAAGTAAGCACACTCAAAATTCCAAGACCAAGCCAGGAACAAAACAGTGCATATATAATTTTAAAATCTCAATTCATCATCAATGTAAGCTTTCATCCCGGATCTGAACGCATTAACCCAATGTTGGAGGAGCTAGATATCTTTCAGTGCCTTACAATAAGTGTCTGCAAGCTATCAACAAAGCAAGCTGCATATCACTGACTTTTGTTTCTACAATTAGTGCTGGAATTAGCTCCTGCCTTCTGAGCCAACCGAACTCTTCATCTTTCTCCTCGCTAACACCCATTTCTGTTTCCACATTTATCATGTGGTGTGTGGTCCTTTATTGGTCAGAGTATTGAGTATAGGAGTTGGGAGGTCATGTTGCGGCTGTACAGGACATTGGTTAGGCCACTGTTGGAATACTGCATGCAGTTCTGGTCTCCTTCCTATCAGGAAGATGTTGTGAAACTTGAAAGGGTTCAGGAAAGATTTACAAGGATGTTGCCAGGGTTGGAGGATTTGAGCTATAGGGAGAGGCTGAACAGGCTGGGGCTGTTTTCCCTGGAGCATCGGAGGCTGAGGGGTGACCTTATAAAGGTTTACAAAATTATGAGGGGCATGGATAGGATAAATAGACAAAGTCGTTTCCCTGGGATGGGGGAGTCCAGAACTAGGGGGCACAGGTTTATGGTGATAGGAGAAAGATATAAAAAGAGACCTATGGGGAAACTTCCTCACTCAGTGAATGGTACATGTATGGAATGAGCTGCCAGAGGAAGTGGTGGAGGCTGGTACAATTGCAACATTGAAAAGGCAACTGGATGGGTAGATGACTGGGAAGGATTTGGACGGATATGGGCCAAGGGCTGGCAGGTGGGACTAGATTGGGTTGGGATATTTGGTTGTCATGGACGGGTTGGACTGAAGGGTCTGTTTCTATGCTGTACCTCTCTGTGACGCGGTGGACTCTATGTGAACCTTCTTGGGTTGCCAGATCTCTGAATTAGCTTCAGATTTGCCATGACCTCAACTTAGCGCACTTCTGCAACCTGGAGAATTACCAGATTCGTCAGAGTGAATTACACTGGACTCAATACTCTATTTCTCTCCTCCATAGATGTTGCCAGACCTGCTGAGTTTCTTTGGCACTTTGTTTTCATTTCACTATTGAATTACCTTCAATTACACATCCCCAACAAAGATGGCAAAGTAACAAAATGCTCAGATTATGCAACATACTATACAATATCCTGACCATGAAATGTTTGTTAGCTCAGCATATATTATGGACAGGACATGGGAACTTCCTGCTTTGTATTCCCTGGCTATAGTGAGGACCACACGTGAAACCATTCAAATCACCTAAAATAGAGCGCAACTTTTCATAAATGAAGGGGTGTTCTGCCAGCTGAAGGATATTAGTGCAGAGAAAAACTCAATTCTTCCCACTTCAACACCTCACTGTCAAAATCAATACAACCTGATGAACTGTAAAGCTGCTTCTGTTCAACCTTCTTCGTGCACTTCAGAAGGGCACTTCCCAATGCATCAACCTGACATTTCTTTCCACATTTCCCAATCTGCAGCTCTTTGGAGCGCTATTATCGATTAGTGACAGATAAGGAATCATTTAATGATACGGTCCCAGGTATGGAAGGAATTGGACCTCATCAACGAATTGATGGAAAAATATGCCATCTGGATTAGATTAAACATAGGTGGAAGATTGGCTCTTTGACCCGTTGCATTCTCTCATACCCTTTCTTAAAAAAAAATCAAAAGCACATTTACCATTAAGCACAAATTGGCCAGCTATTCAGCATTTTACCCCAATATTGACAATTAGAGAAACAAATGTACTTTAGAACGAAGGAAGTACCAGAGGACACCAAGTATATACGTCCAGCTGCATTCATTGTGGAATTATGCACACTGCTAGGCAGCTGCTAAAAATGGATTCCACACACTAAAAAATATTTGGTTTTAATGTTAATATGGGTCAGTATGAAGTTTCAAAAACCATATCTGAGCTTTTGAACAGAAGCCAAAAATGGACAGTTTACACTGTTTTGGATTTAAGTTTGGTTCAGTTTCCAAAGCATCTTTTGATATACTGGCACAGAGCCAATACAATTCACTCTTCAATGCATTCAGTACATTAAACATTTTTGTCAAATGAACCACCAGTATTCTTTATAGAGAAGGTATAGAGAGAGGCACGTTCCCATTTACTGAATGAAGACCCTAATGATAAATCTGAAAGGATTTATTCTTTTCCCCTCACTTGGTTTCCAAGCATAGCAAGTCGTTTCCCAGAGATAAAAGCCTGAGGTTCCTTCTGTGGCTCTCTCCCAGTTATCATTCCAGAAGATATACAGAAATGATATCAGTGGTAAATCTTTAGTCCTTATTTTAAACTCCATGCAGGAGAACTCTAACACGGCGCTCCCTTCTAATCATCAGGTAGCTAAGACAGATGAGGCAGTCTATTCAATTAATACTGCAACCAACACTAGTTCCTGTAGTTTCTCTCCATGTTTCCCAAATCCATCACTCACATTCCCCCTGCAAGGCATCTCAAATCTTATTATCATTGAACAACACTCATTATAATGATTTCCAGGAAAATGTACTTTTGGTTAAGTTCTGCAGTTTCATGCATAATGTATTTTCCACAAACTCTACTCATTAGAATTGTAAATGCATTTATTTAAGCATTGCGAGATTTTTCTCTGGCTCTTAAAACTGGATATTTCAACTGACCCAGCATTCTGAGAAATAAATTTTGAGTGGAACGAGTGGGAGACGCTGTGGGGCCAGATGTCAAAGCCGAGCATGGGTACAACAGTCAAAACAGCAGCAATGATTACAGTGTGAACATCAGTTAAAGTGACATCGCAAATACCATAAATTGGAAGATGATTCAGAGTGTGGCAGACTGAACAATAACCTGAAAAAACAGATTTATTTTCCAAGCCTCCACTCTGTAAGAAAATAACTGTGCAAAATGCCACCAAAGATCATCTTCACTACTTATGTTTTGTCCATCAATTAACTTCTGAAATCAAGATAGATATTTTCTAATACACCTGCTCAGGGATGTTAATGCATACTTTTGGAGCAGATAGAACTTGAACCCAGATCTTCTAGCCCAGAAGGAGAGGCACTACCACTGCATCAACAGAGTCCCAAAAGAAATCAAGAAATGTAAGTGTTTTAAATTTGCTTCTTGAGCTGTCCACATTATTTAGACAATTTTCATGGAATTCATGGTCAAACTTTGAACCAGGTACCAGCAGATAAAACAAATCTTAAACAAAGAGTTAGGGAACCATCATTTGGTTGAAAACAGAGACCTATTTGAATATATCACAAAATACAGGATTGGTCTGCAACACGGCTCACAATTAATTACTCAGAGTTTGGACAAAAAGCTAACACTGCAGTTTTCCAAGCAAACACAGAAGCGTTGAAAATAGATGCAGGAGAAGGCCATTCAGCCCTTTGAGCCTGTACCACCATTCAATATGGTCGCGGCTGATCGTACAATCTCAGTCTCCCACTCCCATTTTCTCGCCATAAGCGTTGGTCTCTTTTGCAGCAAGGGCAGTGTCTGCTCCCTCTTGAATAGATCTAATGGACTGGCCCAAACAGCTTTCTTTGGGAGAGAATTCCACAGGTTCACAACTGTCTGAGTGAAGAAATTCATCCCCATCTTAGTCTTGAATGGCTTACCCCTTATTCTTAGACAGTGACCTCCTAGTTCTGGACTTCCCCAACATCAGGAACATTCTTCCCACATCTTGCGTGTCCAGTCCCACTAGGATTTTATATGTTTCTATGAGATCCCCCTCGCTCTTCCATGTTAGAAGAAAGAAAAGTCTTCGCAGTCCCAGAAGATTGAACAGTTCGTACATGAGTAGCGAAGTAAGATCCCAATGAAAAGCAATGAACTTAATTGGACATGATTTCCAAATGGATTATATAATCATGCAAGCCACTGGTGATGCAGTGGTAGTGTCCCTACCTCTGACCAAGAGACCTGGGTTCAAACCCCACCTGTGCCAGAAGAACAGGTTGAACTGAGAACAGTTCGGAAATCAAATGCACTATGAGCTCTATTTGAACCTGTGAAATAAAACTTTGTGAAATGTCACAAATGTGATCCCATCTGTGTTACTGCATTATAATTAGTCATCCTTCAGAAAGTAATCAAAGCTGGGATAAACTTGTTTACACAGTTGCTGCTTTTCAATGGCATATTTTCCACTTCTCACTTGCAAAGCTCCAGATTCAATAACTTTCTCCATTTTCCAGGGAAAAGAATCTCTCCAAATAATGGGACTGTACCCCACGTTGTTGAGAACTTCTGCCACTGAGGTCACGGAGGTAAATTTTCACTTGTTGCATTTTTACAATTACATCACATGATGGAATTTGCAATTTGCAGGACAGGAGGAAGAGGAACAGGGGTACTGTCTGACCAGATTAATTGTTGAATTATCTAATGAGTGCACTGACCCTGGTTTCAAAGCTTGCACTTTCTGAATCAGACTCTAGTTGAGAGACAGCCTGAAACTTGAGGTTTCTGGGGAAACTGCAACCAGTTGAAACCAGATAACAGACAGAGAACCATCTGAGTTCAGATCACTCTGCTGAGTGGTAAGGTGAAAAAAACAAAGACCGAATCCAAGAGCTGGCAATAGACAGAAATAATGTTACTGCTTCGGTTACTTAACGGAATTGTCTGATCAAACTCAACTACACAGTGCACAAGATTATGAGAGGATTCTGAGAACAGTAACCTTTGCGGATGAATGCCATTGAGACAGAATAGTGCTGTAGAGGTTCTGGAGAAGACAGTAATTTTAGTGAAGGCCAAGTTTGTGGAACTTGGGAGGATTGGAGCTGCTGTTGGATGAAAATCATTGGCTAGATCTTTGAAATAAAAGAGCTTTAATTCCAGCTGCGAAAGTTTACAACTTTAAGGATTTTGTCACTAAAATTAGCTGAGGTGGTAGCGGTGTAGTGATACTGTCAGTGGAGTAATAAAACAAATCCTACCGTGGCAATTGTCTTATTCAAATCTGGAATTGAAAGCTGGTGCCCACAATGATGACCAAGAAACAATCATCAATCATCAATTATCATTAAAAACTAATCACTTTAGGGAAGGAAATCTGCTGTTGTATTGAGGGTATTTATGGATCTTTACTGTGGTACTGGAAAATTCAATTATTATTAATTCCAGTCATCTTCCATTAGGCTCAAACAGAAAGCTTTTGATCTGAAATCAAATCAGATCTTTGTTTCTTTTTCCAAGTGCGGGCCTGGCCTTCTGAAGTTTTACCAGTTTTTTTGATCTTACATTATCTGATCTGAGCAAATAGTTTTATCCTGTCCCGTCAATCCTCCATTTTATCGTCCATTAAAACATAGTCCCAAACATGACAATCTTATAAAACATAGCACTTAACCACCATTTTTACTCCAAATTCCTCGATACTCTTACCAAACAAGAATCGATCATTCTCAGTCTTCAAAAATTCAATTGTCAAGGATCCACTGGAAGCAAGTTCCAGATTTCCAACTTACATTGCATACCTTCCAACTTGGCACTGCCTTCTTGATCTGTCCTACCTGTCCATCTTCCTTCCCACCCAACCACTCTACCCTCCTCTCCGACCTATCACCTTCACACCCACCCTCATCCATCTATCACATTCCCAGATACCTTCCTCCCCCAGCCCCACCTCCCTCCCATTTATCTCTCAGGCCCCTTGGGCCACCCAATCATTCCTGATGAAGAGCTTATGCTTGAAACGTCAACTCTCCTGCTCCTCGGATGCTGCCTGGCTTGTTGTGTTTTTCCAGCACCACACTCTTCGACTCTGATCTCTAGCATCGGCAGTCCTCACTGGCTCCTAGTTGATTATGAGAATCAGCAATGATTCTTGATTTCACTTCCATATGGCCTGGTTCTAATGTTAAGGTTGTGCTTCCCTGAAGAGATCATCCCTCAACATTCTAAACTCAAGGAATAAAAGCTAGCTTTCTACAATCTTCCCTCAATTCAATGCTTTAAAGCCCTGGTATAAATCTGGCAAATAACACTGCAACTCCTCTCGGACCAATACATCTTTCCTGATATTGCTACCCAAAACTGAATACAAACAAGTAGCCAAATAATATCTTTTGCAGGTGACAGGAAAGTCATGCAGTGCTGTTAATGTTGGGCTAAATCTATGTCAATATTTGCCGTGGGTGGGGGAGGAGGTCAGATCTTTCTGCATTAGAAGCCATCCAGAAGCAGAAAACTTTTCTGACGGGCTTTGCACACTGTGATCTGGAATTTGCATAATTCATTCAAGATCTGAACTTTATGGAGTGCGTGTTAGTTTGACAAGGTAGTCAGATGAGTCAAGCCTGCATGCACGGATAAAGAAAAGGCACTGTGCTGTGAAACGACTGCAACTACAGATTGGCACTTTGCAAAAAGGCTTGAGTGCTGAGATGTCAAACTATAGAACTTTGCATGTGTAACTTTTCTCTTTGAAGCAGTGACTTTTGACAATGTTCCCACTTAGTGATATGGAAATCAGTACACTTTCATCTATATTTCCCAGGTGAATTCTCTCATATTCGGCCACATTGTTACCATTTTGATCCTTCCCTGAATGAGGAACCCGGTTAAATTGCTGAGGTTTAAGTAATACATAATGAACTCTGAAATATCTGTAAAGTTCCCCTGCTCAGGATAAACATTATACTTAATACAAAAACAAAATAAGCTGGGAAACTCAACAGGCCAGGCAGCATTTGTAAAGCGAAACAGAATTAATAGCTCTAATCGAATATGCTCCACTGGAACCTAATGGGAGTTGACTGGAATTAATAATCACTGAATCTGCCAGTACTAAAATAAAGATCCATAAGTGCCCTCATCAGATCAGCCAGTACAACTTCCAGATTGTGCTGATATTCTGCGGCCGCAGTGCCAAGTTGATAATTTGGCAAGCCTTAATTTGACATTTACTGGTCATTACACATGGATCCACAGGGTAGCTCCTGTGAGAAATGGAAGAAGAATTGCATATTAATTGCTCCTTTCACAACCATAGAATAGCCCAACTACCTCACCAATCTAATACTTTCACTCATCACTGTTGTAATGCAGGGAAACAAGACAGGAGAAAGTGAGGTCTGCAGATGCTGGAGACCAGAGCTGAAAATATGTTGCTGGAAAAGCGCAGCAGGTCAGGCAGCATTCAAGGAGCAGGAGATTCGATGTTTCGGGCATGAGCCCTTCTTCAGGGAAACAAGACAATCAATTTACACACAGTAAGGTTCTAAGTACAGCAATGTGACAGGGATCAGGCAATCTGTTTGTTATGGACCAGACCAGACCAAACTCCCTCACAACACATCAAGGAGATAGCTTAGATCCTAACTTTCATTTCGCATAAACCAAATCATCCGCCGACATTTCTGCCACCTCCAAAAAGACCCCACCACCAGGGATATATTTCCCTCCCCACCCCTTTCCGCCTTCCGCAAAGACCGTTCCCTCCGTGACTACCTGGTCAGGTCCACGCCCCCCTTACAACCCACCCTCCCATCCTGGCACTTTCCCCTGCCACCGCAGGAACTGCAAAACCTGTGCCCACACCTCCTCCCTCACCTCCATCCAAGGCCCTAAAGGAGCCTTCCACATCCATCAAAGTTTTACCTGCACATCCACTAATATCATTTATTGTATCCGTTGCTCCTGATGTGGTCTCCTCTACATTGGGGAGACTGGGCGCCTCCTAGCAGAGCATTTTAGGGAACATCTCTGGGACACCCGCACCAATCAACCACACTGCCCTGTGACCCAACATTTCAACTCCCCCTTCCCACTCTGCCGAGGACATGGAGGTCCTGGGCCTGCTTCTCCGCCGCTCCCTCACTACCAGACGCCTGGAGGAAGAACGCCTCATCTTCCGCCTCAGAACACTTCAACCCCAGGGCATCATGTGGACTTCAAGTTTCCTCATTTCCCCTTCCCCCACCTCACCCTAGTTCCAAACTTCCAGCTCAGCACTGTCCCCATGACTTGTCCTACCTGTCTATCTTCTTTTCCACCTATCCACCCCACCCTCTCCTCCCTGACCTATCACCTTCATCCCCTCCCCCACTCACCCATTGTACTCTATGCTACTTTCTCCCCACCCCCACCCTCCTCTAGCTTATCTCTCCATGCTTCAGGCTCTCTGCCTTTATTCCTGATGAAGGGCTTTTGCCCGAAACATCGATTTCGCTGCTCGTTGGATGCTGCCTGAACTGCTGTGCTCTTCCAGCACCACTAATCCAGAATCTGGTTTCCAGCATCTGCAGTCATTGTTTTTACCGACCTGATTTAAAGTGCAGCCTCCTAGATGTGATTTGATTGGTTAAACTGTTAGGCTTTAAGCAAACACACTTCATCCTTATACCACAGTTATATTACAAACGAAAAAAAGGGAATCCGAATACTTAACAGAATAATATTTTATTTAACCAATACTCCTCAGCTGTTCCAGTATAGCAGCATCTCTTAAACATACCCTCGGCAAATGCAAAAATAGCAAAACAGTTTCAATCTAATGTGCTGTCTTCTCACTCTAGCAGCAGAGAGAGACTTGAGGGGCTCTGCCTGGAACCAGGACTCAGGAAGGCACACACAACATAGCACCTGGTAGTGGAGTCAGGGCCAGAGACACAGAGGGAGAGGGAGACAGGGAGTGTGAGGGGGAAGAGGGAGAGAGAGACAGTGTGAGGGGGAAGACGGAGAGACAGACAGTGAGGGAGAGGGAGACAGAGACAGAGAGAGAGGGAGTGGGGGAAAAAAACTAAAAGGGTGGCACAGTGATCAGTTGCTCCCTGACAGCACCCCCAGGAAGCTGGGTTCAATTTCACCCTTAGAGGCTGTGTGGAGTGTGCACATTCTCTGTGTGACTGTGTGGGTTTCCAACCGGTGTGTTGGTTTCGTCCCAGATGAGAAGGTTAGGTGAATTGGCCATGCTAAATTGCCAATAGTGTTCAGTGATATGCAGGTTAGGTGGATCAGCCATGGAAAATGCACGGTTACGGGAATAGGGTAGGGGGATGGGTATGGGTGGGATGCTCTTCAGGGGGGTTGGTTTGGACAAATTTGGCCGATAGGCCTGTATCCACACTGTAAGAATTCTATAATTCTACAAAATTGAAAGCCAGCAGCACTTCACAGCTAATCTCCAAAGTACACTGCAATAACAGTTAAGCGAATGCAGTAATTAGAAAATAATGAACAAGTCTAGATACCTAGTCAATGCTTTGTGGGTATTTTGCAATGCAAATAAATTAATATAGCCATTCTCATTATTCCTGTAACAATGGCTGGGCTCATGTTCTCAACAGCCTTGAAGATTGTGTTTCAGGACACCGTTACAACACAAGATAATCTACTATCAGTCAACTTTTTCCACCATTGAGACAGACAATCAGGCAAAGAGAAATTAATAAGATACATCTCCCTGAACTCTGCACATTATTCAACACGCATTACCACCATTCCACCGTCACCCTAACACCTTGCAATCCACCATAACTTGATTTTCCATACAGCTTTCCTTATGCTCAGTTCAGTAAATGAGAGTCATAGAAATGTACAGCACAGAAACAGACCCTTCAGTCCAACCTGTCCATGCCAACCAGATATCCCAACCCAATCTAGTCCCACCTGCCAGCATCCGGCCCATATCCCTCCAAACCCTTTCTATTCATATACCCACCCAAGTGCCTTCTAAATGTTGCAATTATACCAGCCTCCACCACATCCTCTGGCAGCTCATTCCATACACCCTCAGTACCATCCTCTGCGTGAAAAAGTTACCCCTAAGGTCTCTTTTATATCTTTCCCCTCTCACCCTAAACCTATGCCCTCTAGTTCTGGACTCCCCAATCCCAGGGAAAAGACTTTGTCTATTTATCCTATCCACGCCCCTCATAATTTTGTAAACCTCTGTAAGGTCACCCCTCAGCCTCCGACGCTCCAGGGAAAACAGCCGCAGCCTGTTCAGCCTCTCCCTGTAGCTCAGATCCTCCAACCCTAGCATCATCCTTGTAAATCTTTCCTGAACCTTTTCAAGTTTCACATCTTTCTGATAGGAAGAAGACCAGAATTGCACGCAATATTCCAACAGTGGCCTAACCAATGTCCTGTACAGCCGCAACATGACCTCCCAACTCCTGTACTCAATACTCTGATCAATAAAAGAAAGCATACCAAACGCCTTCTTCACTATCCTATCTATCTGCGACTCCACTTTCAAGGAGCTATGAACCTGCACTCCAAGGTCTCTTTGTTCAGCAACACTCCCTAGGACCTTACCATTAAGTGTATAAGTCCTGCTAAGATTTGCTTTCCCAAAATGCAGCACCTCGCATTTATCTGAATTAAACTCCATCTGCCACTACTCAGCCCATTGGCCCATCTGATCAAGATCCTGTTGTAATCTGAGGTAACCTTCTTCGCTGTCCACTACACCTCCAATTTTGTTGTCATCTGCAAACTGCACCTCTTATGCTCACATCCAAATCATTTATGTAAATGTCAAAAAGTAGAGACCCAGCACTGATCCTTGTGGCACTCCACTGATCACAGGCCTCCAGTCTGAAAAACAATCCTCCATCACCACCCTGTCTTCTACCTTTGAGCCAGTTCTGTATTCGGTGAGATCTAACCTTGCTAACCAGTCTCCCATGGGGAACCTTGTTGAACCCTTACTGAAGTCCATATAGATCACATCTACTGCTCTGCCCTCATTAATCTTCTCTGTTACTTCTTCAAAAAACTCAATCAAGTTTGTGAGACATGCTTTCCCATGCACAAAGCCATGTTGACTATCCCGAATCAGTCCTTGCCTTTCCAAACACACGTACATCCTGTCCCTCAGGATTCCCTCCAACAACTTGCCCACCACCGAGGTCAGACTCACTGGTCTATAGTTCCCTGGCTTGTCTTTACCGCCTTCCTTAAACAGTGGCACCACATTAGCCAATTTCCAGTCTTCTGGCACCTCACCTGTGACTATCGATGATACAAATATCTCGGCAAGAGGCCCAGCAATCACTTCTCTAACTTCCCAGAGAGTTCTAGGTTACACCTGATCAGGTCCTGGGGATTTATCCACTTTTATGCGTTTCAGGACATCCAGCACTTCCTCCTCTCTAATATGGACATGTTGCAAGGTGTCACCATCTATTTTGCTACTCTCTATACCTCCCATATCCTTTTCCACAGTAACTATTGATGCAAAATACTCATTTAGTATCTCCCCCATTTTCTGCGGCTCCATAAAGACCACCTTGCTGATCTTTGAGGGGCCCTATTCTCTCTCTAGTTACCCTTTCGTCCTTAATGTATTTGTAAAAACCCCTTGGATTCTCCTTAATTCTATTTGCCAAAACTATCTCATGTCCCGATTTTGCCCTCCCGATTTCCCTCTTAAGTATACTCCTACTGCCTTTATACTCTTCGAAGGATTCACTCGATCTATCCTGTCTGTACCTGACATATGCTTCCTTCTTTTTCTTAACCAAACCCTTAATTTCTTTAGTCATCCAGCATTCCCTATACCTCCAGCCTTTCCTTTCACCCTGACAGGAATATACCTTCTCTGAACTTCAACTTTTAGATCTGGTCTATCCTTTTCCATCACTATTTTAAATCTAATAGAATTATGGTCGCTGGCCCCAAAGTGCTCCCCCACTGACACCTCAGTCACCTGCCCTGCCTTATTTCCCATGAGTAGGTCAAGTTTTGCACCTTCTCTAGTAGGTACATCTACATACTGAATCAGAAAATTGTCTTGTACACACTTAACAAATTTCTCTCCATCTAAACCTTTAACACTATGGCAGTCCCAGTCTATGTTCGGAAAGTTAAAATCCCCTACCATACCCTATTATTCTTACAGATAGCTGAGATCTCCTCACAAGTTTGTTTCTCAATTTCCCTCTGACTATTAGGGGGTCTATAATACAATCCCAATAAAGTGATCATCCCTTTCTTATTTCTCAGTTCCACCCAAATAACTTCCCTGGATGTATTTCCAGGTATTTCCTCCCTCAGCACAGCTGTAATGCTATCCCTTATCAAAAACGTCACTCCCCCTCCTCTCTTGCCTCCCTTTCTGTCCTTCCTGGACCATTTGTATCCTGGAACATGAAGCTGCCAGTCCTGCCCATCCCTGAACCATGTTTCTGTAATTGCTATGATATCCCAGTCCCATGTTCCTAACCATGCCCTGAGTTCATCTGCCTTCCGCAGGGATAATGAAGATACGTTGTGGAGTCCTCAACGCCAGTTAAAGTACGCTAGGTTTCACTCAGGCATTGGAGCTCTAATGCCAGTACATTATTATTTCATCGAAAACTCTTGACTTTTGGTGCATGACCTTACCGTATAGTTAGGGTTTCCAGGTTGAATGCGTAACTCTGCCAACATCCAGATCCCATTGGTTAGCTTCAAGGATTGGTACAACATGTCCTGGCCTTCCACATTCCTCTTTGCAATGGTAAACACATTGCTATTCTGCAATTTACTGGATACCATGTCTGTAAAGAAAAAATACCACGGTACTGGTGAGCAAAATACTGCTTACATCATTTCTTCAATTGGTTGCTACTTCTCGAGATCGCTCTATGGCTTGGTTATTTTCAAATGTCCTTTGGACTTCATTTCTTACTGAACTTTTATTGCTGTTTTTGATCATTACGTTCCTGGCCTGTTCGGTTGTATTTCAGAGGTCACACAAGCAAGTCAGATTCAAATAGGGTGCAGAGATTTGCACACAAGAGTGTACCATGCAAACTGTCACTGGCAAAACATAAGGTTAGGTGCAGGTAACCGACTGTTAGAAAAATAACCGATGTTTAGTTGCTAACTTGGCTATTGGCCAGATATTTCTGAGTAGTGGAATAAACAGCCAACTGTAGTGGATTATGACTCCTGATGTCAAATAAAATACGAGTGATCAATTGCAAATTCCATGTTTCAGGGCAGTGACCCTCTGGTTTTGATTTTTAAAAGAACGTTTGGTACCTATAGAATTCTAAAAGTGAATTTTAGAGTCTGGCAGGTGCAAGACTTCAAAAGTCGAACCTGCGTGCCAAAATAAATCAATGTTTACAGAAAATGTATTCTTTACTAGACTTCAGTAAGTGGCCTGCTTCTAAAAATGTCCAAGCTTTTGCACCATTCACTAAAAGTTGCAACAGAACAACATCACTAAAAGCTGGAGTAAGGCAGTTTGGTCCTTGAACCTATTCAGCAATTCAACAAGACAATAACCCACAGTTCACTTTCTTGCTTCTCCCATGACCATGACAACCTTACTAATTAAAAATCTGCATAACTCAGCTGTGAAAACACTCAATGACCAGACTCAATAGCAGAAAGTTCCAGCACTGCATGATCTGGGGATCATAATGCAAGAATTATAATAAGTTTGCACCCAAGTGCAGCAGGGAATACGACAGGCAAATGGAACAGAGGCCTTTGTTTCAAAGGCTTTGCAGGATAAAAATCGGGAAGTTTTGCTAAAACTCTACGAGGCACCAGACAGACCATACCTAGAATACCGTGAACAGTTTTGGTCTCCTTATCTTAAGATACATCTATTGGCATTGATGTTAATACATTGAAAGTTTATCAGATTGATTCCAGGAGGTGAGGGATTTTCTTAAGGGGAGAGGCTGAGTAGGTTGGGCCGGTATTCATTGGAGTTTAGAAGAATGAGAGGCAACCTAGGTGAAACTTGACAGGGTAGATTTGAAGAGGCTGCTTCCCATTATGGGAGGGTCTAGGACAAGAGTCCAGATGGCATAATCTCAGAGAAAGGGGTTGTCCATTTAGGACAGAGATGAGATGGTGTGGGTAAAAGGCAGGAAAGTGGAATTGAGGATTATTATATTAGCCATGAACCTATTGAATAGTGAAGCAGATTTGATGAACCAAATGGCCTAAGTCTTATTGCCTCTATTACTTGTTGGCAGAGAGAATTCCAAAGATGAATGATACCCCCCAACCCTGAGAGAAGGAATCTCCACCGTAAATGGCAGCACCTTATTTTTATACCATCTCGGTGGTTCTAGAATTGCGCGAGTGTGGAAACATTTTCTTGCTATCTATCTTACCAAGCCCCCTTAGAATCTTACATTTTAATAAGATCATCTCTGTATGGGTATATGAATAGGAAGGGTTTAGAGGGATATGAGCCAAGTGCTGGCAAATGGGACTAGATTGGGTTGGGATATCTGGTCGGCATGGACAAGTTGGACCGAAGGGTCTGTTTCTGTGCGGTACATCTCTATGACTCCAAGAAATATAGGCCCAATGCACTCAATCTTTTCTTGAAGCCAACCTCTTCACCCTTGAATCAGCACAGTGAACTTGCTTCAAACTGCCTCCAAAAGGAAATCCATCAGTTAGGAGACCAAAACTGCACTGAGTACTGAAAATGAAAGCCCCAGAGGGCCTTGGCCTGGTCTTGTGTTAGAGAGAGATGACTGGTGATCCTTAGGCTCTGCTCACCACCCCGCTGGTGAGTGGCGAGCTGGAGAAGGCAGGTCTTTGTGCTGATCTCAGCCAGTACAGGAACTGAACCCATGCTTTTGGCAACATTTTGTATCAGAAACATTCAGCCAACAGAGCTACACAGTACTTCAGGAGCCAGGTGTGGTCTCACTAAAGTCTAACATAGTTGGAGCAAGATTTCCCTATGTGCCCACTTCATTTCTCTTACAAAAGCAGCAAACATTCTATTTGCCTTTGTAATTATTTGCTGTGCCTGGAAGCTAACTATTTATGATTCATGTGCAAGAACACCGAGATGCCTTTGAGCTAGTCTCTCTGTTTAAATAAGATTCTGCTTTTCTACCTTTCCTGCCATAGTCAACAAGCTCACACTTTCCTACATTACATTTCATCTTTCAATTTCTTCCCCCACCGCCCCCCCACTCACTCACTCAACTAATATCCCTTGCAACCACACAGCTTGCTTTCCCATCTATCTTTGTAAATCATACAGTCTGTTCATTCACTCATGTCATGAATATAGATAGTTCAGGCTATTCAACCAGTTAGTTTGCCAACCTGAAAGTTATGCATTTATGTCACCTCTCTTTGCAGTTTGTTAAAGAATCCTCTAATCATACAGCCTGGAAACAAATCCTTTGATCCAACTTGTTTGTGCTGAGCAGACATCCCAATCTGACTTTGTCCCAATTACCAGCATTTGGCCTATATCCCTCTAACCCCTTCCTATTCATATACTCGTCCAGATGCCTTTTAAATGCTGTAATTATACCCAATCCCACCACTTTCTCTGACAGCTCTTCCATACATGCACCACCTTCTGTGTGAAAAAGTTCCCCCTTAGGCATTTTTAAATTCCTGCCCTCTCACATTAAACCTAAGCCCTCTAATTTTGGACTCCCCCATGCTGGGGAAAAGACCTTGGCTATTGACTCTATCTCCCTCATGATTTTCTAAATTTCTGTAAGGTCACCCCGCAGCTTCTGACTTTCCAGAACAAAAAGCCCCAGCCTACTCAGCCTCTCCCTGGAGCTCAAGCCCTCCAGCTCTGGCAACATCCTTGTATATCTTTTCTGTGACTCTCCAGTTTAACAATTTTCCTATAGAAGAGGGACCAGAATTGTACACTCCAATGTCTACTACAGCTGCAATAATGACATCCCAAATCCTAAACTTAATGTTCTGACCAATGAAGGCAAACATGCCAAATGCCTTCTTCACCACCCTGTCTACCTGCGACTCCACTTGGCCACTTTGTCTCAGAGCCCTACCATTAGTCTTGCCTCGGTTTGCCTTAGCCAATGCTGAAAATCACACAACACCAGGTGATAGTCCAACAGGTTTATTTGGAAGTATGAGCTTTCACAGTGCTGCTCCTACATCAGCTACCCGACGAAGGAGCAGCGCTCTGAAAGCTAGTACTTCCAAATAAACCTGTTGGACTATCACCTGGTGTTGTGTGATTTTTTAACTTTGTTCACCTCAGTCCAACACCAGCAGATCCATATCATGCAACACCTCACATTTACAATCACTCAATAGGAAATCCAACCCCGCAATTTTCTATTTTGTGCAGTAACTTTTTACGTGGCACATTTCAAATGCCTTTTGAAATGCCAAAATGTACATTATTTACTGTTCCCCTTTATTCACCCTGCTTATCACATCCTCATGTCAAATATCATTTCTCTTTCACAAAAGCATTTTGGCTCTGACTGACTGTATAATAGTCTGCTACTATCTCCTTACCTATGGGCTCTTGCAGTTCTCCAATGAATGATGTTCAATTAACTGGCATTTAGTTTCCAACTTCCTTTCTCCCTCCAGTCTGTCCTGAACAGAGCTGTTTATTTGTAAGTTTCCAAACTGTTTTGACACTTCTAGAACTGAGATAATTGTGGAAGGTGACAACAAATATATCTGCAGTAGCCATAGCTATCTGTAATGTAGTGAAACTTTTTCTTTATTGTGTTACCTAGGTACTTTGTATTTAAGGTGGTGCTGTATGTTGGTGACATTGTACACTTTTCATCGACAAACCTTCATTTACATCTCACTCTAGAGTATAACTACTGTTGAGGGCCTAAAGACCACTCCCACCAGTGACCTCTTTCCCTTAACTGAGAGAGTGACTGCCCTCAATATCAAGAAGCCTGAGCAAAACTGGAATAAGGGAGAATCAGGTGGAAAATTCTCCACTGGTTGGAGCCACGACACAAAAGAAGATGATTGTGATTGGTGTAGGTCAGTTATCTCAGATCCAGAGAGGGCAATGTCCTAAGCCCAAAATGTTTCAACGGCTCCACCAATGACTTTCCCTCTATCACAAGGTCAAACATGGGATATAATGCTGATGCTTGCATAATGCTCAGCACCATCCATGACTCGTCAGGTACGAAAACAGTCTATGTCCAAATACAAAATCGAGAGGACATCTAGGTTTGGCCTGGCAAGTGGCAAGAAACATTTGAGCCACACAAACTCCAGTCAATGACTATCTCCAACATGCAAGAATCTAACATTTAATGGCATTACCATCCCCAAATACCCCACTATCAACATATTGGAGGATTATCATTGAGCCATATAAACACTATGACTGCAAGAGGATGTCAGAGGCTAGGAATCCTACAGTGAGGTACTCACTTTCTGACTCTGTTCACCATCTATAATGCACAAGTCAGAAGCATGATGGAATACTCCCCATATGCCCGAGGGAATGCAGCTCCCACCAACACTCAAGAAAGCTTGACACCATTCAGGAAAGAGCAGCTTGTTTGATTAGCATTACATTTACAAACATTCATTCTCTCACTACTGACACTCAGTATCAGTAGTTGTACCATCTGCAAGATGCTGTGTGAACTCACGAACACTCCTCAGATGGGAACCTTCCAAATCTATTACCAATACCATCTATAAAGGTATTGGTGGTACATGAGAATCATAAGGCCGTAGAAGCCCTACAGTGTGGAATCAGGCCATTTGGCCCAACAAGTCCACATTGACCCTCCGAACATTAATCCACCCAGACCCATTCCCCTAACCTATTAAATTACATTTACCTCTGACCAATGCAACTAACCCATACATGCGTGAACACTCTGGGCAATTTAGCATGGCCAATTCACCTAACCGGCACATCTTTGGATTGTGGGAGGAAACCGGAGCACCTGGAGGAAACCCACGCAGATGTGGGGAGAAGGCGCAAACTCCACACAGACAGTTGCCAGAGACTGGATTTGAACCCGGGTCCATCACGCTGTGAGACAGTAGTGCTAACCATTGGGACATCACCATCTGCAAACTTCGTTCCAAGCCCCTCACCATCTGGCCTGGAAGGATATCACCGTTCCTTCAGTGTCACAGATTAAACTCCTGGAACACTTCCTTAATGGCATTGAGTGTCTTCCTGCGGAGTCTTCAGCAGTTTAAGAAACCAGCTCAACGCCATCTTTTCAAATGTGAGTAGGGTTGGTCAATAAATGCTGGCCAATCCAGCGACCCTCACTTCCTCTGAATGCAAGAAAATCTCCACATAAATTGATCTACATTTTGATTCTCTAATGCAAAATCAATTTTCAGTGAAACTATGAACGTTACCAGTTATCTCAAAACACGTATTATGGGTTGATTTAAGTGTCCAAAGGCATTTAAAAATTCTCCCCTTCTATAGCTCTGAATTCTAATTAAATGCAGACCGCTGCTGCTCAGTTTGTCTTCCCTGCATCTTTAAACACTCCAGCTCTCTCGTGATTGTCTGCAAATATGCGGCACATACATTAAACCTACTCAGTTATGTGCTGAGCCACTCCAACCTGACTCACTAAGTGAAGATTTAAGCTATTCATTTCAAGGCAAGTATTCCCACTTTAACCAAGTTACTTAGAGAACCAAGTTCCATTTCAGTCAATTTATAGACCCATGTATATACAAAATCAGAGAGCAATCAAAATAGATGTTTTTGTCCCAGCAGGCAAGGCAGACTTTTGCACATATTATAGTGAAGTTATAGCAATTACAAAATAAATGGCAGGCAAACATTTTATTAAGAAAAAAGATGAATGCTCAAGATTTAGTTACAATATACTCTCATTTACAGGCACTTTAATCATGTCCCTCCAGCAACCTTATTTCTTTTTGTTCACCAAGATCTATCTGCTATTGGGACATGCCTTTGACAAGATGACTACTGTTTGTTTCCATCTTTAACTGTTAATATGGCCATAACACTTCCAGCAATTATATCGCTTTCCAAGAATCTATCCTTGTCCCTCTCATCAACTTTTCAACACAGTGCATTGAAAACTTTAGCTCATCACTGAAATAACTCCACAGAGGCTGGTATCCCATCACCAAGTCCCCCTTTATTTACACGCTTGACCCTGATCCAGCTCTCAGAGTGAACAGAACCTCTGACACTTCTGTTTGTTTCTTTTTCCCCAGGCACTCCTGCTTATATCTGTCAGCCAGGGCTCCCTGACTGAATCAGATTAACAGCCCCAGTCAGTGAATTCATATTCGATGAGGTCCACCTGGCTGACCTCAATCACGACCACACCACTTTTCTCAATGCCATTATGTATAGTATACAGGCTCTGCAGCAAATTAAAGATTAAAGAGCACTTGCTCATGGAACCACACTTCAAAACTTCTCTAACACTTGAATTAACCCAGTTCCAGTCTCCTGTTATGCCTCTCAGACCAGAATTATAGACACACCTAATATTTTCGGGGTCTGGATACAACTGATCTGGCACTATAATCCAGCATTTTGTTTGCTGATTGTTACTTCGCACTGCCTAGACAGGGAATGGCAAATGAGCCTATAGCTCAGATTGTTTCAAAGTTCCTTCTCACCATAGTTACATTGTTGGGTTCAAACGGAGAGAGTGAAGCTAGTTTTCAGAATTAAGAAAAAAACACATCAACTGAATTTAGTCAGCACAGTGGGGTAACATAAAAGCATTTCAATTCTGCCAATTGGTTTGAACCAAACCCAGACTGATGTGATAAAGACTCTTCTCCCCCTCTCTGCTGTGTGGAAAAATTATGTGCGAAACAGATTTTGGTACTTTCTGTCCAGATGCTGGGTTCACAGTAGAAACAGCAAACAATTCAGCATTTAGCATCTTCACTTCAGAGACACACAGGAATAGCTAATATAAAACTGATACATTCACATCGGCAAACCCTCCAAAAGGGTTAGTGAAAATAGGGAGAGCTTCCTTTTTTTTTATTTACTTGTCGTATTCCATAGCTCAAGGCAATAGCAATTCTAGTCCAATTAAACAACGCAAAATTATTTCTTAGTCCACTAGCATCACAAACCACCTGTAAATATCATAACCCTTGAAATTTGTTCAGACCATGAGCAGAGCTGATATTTCAGCGTGTCGGTCACACACCAGGAAGGATACAAGTAAGGAATGTACCTCTACAATTAGAACTAAACAAATAGTTGACATGTTTTAAAGCCCAGAGCTGCAAATGTGTTGCTGGAAAAGCGCATGTCAGGCAGCATCCAAGGAACAGGAGAATCGACGTTTCGGGCATGAGCCCTTCTTCAGGAATGAGTGCTGAAAATGTGTTGCTGGAAAAGTACAGCAGGTCAGGCAAGCTGAAAATGTGTTGCTGGAAACACATGCCTGAAACTTCGATTCTCCTGCTCCTTTGATGCTGCCTGACCTGCTGCGCTTTTCCAGCAACACATTTTCAGCTCTGATCTCCAGAATCTGCAGTCCTCACTTTCTGCTCGTGTTTTAAAGTCCAGTCAAGCATAAGGCTTTTCCCACTCTGAAATTGCAGTTCAGCGAAAGTTAGATGGTTGAAGTCAGATCTTGATGAACTGCAGGATTCCTTTGAAGTGAAGCAGGCCCAGGCAATTGCTCTGACTGAAGACTCAGCTTCTTCACAGGGGAGTTTGGAGCTTTTAGAAAACAGGCTGGGTGAAACTTTTCAGACTTAAGCCTTGCAGTTTTTGACAGGCAGAACAGCACAGCCTTTCACTGCAGCTATGATATTGTTGATATTTTTCCACTAACTATCCAGATTTTTTCGAGTGGTAAGATAAAAATATTTCAGAATTTAAGAACAGTTTGGAATGCATGACAAGTAGCAACTGATACACAACAAAAAGCAAATAGCAGCTTTCCTTTAGTAAATCAGTAGCCTCAGTCACATGGTCAATGACCTTGGATATTCAACAGAAGGTAGTCTTCAGACTTCAATTAAGGATATAGGGTAACTAGTCTCAATAGCACTCCCTTGTTACTTTGCAGATCTGAAGTTATGAAGTTGAGGGGCCCATTGTCTCTGAGATTTAGAGTTAGCTTCACGTAAGTACAGATATAACATGTCGCTATCCAATGTTCGAGGATATGTGGCCAACAAAAGTTTTGGACTTAAAAGTGGGGAGTAACTACAAAGCAACTAAGATATGAGAAATTTAAGAGCCATTTAGAGCCTTCAAAGCTGTTTTATTAGATTGGAACAGGCATTCAGGGTTCTGGTGATGCTGTCATTTATTTTGCAGGTAAAAGTTAAGTAGCAGTTCATAACTGAGTTAAGTGCAGCAAGGTCTTTGATGCTGCCTTCCCATGATCTTGATACTGCTCTCTGAAATAACTATAATCCTGCTTTCTACAAAATGAACAGGCCTCCTAATGGGAAAAGGCAAAGCAATGACAATCATGCAGTCTTTGTTGCCTTAGAGTTAAAAAGACCCTCACAGAGATGAAGAGAGCCTGTTCGTGACCACGCAGATATCTGGAAATACTGTTAGTGAGTGCAAGGACCATCACAAACGTGGGGGTGAATATCTGAAGCTAATCTGTTGCATTCAGAAGTTTCCAGTCCATAAAGTGCCCTGTTTATTGCTGAAAATACAGACAGACAAATGACAGCTACATCTCATTTACGTGATGGATTGGGAAGTGCACAGCGTGACGTGTTACCAAGCCCCATAGACCAAAAGGCTTAGAGTCTTAACTCGGAATTTGTATGGCGTTAAACTCAGATGTGTGGAGTTCAGAGCATTGCAATCAATCTCAGATCCTCTCTCTGCTCCAGAGATGGAGAGCTGCCATTCCCATTTCTTTCTTCCCAGAACTTGTTAAAGTAGATTCAGCTGTCAGTCAGCAGGTTCCCCATGCAGCCCAAAGCAACCCTTTCATGAAATATGCTTTAGAACGGCTCTACACCTGCAATATACCAGTTACAATTGGTAAGTGCTTTACTGAATTGTACGAACTGCAAATATTCATAGAACTTCAGAGATGGGGACAAACTAAAGTGGTTCATGGAATTATTAGAGCACAGAAAGATGGCATTCTGCCTATCATGTCTGCATGAACAATGCCAATCTTCCACCTTCTTCCCTGAGGTGCATTCTTACTTTGCAGGTAGCAGTCAACTCCCATTTGAAAGTTTTCGTTGAACCTGCCTCTACCACACTGTCAGGCTGTGCACTGCAGACATCAACCGGTTGTGTGAAAAAGAGTTTTTGCTTCCCTCATAGTTTTTGCTTTTTTTTTGCCAAATTACTTGGTTGATAAGAAAATTGGTAACATACAAAGAGCAGGAGTGGGTCATTAAGCGCTTCAAGGGTTCGCAATCATTCAATATGATCATGGTTAACACTCCATGCCATTTGCCCCTTTCGCTCCATACATTCCTCGGTACCTTTAAGGTCTAAATATTTCTGTCTATTTTGGGCATATTCAACGACTTGGCTTTCACAGCCGTTTGTGGCAGAGAATTCCATTGGTTCATCACTTTTTTGAGTGAAAAAACATTTCCTAATGGTCTCAGTCCTAAATGGTCTACCTCATTATAGTGCCAATCAAGCCAGCTTTCTAAACTCAACCTTAAGACACAGCCTCCCTCCCAAACAAAAAGGCTGGAAAAAGTCAAGTGTACCTTTAGTTCTACGCTTCCTAACCAGGGAAAATACTCTCCCTATCGAGTCTCTCCATTTATATGTTTCAATCACATCCCCTCTCGTCTTTTTTTAAAAAAATATTCATTTTTGTGGGATGTCGTTGTTGCTGGCTGGGCCAGCATTCATTACCCGTCCCTAGTTGCCCCTTGAGAAGGTGGTGGTGAGCTGCCTTCTTGAACTGCTGCAGTCTATCTGCTGGGGTTGACGTACATTGCCAATAGGGAGGGAAGTCCAAAATTTTGACAGTGAAGGAATGATGATATACCCCCAACTCAGGATGGCGAGTGGCTTGGAAGGAAACTTGCAAGTGTTGGTGTTCCCATATATCTACTGCCTTTGTCCTTCTAGATGCAAGTGATCATGGGTTTGTAAGGTTCTGTCTGAGGCTCTTTGGTAAATTTCTGCAGGATATCTTGTAGGCAGTACACACTGCTGCTACTGAGCGTCGGTGGAGGAGGACTGGATGTTGTGCCAATCAAGCCAGCTTTCTAAACTCAACCTTAAGACACAGCCTCCCTCCCAAACAAAAAGGCTGGAAAAAGTCAAGTATACTCCCTTGAAAGGTGAAGGTTGGACAAAAGTCCAGAGTTCCTTCAATGACAAAAAGGCAGATATTATGACAAAATAGGCAAATATGCTTATGACAGAAACATAATTGAGGACCAGGGTGAACACTGAAAGTTTAGGGAGGTGACAAAAGAATACAAGGGAAGCAAACAGGGAACATGAATTGAAACTGGCAGCTCACATTAAAAAAAAGAAACTGCAAAGCCATTTACAAACATATAAATAGTAAAAGATGGTTTAAAAAAAAGGCAGCTGGGCCAATTCAAGCAAAAAAAAAAGGCAGATTGATACATGAAGGCAGAGGACATAGCTAAATTATTAAATTAATACAGAGGAACTTCAACTATCCAAAGGATATGGGCTGGGAGCATTTCGTTCCGATAATCAAATACTGGATAACATAGTTAGCCAAGCATCGGGACCTTGCAATCTTGTTTGGATAATCTGAAATTTGGTGAACCGAATGCCAGATAATCACGGTTCCACTGTTCTTCTGCATTTATTTTTCCTGTGAAAGTAAGTGTAACTGAGGCCATTTGTGACAAATAGAGAAAATTCAATTGTTACAACAGTACTAATTCTTTTTCCCCCAGAGATTCAGCAAGAACGGTCAAGAGCTTAGCTCCTGATTCTTATTCAGCTGCAGCGCATTACTCCCATCTTGCCAAAGGATGTCCAACAGGATGGCAACAGGTGACAGGGTAGTTTCTCCTGACCTATGAAACCACAAAAGCTAAAAATGTGAAATATTTAACTATTTGGACAAGAGGGTAAGGCAGGGTGAGGAGGACATGGAGGGATTGTATGTGGGGAAAAGGAGTAAATCTGTACCTAACGAGGAAGAGTTCCTCCGTGTGTATAAAAATCCTCATGATTTTGAATACCTATGCACAGCAGGCAATTTAAATGATTGGAAATTGGAATTCATGGAATCTTGGAATTGACTACATGGAAAGATCCGTCAGTATTCTAGTTTTCCTACCGCTATCCAGTGGTGAGATATAGCATGCACGTGGAATCCATGCACATGATATGACACTGGGACAGCACTGGGCCAAACTACAACAACCTTCATGATCAGACCCAGCCTGCCAACACTGGCACTGTAAACTCTTTTCAAGAGAATGGACATTTGCACAAAGTATTGAAGGATCTTTGGCTTAATCAGAAGTAGAAACATCACGTTATGGAGCCGGACATGCTCAGTTTTAAAGGCGAGTATTAGCAGTTTTTGTGAAGAACTATTTAAAGATTGAAAGATGCATTTATGTAACTTTACTTGGTGAAACAACGCTATCGCTCCCCCTTTTTCCGTGTCAACAAGTTGCTCACAACTCACAGTGAGCTGAGAAAGGCTGCAGCAGTTCATTCAAGGTTCTCTGATCAGGCATTGCTGCAGTGCTACAGAAACAAAGGCTAGGTTAGTAATGTGTGACTGTCATGATAATGGCAGCCTGCTGTCCACAATGGCCTTTAGCTGAGGAGAAGGGTGGGCTGCTCCAGCTGTGAATAAGATCTGCAACAAATCGTTTTTTCCCTGGAGGTTACTTGGGTCCCTCAGGCTTAACCACACTGACTTGCTGTTCAATTTTCCTCGTAGCTCGGTTACTATGGCTACAGCAAATTGTTTAACCGTAACCACATTTGGGGTCCTGAGTATTGCAAGAAAAGCTATCATACACTTAATTTTTCATCCACTCACTGGCTTGATATAAAACCTGTAAAAAAAAATCGTAATCTGTCACTGAAAATCAAGACAAATGATACGACATGAATTGCCACTAATGTGAAGAGCTAGGGCACACTGCAACTGACTCAAAGGAAAATGCCCAGAAACCAACTATCCATCAACCAAAACTATCCAAAGTACATTTTTAAAATGTGACAGAACATTTGCAAAGTCCCTTTTTTTTGAAAAATGTAACACGCCAACTTGCTAAATATTTAGAATGCATTTTGTACGAAGTTAATTGCCCATACATCATGACATTGCAAACTGTCACCCTTCCTTGCTCGCCGGGCTGGTGGAATTTTGGTCAGTGTACCATCATTATTCCCCAAACATTTTCTGTCTCACGTCTCATTTGTGTTACAACTATAATTTTCAAACATACAGAACATACAATTATAAAAAGCCCAAGCACTTCACTGGAGCATAAAACTAAATATGACAGTAAGTCACATAGGATGGAGAAAGTGAGGACTGCAGATGCTGGAGATCAGGGTCGAAGGGTGTGTTGCTGAAAAAGCACAGCTGGTCAGGCAGCATCCGAGGAGCAGGAGAGTCGATGTTTCGGACATAAGCCCTTCATCAGGAATGAGTAGGTCATATAACCTTTATTTATATAGCCCCTTTGAGATATAACATTCCCAAAGTGCTTCACAAATCTTTGGCAGCAAGATGACTAAGATGACAGAGAGCAGATGACACACAACATGAAGCAAATCTTTCAAAGCTGATGAGCTAGAGAAATAGACAACAAACGTCTAGAGGCAGTGATACCCTGCACCGCCTTAAATTAGTAAAAGGTAGAGCCTGTCAATTTATACTTGTTTTATTTGACTTTCTTCAAACGTATTGTGCTTTCGTATTCCTTTTTCACCTACAAAACTTTCACTTTGCACTAATTACGCTATGAATCACTGTGTGGCTTTTAATCTAATCTCTTTTTGCCAAGATATGGCAAATGGAGTTTAATACAGTTAAGTGTGAAGTCTAACATTTTGGAAACTGAAATCAATGTAGGAGTTTCATGGTGAATGGTAGAGCCTTAAGAAGTGTAGTGGAACAGAGGGACCTTGGAGTTCAAGTTCACAGTTTTCTGAAAGTGAACTATGTAGACAGGGCAGTGAAGGAGGCTTTTGACACACTGGCCTTCATCAGTCAGGGCATTGAGTATAGAAGCTGGGAAGTTAAGTTGCAGTTATACAAGACGTTGGCTGCACTTGGGAGTATGGTGTTCAGTTTTGGTCACCTTGCTATAGGAAAAATGCTATTAAACTGGAAAGACTATAGAAAAGATTTACAAGGATGTTGCCTGGACTGAGTGGTCAGAGTTATAGGGAGAAGTTCGATAAATTAGGACTTTTTTTTAAGAGCATAGAAGACTGAGGGGGAACATGCTAGAGGTGTATAATATCACAAGAGGCACGGATAGGGTGAATGCATTCAGTCTTTTTTTCAGGATTGGCAAATAGAGGATTAGAGGTATCAGTTTACGGTTGGAGGGGAAAGAATAAATAAGAATCTGAGGAGCAACTTTTTTTTTAACAGAGGCTGGTACGCATAAGGAATGAGCTGCCAGTGGAAGTGATCGAGGTGGGTGCATTAACAACAATTAAAAGGCATTTGGGCAAATATATGGATAGGAAAGAATTAGTAGGATATGGGCCAAGTGCAGGGAAATGGGGTTAGTGTGGACGGACATGTTGGTTGGCATGGGCCAAAGGGCCTATCTCTGTGCTGTAGGACTCTGACTCTATTCTCTCTCCTTTTACTTTTCCACTAATTCCCTTCTTCATTCTCCACTTCCCACCCCACCCCTACCAATTTCACTACCCCCCCCTCTTCCTCCACTCGTACACTTTTCTTCCTGCTTGAATGGCACCTCTCCAGTTTCCTTTGTTTATTCCTCTGTCCCACATGTTCCCAGCTGTCTGAATGGACCTTCACTCCTGCAGACAGCACTTAGTCTCTCTGCTGGATATAAGCCAAGGGTTTGATTGTGGCGAAAGACATTGTTTTAGGTCCAAGTCTGCACTACTAGATACAGGGCTGCACTTCAGATAAAACCAGATAAACCACTTAAGCACATGACAAGATATAAATTAATTTTTAATATTTTAGGTAACATGGAATACAGGGACAATTTGTGATGTGGATAAAGAAATGTTCAAAGTTTGTGAGGAGATGTGTAGCTCGGGTGCTCGTTGGTGAAACAACACAGAAGCGCTTCACAGGAAGCTCCCAAGCACTGAGGATGTCACCTAGATAGGGGACGAAACATCTGCAACACGGATAAAGAAATGGCTCAAAGGTAGACGATAGAGGGTGTGCTGAGGGTTGCTTTTCAGACTGGAGGCCTGTGACCAGCAGTGTGCCACAAAGAGCAGTGCTGGGTCCATTGCTTTTCCTCATTTATATAAATGATTTGGATGTGAACATAGAAGGAATAGTTAGTAAGTTTGGAGATGATACCAAAATTGGAGGGTGTAGTGGACAGCGAAGAAGGTCCATCACGGAATCTTGATCAGATGGGCCAATGGGCTGAGGAATGGCAGATGGAGTTTAATTGAGATAAATGCGAGGTGCTGCATTTTGGGAAAGCAAACCTTAGCAGGACTTATACACTCACGGCAAGACACTGGGAAGTTGCTAAACAGAGACCTTGGAACGCAGGTTCATAACTCCTTGAAAGTGGAGTCATAGGGAGATTGGATAGTGAACGTAGCTTTTGGTATGCTTTCCTTTATTGATCAGAGCATCCAGTACAGGAGTTGGCAGGTCATGCTATGGTTGTGTTGGACATTGGTTAGGCCATTTTTGGAGGCTGGGACAACTACAGCCTGGGTGAGTACATGAATAGGAAGGAGATGGGCCAAGAGATTAGATCAATTTAGGACATCTGGACGAGCTTGACCGAAGGGTCTGTTTCCGTGCTGTATATCTCTATGGCTCTAATCCACAACTGAAACGAGGATTTAGGTGTCATATTCAGATGCACTCAGTTTGAATGGCTGATATTGAATTTTTGTAGCATCCTAAAATACTTTATAGAGTCAAGGGAAAATTTGATAAAATAGAGGATCTTGAGAAAAAAAAGGATATGACCATTATGGAACTTATGAAAAAAATGACCACAGCTTGGTTGGCAGATGGTGTGTTTAGAAGGATTTTGAAATGTGGTGAATTGCTGGGAGTCGGTTGGCCAAGTTTGAAGAAGGTCTGACACCGATAGAGGAAACACAAGTCAGGCTGTCTCCACTTCCAACAGACAGGATTTAAAAACATTTCACTTTTGAATTCTATGGTATAAAAATCAATTTATAATCTGTATTAGAACATGATATGAGAGAACTTTCAACAATAAAGAATAAGACGTTTACAGTGAACCAACTTCAGTAAAGAAACCTTCTTATATTGTCAGTGACTCTGCTGTTTGTTATGTGTCCAAATACAATTCAGAATGATGCAAAAACAGACCCCATGTAGGATTCCTTCAGATACAACTTTTGTTCCATTTCAAATTTCATAAGTTTATTTTTTCTATAAATGTTTAGCATACCCCAGTTAGTTCAAAGCACTCAATTAGAGTCAGAATGTGTAGAAGGTAGCTTGCCTTTCTACACAGCTAGATGAAGCCTTTGCTATCTGTACTAGATGTAATGACACTTGAGTTCAGACAAGTTTTGAAAGTGTCATGCTTCACTCACTGAAGGTACCTGTGAAGATTGAGAGATGCTGGTTGGCCATGTTGGGAAAAACCTGTTCCTGTATGAGTTGCAACTAGAAACTTCCCGACGACAAACAGAGGTTAGATTCCAGTTGCAACACAATACTTTGCAGATTGTGTAGAACTGCCAGCAAACTACATCATGGTCTGATTAATGGGATGGATGCCGAAGCTGCCAAGGATCGTTGCCTGCCTCAAACTACAAGGCACGGTCTGGACAAAGTTGACGCCACCTGTGAAGCAAATTCAGTCTGCCCTCATGTTCAGCTTTTACTTTTATTTGAGAAGTAAGTCAACATACCTGTGCAAATTTTAAAGGAATAGCCTTACCCTGGCAATGCAAGCAGCCAACATGAACGATAGAGCCAAACTTGAACACAGACCTCGAGCTAAAGCAATATAAAATAGTCACGCATTTAATGATATGGGAGATGCGTTGGCCCATCATGTGACTGCCAGTCAACCAGCAGCTATCCAGCCCAAACCAATTTCCTACTTATGGTCTATAGCCTTGCAGTTTGTGGGAACTTGGGTACATTTCCAAATGCCTTTATCTGGAACATTGTTAGGTTTACTCTATATCTGCATCCTTTCATGTGGTAGATAACAGGAATTGTACACCTTAACAATGATCTTCTTCAGCAACCCATTCCTCTGCAGCAGCTTCTTCAAAGTCTTGAAGCATTCCAAATCACTTCATCAAATTGTTAAACAAAACCTAAACATCTCAGAACTTTGAGGCAGGTAACCAAACGACAGGTCAGAGGAGTTAGTTTTAAACTGCATATAGGAAGAGGAAAGACAAAGAGAGCTAGGGAGGTTTAGGGAGGTGCATAAAGGAATTTAAAGTTCAGGGAGTAGATAGTATAGATGCAAAATTAGAAAGTGATGGAAACTAGAGTTGTTGCAATAGTTAGAACTGGAGAAGTGTGAAGATTGCAAACAGTAATAGGATGAGAGGACCTTACAAAGATACGAAGCCCCAGAAAGGATGCGAATGCAAAGAGGAACATCTCAAATTTGAGGCGTTGTCAGACTGAAAATTAAGATAGGCCAATAAGCATCAAGATGAACACGATTTGGTGCATTAGAGCATTGATGGTTCATAGAATCTCTATAGTGTGGAAGCAGGCCATTTAACCTTTCGAGTCCACACCGACCCTCTGAACAGCATCCCACCCAGACCCACCCTGCATTTCCAATGACTAATTCATTTAACCTGCATATCCCTGGATACGATGGACAATTTAGCATGGTCAATCCACCTTAACCTGCACATCTGGACTGTGTGAGGAAGACAGAGCAACCAGAGGAAGTGTGTAGATGCAAACTCCACACAGACAATCACCCGAGGCGGGAATCGAACACGGGTCCCTGGCACGGAGGCAGTAGTGCTAACCACTGAGCCACATGGTTCATGTATGAAGCTATATTGAAAGTATAATTTTGTAAAACTCAGTGTGGCAATGATTTGGCAAATCCGTTTAATTATGAATCACCTTAATTCCAATTTGAATTTTCATTTAGCAAAATGACAGAACTTTGGATACATGCCTCATTTAACTTAGTGCTAATTATGCTAAACTCAGCTGCCTTGTATTGACAAATGGAGCTAAATTTGGTGCTTGCTTTAACCTATGAGCTACAATACTAACACAGTGCATCAATTTAAGTAATCACCAGTGAACTTAAAGCTTTCAGACTACATGGCCATCAAGCTCAAACCAGGATTGAAAGGGATGGCAATCTTACATTCATATAGAGTCATAGAGATGTACAGCATGGAAAAAGACCCTTCGGTCCAACCTGTCCATACCGACCAGATATCCCAACCCAATCTAGTCCCGACTTCCAGCACCCGGCCCATATCCCCCCCAAACCCTTCCTATTCATATATCCATCCAAATGCCTTTTAAATATTGCAATTGTACCAGCCTCCACCACTTCCTCTGGCAGCTCATTCCATACCCGTACCACCCTCTGTGCGAAAAAGTTGCCCCTTAGATCCCTTTTGTATCTTTCCCCTCTCACCCTAAAACTATGCCCTCTAGTTCTGGACTCCCCGATCCCAGGGAAGAGACTTTGTCTATTTATCCTATCCATACCCCTCATAATTTTGTAAACCTCTATAAGGTCACCCCCCAGCTTCCAACAGTCCAGGGAAAACAGTCCCAGCCTGTTCAGCCTCTCCCCATAGCTCAAATCCTCCAACCCTGGCAACATCCTTGTAAATCTTTTCTGAACCCTTTCAAGTTTCACAACATCTTTCCGACAGGAAGGAGACCAGAATTGCACGCAATATTCCAAAAGTGGCCTAACCAATGTCTTGTAGAGCTGCAACATGACTTCCCAACTCCTGTGGGGCGGCATGGTGGCTCAGTGATTAGCACTGCTGCCTCATAGCGCCAGGGAGCCGGGTTCGATTCCTGACTTGAGCGACTGTGTGGAGTTCGCATGTTCTCCCTGTGTCTGTGTGGGTTTCCTCCAGGTGCTCTGGTTTCCTCCTACAATCCAAAGGTGTGCTGGTGAGGTGCAGTAGTCAGGAGTAAATATAGAGTAGGGAATGGGTCTGGGTGAGTTACTCTTTGGAGGGTCAGTGTGGACGTGTTGAGCCAAAGGGCCTGTTTCCACACTGTAGGGAATCTAACCTCGCAAAGCAGACTTGGAAACAAACCAAAGGTTTTGTTACTTCTAGACTGGGCCCCAGCCAGTGTCCACATTCCATCCTCTGTAATCCCGATATCATTTAAAATTCCATGGCCCACATCCTAACTTGTTGTGAAAATGAAAGTCGTCACAGTCCCTTAGAATTGTAGGCTGCCCTCCATTTACAGACAGGCAACTACTGCTGAGTTTAACTTTTGCAAAACTCAGTGTGGTAATGATTTGGCAAATCCGTTTAATTATGAATCTCCTTCATAGTGAACTATTATTACTGGCATCACTGTGCATTGCAGACCAGAGGTACAGCAACTGAAGCTAACTGACCCCCGTCGTAATTTACACAAAGTCCTGTTCATCCATCATCTTTGTGCTTGGTGACCTATATCACATTAGCAATAGTCCCTATTTTGAAATTCTCAAAACTGATTGCTTTCAAATTCTCATATGACCTCGTCCTTCCGGTCTGTGATTTCCTTCAGAGCTAGAATCCATCGGGATACCTGCACTCCTCAAATCCTGGCTCTTGAGCATTCCTGATATTAATCACTCATCCTAGCCCTGAGCACTGAATTTCCCTCCGGAAAACTCTGACTCTGTACGCTCCTTAATACCTCCTGGCTTCGGCAAGCTGATATCACCGATATCCCTTTCCGTGCCTCAGTGTCAAATTTTGTTTGATAACACACCTGTGAAGTAGCTTGGAAGCTTAATATTTTAAGAGTGCTAAATAAATGCATGGTATTTTTGTTGTATATTGACAATGTTATTTTGGAAAATCTGCTGTGGCAGAGAGAAATGTTTTTTTTCCCAGGCACATTCTACACAATGCCAAATATGAAATGACAAGCAATTGGGTTTACTGCTTCATTAACCGACATCAGACATTTGCTTCAACGGTGAAAGAGCAATGGATTATCATGTAGTAACCTGCAAATCTGGGCTGCAAAGCCAATTAACACCTCCCCCATCAACCAATATAGAAAATTCATTAAAAAGTTATTGAATTGGAAATCCACAGCTGTCTAATCCAGACTTCACTCAGCGACTGTTCTGCAGTCTGCACACAACTTGATTGCTCTCTGGGCACAGAGTCAGCAAGCCTTATTTATTCCACTGACATGTATTCTGCAGGGAGGAAAATGCTGCATAACTCAGTGAAATATCCAATAGTGCAGGAAAGCAAAGGTAGATTATACAATCTAAGTCGTCTGCAAAATGGGAAAACTGTCCCCTAAGAATTCAAGTGATGAGCAAAAAAAAAGTGAAGCTCTTAGCAAGCCTCCGTTAGAAATGAGGTGAAGACTCAACACCAAAAGGCGTAACAAATTTTGCACATTTCTGGCATCAGATACACGAATAGATCGAATTGTAACATGTGAATCACAATACTGACAATATTTTTGTGAAAAATGGGATTGCCAAGAACAATGTGTTTGGATTCTTGGCAACATTCCTGGATTTCATAATTAAAAAAAATTTTTAAAATGTGACTTCGATAAAATTATAAACCTTACATCAGTGTTGAGATTTCTCACGGGTGTAATGATAAAGGAAAACAAACTGTGTCAGCTAATAAAACAAAAAGCACAGAGACTGCAGACATCAAACTACTGTCACTGCTTTTTTTTGGTAGGGGCAGCCACTGTATTTCATTCCAATGAAACATTTTCAACAAAGAGGAAATGCAGTTTTAAATCTAGTCTTGGCAAATTGTCAATGACCAGAATTGGAAGCTTACTTGTGTGTTAATCGGATGATGGTTGTAAAAACCAGCAACATATCAGAGAAGTATGCAAGTTAAGGTTCAACGATTTATGTATTTTATTATCTTTGATCTGTTTTAAAAGCACATACATATATTCAGGTTCATTGACTGCTATGGAATGAGCTGCTACAGTCTCCAAGCATTGCTTAAAGGAATGAATGTTTCATTAATTTTCTGTCTAAGGATGGGGGTACAAAGATCAGTTGCTCTGGTATGAGCAGTACCATGTGTACTGCTGCTTTGGAAAGTAACACCAGCAGTTTGGTTAATTAGGTCACACCTGCACAATAAATGCAGGCACATTTTGTCAAAAGGCTTTGTACAACTCTGGGGTCAGGACCAGAATAAAGTGACTGAAGTCCTACTCTCTCCAGGCGCGGCCATAATAATGTTGCCAGTTGAGTTTAAGCAGGATCAAAATGAATGCAGCTCTTTCCAAATACCTTGCAAAATATCATCCTTTTTAAAAATTCATTCATTAGCTGTGGGAAAGACCAGCATTTATTTAATTGTTGAGGGCAGTTAAGCGTTAACCACATTACAGTGGGTCTGGACTCACTTGTATAGCAGGCAGCATCTGAGAAGCAGGAGAGTCGACATTTCAGGCAAAAGCCCTTCATTCTCATTCCTGACGAAGGGCTTTTGCCTGAAACATCAACTTTCCTGCTCCTCGGATGCTGCCTAACCTGCTGTGCTTTTCCAGCACCACACTCTTGACTCTAGTCTCTAGCATCTGCAGCCCTCACTTTTGCGTCACTTGTAGGACAGAGCAGGTAAGATGGCAAATTTCCTTCCCAGAAGGACATCAGTGAACCAGATGGGTTTTCACAACAATTGGAGTGGTTAAAAGGTCACTATTAGACCAACATTTTAAAAATTCAAATGTCATGCTAGGATCGGAACCCACATCCTCAGAGCATGAAGTTCCATTCTACTACTACGCCATGACCTCCCCTGAACCCTAACTTTTATTAAAAAGGAAAATTCTATCAATATATTACTCCAGTGGCCAAAGGCAGGTGCGCAAACTGGCGTGTTTACAGATGACACATTAAATCTGACAGCAGCATGCAATCAACTAATTCCAACAAATGTTTGATCACGTCTTGTTTATCCTCATAACCTTCAATCACATCCAAATCAATTTTAATACAGCTCATTTTTGAATATGTTAGTCAATACAGCAATGCCGACTTCTGTTCCTATTTGCATATTTGGTGGCGACTCATCTAAAACTTTTATTCTCATTCAACATAAACAAAGCAATCCCTGCTTGCTTTTATCTGTACTTCCTTTTTGAAGACCTATGTCATTTAGCCTTCTAATCATCTCTCTAATAAAGATAATCTTTTCATTTCGTACAACTCTTTCATGTTGCTATTGCTGTTTTCACATGAGGGAGCAAGATTAATAAGCCTGACCATTATCATCGGAGCTAAAACCTTCACAAAATTACTTGTCAGTTTTAAAATGCCCACATTGCTTTTGATCACTCTTTCTTTCATAATGTGACTGTAAAAGCATCTTGTTCTGATGTTGCTATCCCCCACAAATTTATTTTCAATCTCAATCTTTGTATCTTTTCCTTTCTGCTTTCTACTCTGTTGTTCCTTGTAACTTTTCAAATTTGCAGGGTCAATGCTACGTTTTGCATTTTTTTATACAGCTTCAGAGATTCATTAGAAAGAAAAAGAAATTATGCAAATGCACAGCAAAATAAAACATTTTAGATGGTCACAGAATATCTTCAAATACTTACACAGGAAGAGGACTAGCAGATTTGCCAAAACAAAACAAGACACAATCAATAAGGTTTTGCACACCATTTTAATCCGGAAAGGTGCTCTATTCTGGCAAAATAGTTTTTGGACAAGTTATGAGAGCACCACGACTGGCCCCGGCACAGAGAGAGAGAGAGAGAGAGAGACAGACAGACAGACAGATTATAAACTGCTTGGACAGGAAAAATCACCGCAATGCAAAAGAACAAGGGAGTTGAAGAAGTGAGACAGCTGGTTCAAAGAGTCCATTCAGGTATAATTGATTGGCCTCTGTATACACTATATGATTCTAACAGCTGGTTTTCAAGCTCCAAATTATTAGTTAGTCACTTCTGCTGGAAAAAATATGTAAACGATGATCAATTAAAGGCATGAATTTGCTCAATGGAGCAAAAGATAGCAATGCTCAAATGGCATTGAAATGGGATTGAGGGAGAGATCAGATAAATGAATGCATTGAACACACTGAATTGTCCTAATGTTTCTAAATCTGCTCCTTTCCCCATCTCACCACTCACCCAACACAGCCCTTCCCCTTCTCCATACCGCCCCCTCACCCACAAACAAAATGCATGACTGAAGTTTGGAACTAAGAAAATGAAATCACTCTCGTGATTCTGAAAGCCAAGATAGATCAAATATAGTTTTCCCTCATGAGTGCAGGTCGACAGAAAAATAAGCTAAGCAATTTAAGTTGAGATGGTGTGAAGGTGAAGGGCTAGCACCTCACAAGTAGTTTGCTATGTACTGCAGCAAGGTAGGAGCTTTGTACTTGTTACTCTGTATAAGAGATGTTTTCTGGATTGGTTTGAGTACTCTTGGATATTTGTGTATTCTAGCAACATGGTTATCAAAGAAGATAGCTCCAGCACTTCATTTATCAAGTTATGAAAATACATTTCTCACATTCTTGTATTACTGTTGACAAATATTAATGACAACTTCAAGAAACAGCATATTTAAAAAAGTGCTGAAGAAAACATATTGAGTGAAGAAACTTGCAAACTTTATCTTCCAGCTTTCCCAGAGAAAACTGAAATTTATTTCTGGAATATCAGGTAGATCTAATCACATTCAATATGTTTCACTTTTATGATTGAAATAGAGCCATTCCCACCTGCTCCAGAGATGTTTCAGCAAATCCAAAGAGGGTGATTTTAAAAAAAAACTATCTAAAATGGTGCAAATGCCAACTCCTATAAAGGCTCTGCTTTCAGACTTGCAGACAACATTGTCTGAGTAAGATACATAGTGAGGCAGTCCCTGAGGGTTTAGGACATTAATCCCTGGTCCAAAGCTTCTGCTGACAGCTGGTGAGAATAATAGTGACATGTTGCACACAAATCCAATTCTTCAAGTACACACTGCATCCTATCTAAGCAGAGTTTCTGACAAAGCTGCAGGACTGCACCAAAAATTCAGTAAAACTCTGGCCCAGTATTTAACCAGAGAATGGAACAGAATAGAATATCCTTTATTGTCCAATGTACAAAGATTTTACAACGGCTGCTTCTAATGGTACCACCTTAGGTACGAATCTTGAATACAAAACAGAAAGAAAAGGAAAAGTATCAGCATTACTTACAGTGTCTTAAAAATAAGTTAGAAATAAGGTAGTTATAACATAGTTAAAGGATTGACATGGACAGTTAGCTACCAAATTAACCATTCACTATGTGTAAATTAGGCCCATGGGATGTAATGATGGTTTAAGGCCAAACAACAACAAATAAAAATGCAGCCAAGTGGTAATATTAAGAGCTTGATTTGCATGAATCCTGACATCAGGACACTAGCTCCAGAGCAAAAAGTATATCATTAACATCCCCCCAGTTGTTAACATTAAAGGTCAATTTTCTTGAGGCCAAGCAAGAACTGATTTAATGAAGACATGACTACAGGGTAAATCTCGAGCATATTCGTCAGAAATCAAATGTTTCTCAGGCTAGAAAGTTGAACAGAGAAGGGAAAGGAAAGAAAGCAAGATAAAGAATTATTGCTGAATAATCTACCTCCCTCATATTCGTGATCTCAAGTTAAGTGAATGTAATTTGTTTGTGTTAAAGACATGATTACCAAAATAGCTCGTTCTATTAAGAGTTAGTAGAGTTTCTCTCCCCTTTCCCAAAATGCTGGTGTAACGTGCTGATCATCTCTTCACACTTCCTCATTACAGTTCTTATTCTCAAACCTCTGAAGTTGCCATTTAAAATTTAGATTGCTTGCATGTACTTCAACCTAGTATGTCACAACAGTTTTAATGACAGTGCTGATGGTGGAGAGTAAGAAGGATACTGGGATTCAGAACTCAGGAAGGAGTACACACACATCTCCAAGCAGAGTCAACAATGTGAATACAGACTTGACTAATTTTTCAAATACCAGCTCAGATTGCCAGGTCAGAAGAGGATTGTTGCTAAATTTGGAGAATATGAAGAACTCCAGACACTGGTAAACTCTGGCAAAATTACCTGCGAGTTTTGAACTCCTGATGAACAATTACCCAGTGTTGGAAATCCTACGAAAAAGCCCCAACTCTGAGTTAGAGTCAGAAACTTTGGACAGTTCCGGCTCACCTTACCCAAGTGGTTACCATGAAAAGGTTAGGGGAAATAAAACCTTTGCTAATCCTTGGATAAAACAGACTCTTTCAGACCCATAATCACTTACACCGACCACCCAGTCATCCTAACACCCTTCCGCGATCTAATACGCCCCACCCGCAACCTGACTTTCCCTCCAATCACACCGTAGACAACCAACCCGATTCCCTTAACCCAGATTCACAACCCCCAATCGAGGCCCCTTACCCATCTACCTACCACCCAGGCCCTTCACCTGACACCCTCACCAGCTATCCTAGCTCCTCCCTATAGCTTGTCTTTGAGACAGTTAAATCCCTTTTTACAGTATCCATTAAAAAGGTTGCATATCTTTTCCTCTACACTTCCATCATTCTTCACCATGAGAGTTCTAATTGGTTCCTATGATGGATGGACGGAGGACAAGACAGGATAGGATAGGCTTGGAACACGGGCTGTAAGAACTGCTGACAAGTGAGTGAGCAATCTTCAGTAAAGATTTCTATTGGCTGGATCTGTTTCAACAGTAATCGCAAGATTTGGGCCAGTGTTTTCATTACTCATGGAGGTAAGTAAATCAATTTGTTTCTACATGGCTCCCACACATGAAATAAACAAATCCCCATTACAATAGATGGGAAACACCCCCGTTATTTCTCAGTCAATCTGTTGAAGATGTGCATTTTAATACAATGGATAAAATTTGAGAAAGGACTGAAATAATGCATATCTTTTCAGTCTTAACAATGCGGTTTTAAGCAGGACACCTGAGTAACTTAAACAAACATTCACATTCAACACTGCTATTCAGATTTCCAGACCAGAATGCCTAGTCTCTCACCAAATTATAGGATCTAAGTAATAGATGAAACAATTTTAAAAAAATATGCATCTTACCATTGTTAGATTAGATTAGATTACTTACAGTGTGGAAACAGACCCTTCGGCCCAAGTCCACACCGACCTTCTGAAGAGCAACCCACCCAGACCCATTCCCCTACATTCACCCCTTCACCTGACACTACGGGCAATTTAACATGGCCAATTCACTTAACCTGCACATCTTTGGACTGTGGGAGGAAACTGGAGCACCCGGAAGAAACCCACGCAGACACGGGGAGAATGTGCAAACTCCAGAGTTGCCTGAGGCGGGAAATGAACCCGGGTCTCTGGCGCTGTGAGGCAGCAGTGCTAACCACTGTGCCACCGTGCCACCCACCAAATCCTTGTCTTGAAAAGAAAAGGTCATGAGAATTCCCAACAGATACATTCATCTATATACCTGAAATCCATAAGCAAAGTCACCCCAGTCCCAAAGGAATTTAGGGCTACTTTCTGATCGGAGACAGGATCTCAGGTGAGGGGGCAAGGTTGAGAAGGAAGACCCTCCATGGTGACCTCAGCTGGTACAGGAATTGAACCTGTTACTGTTGGTGTTGCTCAACACAGTAAACTAGCTGTCCAGCCAACTCAGTTAACTGACTGTCACTTTAAATTATAATCAGAGAAATAGACCTTGCGGTAATTACGTTTGGAAAATTATGAACAGCACTTCATGCTTGCTCAAGGCCGAGGTTCCTTGCCTGAACTACAAAGTCAGAAAATGACCCTTTTTCCTCAACTTCTGGAGATATGAGATTAGATACCTGAAGCAAACAACCAATAGTTGATGAAAAATAAATCTGTACATGGAGCATATCGAATGTTGTTTACATGAGTTCAGATCCACATATAACATTGCTTCTATGTAATTATTCTGGCAACATTCTCAATTATGCCTTTTAAAATAAAAATTCATTCACAGGATGAGGGCACCATTGGTTAGGCCAGCATTTCTTGCTATTCATTAATTGCCCAGAGGGCTGTTAAGAATCAGCCACATTGCTGAGAGTCTGGAGTCACGTGTAGGCCAGACCAGATAAGGATGGCAGTTTCCTTCCTAAGGGACATTAGTGAACCAGATGGGCTTTTCTCAACTGCTTAATGGTCAACATTATACTCTTAATTCCAGATTTTTATTGATATCAAATTCCACCATCTGCGGGGGGTAAGAGTAGCGCTGCTGCTTCACAACTCCAGGGATCCAGGTTCGATTCCTGCCTCGGGTGACTGTCTGTGTAGAGTTTGCACATTCTCCCTGTGTCTGCGTGGGTTTCCTGCAGGCACTCCAGTTTCCTCTCATAGTCCAAAGATGTGCTAGTTCGGTGGATTATCTATGGGAAATGCAGGGTTACAGGGATAGGGTAAGGCGAGGGTCTGGGTGGGTTGCTCTCTGGAGGATCGGTGTGGACTAAATGGCCTGTGCCCACACTGTAGGGGGAATTGTATGATTCACAGCCGGATTCCTGCATTAACAGACCAGGGTAATACCCCAAGAATGTTACCTCTGCCTTGGCGGCAGTTTTCCAAGAACACATTAAATCAAGTTTTGCACCCAACACTATAAAATACTGGGGTGGCATTTGACGCAGTGGTTAGCACTGTTGCCTCACAGCGCCAGGGATCCGGGTTCAATTCCTGCCTCCGGCAACTGTCTGTGTGGAGTTTGCACATTCTTCCCTTGTCTGCGTGGGTTTCCTTCGGGTGTTATGGTGTCCTCTCACAGTCCAAAGATGTCAGGCGAATTGGCCATAGTGTTAGGTGCATTAGTCAGGGGTAAATGTAGGACAATGGGTCTGGGTGGTCTTTCTTTGGAGGGTCAGTGTGGACTTGTTGGGCCGAAGGGCTTGTTTCCACACTGTAGGGAATCTAATCTAAAATATCCCTTACTATTCATATAAAACAATTGTTCATAATCTTTTTGAAGAGGCAGCTTACTTTGCGGACTCCCTGACACTGCCATTTCAAAGATTACTTCATTACACAAGACATTGTAATCATCATTTCACCAGAGGTAACTTATATATACTGTTTGTAATTATATTGCTGCCAGTTTTAACACAAAATAGAGATGCTAATGTCATCCTTTAATTATAAAATACAATCTCGAAGCAATAATAAATATCTTTATTACAAACAGGAATTTCAGGGTAATTAATTTAGCAGTAGCTGTCAAAGTTGCTGCTGTAATTGACCAATCAGGGGCTAAATCCTTGCCTTTCATTTGTAGATTCTTCTTAATCTTTGTGCACTTCCAAAACACTTCAAATTCACTACAAAATGGGATTCTGATAGATAAACAAAGCCAAAAATGTTTTTGATGAAAACAGCAATGCAGATATGATGTTCTAAAAGACTTATGGGCGGCACGGTGGCACAGTGGTTAGCACTGCTGCCTCACAGCGCCAGAGACCCGGGTTCAAGCGACTGACTGTGTGGAGTTTGCATGTTCTCCCCGTGTCTGCGTGGGTTTCCTCTGGGTTCTCCGGTTTCCTCCCACAATTCAAAAATGCGTAGGTTAAGTGAATTGGCCATGCTAAATTGCCCGTAGTGTTAGGTTCAGGGGTCAATGTAGGGGAATGGGTCTGGGTGGGTGTCCTTCGGCAGGTCGGTGTGGACTTGTTGGGCTTGTTTCCACACTGTAAGTCTAATCTAGATACTTCATATTCTGACAGCTGTTCCGTGATCATAGTGGTGAATGTAACTGACACCTTTGTCATATGCTGATTTTTAAAAATATATTAACTGTTATTGGGATATGGACATTGCTGGCTAGGGCAACATTAATTGCTCATCCCTAATTGCTCTTAAAGAGATGGTGGTGAGCTTTCTTCTTGCACTACTGCAGTCTGTTGCTCCGTTTCAGGCACATGTTGCTGTTAGGAAGGGAGTTCTTGATTTTGACCCAGCGACATAATGAAGGAACGATTATAGTTCCAGGTTAAGACGGTATATAGCTCAGACTGGAAGCTGGTGGTGTGCCCATACATATGTTGCCTTTGACCTTCTAGGTGGTAGGCTCATAATGAGGAAAGGTGGGGTCAAAGGAGTCGAGGTAAGTTGTTGCAGTGCGTCTTGTAGATGGCACACTGCTGCCACTGTGCTTCGATGGAAGGAAATGAACACTGAAGGTGGTGGACAGGTGCCCATGAAGCTTTGCCCTAGAGCTTCTTAGTGCTATTGGAGCTAAACCATCCAGCGAAGTGGAGTGTATTCTATCATAGCCTGAATTATGTTTTGTAGAGGCTGAGCAGCCTTTTTGGAGACAAGTGGTGATCTACTCAACAAAGAACACCCACCTCCTGATCTACTCTTGGTCATCTGTGTTTATACTTGGTCCATTATTCCACTCAATGTATAATTTCCTGAATTCCCACCCCAACTGTATGTTTGGCTTTAAAGTGCAGGCTGCTCCCTGAAACTGTTGATATGAATATTTACTTCACAAGCTCTTGACCTTCAGGGACAGCACAGTGGTTCAGTAGTTAGCTCTGCTGCCTCATGGCACCAGGGACCCAGTTCCAATCCCACCTTGTCTCACTGTCTGTGTGGAGTTTGCACATTCTCCCCATCTATGTGGGTTTCCTATGGATGCTTGGTTCCCTCCCTCAGACCAAAGATGTGCAGGTTAGATAGACTGGCCGTACTAAATTGCCCCATAGTGTCCAGGGATATGTAAGCTAGGTGGATTAGCCATGGGAGATGCAGGGTTACAGGGACTGGATTGGGGAGTTGGTCTTACTCAATGGGCCAAATGGCTTCTTTCTGCACTGTAGGGATTCTATGACTCTGGTCCTACAATCACAGGACTGATACTTGATGCCAGGGTAAGTGACTATTGGTTAGGCTAGACACTCATCTGCAAGGGACAACAGGCTATCACATAGCTGGGAATTGATAGCCAACCGACCGGATGGACCTCTTCCAATTATCAGGCAGAAGTGAGTACTGTAGATGCTGGAGATTAGAGTCAAGATTAGAGTATGATGCTGGAAAAGCACAGCAGAGCAGGCAGCTTCAGAGGAGTAGGAAAATCAATGTTTTGGGCAAAAGCCCTCCATGAGGAATCTAATCTTGATTCTTCCAATTATCAGGCATGAAATGCAACAGGAAAGGAAAGTGGGGATTTTCTTGTTACCACAAGTGCTGTGGAGAATGCTCTCACTACACACAAGAGCAGCAGCCCCCAATGCAACAGAACCACTCCCACAATTTTATAATAGAAAGGGGGAAGCTGGTTTTTTCCCAATATGAAAGCTTTGTTTGCATTACTTTAACAGCTGTGAATTTAAATTGGAAGTAAATCAACATCACAGATTATCAGGTCATTATCACATTAGTTGTGGGAACTCACTGTGCGCAAATGGCATGCTGTGTTTTCCACAACAGTGACTACATTTCAAAAACACTTCATTGGTTGTAAAGTGCTTTGAGAAGTCCCGAGGTTGTGAAATGTGCTGCATAAATTCAAGTCTGTCTTTTCAAATATGGATTCACAGAAGAAAGGGAAAGATCGAAGATACAGGACGCTTCCTTTCAATAGAGTTCAACTTTCAGATTTGTTTAATTACTGTTCAACAAGTCTTTACCTTATGAAAGCAACCTAAACTTGAAATGGAGGTAACCTTTGCGTTGAGGCTCAACATTTAGAACGTTGATCAAAATACAAACTTAAAATTATGGTAGTTGGTGGGAGAAGCAATGGCCTAGTGGTATTACCATTGGACTGTTCGTCCAGAGATCTAGGTAACATTCTGGGGACCTGTGTTCAATTCTCAGTGGGACACTGTGTGAGAACCTCTCCAGCTATTTGAGGGCATCTTGAACCCACTGTATAAGGAATCCCAAGCATCTGTCACAGCACGACAGATTTCTTACAGAAACTCAGCACCCACAGACCAGCTGAACCAGGAACATTCCTCGTCACACTGGATGTTTCAGCACGCTACACCAGCAAACCCAATGACAACAGCATCACTGCAACAGCCTCAGTACCAACACTAACTGCTGCCACTCACCAGACACCATCCTAAACTCAACCACTTTATTCTAAACTGCAACACCTTCAACAACAGTTCATCATCTAGACATACTGAGCTGCCATGGGGATCAAATTTGCACCTCAATATACCAACATTTTCATGCACAAGTTCAAGCAGGATGTCTTTGCTGTGCAGGACAACGTGACACACCAAATGTATGGAAGGCATTTTCTTCCATTGGACTCATGGCAAGGAATCAGCGAAATGACTACATAACGATATCAACATGTTCCATCTCACCATCAGATTTACCACGGACCAGGGGTGACACGGTGGCTGAGTGGTTAGCATTGCTGCCGCACAGTGCCAGGGATCCGGGTTTGATTCCAGCCTCTGGCAACTGTCTGTGTGGAGTTTGCACATTCTCCCAGTGTCTGCTTGGGTTTCCTCCCTCAGTCCAAAGATGTACAGGTTTGGCGAATTGGCCATGCTAAGTTGTTTATAGTGTTGAGGGATGTGTACGTTAAGTGCATTAGTCAGTGCTCAGTGTAATAGGGGAATGGGACTGGGTGGGATACTCTTCGGAGGTTCTGCATGGGCTTGCTGGGCTGTAGGGCCTGTTTCCACATTGTAGGGATTCTATCTTATTCTAAAATATACTCTTCAGAATCAGTTTCATTCTTGGAGGCACACATCTCCAGCAAGGATGGAAACCTTGGGTACTTTACTCTACCGCAAGCCCACAGATAGCCTCACGATGCTGCACTTCTCCAGCTTCCACCTTAAACATATTAAAGAAGTCAGCCCCCTCCTAACAAGCCTTGCATATACACAGGATCTACTCAGTTGAGGAGGAACGCAACAGACACTTAAAGATTTTGAAGGACTCCTTCATAAGAATGGGATACAATGCTCAACTCATTGATCGCCAGTTCCAATGTACCACAGTGAGAAACCGCAATGACTTCCTCAAAAGACGGACACAGGATACAACAGATACAGGACCCTTCATCATCCAGTACTCCCCCACAACAGAGAAAGTACACTATGTTCTCTGCTGCCTTCAACATGTCATCGGTGACAATGGGCATCTTGTGAGGATAATCCCTACATCTCCACTTCTCACCTTCAAAAAACCACCAAACCTTAAACAGACCATCATTTGCAGCAAACTTCCTGATGAAGGGCTCTGGCCCGAAACGTTGAATTTCCTGTTCCTTGGATGCTGCCTGACCTGCTGTGCTTTAACCAGCAACACATTTTCAGCTTTGCAGCAAACTAGCCAACATCGACCACGACATCACACAACCCTGTCATGGCAACCTCTGCACGACATGTCAGATCATTGACATCGATACTACCATCACACACTGGAACACCACCCACTATGTACACGGCAGACACTCATGGGACTCTGCCAACATTGTCGATCTCATACACTGCAGGCAAGGTTGGCCAAAACACAGTATATTGGTGAGACCACACAAACACTATAACAATGGATGAACGGTCAGCTCGCAACAGGTATGTTCCCTTCCAGTCAGAGAACACTTCAATGGTCTTTGGGTAAGCATTCTCCAGAGCGGCCTTCAAGATACACAGAATTGCCGAGCAGAAACTGATCGCCAAGTTCCGTACCCATGAAGATGACCTCAACCATGATCTTGGGTTCATGTCATGATACATGTGACCACACCGCACTGTTCTGTATCTATAAAATCTTCCTTACTGCCCTGTTTGACACCATCACCTTAATAAATTGTTAGGATCTCTTTACCTTAATTAGTTTGTATAGTTTTGGATTACTTATTATTTTGGTTAGACCCTCGACAAGCGACTCTTACACCTGTTATGCTATTCCAATCATTTGGCTTATATCTAGCACCACCTTACTTTTAATTTTTTGTAATTATCTCTCTACTTCATTTAATCAGATTAGAGGTCATCCCATCGCTTGTTATTCAGCTGTGGACACTTTACTCACACCATCTGACTGTCTTGAACACCTGCACAGACCTATCATTCCGCCTGTCAATACTCTGTTCACGCCATTTTGTATGATCTTTTGATCTATCTGCCCAAAAATATCTGGAATTTAGTGTTTAATGGTGACCACAAATCTGTTGCAGATTGTTGGGAAAAACCCATGTAATGTCCTTCATGTAAGAGAAACTGTGGCCTACATGTGACTTCAGACCCAAGGCAATGTGGTTGACTCTTAACTGCTCTGTGCAAAATCAGCAATTTGCAATGAATCTTGGCTTATTGTGCAACACTCTCATCCTGTACATACATTTTTAAAATGGCACGGTGACTCAGTGGTTAGCACTGCTACCTCACAGCACCAAGGACCCAGGTTCGATTCCAGCCTCAGGTGACAGTCTGTGTGGAGTTTGCACATTCGCCCGGTGTCTGTACAAGTTTCGTCTGGATGCTCCGGTTTCCTCCCACAATTCAAAGATGTGCAGGTTAGGTGAACTGGCCATGCTAAATCGCCCATAGTGTTCAGGGATATGTAGGTTAGGTGCATTAGTCAGGGGTAAATGTAGGATCATAGAGTAGGGAACTGAGTCTGGGTGGGTTACTCTTCGGAGGGTCGATGTGGACCTGATGGGCTGAAGGACCTGTTTCAGTTTTGTAGGGATTCTATGGCCTTCTAAAGTTAGTGAAGGGATTAGGGGGTAAACTGCAATATTTGAAGCATGCTTAATGTCACAAGTTGCGCACAACATTGAATATCCATAATTCACTGAGGTTCATCTTAAGATGAATTACTCTGGGCAGATCTAAGAGTGTTCTGTGTAAAGATGGAGGAGGTGAGTCATGGGGGAGGAGAAACAGGAGATAATTGCTCTTGATATCTGAACTTAGGGCATTGGCAACACTGAGAGATATGGGACAATAATATCCTTCTCCACGGCTTTGGCATAAAAAGCCTGGAGAAACGAAACAGTGGGGATAAATGAGCAATATATTACATTAGGAAATACGATGATAAAAATTGCAAAGTCAAAATTAAGGTTAATATTTTACAACTCATTTTAATTTTTAAAAATATTTTAAAATCATTTTACAAAAAGATTCACAAATCAGATGGTATTAATAAAAAATTAAAACATGAAGCGTGGTAACACGAATTGCATTTGAAAAAAGGCTGAAGTTTCAGAAACCAGTCCTGCTATGCACATCAATGATTTCCTGTCTTCAACATATGCACTTATCCATCCTACTCCTTTAGAAGTTCTGGTAGTGTGCATTTAGCAATAACACGCAGGTGCATACCATCAAATTAGACTCATAAGTAGTTTATGGACTTTTACTGCATTTAAAAAGTTATAGCCTTTTTATTATTCAAGGATATAACCTACAAAATGCTAACTTTCTCACTTACAATGTTGCTGTTGGGTTTCCTGACTATAACCACATCAAAACTGGATCAATAAGCTCATCTTTACAGCTGTCCCATGTTCTGGTGATGCATAACAGGCTTCAAACTGAAAACTGGTCAACTTATTGAATATCAGTGATCCATCAGTTGGCAGATAGAGAGACTCGATTCTCTTATTTATCTACAGCTCAATCAGAATCATTGAAGTGTCACAGCACAGGAGGTGGCCATTTGGCCCATCGTGCCTGCCTCAGAGAGATGCCACAAAACTAAGGACTTCAGTGAAACAGCAAGAAAAAGCTCAATATTCAACGAAGCTGCAACATATTCTTCTGCCCTTATTCACTTTCACACTGTACTCCCATGCTGGCTACTATTGCACAACCCAACTGACACAGACCTGCTCAAGTTTGAGTGTGGCATGCACCTACAGTTAACCTTCTATGTTCATGTTAAAAAGCAGGTTGGCAATGTTAAAGGGATATCGGCTCTGACAGAGGCACAGGGTTCTGGCTTAAACATTTGAGGTACAAGCCACATATCTGCTATTACCTGGTCACCTTGTAAAGCTGGGCTGCAGCTTGGTTCCACTTAATTCTGCAACATCCCTGTATACTGACTACATGAGGGTCAGAAACAGGCCTAATAGGGAACATAATTTAAAAAAGGGAAGGAAAATCTTATTGAAGGAAGAAATAAAACAAACAAATTTGTGTTTACATGATCTTCTAACAATACAAAAATGTTCGTTTCAGATGTACTCCCAAATACACCTACATAGGACTTTAAGTACCTAATGTACTAGTCTTCATGTTTAATTACAGTGAGATTACAATACAAGCATCCAACACGCTCTACAATATTTAGCAGGCTTCATAATTATACCACGATGATTAAGATTATAATTAAACTTTGCAAAATTTATGACATTAATTGCTTCCTAGAATTAATACACCATTTTTAAAATTCCATCTTTATGACACACAAGGTGCAGTGCAGAAAGTATTCACACGGGACAGAGCATTCAAAAGCGAGAAGAAGTACAGCAAGACATCAACATATTGGCAGAATATACGATCTGCACATACAAGTGGAAAAATCCACATCTTTGCAGTTCTGTTCAAGTTCCAGTCTGTGGTGAAGCCAAGGGACCTGGATAGCTTGATGGCTACGTAATAAATTTGTTTAAAAAAAACCTAATCTTTTCCTTCAACGTTAAGGTCATTGAAATAATTTAGACAGGCAAAGTGCAAACCAAACTTCAGCCCACTTGATACAAACAATAATTTGAAAACACGTTTAGTTCAAATGAAATCATCAAATCCTTCAAAGAATCTGCAATATTGTGAATTCGAGACCAAAAGCATGGTAGGTCATTGATTCAGATTATGCCAATTATTTGTGGTTCAAGGATATTTTTAGATTCCAAAATAAACTGCTCCAGTCTCCTGGAGTGAAAGCACCATTTATTTCAATTAATTCAGATCAATGGGTCAAGATTATGCTTTCAAGCTCTAATTAGATCTTCCATCTATTCAATGAGCCAAAAATATTGCTTAATGAAGATGGAAAGTTGATTCAAAGCAACATGACTAACAACAAGTGCTCCAGAACGGCAACTGGTCCCAGCAGCATGGTGAAATACCGGCTAACCGTCCACCTTCTCACCTCCTCAAACGGACTAGTATATAGAAGGTGGTGTGGGAAATCCAGCTTCACCATAATGTCAGACAGTATTTATCACTAACTAAAGAGAACGAGGTAAAATTTACTGCCAAGGATAAAGCTGTACAGCTGACATTTGTATCCTCCTTTGTCCAACACTATCAGCACTATCCTTTCTGGCTCACATACTTTGCTAGCTACCCCTTGCAGGTATCTAAGCTAATCACCTTAACCACTTGATGACGTAGAGTTCCACATTCCAATCAGCCTTTAGCTATCTTATACTTGTCACCATTGTTACTTATTCATTGAAGGCAGAAATGTCAAACAGGTATCAACATTTTAGTTTGATTATATCTCCTCTAACCTTTCATGGACATAAATGTAACAAGACCTCACATTTAATTTTAAGTACAGAAAAGCATCTAAGGCTGCAACCAGTTCTTTAATGCCTGAACCAGAGAGAAAAAACACCTCCAGTGAGCAATAATACAGTGAAAATCTAGTTTGTGACTCAAATGCTTTAGAATATAACTTTGAACTTCATGAACATAACTAAAGATCAGAGTGTTAATGCAAGATAGATGCAAAATCTAATTGAGAAACTGGTAATAATCCTGAAGTGAATGTGATTCAAATAAGCTGGGATTAATTACAGTTTAAAAAAATCATTTTACAAGGTCAGAGGGAGAGGTGTAAAGAGCTCAGCGGTTTTGGTGAAGCCAGAGTATCAAACAACCACCTGTGGAACCCAGTCAGCTGTCACAGAGGTATTTGTGATGAACCTCAGAAAAAAAGCACTGCATCTCTCTCCAGACCTTTTTTGCAAAGGTAAATTCCACAAGGTGGTGATCGACAGTCTCTTCTGCACTACAGCCACTGAGGGCAACATGCAGAAAAAATGAGACTCTAGTATGTAGGAAAGATCTAATGGGAAAGGCCTTTCTCACTACTAGACAACTTACATCCTGATGCTTGTTTATAAGTTCTGACAAGGATGTTATCTTCCAAATGACTTGGGAAGTCTGCTTGGGGAGCCATCTGACAGGATCGACTACCTCCTTTTACTGCAGCACCTTGAGGACTTTGCAAGCTAATGACTGCCTGATGTCAAGATGTTTTCAGGCATAAGCATTTCTATAATGGACCAGTGGTATGGAACAGTCTAACTATCTGGAGTATTCTGCAGCAATGAGGCTGGACCCACCCTTTGCAACACCAGGGACAAATAGAACCTCAGCACATAGTGAGACTTCATGTTTGCGTAACGAGTATCCACGCATATGAATACTGCCCACGTTTGACCTGAGGATGAAGCAGGAAATGGTTTGGGTGTTCAGGAGTTAGAATTGGCCAGTCAGGCACCACAGTAACATTGACAGCACCTTCCACATGATGGCAAGTTCTCACTGTAGTGGAGATGGACTGTCACTCCTTCATATGCAGTTTTTGTTCACTGGTGCTACTTGTTCCTTCTGTTTTTTTTGAAAAGAGGACACCATTGCCCTCAAACAAATTCCCAACATCTTCAGTTAATTTGACCTGATAGTGAAAGGTCTGCTTGTCTCATCATGTTCTGATATTTTTTGTAGTATGGATCCTACTTGCTCTATTACTGATTTGTATCAAGTACGTATTGCACATTCTGCTGTAATATTTATCCGTGTTCACAAAATTATCGTCACATTTACTTAAACAACCAATCAATCCACTGAGGTTTTCCAGAAAGGCACCATAATATCAGATACCTTGCAGTAAGCTGCCATTCTAAAGTCTGTGAAGTTAGTGGGAGTTGCAAGCTCCTGGAAGCATGATGATTAGCAAATGCCTTTTTATTAATGCTGACTGTCAAGTCTAGGCCATGCACTCTCATGACAATAAGATGCACTTCTTCACAGGAAATGAGAGAACTAATCTTTCCTAATGATATGTTTCCTCTCGCAACTTAGACAATTTAATTGGAGCTGGTACTGTAATGGAACCCAATTTCAGTGGATACAAATACAGGATATGACCTCCAGAGCAGACTGGTACCACCAGAACTATGAAAGTACAAGGTATGTACACAGATAGAATATACATGCTTGTGATCATCATTCAAGCAGTAGATCTTCACAGCATACATGTGTTCATCCATTTGCGAGAAAGGCAAAACACAGCAGATGCTGGAAATATGTTAATGCTGTTTCTCTGCACAGATGCCGCCAAACCTACTGAGTTTCTCCAGCATACTCTGCTTGTCTCATCATGTTCTGATATTTTTTGTAGTATGGATCCTACTTGCTCTATTACTGATTTGTATCAAGTACGTATTGCACATTCTGCTGTAATATTTATCCGTGTTCACAAAATTATCGTCACATTTACTTAAACAACCAATCAATCCACTGAGGTTTTCCAGAAAGGCACCGAATAAGCCTGGGAGGAAGTGAACATGCTGCCTGACCTGCTGTGCTTTCCCAGCAACACACTCTCAACTCCTCCTACTGCCCCCTTGATCACAACCTCAACTTCCATCACCAAACCATCATCTCCCACACCAGCCACAAACTCATCACCTCTGGGCATCTCCCATTTACAGCCTCCAACCTCATTGTCCATAAACCCCACAATGCCTGATTCTACCTCCAACTGAAGATTCACAAACCTGACTGCCCCATTGTCTCAGCCTGTGCCTGTCCCACCAAACTCAGTTCTTCCGACCTCAACATTGTCCTGTTCCTCCTTAGTTTAGGAACTCCCCACCTACGTTCGTGACACCACCTATGCCCTTCACCTCCTCCAAGGATTTTGTTTCCCCAGACCCCAACGCCTCATATTCACCATGGACGTCCAGTCCCTGCACACACTGATCCGCCAAAGCTCTCCATTTCTTCTTCTGACGCCATCCCAATCAGTACCTTCTAGTGACACACTCATCCGCCTGTCTGAACTGGTCCTCACCCTCAACTACTTCTCCTTCCAATTCTCCCACTTCCTCCAAACCAAAAGGGGTAGTCACGGGCACCCGCATGGCAACCAGGTATGCCTGCCTGTTTGTCGGATATGCTACATCAATGACCGTATCAGCACGGCCTTGTGCTTCCACGAGGAGGTTGAACAGTTCATCAACTTTACCATCATCTTCCATCCAAACCTCAAAATTCACCTGGACCATCTTGGACACCTCCCTCCCCTTCCTGGACCTCTCCATCACCGTCTCCTGAGACTGACGAACCACAGACATCTACTACAAGCCCACAGACTCCCACAGCTACCAGACTACATCGCCTCCCACCCTACCTCCTGTAAAATGCCATTCCTTATTCCCAATTCTGCTGCCTCCGCCATATTTGATCCCAAGATGAATTCCACCTCAGAAAGTCCCAGCTGGCCGCCTCCTTCCACGATTGCAACTTCTCTTCCCACGTGGTTGACGACGCCTTCCAGCGCATCGCCTCCACTTCACGCACCACCACCCTTGAACCCTACCCCTCCCAACACAACAAGGACAGAACCCCCGATCCTCACCTTCCACCCCAGCAACCACCGCATACATCGCATCATCCTCCGCCACATCTAAACGGACCCCACCAAAGATTTATTTCCCTCCCTATCCTTATCAGCATTCTGGAAAGACTGTTTCCTCCACGACTCCCTCATCAGGTCCCTAGTCCCCACCAACCCACACCCCACTGCAAGAAGTGCAAAACCTATGCCCACACCACTCCTCTCACCTGGGTCCAAGGCCCCAAGGAATCCTTCCACATCTGTCAGAAATTCACCTGTACCTCTACCAATGTCATCCACTACATCTGTTGCACACGGTTGGTCTCCACTACATCGGGGAGACAGGACACCTTCTTGCGAATTGTTTCAAAGAATATCTCTGGGACACCCGCATCCTCCAACCCCACCGCCCTGTGGCTGAACACTTCAATTCCTCCTCCCACTCCGTCAAGGACGTGCAGGTCCTGGTCCTCCTCCACCGCCAAACCATTACTACCTGACCCTTGGAGGAAGAATGCCTTGGGACTCTGCAACCACAGGATAAATGTAGATTTCAAACAGCTTCCTCATTTCCCTCCCCTCACATTATCCCAGTCCCAAGCCTCCAACTCGGCACTGCCCTCCAGACCCATCCATCATTGCCCCCTCTGACCTACCACCAGCTCCCATTCCTATACGTGATGGTACAGAGAACACCGAACGGAGAATTGACCACGAAGGTATACAGAAAAGCCACACACACAGACCAAGTCCTGAACTATGAAAGCAACCACCCCAACACACACAAACGAAGTTGCATCAGGACATTATTCACAAGGGCCACAACACACTGCAGCACACCAGAACTGCAAAAAGAGGAAGAAGAGCACCCATACAAGGGGTATTCACCAAAAACGGATACCCGGGCAATTTCATCAACAGATGCCTAAGGGAAAGATAACGAAATGAGGACATGCCACAACCCAAAGGACTGGCCACACTCCCATACATCAGGAGCATTTCCGAACTGACAGCCAGACTGCTGCGACCACTAGGACTCATAACAGCACACAAACCAACAGCCACGCTCAGACAACAACTCACCAGGACAACGGACCCAATACCCTGCATGAGCAAAACCAATGTAGTGTACAAAATCCCATGCAAGGACTGCACAAAACACTACATAGGACAAACAGGAAGACAGCGAACAACCCGCATCCATGAACACCAACTAGCCACGAAACGACATGACCAGCTATCCCTAGTAGCCACACACACAGATGACAAACAACATGAATTCGATTGGGACAACACCACTATTATAGGGCAAGCCAAACAGAGAACAGCCAGGGAATTCCTAGAGGCATGGCACTCATCCACAAATTCTATCAACAGACACATCGACCTAGACCCTATATACCGGCCACTGCAGCGGACAGCAACTGACAACCGGAAGCGGCAGATTCAAACCACTATAAATGCCGGAGGAATCAGCACAGAAGCGTTTCACAGGAGGCTCCCAAGCACTGAGGATGTCACCTAGACAGGGGACGAAACGTTTGCAACAAAAACTCCCAGCTCGGCGAACAGAACCACAACAACGTGCACCCAAGCTACTAATCTTCTCACAAACTTTGAACCTTCTCCCTCACTTTCATCCACCTAACCCTTTCCCAGCCACCTTCCCCACCCCCTTCCCATTTATCTCTCAGCCCTGAACCCACAAGCCTCATTCCTGATGAAGGGCTTATGCCCAAAATGTCGATTCTCCTGCTCCTCGGATACTGCCTGACCTGCTGTGCTTTCCCAGCACCACACTCTCAAACCTAGTACACCTAGATCCATCTTCACATATGCTTTAGCTTCACTTATAGCTGCTGTACCAAAAGTGGATTTCAAAGCTATCAAACAAAGCCAGGCAACAGAAATGCAAATAATGAGCTGAGTTACTGGGACACTTATGAGATGGTGCAAATCAAAGTCTCTCAGACACTGTCATTCCAATCAGAAAAGAGGCTTGATATATTTAACTGTTCATATTACACACTGTAATAGAAATAACATGAACAGTTTCTTTTAGAAACCCATTTTAATAAAAGAGAACAGCTAATGTGTGCAATAGCTTATTTGGTTCCCCTTGTCCAATTCAATCCACATGCATCAATGTTCAGATTTGCTTACGTTGATTTGCTGTCAGTTGGCTACACTGCCAGTAAGCTGCAAACTCAATCAATGATTATTGAAGCTGACACCAGTCTTTGAGCCAAGATTAATGAAATAGCACATGGGACTATACAGACCTCATCACATCTATTGGCTCAGGTTTGTGACAAATGCCAAGACTGATTTTGGGCATCATCTCACTAGCATTTCTAAAATAAGACAAAATCATTTCAAAACTTTGAACTATTTATTGTCGGTAAAAGCTTTGAGTGGCTTTTTAAATCAGAAGTAATCAGACTCCATCCTATGCCAAGGGCAAGCAAAGATTCTATAACTAGGCTCTCCCAGCTCACGCAAAGTTGAAAGAACACGTCTAAGTGGAATCAAGTGCATAACATCAAATGCACAACCCTAAGCAAAAAATCTCCAAGTCTTGCTGCGGCAGGTAACTAACTTTGCCTCTGTCCCTCATCAGCATTCAAAGCCGTGCTTCAATTTAATACTTTTAGTCTTTTATAACTCAGCGCCACTGAACAGGCAGAATACTGTAAGGAGAGAAAACAAAGTCTTCAATGTATCGGCACTGCAACCATGTTCGGGACTCTGATTTGCACATGATTCGCAATTTCACTTCAACAAAGCTTTCAGAAAAGTATGTGTATTTTATATCTTTTAAATTATTTATTTTAAAGTCAGCCTTAGATAACAACATGCAAGTAGATTCAGTTAATTATTTCACTCTTCAAAAATAGTCATCTTGTCGTAAAATCGACTTTAAAACTAATCAAAATTAGGGCAAATCTGTAACATGACAGATGGCTAGATACAGTCACAGAGACGTACAGCACGGAAACAGACCCTTCAGTCCAACTCGTCCATGCCGATTAGTACCTTAATAAATCTAGATGCATGTGCAGCACTTGGCCCATATCCCTTTAAACTCTTCCCATTAGTATACCCATCCAGATGCCTTTTAAATGCTGTGAGAGTACCAGTCTCCACTACTTCCTCTGGCGGCTCATTCCATACGCCATCCTCATGAAAAGTTGTCCCACAAGTCCCTTTTAAATCTTTCCCTCCTCACTTTAAACCTAGGCCCTCTACCTTGGAAAAAGAGCTAGGATATTTACCTTATCCATGTCCCTCATGATTTTATAAACCTCTATTAGGTCATTCCTCAGCCTCCAACGCTCCAGGAAAAACAGCTCCAGCCTATTCAGCCTCTTCCTTTAGCTCAAACCCTCCAACCTTGGCAACATCCTTGTAAATCTTTTCTGAACTCTTTCAAGTTTCGATAGCAAGACCAGAATTGCACGCAGTATTCCAACAGTAGCCTAACCAATGCCCTACATAACAGCAACATGACCTCCCAACACCTATACTCAGTGCTCTGACCAATAAAGGAAAGCATACCAAATGCCTTCTTCACTATCCTGACTACCTGGAATTCCACTTTCAAGGAAATATGAACATGCACACCCAGGTCTCTGTCAAGCAACACTCCCTAGGACCTTTACATTAAGTGCATAAGTCCTGCTCTGATTTGCTTTTCCAAAATGCAGCTCTTGCATTTATCTAAATTAAACTCTATCTGCCACTCCTTAGCCCATTGGCGCATCTGATCAAAACCTTGTTGTCCTCTGTGATACTCTACTTCACTGTTGAGTACACTGCCATTTTTGGTGACATCTGCAAAGTTAATAACCATACCTCCTACGTTCACATCCAAATCATTTATGTAAATGACAAAAAGCAGTGGACCTAACACTGATCCTTGTGGCACTCCACTGGTCACAGGCCTCCAGTCTGAAAAACAACCCTCAACCACCACCCTCTGTCTTCTACCTTCAAGTGACTTCTGCATCGAAATAGCTAGTTCTCCCTTTATTCCATGTAATCTAACCTTGCTAACCAGTCTACCGCCTTACTGAAGTCCATATAGATCACATCTACTGCTCTGCCCTCATCAACCCTCTTTGTTACTTTCTCAAAAAACTCAATCAAGTTTGCGATAAATGAGTTCCTGTGTACAAAGCCATGTTAACTATCCCAAATCAGTCCTTGCCTTTCCAAATACATGTAAATCCAACTCCACAGGCTTCCCTCCAACAACTTGCCCAACACCAATGTCAGGCTCACCAGTCCATAGTTCCTTAGCTTTTCCTGACTACCTTTCTTAAAATAGTGGCACCACATTAGCCAACCTTCAATCTTCAGGTACACCACTGTGGTTATCGATGATACAAATATCTCAGCAAGGTCCCCAGCAATCACTTTCCTAGCTAAGGTACACTTGATCAGGTCCTGGGGATTTATCCACTTTATGCATTTTAAGACATCCAGCACCACCTCCTCTGTAATATGGACATTTTTCAAGATGTTGCTCCTTATTTCTTTACATTCTCCATCTTCCATATCCTTCTCTATAGTAAATGCTGATGCAAAATATTTGTTCAGTACCTCTCCCATCTCCTGCGGCTCCACATATAGATGGCCTTGCTGATTTTTAAGTGGCTCTGTTCTCTCATCAATTACTCTTTTGTCCCTAATGTGTTTGTAAAATCCCCCTGGATGCTCCTTAACCTTATTTGCTAAAGCTATCTCTTGCCCCTTTTTGAAAATGTACAAGTTTCTGCAGTACAATTTTATACAGGCCACAATTTCATAATATAAGCTGGTCAACCACCGAAGGTAAATCACAATTATCATATGAGAATTAAAAACAACTTTGAATTGCTTACATAGAACATCACTGAGTGAACAAAATTTTCATTTTCCCAACCTTGCCTTATGAAACAAAAGCTTTCGGATGCACTGAGAATTAATTTCTCTTAACTGAATTGTCAGTAACTAAGGGAGAAAGATCTAAGGTGATTGGCAAAATAGTCCAAAGCAGTTTAAAAACTTTTTTTTAAACAGAATGTGTAATGATTTGCCATGCACTGCCTAAAAGGCTTGTAGAAGAGGTTTCAATAATAACTTCTGAAGGATAATTGCATTAATGTATGAGAGGAAAGTTTTTCAGGGTTATGGGAAAGCACACAGTGGGATTGATAATCTAAATGGACTCTCCCGGTGTTGCACCATTCTGCATGCACATTCATGTAGTATCTTACAAATAATCACTGAGGCGATGACAAAATTCAGCTGTTTTAATCTGCAATTTAGCTCGCTGAGCTGTAGGTTTGATATCCAGATGTTTCATTACCTGGCCAGGTAATGAAACGTCTGGATATCAAACCTACAGCTCAGTGAGCAAATCTACACCCTAAACCTCAAGCTGAGCTACAAAACTTCACAAACCTTGCATTAATCTGCAGTGTTTGCTTGTTTAGGGAATGAATTATGAGCCTTTGTTTACGAAGCCAGCTGGATTTATGCTGTTAGTTGCAGACCGAAATTATATTATGAGCTTAAAAGAACTGTAACTTCACAATGCACCAGTGTGATTCAGGTAGGAACAGAAATCTAAGCATGCATAAATTTTCATACTTAGTCTAATTAAAATTTGAGAAACAGTCACTAACACAAATCTATTTTTGCAAACTTAGTTTGTCAGTAAAGACATTATTTTGAACTTTTTTTTCTCTTTATGGATTCATGGGATGAGGGCGTGACTGGCTAGGCCACCATTTATTACCCATCCTGACATGTCCAGACAGCCGTGAAGAGTCAACCACATTGCAGTGGGTGTGGAGTCACATGTAAGCCAGACCAGGTAAACGTGGCAATTTTCTCCCCTAAAGGACATTAGTGAACCAGATACTTTTTCTGACAATCGACAATGGATTCATGGTCACCATGAATTTTAATTCCAGGTATTCTTTTTGATTGAATTCAAAGGCCACCAATTGCCAAAGCAGGATTCGAACCTGAGTCCCCAGAACATTATCTGGTTCTAGAACATAGAACAGTACAGTGCAGTACAGGCCCTTTGTCCCTCAATATTGCGTCAAACTGTGGAACCGATCTGAAGCCCATTTAACCTACACTATTCCATTATCGTCCATATGTTTAACCAATGACCAATTCAACGCCCTTAAAGTGGTGAATCTATGACTGTTGCGGGCATGGCTTTCGATGCCCTTACTACTTTCCGAGTAAAGAACCTACCTCTGACATCTGTCCTATATCTATCATCCCTCAGTTTAAAGCTATTTCCCCTCATGCTAGCCATCACCATCCGAGGAAAAAGGCTCTCACTGTCCACCCTATCTAAACCTCTGATCATCATGTAGGTTTCTACTAAGTCATCTTCTCTCTAGCGAAAACAGGCTCACGTCTCTCAGCCTTTCCTCATAAGACCTTCCCCCCATACCAGACGATATCCTGGTAAATCTCCGCTGCACCCTTTCCAATGCTTCCACATCCTTCCTATAATGCAGCAACCAGAACTGTACGCAATATTCCAAGTGCAGCCGCACCAGAGTTTTGTACAGCTGCAACATGCTCTCATGGCTCTGAAACTCGATCCCTCCACCAATAAAAGCTAACACACTGTATGCCTTCTTAACAACTCTATCAACCTGGGTGGCAACATTCAGGGATCTATGCACACAGACACTGAGATCTCTCTGCTCATCTACACTACCAAGAATCTAACCATTAGCCCAGCATTCAGTATTCCTGTTACTACTTCCAAAGTGAATCACCTCTCAGTTTTCCATATTAAATACAATTTGCCACCTCTCAGCCCAGCTCTGCAGCTTATCTATGTCCAACTGTAACCTGCAACATCCTTTGGCACTGTCCACAACTCCACTGACCTAAGTGCCATCTGCAAATTTACTAACCCATCCTTCTACACTCTCACCCAGGTCATTTATAAAAATGACAAACAGCAGTGGCCTCAAAACAGATCCTTATGGTACACCACTAGGAACCGAACTCCAGGACGAACGTATCCCATCAACCACCACTGACGTTCTTTCAGCCAGCCAATTTCTGATCCAAATCGCTAAGTCACCCTGAATCCCATGCCTCCATATTTTGTGCAATAGCCTACTATGAGGAACCTTATCAAACGCTTTACTGAAATCCATATACACCTCATCAACCACATTTACCTTCATCCACCTGTTTGGTCACCTTCTCAAAGAACTCAATAAGGTTTGTGAGGCACGATCTACCCTTCACAAACCCGTGCTGACTATTCCGAATCAAATTATTTCATTCAAGATGATCATAATTCTTATCTCTTATAATCCTTTCCAACATTTTATCCAAAACCGATGTAAGGTTCACTGGTTTATAATTAACAAGATTGCCTCTACTCCCCCTTCTTGAACAAGGGGTCAACATTTGCCATCCTCCAGTCTTCTGGCACTATTCCTGTAGACAATGATGACATAAAGATCAAATCCAAAGGCTCTGCAATCTCCTCCCTAGCTTCCCTGAGAATCCTAGGATAAATCCCATCCGGCCCAGGGAACTTATCTATTTTCACACTTTCCAAAATTGCTAACACCTCCTCCTTGTGAACCATAATCCCATCTAGTCTAATAGCCTGTATCTCAGTATTCTCCTTGACAATATTGTCTTTTTCCTTCGTGAATACTGACAAATAATATCCATTTAGCACCTTCCCTTCGGAATCCAGGCACAACTTCCCACTACTGTCCTTGACTGGTCCTAGTCTTACTCTAGTCATTCTTTTATTCCTGATATACCTATAGAAAGCTTTATGGTTTTCTTCGATCCTATCTGCCAAAGACTTCTCATGTTCCCTCTTGGCTCTTCTTAGCTCTCTCTTTAGGTCCTTCCCAGCTAACTTGTAACTCTCAAACGCCCTAACTGAGCCTTCACATCTCAACTTTACTTAAGCCTCCTTATGCCTCTAGATAAGAGCTTCAATTTCTTTAGTAAACCACAGCTCCCTTGCTCAACCACTTCCTCCCTGCCTGACAGGTACATACTTATCAAGGACACACAGTAGCTGTTCCTTGAATAAGCTCCACATTTCAATTATGCCCATTTCCTTTCCCATCCTATGCATCTTAAATCTTACCTAGTCGCATCATAATTGCCTTTCCCCCAGCTACAGCTCTTGCCCTGTGGTATATGCCTGACACTTTCCATCACTAAAGTAAACTTAACGGAATCGTGGTCATTATCACCAAAGTGCCCACCTACCTCCAAATCCAACACCTGGCCTGGTTCAGTACCAAATCCAATATGGCCTCGCCTCTTGTTGGCCTATCTACATACTGTGTCAGGAAACCTGCTGCACACACTAAACAAAAACTGACTCACCTAAGGTACTCAAACTATAGCATTTCCAGTTAATATTCGGAAAGTTAAAGTCCCATATAATAACTACCGTATTATTTTCACTCCTATCCAGAATCATCTTTGCAATCCTTTCCTCTATACCTCTGGAGCTTTTTAGCATTGTATAGAAAACTCCGAACAGAGTGATCTCTCCTTTCCTGTTTCTAACCTCAGCCCATACTACCTTAGTAGACATGTCCTCATCAAACGTCCTTTCTGCCACCGTAATACTGTCCTTAACTAACAATGCCACACCTCCTCTTCTTTTACCACCTTCCCTGTTCTTACGAAAACATCTACACCCGGAACCTGCAGCATCCATTCTTGTCCCTGCTCTTGTCTCTGAAATGGCCACAATATCGAAGTCCCAGGTACCAACACATGCTGCAAGCTCACCGACCTTATTCTGGATGCTCCTGGCTTTGAAGTAGATGCACCTCAAGCCTTTCTGCCTACTGGTACACTCCTCCGACCTTGAAACCTTATTCGTGACCTGACTACTCTCAGCCTTCTGAACACTGCAGCTACAATGTCGGTTCCTAACATCCTGCTGAATTAGTTTAAATCCTTCTGAAGAGCATTAGCAACATCCCCCCACCCGATCAAAAAGAATATTGGAACCCCTCAGGTTCAGGTGGAGACCATCCTGTTTGCAGAGGTCCCACCTACCACAGAATGAGCCCCAATTATCCAGGTATCTGAATCCCTCCCTCCTGCAACTTCCCTATAGCCATGTGTTCAACTGCTCTCTCTCCCTATTCCTTGCCTTATTATCACACGGCAAGGGTAACAAATCAGAGATAGCAACTTTGCTTTTCTAGCTCTAAGGAGTCTGAAAGAAGTTACAGAGAGGTAATCACACCTCAGGTACAGGAAGAAGGTAGATGATTTCCAGTCAAAGGGTGGAAAGGGAATAGGCAGACAGTGCAGGGATCATTTTTGGCTATTACCTCAATAACAAGTATACTGTTTTGGATACTGTTGTGGGGGGGCAACCTACCAGTGGTAAGCCATAGGGTACAGGTGTCTGACCCTGTTGGTTAGACGGGAAGTAGGGAGAGGAGTAGAGCATTAGTTATTGGGACTCCACAGGTAGGGGGACAGACAGGAGATTCTGTGGGAACGAGAAAGACTCGTGATTGGAGTGTTGCGTCCCAGGTGCCAGTGTCTGTGATGTCTAAGATCGTGGTTTCGGGATCCTCAAGGGGGAGAGGGAGCAGCCCCAAGTCCACCAGCGGCAGATAGGAAAAGGGATGGGGTTGTAAGGCAGAAATTCAAGGAGATAGGGTGATGTCTGGATTAACAATCCAATGATAATACCAGTAGACCACCACGTTCCCATAAGACTAGGACAGATGAAAGAGAATATAATTTAGACATCAGGACATCCTAAAGCACTTTAAAGGCAATGATAAACTTATCTGAGTGTGTTCACTGTTGTAATATAGAAAACTTCAGCTGATCACTATACAGCCAAGTTTAATTTGTTGCTTATATGGTGTTATGCTGGTTGAGGGATAAAAATTGACTTGAACACAAGGAGTACGCCAATATTCTCTTCTGAATAATGGCTTGGGACCCTTCATTATCACCAAAATCTGGAAAGGGGCAAGAGTATGACATCTGAAAGATGGCAGCTCTCAATTAGAACTGAACAGAGGTGTCGGCTAGATTGTGTCCTCAAGACTTTCAGATACGAAGCTCAAACTTCTTAGAGTATTAGCACTGAGTCAAGGCTAAAAGTGGATTGCTATTAGATATATAAATCAGCTGACCACAGACATTTATCATTATAGTTTGACAGCTGAGTATTCTGACCCATTCCCAGTGACTAGTGGAGTTAAACAAGGCTAGTTATTAGCATTAATCCTTTTCAGTGTGATATATTGCACCATGCTCTCAGACATTGACCAGGATGGCATCAAAATTAGACTTCACTTCGAGGGAAACTGCTCATTTTGAGATAACATCTGGCAAAAACCAAGGTATCAAAGACACACCTTATGATTTCCTGTTCGCTGATGACTCTGCACTAGCTTCTAGTTCAGAGCTAGATATAAAATGTAGTACAAACCCGCTTTTACTGCACATGATAACTTTCATGTTTATGGTCAGCTTGAAGAAAACTATCCTGCTATAAGCCTAAAGTTTTGGTCCACGACCAGAACTGACAGAAGCGGATGAGTTCACTAATCTCGACAAATGAGTCACAGGCAATTACCAAAGCAAGTACTGTCTTCAGCAAGAGCTCAAACATCAGTCTAACAATCAAGAGAAGTATATTCACCTACCAACAAAGTCTATATAGCAATAATCCATCAACATTGCTGTCCTGCAAAACTTAGAAGCAAGTTCAGAGTACTTTGGTGCAGAGGTGTGTATGAATTGCAGAAAACTAGTACGTGGGTACAGCAAATAAAAGAAAAGCAAATAGAATTTTGGCATTAGCTGCTGATTGAATAGAGTATACAAGTAGGGAAGTGTTGCTGCAACTGTACAAAGTATTAGTGAAACCGCACTTGCATACAATTTTTGTCCGTTTATTTGAGGAAGCATGTAGTTGTACTGCAGGCAGCTCAGGGGAGCTTCACTGGATTGATTCTGGAGGTCAGAAGTTTGTCTAATGAAGAGAGACAAAGTAGTTTAGACCCATAACCTCTGCAGTTCAGAAGAATGAGAGAAGATCTAAATTTGGTTCAGAAGATGCTAAAGGCGATGTAGAAAATATGTTTCCTCATTTAGGGCAATTTAGAATGAAAAGTCATAGTTTTGGGATAAGGGGTAGCTAAAACAGAGGATAGGAACAATTACTTCTGTCATAGGGTCATGAATCTGTGGAATTCACTACTCCAAACTACGGAGGATGCGAGGACACTGAGTAAATTTGAGGAGATGCACAGATTTTTAATGAGTAATGGGTTGAAGGGTGATGAAGAGTGGGAGAAAGTGAGGACTGCAGATGCTGGAAATCAGTTGAACAGTGTGGTGCTGGAAAAGCACAGCCAGTCAGGCAGCATCTAAGGAGCAGGAGACATTTCAGGCATAAACCATTCATCAGCAATGTAGGGGGAAGGAAGGAGGCTGTGGGATAAATAGGAGGTGTGGGGTGGGTAAGCTGGAAGGTGATGGAGAGTGGACAGGAAAGCATATTTGAGGCTGAGATGAGATGAGTCATGATCATATTAAATGGCAGAGCAAGCTGGAGGGGCTAAATTGCCAACTCCTGCTCCTAGTTCTTATGTTCTTAGACTATGTATCAGTGTCATCCCAGGAAGCTCAATTACTTTCATTTTGATATCTTTGGAAGCTTTTGGCAATCAGGTCTCAGGATAAAACACCAGATACCGAGCTGCTCACTTGAGCTTGCATGTCAACCACTGACACCATATTAGTACAGGTGCCAGAATGTCTGCCATTTACTTACCAAAGCAAACCTCCTGTGGAGAACCGGAGTCTGGAAGGTGTTCCCATAGTGATCTAAGGACTCATTCTGAAAGCACAGAATGCTTCACTCAAGAGCTTTGGTTTAATTTTGAGTCCTGAAAAAGCTCGCTCAGATCATTGCACCTCGGTCAATTAGTAAACTAAACAATGCATCCTTCCCTCTACCACCATTGGAGGAAAGTATAAATCAGAGACGGCAAAAAAATACAAGGAGAAGAAATTCAAAGTCTTCAATTCATTTCAAACACAATACTGAGGCAGCCTGTGCAAGTTACAACAGAACTTGGCCTTTGTACGAACAGATATTTCTACAAAAATGACTAAACATCCTAGACAGTGAACATGGTCATATTTGCCTCAAAGTACAAACAAGATAGGAAGGAAAAGTTCTGAGGAAGGGTCACTGGACCTGAAATGTCAACTCTGATTTCTCTCCACAGATGCTGCCAGATCTGCTGAGCTTTTTCAGAAATTTTTCTTTTTGGTACAAATAATGTAGGTATTGTGAGAGCATACTGTAGGGATACACAAAGTGTATCTCATAGGAAATAAATCATATCCAAACGGACTTAACTCATTTGCTATTTCTCCTATTGAGTTCTGATATACTGCACTAAGTACATTCAATGATAACAATAAGTGCAGCATCAGTGCGAACACCCAAGACATCAAATGAGAACATTCATTATGCATAAGCAGCTGTGAAGTTATAATGAACTGACGTAATGCTCAGGGGGCGTCAGAAATTATATATCCACAGTTATCTTCTCTGAAATTTGTACCTGAACACAAAGCTGAAAAGCAGGCCAACAGTTGACATTTACAAATCATAGCCAAGGAATTAAATTTTAATGCACATCTTAAGGTAGCTGTGCTCTGAACATAAAATAAGAAGCGTTGCTCAAAGATTCAGAAATTACAAAAGGTAAATAAAGAGTGCATCAAGAATTCTATAATCAGATTCATTACAATGTTAAATTAACACAGCCACTTTGGGAATTTATTTGGCAGCTAATCCCTAACAATTAAATAACAGGTTGGTGCTCGTGATACTATTTTCTAGAATCCAAAGAATCCCTAGAGTGTGGATTGTACACCACCTCCAACCAGCTTTTGATACTTTTAGCACAAATTATATCATACCTACTTTTTGGCTTGTCTTCTATTATAATCTGCATTTACAAATTAATTCCTGTTTGTCTTATCATTTATTTTCATTATAATATTCTTTAATAGTCTTGTACGGTAAGGGTTTCAGGAATATGCCAAAGAAAGAACACTCATTTTTCACATCTCCGAAATGGTAGTGGGCCAGTCAGCCCACTGTTTTACTACTTTCACATCATAACTGTATTCCAACTCCAATTACTTGCTTTTGATCCATAATCTTTGATATCCTTACCTTTCAAAATTTTCTCTGCCTTGAAAGTTTTAAATTGATTCAGCAGCCACAGCATTTTTGGAGAAAGATCCTGATTTCAACCACACAGTGTAGATAAATTGTTTCTTGATTTCATGCCTAAAACGTTAAGCTTTATTTTTCAGATTGTGTCCCATGCTCCAAATTTCCCCCATTAGGTGTGATTGCTAACCTGCTAATCTGTCAAACTCCTTTATCATTTCAAACACTTCAATTTGATCATCTCTCAACCTTCTAAACACAGGAAGGTACAAATCAAATGCATGAATCTGCCTTCAATGTAACCAATGAAGAAATGACTACATTCTGGTGAATCTTCACAATGCCCCTTTCCAAATCCTTCCCAAGATTTAGTGTCCAAAACTGACAATTGTACTCCAGGTGATATATGACCAAATAGAAATAGAACATGCTTTAAATACTCAGCAGAACTGACTGGATCTGTAGAGAGAGAGAAACCATCAATCACTGAGTGAGGGCACTGTGGTTTCGTTGATTAAAGCGCCAGTCTAGTAACTAGAGATCCTGGGTTCAAGTCTCGGTGATGTCTTGATTGTTATTTCACACGTAAGGGTTTAAAATACCGTCAATCATGGCGTGTGTACACAATTCTGGTGCAAACTTCAGTCTTGGGGAAATGCTGGAATCTTTATTATAGATGTAGTACAGCACTTAGAAAATCTTAATGCCAATCAAGCAGTCAACTTGGTTTTATGAAAGGGAAATCATGCTTGACTAACTTCTTGGAAATGTTTGAGGAAGTAACAAGCAAAATGGATAAATCTTTAAATTTGCGGGACTTACACTTCCAGAAGAAGTTTGACAAGGTGTCATGTCAGAGGTTACTATGAAAAGTAGGAGTTCCTGATGTGGGTGTTCCCATCATAACATCTGGGTAACCAACATGGCACAAAAAGTAGGCAAAAATGGGTCATTTACAACAAGTGGTATGCAATAAAGACCAGTACTGAGGCCTCAACTATCAGCAAGGTATGTCAATGACTTGGATAATGGGAAACAAGTGTAATACTGCAAAATAACTGATAACAAAGACAGATGACAGACCAAGAAGGTGACATAAGGAGTTTGCAAAGGAGGTTAAACGAGTGGGCATAAACTTGGTATATGAAGTGCAATGGAGGGATTTATCTACTTTGGCAGGAATGGAAAGGCTGAGTTTGAGGGATCTGAGTGTCCTGGTACATGAAACACATATTAGTGTACAGGTATAGTAGATGGAACATTGTCCTTTATTATAAGGTAAATGTAATATAATGTAGGGCTGGTGTGCTACTGGTAAGACTACATCTGATATACAATGCACAGCTTTGATTTCCTTATTTAAGAAAGGATCTGAGTATGTTAGAAGCATTTTACAGGAGGTTGATGTGATTAATATTTAGATTACAGTGTTGGAGGCATGTGGAGAAGGGTACCAAGTGGTCTGCTCATTCATAGAGCAAGTGCAAACCTGACAGGCTGAATGGCCACTCTCTGGGCCGGAATAATTTTCTGAATCATTGTTTCTCTTTGTACAAATGTTGCCAGATCTGTTGAATATTTCCACCATCCACATTCCACAATCTTTTGCTTTTGCCCAAGGTGTGTCTAAGGTCCTTTCTAGCTGTAGCAGTGTTTCCTTCCCTTGATGCTCTAATCAGCTTGAGGTTAAGGTCAATAATCCATTCCTTACACACTGTACTTATAAATTAGCTTTCATGACGTGCGTATTTGGACAACAAAATTGTTTAGCTTTGCCATAGCTCATTTAGTATTAGCTTTTAGCATTAATAAAATGGACTTCTTGGCTCCACAGTGGCTGATGTTGCATATAATTATCATATATGAATAAACAAATTAGGCTATTCAGCACCTTGATAGATAGATTAAGGCAAAGATAGATAAGTTTTTGAACAGTAAGAAAGTTAAGGGTTATGGTGAGCAGGCAATTAATCAGAGTTGAATCTACAAGATGATCAGCCATGATCTTATTAAATGGTGGAGCGGGCTGAATGGGTCAGATGACCTATCCCTGCTCCTATTTCTTATGCCCACCATTTAATAAAATCATGGGTTGCTCTGATATCTTAAATCCAAAATCTCACCTATCCCAATAACATTTCATCCTCTTCCTTAAAATAAAAAAATTACTCCGAGCCGCTGCTTCATTCACCCCTTGGAAGAGAATACCAAAGAATCTCAACCCTCTTGGGGAAAAGAAATCACCTGATCTCTGCTTTAAATGGACAACCCTTTTTTTTTTTATAAAAGAGGAACCCCTAATTCAAGATTCTTGAGGGGATACATTCTCTCCACATCTTTCCTGAATAAGGCCCCTCAGGGTCTTGTGTGTTCGAACAAGCTGTTTTTAACTCTTCTGCATTCCTGAAAGATACAAGCCAAACCTGTCCAACCTCTCCTTATAAGATAACACACTTGTTCAAGGTGTCACATCGGGAAATCCTCTCTGAATCACCTCCAAAAGGATTTAAATATCATACTGTGCACAATCCTCCAGGTACAGTCTCAACAGTGCCCTGTATAACTCAAGCAGAACTTCCCTATTTTGTATTCAATCCCCTGGTGATAAGCAATAACATTCCATTCGCTTCCCTAATCATGTGCTCCATACACACATCACACAAAAAGATTTAACCATTTACTTTGTCTGTCCACATCTCTTTGCATCTTCCTTCCCCTTTCTACACAACCTCCTGTGCATCCTGACTTTATAATTTGAATATACAATTCTCAGTTCTCTCACCCAAGTAATTAACATCAATGAAGAAAATTGGAGGACCCAGCACTGAATTGTGATCACATCCCATCAATGAGAAAGTTTCTTTTATTCCTACTCTCTGTTTCCTACCCACAAAGTTGCACTTAATATTGTAAAATGCAGTTAATGTAGATAAATGCAGTTGTTTTCAGCTTCAACAAACGACTGGCAAACTGATGCTGGAATATTTGATTTAGAGAACTGTTGCATGGAAAATGTTCCTGAAATTTGAATAATGTTGGCAAATGTTAACATATCTGGAACAAACAAATGGCACTTCAACTTAATGTAACACCCAGATCACGGCACCTTCAAGAACACAGCATTACAATGTCAGCCTGGATCCTGAGCTCAGTTCCTACACTGAGCCCTAAATCTGCAACCTTCAAACACAGAGATGGTAGTGTTACCAACACAGCCAAGCTGACATTCAGCAGAATGATAAGAGTCGATTCATTTTAAGTTGAAAAAGATCTTGCAATATTTACTCCGATTGGAATCCCACTTCATTTTATATTATTTATCGTAAGAGACAGAAGAAATAAGCCACATGACTCCTCAGGCCTGTTCTGAAGTCCTCACTTCACTGCTGGCATATCCATAGTTACTAATATGGATCAAGACAGCTCTGTAATACTCAAGTACTGGTGCAAATTTTTTGAATGACTTTTTAAAAGTTAAATTATGGGATCGACTATTATTTGGAGACTACTTTTGAGGAGCTGAAATTCATGCCTGGCTAAACTCATACCATATCATTAGCAGATGTCCAATTGATCTCTAAACAAATAAAGAAAAAAAAGGCAACAAATCATGGTAATTCTGAAAACCCAGAGTGGAGTACAACAGCTGGCACACTGGCTCATCAATATCAATCTGTTAAGTTTGAAGAACTAGGGTCGACTTTTAAATAAGATATATGGAAAATTCTAGACATTTTAGCCAAAAATAGGGGGTCAACTTTTATATGCAATCGATTATTACTCCAGTACATATGGTAATCCCTTTAAATTTAATTGCCCAATCTTGCATGCAAACACATAAAATAGGAGAGAAGTGGACCATTCAGCGTCTTGAGCCTGCTGAATAAGATCATGGTTGATCTGCTTGTGTTTTGAATTCCATATTCCCATCTACCTTTGATATCATTGATTCACCCAGCTTACCAACAATCTATCCACCTGCCTCAGTGGGGGGCAGCATGGTGGCTCAGCGGTTAGCACGGCTGCCTCGCAGCACCAGGAACCTGGGTTCCATTCCAGTCTCAGGTGGCTGTCTGTGTGGAGTTTGCACATTCTCCCCGTGTCTGTGTGGGTTTCCTCTGGGTGATCTAGTTTCCTCCCACAGTCCAAAGATGTGCACATCAGGTGAACTGGCCATGCTAAATTGCCCATAGTGTTCAGGGACGTGTAGGTTAGGTGTATTAGTCAGGGGTAAATATAGAACGACAGGGGACTTACTGAAGGGTCTGTTTCCACACTATAGGGATTCTATAAAAAAGTGCAAATCTATAAATTCTATATTAAAAAAAATCCCATCATCTTGCCTCCACCATCTTCTGAGGAACTGGGTTCCAAATTCACACCCACCCCAGCAAAAGAATTCTTGTCTCTGTCCTAAAAAGGAAGCCCCCAACATTAGAACAGTGCCCATAGACCTGGAGTCATCTACAAGAGCAAGTATCTTTTCCATGTCCATCTCATCGTGACCATTCAAGATCTTATTCACTTTAACCAGGTCACTCTCATGTTTCTAAACTTTAGTGGAAACGAGAAGAAAGTGAGGGCTGCAGATAAAGTCCTGACGAAGGGCTTATGCCTGAAGCGTTGATTCTCCTGCTCTTCAGATGCTGCTTGACCAGCTGTGCTTTTCCAGCTCTTCAGTGGAAACAAGCCCATTTTGTCGAACCCATCCTTATAAAACAACCTGTATGTTCCAAGTACCCATCCTGTAAATCCCCTTTGATCTGCCTTCAACGCATTAATATTCTTCATTAAATAAGAAGAACAAAGCTGCACACAGTAATCAAGATGCGATTTTGTTAATATCCTGTGAAATTGAAAAATAACACCCTGATTGTTTTGTTCAATTTCTCTCTTAATGAAGGACAGCATTCTGTTAGTCTGCTAGATTGTATGCTATGCCTGTTTAGTAATTTTGCGTGACTCATGCATCAAAGCACCTAAACGTCTTTGCATCTCAAATTTGTATAGATGTCCTGAGTTTAATTCATGCTCTGCTTTCTCAGTCTTGCTGCTGCAAGTGCAGAACTTCTCATGTTCCCACATTATATTCCATATGCCAGAACTTACTCACTCATTCATCACATCTATATCCTTCAGTAAACATGTTTTATTCACAACATATTTTTCTCCCTATGCAGGTGTTACCTGTGAACTTGGCTAACATGCCTTTATTGTCCCTTAACTATGTTACTGATATAAATCAGATAGCCTCAGGAAAACCCTTTGTGGAACTTGACTTGTCACACCCTGACAATCAGACAAAGACCCATATATTGTGTTTCCTAGCAGTCAGCTAACCTTCTATCCATACTCCTATGTGCTTTAATTTTCTGCCACAACCTTTAAACACGGTACCTTTTCATCATTTGCCCTAGTTAGCAACGCAGTTGACAAGAACACTTGTGGACCCATTTTTGAAAATCAGAGAAGATTTGGTGTACTGAAATTAAACGTTTACACCAACATAGTGCAAATGCAGTATTTCCTCCAGAGATTATCCACGCACCTGCATTTAGATGGCAGTCTTTAACTTGAAATTGAAGCTCATTTTCATTGGGGATGTCTTTCCAAGTGGCAAGGAAGACCTGGCGCTCTAGAAAAGGGACAGAAAGTAACAGATTAAAATTAAATATTCAGCAGCACCAAGTACAACTTCAAAATTAACAGAAAAGTTTACATTTATTCTTGGATTTAAAGTGAAGGAGAGTCATGTGGGAGAAGTGACAAAGATTATTTTCATTTTTAATATACAAGGCTTGAAATAAACATTCCTGCTAGCTGTAAAAGAAATTTTTGTCCAAATCTGCCAACAGTGTGGGATCAAACCCAGTTTTAGAGGAGTTGTCTATTTTTCGGTACATGGAATTCTAATGAGGTCAGACAGAGAAACTGGTGTTGGCTTTTGAGTGAAAATAAAAACATATTGGAGATCAGGCAGCATCCATGGAGAGAGAGCAAGCCAATGTTTCAAGTCTAGATGACTCTTCATCAACTCATAGGAGAAAGTGAGGACTGCAGATGCTGGAGATCAGAGCTGAAAAGGTGTTGCTGGAAAAGCACAGCAGGTCAGGCAGCATCTAAAGAGCAGGAGAATCAACGTTTTGAGCATGAGCCCTTCTTCAGGAGAAGAAGGGACCATGCCCGAAATGTCGATTCTCCTGCTCTTTGGATGCTGCCTGATCTGCTGTGCTTTTCCAGCAACACATTTTCAGCTCATCAACTCATGTTGGCTTTTCTTTCACTGTACAATCTCATCCACAAAGAAATCAAGCAAGATACTCCAAAAATTCTTATTTCTCATGTTTAAGAGGAACTTCTTGCTAAGGAAGCTTGATTCACTCAGATTCAATTTAAAAATGTGGTATATAATATTACTAAACAACTCACTTCCCCTATCCTTAACTAAACCTTGTTTCTATTCTTCTTAAACAGCCAGATTTAATTAGAAGTACATCCCTGAAGTATGTTTCTGTTAAACCCTGTGGACAGGCATAACCTTTAGGAACTAGATCTTGAAAGGTCATTAAGTTTGATGAATGAGGAAACTGAATTAACACAATTAAAAATGAAACATGTGAAACATCACTTCTAACAATTAAGCTGCTCCTGGTTTCTGGATTTTTTAAACAACATTTTCAGATAACATTCCACCGGCCCAGAGGAAAGGACATCACCACTGCCCGTTCTTGGTTTCTACAATATCAGCAATCACTCAGTGATTTAAAAAAATGAAGTCAACACAAATAATGGCAAACCTAAATGAGCACTGATGCTAATCAAAGCTTAGTACAATTGGTTTTCAAACAGTTTCCAGATGGCAAGTATCTCTGAATGACAGATCATTATAAACAGTTTAATTTTTTTATTGTGGAACGGTCAACAAAATTTCCTCTCCAACTATATTTTACGCACCCCAGCGAGGTGAGTGCATTAACATGTATAGATCAAAGGTGGAGTCGCCTAGTTCAGGGCACACACTTTCAGAAAATTATGAAGACATTGGGGACAGTGCAGAAAAGATTTGCGTGATGCTTCCAGGGATGACCAACTTCAATTATTTAGACTTAGTGGATATGCTGGTACTGTTTTCCTTGACGAGGAGAAGATTAAGAGGAGACTTGGTAGAGATTTAAGAGGGGTCTGAAGAGAGTAGATAGGGAAAGATATTTCCATTGGTGAAATGACAACAGTTCACAGACTTGCAAAAGCAAGAAGTAACATTTCACGCAGCCATAAGTCATTCTGATCCCAAGTGCAGTGGAGGCAGGTTCCATCAAAGCATTTGAAAGGAAACTGTTAGCTAAAAGGAACAATGTGCAAGGTTACATGGAGAAGTTGGGAGAATGGTATCAGGTGAATTGCTCCTTCAGATAGCCAGCAGAGAGGCACAAGCTGAGTAGTTTCCCTCTGTGCCTGAAACATGCTGTGATTCTCAGTAGAGTGGGAAGTTGATAAAGATATTAAATATTACTTTGTTCTATATTATATTCCTAACACTGAGGAAGATTTGTTGGAGAACCATCATTATGTCGCACTGAAAGGAACTTTCTGATATTGAGCTGGAAAGTGAGAGAAACAGATTCTCCACGACAGCTGGTCAGGAAGCATACACGAGTGAAATGTTAGGAGAATTGATAAGACCAATATTAAGATTAATTGCTCAGGGCACCATTTAACAGATATAGTTGGGTTGCAATATCCTTCTAACTATAGTGCATTAATTGTCTAATAAAGCAGGTAAATGTCATTGCATCAATGGATGCACTTACAAAGCTACAGAAATATTCTGGTCATGAATTTATCAGCCCTTAAACTGGATTAAAAGTGAGCAGTGGCCTAGGTGTAAAGTTAAATCAAATCTGACACTTAGAGGTCTCTACCTATAATAAAAGACCACCAGGAACTATGGTCGATCAACAGTACTCAGTAATTCGAAGGTGTAGAGGTTTTACTCAAAATGATTGATACTCAGATTTCTGAAGCTCAAGAGAACTGAATGAATTCAGGAAGCTTCTTGCAAAATCAGCTCCTTGTAAAGACATCATTTATTTTTGAGAAAACAAACAAGAGGTTTGAAAAGCTTTTATGTGCTTAAAAACCTGAAACAACAAATGCTAATCCTGTTAAATATTTGAGCTACATGAATCATTGTTACTCTTCCCTTCTGCAAAAACTTTATGATGGAGTCAGTTCTTTGAACCAAGTTATTTTGAAGTTTGATTTACAATTTACAATATGGGATGTAAGGTTGAGAGCGTCAAGTGTTCATTGTCCTTCCCTAGTTGCCCTCGAGAAAGTGGTGGTGAGCCACCTCTGGAACTGCTGCAGTCCATGTGGTGTAGATTTATGCTGCAGTCCATGTGGTATAGCTTCAATAATTCCTGTTTAATAGTGCCATATTTTAATTTGTTGAACTTTAATCCTGGTCAGTTAAGGGGACTTGAATTCCCATTTGGCATCATGAGTTCAATATTAAAGTCTTTTCATGCTGGTTTGACACAGGGACATGAGACTGGATTGAGCTCACCCTCTCCAGCTCCCTAATCCATCCACTTGTTGCCAACTTGCCAATTTGCAACTGCCCCTGCTCCCTTTGACTCCATCTCTCACTGATCCGTGCTCCCTCTAAACTGTCCAATTACTGCTTTCCTCTCTTGAATTCTCGTTGTATGCAATGGCTTTAGAAATGAGTATCCAGAGCAAGTCTGATTGTCAAAGGGTCTTCTCAAGGGTAATTAGGGATGGCCTACAAACACTGGCCCAGCCAGTGATGCTCCCACCCCATGAACAAATAAAAATAAATGGAGGAAGTGAAACGCTTGTTAAACAATACTAAGTCCCTAACTTGCTCTTGTAGCTACAGTATTTATATAGCTAGTTCAGTTAAGATTTCTGGTCAATGTTAACCCCAGGGATGCTAAGAAGTGCTAAACTGTCATGCATACAAGCAATAGTGGGAATAAAGAGCACAACTGTTACTAAAAGGCTGATTCTTCTCCACCTCAGAAACTTTAGTAGTATGAAATAGGAACAAAATGCAATCAACATCTAAGAGGAAAGTCTATGACAAAATTTAACGAGTTTTGAGAAGATTTGAAACTCAAGTTGAGGTTTTGAATGTAGGTTTGCTTGCTGAGCTGGAAGGTTCATTTTCAGATGTTTCGTCACCATACTAGGTAACATCTTCAGTGAGCCTCCGGATGAAGCACTGGTGGTGTAGCCCTCTTTCTAGTTATATGTTTGGGTTTCTTTGGGTTGGTGATTTCATTTCCAGAACAAAATTTAAATTTTAATAAGGGCTCGCATTTTCACTGACATCTGTAATTTTTTGCTTTTATTTCATATTTCCAGCAAATGCTTTTCTATATAAGTGTTAACGTATTGCTAATTTTTTGTGTATCGATACCAACTTCCAAAAACTAAACTTAAATCGGACTAGACGTCACCTATAACAATTATTCATAAATGTTGAATGTGAAGGGTATAAATTGTACATCCTGATTAAGGTTTACTGAAAAAGAGCAGATTACTTTCAATCTGAACAAAAGGAAATACACAACAGAAAAACAGCTTCACAGTTCAAGAGTTGCATGGTTATGGAAAGCGAGGTAGATCGTAAACCATCAAATATGCCGAAGAGCGGTGAAACGAGCTTTGGAAGGTTTTCACAATTTGAATATCCGTCATTACTACCAAACACATCTCAATCCGAGTTGGGCACAGTATGGTTAGATGTCAAGATCCATCGACTCTGTCCAGAAAACCTCAGCAGAGCAACGGTTGCTGCATCAGCATGACATTCATCAGTTTCCAAATTATCTTTAAAATTCATTTGTGGGCATCACCAGCTGGCCAGCATTTATTGCCTGTCCCGAGTTGCCCTTGAGAAGCTGGTGGTGAGCTGACTTCTTGAATCGCTGCAGTCCATGAGCTGTGGGTTGACTTATAATACCATTAGGGAGAGAACACCAGGATTTTGACCCAATGACAGTGAAGGAACAGCTTTATATTTCCAAGTCAGAATGATGAGTGGCCTGGAAGGGAGCTTGCAGGTGGCAATGTTCCCATGTACCTGCTGCCCTTGTGCTTTTAGATGAAAGTGGATGTGGCTTTTGAAGTTGCCTGAGTGAGACCATCAATATAACACGGATATAGTAGTATGTCTGTGCTTGTGGGCCCCAAACTACAATCTGTATAATGCTTGAAAGGGACTCATAACATCGAATAGGTTATTTTTGAAATTCACCAAAAGGCAAAAATAAACCATATCCACTCCTTGGAATGGGGCCCAGGAGTTGAAGAAATGAACTCAAGAGCAATGATCTCTATGCTAATCTTTATATGTAGGAAGAATAGCTAGTTGTGTGTTGAACAAGATAACAACTCGATTTTTTTGACATGTTCAACAAAGCTCACCAATGAGTGAGCTAATATAGCTCTTTGTAGTTCGGGTGCTTGTTGTTGTGGTTCTCTTCGCCGAGCTGGGAATTTGTGTTGCAGACATTGCGTCCCCTGTCTAGGTGACATCCTCAGTGCTTGGGAGCCTCCTGTGAAGTGCTTCTGTGATCTTTCCTCCGGCATTTATAGTGATTTGTATCTGCCGCTTCCGGTTGCCAGTTCCAGCTGTCCGCTGCAGTGGCCGGTATATTGGGTCCAGTGCCACCCACTGATTCAATCAACAAGCACATCGACCTGGACCCAATATACCGGCCACTGCAGCGGACAGCTGGAACTGGCAACCGGAAGCGGCAGAGACAAACCACTATAAATGCCGGAGGAAACATCACAGAAGCGCTTCACAGGAGGCTCCCAAGCACTGAGGATGTCACCTGGACAGGGGAAGAAACGTCTGCAACACAAATTCACAGCTTGGTGAACAGAACCACAACAATGAGCTAATATATGGCCCTGAAAATATTCTTAAATATTATTATCCTTCGTAGGATAATAATTAATCCGCAAATTACTCCATAAATTATTGAGCTTAGGTAAGGGGAGACAAAACAACCATGTGATTATCCCCCATTCAGGGAATTCTAGGAGGTGTCGTTAAGGTCCATAAGTCCAGGGGAAATGTAGAGTATTAGGGGAAAGGGTCTGGGTGGGCTCATGGTGGGTGTGGACTTGCTGGGTCGAAGGGCCTGTTTCCACACTGAAGGAATTCTAGTCCTAATTCTAACGTTTATGGATATTTCACAGTCCTGGTCTTAAACCAATGGGAATATTCTCTTCTTCTCTCTGCCAGAAGTTGCAACGCCTGCTCCAAAGAACTGAACACAATTTAGACTGGTATTCTTCCATTCGGAGCCCTTATCAATGATGAAGAGCAACATTTACTTTCGAACAAACTTTAAATCAAGGCCAAATCTGCTGTCTCGGGTGGTCAGAAACGGTCCTATTTTACTATCTGAAGTTTGATAGTGCAACTGGCCTCAAAATCCTTGGACTAAAAGGGAAAGTTCAGGAAGATTCCTATTCCAGGTTATTAATTCAGCACTTACAAAATGGCAAACTGGTTGAAGCTGGGGCAGCTCAGCTATGACACTACTGCCGTAAAATAGTCAATCACAATGCACCATTTAATCTTAAACACAGAACGGTCAAATGGGGGATAACGAAGAGTACCTGGCAACAGTACTCAGAGTTAGAGCCTTGAGGAAAGAGACTAAGGAAACTGCCAAAGAAAAGATTGATTATAAATATATAAACGAAAAGGATTCCGAGAACAGAATTCTTGTACTTCAACTGGCAAATTAATTTGTATAATTATGCACAGCCAGCAGGTGGATTAAAGAAAACAAGCAAACAAATCAGCTTGGGGACGAAGGCCTCAGCTTTTTGTAAACAGCCATTACTGCCAAGAGGTGCACAGCAGATTCAACGTAATCCAACCTGAGTCACAAATCGGCTTCTGCCTGTTTACAGAATTCATCAGAAAAGTTTTCGTTATTGTTGAGAATTTCTCAATCTTTTTTAATGAGCATCTCCCAGACATAATTGGAAGACTCAAGCTGATTATAAGGAGCAAATTCAACTCTTGGTGCTTTTAATTAACTCAGCCTAACTATCTGGGCAAGAAACATCAACAACATCTTCATTATAAAGGGAACAACCTTGCAAACTGACCTTTCCAAATAAATACTACTCCAATGTATATGAATAAGGAACAAGTACATAAGCTATACGTGATAATGAAGATTTGTGTAAAAATGCAATATTAGTGTTTCCTCGTTAGCCTATTTAAGGAATTAAAAGATAATGTGACAAATCACAAGGTTGCAACAGTGCACCAAGAAAAACATGACAGCTAACCAGAAACTACAGCTTCCTTTTTAATGTCTTAATTACAGCGCATTAAGCAGGGAAGGTTGTCATCTTAAAATAGAGTTGAAGTAGAATTGGTTATTTTCTAATCCTAAAAAATTCAGAGTCATTAGAGCAGATGCTCTCACACGTTTAAAAAAAAGATTTCGGATTTAAAAAATAGATTCCCCAAGGATAACATCTTTAATGAAAAAGGGGAAGCACAAAACTTTAAGGTAATCTTGCAACTAAACTGTCAAGTTCCCATAAAATAGCTTCGTATTACTGCACATCATATCACTAGGGCAGAGGAAATTGTGGAGATAAATCTGGACATTATCGTCACAATGGTTGGTTTTAGGATCCTGCAAACAGCTCAGCTGAACAATGTTAGACTTGATTATTAAGGGACGCCTCTATTGAAGAGTGAAATTTCCTGTTGGAGACAGGAAGTCTTGTTAAAATTGTATTGTTCGAATACATTTACATTTTTGATTCGGGCATCACAGGCTAGATCAACATTCAGTGCTTATTCATAGTAGTGAACTGCCTTCTTTAAAAACTGCTGTCCATTGCTGTTGGGACAGCTGTCTCAGGATCTTGACCAAGTGACTCTGAAGGAACAGCTATATATTTCCAAGTAAAGAGGTTAAAGTTACAGGTTAAACTATATTTTAGAAGACAGAATCATGGGTGTTAGAGGAGGCCATTTGTCTTTTAAAAAGCATGGCTTTGATTCACTATCCTCAGCAAAAGATGGATTTTCAGAAGGAAAATTCCCAACCCTTACTGAATTGCACAATGGAAATGGGTAAGTGCAAGAAATCTAGATGAATGGTAAATTCTAGCTGTCTATTCAGCTGCCAGAGTGTAAAAATGGACAGCACAATTAGAGTCAGGGAGTCAGAGAGGTGTACAGCACAGAAACAGACCCTTCGGTCCAACTCATCCATGCCGACCAGATATCTCAACCCAACCTAGTCCCACCTGCCAGCACCCGGCCCATATCCCTCCAAACCCTTCCTCTATTCATATACCCATTCAAATGGCTTTTGAATGTTACAATTGTACTAGCCTCCACCACTTCTTCTGGCAGCTCATTCCATCATTCTGCTCAACGCACCTATCATTTTCAGCTCAGCCATTGTTCAAAGTTCTGGAACACTGCTTTTGACTTTTGTATGGAAAAAAAATACTATTACAGAGCTGCCCCTACAATTTTCACTGATGCTACTTTTCCCTGAGAAGCATAAAGCAAAGTCCAGGTAAATTAAATTCGTAGGAATGTGACTGAAATTCTGATGGGCTGCTCAAAGGTGGATTTTACTTCTTTTGGATTCCATTGATTTTGAGAAAATTATCAAGTGTTCCACCTCGAACAACTCATCAGGAGCTGGTGCAAAGACGGAAGTTGCACAAAATACGTGGAAGATTACCTCGGAACAGTCAACTTGAGAGTTCACTCTTTCAGAAAAGAAACTTCCCAAATCAGAAAACACCATAAACTGGCAGTTAATCTGTAACACATCCCCTACTTATAACAGGAAGTACAAAGGTGACAGAAACACACATCCAAATTAAAATTCTTTTACAGAGGAGGCTAAGAGAAGATTTGATGGAGGTGTTCAAAATCATGAGGGATTTAGGGAGAAGCATGTTCCCATTGGCAGAAGGTTTGAGAACCACAGGACAGTAGGAATGACCGGAGGGAAAACTCTTTGAATCAGACCTCAGCTGAGAAGCCTAAAGACCTACATGTCAGGGAACAGTTTTCAAAAGAATAGGAATCCGAAGCACAGGTGCAAGTAGAAATATTTGAGCTGTAAAAAGCACATTTCTGGGAAGTCACTGCAGGAAGTTTTCCATGATTTGGAGATTCCGACAGCAACAAGAGGCCAGAAGCACCAGTGGATTTGGAATCAGTACTTCAATGGATGCTTTGAGTGTCAGTCTGAACACAACATGTGCCTAAGATTACTCAGGTTGTTCCTTTCAAAACGATAAAAGCTTGCTAATATAATTTTATGATAGTGCCTGAACAATATCTACTGGTTAGTTCAAGCGACAAATTTACTGAATTAAGTTTTGTGACTTCTTTCAATCAGGTAACTTGTTTTCTCTTTCATTTCCAGAATCTTTAGGTTTTGTCAACAGCTGAAAAACCAAAACTCATTGCATTTCCCTTCCTGCAGCGAGAACAGGATTGACTGTCTGCATGCTGTGGTGGGGACAGATTGCATGAGCTAATTCAGACTGTTGCTCGCTTCACATCAGTGCACAAGAAGAGCTTGTGAAGATTATTTGTGCTCCACTTTGAACAAGGTGCCAGAGCATTTCACCATCAAAAGAAGCCAGGCTTTTATTGAAGGTGAAGTTTGAGGCTTAATATTCCTTTCCCAAAAATCAATTCTTCAATTTGATGAAAACATTTTTAACCACACTGAGAACTAGTACATGCCCTGAATTATTTAAGCAACTGGGGCACTTAAAAATTCTTATTTGTATAAAAATGCAAACTTTGTGCAACATGCCATTTAAAGGAGTAAGCAGGACTAATGGGGGCAGTCTGGATTTGGAAACATTGGTTGCAATTCAAGTTAATTCGGTTTGCGCATCAAAAACATCAACTGCGAATTTTTAATCCCATAAAAGCAGAAAACAATGCCAATCACCAATAATATGTACAACATATTTTAATACTTAAGATAACAGAAATTTAAAGGCAAATGTTTTTAATGTCAAGCACATCTTAAAATAATGATCTTTAAATCTTGCAGTTAAGAATTCCTTTGTAGATTTAAGATAATTTGCATACTGATGCAACAGGAGTACAGAAAAGGACCAATTTAAAAAAAAACAAATAATCTGTCTAGACACATTTTTAACAACTCTACGGCCACCTCATCCTAAGGCAGGACTTAAATCCAATCTCTCTGAGCCAAAGCTCAGGACACTGCACTTTAAAGACTCTAAACTCTCAGCCAACATGATAATTTGACATTACTTACAATAACTTATTGCCAAATTTACCAAGCCATTCTTTTTTTCATTAAACTGAAGCCAGATAGTTATGAAATCCTTGCCTCTTTAAAAATGACCTAATAAATAGCAACAGTTATTCACCAATTAAATGATAAATATATTTTTCTTTCTAACAATTGGATTGCAATTTGTATAAAGCTACATACTTTGGCAAAATGCTCAATCTAAGTGCCTCTTATTTCAAGAAATGTTATAAATAAACATACAGACAAGGAGCAGAAGTGGGTTATTCAGCAACGTTCCCTCTGAGCTGTGGGATTGCTGGGAAGATACATGCATGTGAATCAACATGCCGACACATGGCTTCTGCTTCCCAAAGTTGCCACTGTGCATGGACCTTGAGGGTTTGTGGAGCAGCAAAGAGTCTCAAACCATCCGACAAAAGAGTTTGCCTCTCTCAAAAAATGCTTTCTAGGAAGTTATAAATCTGTACACTAGCTCTCAAGAACAAGAATTGACGCTGTGTTCTAAAACTGTTCTTAATAGATTTTGTCAGACTTTTCAAGGCTGAGTTAGACAGTAAGGGAATCAATGATAATGAGGAAAAAACAAGATAATAGTTCAAGATTGTCAGATCAGTCATAATCTCAATGAATAGCAGAGCACACGTGATGGGCTGAATAACCTCGTTCTGCCCCAACGTCTATGCTCGAAGTACAATTTATGTAATAAATTTTTGAACTTAAATCTGTGCACAAATTTCACCTCAGACTAACTTTACAAAATTGTGCCTAATTGTATACAAAGAAGAAGCCTATTCACTTTAATTGGGGGGTCTTGCCGCTTTGGGAATGGTAGTTGGGGTCAGATGGCATACATGCATGTAGCTTTATTCTCCCACATGATCTAGTTGTTGTTTGGACTCCGATAAAGCTTTGGCAATGTTCCTTTCTGAGAGGGAAAAATGTCAGCAACAACTTCCAATTCATTCACATTTAGCCTTAGATATATTTAATTGATAGCTGCAACTTCAGTCATCATTTAAGCCAATTAATGTTTTGCCCAGCAGGGGCCCAGATCTGGGGCGGCACGGTGACTCAGTGGTTAGCACTGCTGCCTCACAGCGCCAGGGACCCAGGTTCAATTCCAGCCTCAGATGACTGTCTGTGTGGAGTGTGCACATTCTCCCCATGTCTGGGTGGGTTTCGTTCGCGTGCTCCGTTTTCCTCCCACAATCCAAAAATGTGTAGGTCAGGTGAATAGGCTGTACTAAATTGTCCATAGTGTTCAGGGATGTGTAGGTTAGGTGCATTAGTCAGGGATAAATATAGGGTAGGGGAATGTGTCTGGGTGGGTTACTCTTCGGAGGGTTGGTGTGGACTAGTTGGGCCGAAGAGCCTGTTTCCACTCTGTAAGGATTCTATACAGGACTGTGATTGCAATACTGCATTTTGGTGATTAAAGGCATGGTGTGACACATGCCTACCAAGTACAGATATTAATTATGTAGGAAACTTCATACCAGTGTAGTAATAAAACTCACTATTGGAGACATTGAAAACAAAACTAGTTGAAATGCAGTTAGGAAGCTATAATGGGAAAGTTAGATTAGAAGAGAAGATTAACCAAATGTCATGCTTTATCCCATGCTTGCCATTTTTAATGTTGTCAATGATTAGAGATATTAGCTGCTGATTACATGAAAAACTTCTAACAATGAGGTAATTTTAATCATGAAAGCATTGAGTGTAAATAGTTGTATTTCTCTTAATATTTATCCACCTTTCTTCAGGTGGCTGGACTTCAATTCCTTCACACCAATTTCCTACAATATTTAATGAACTATTAAAACAAAGAAAAATCAGACAATCAATGGATATTAAGTGAGTTGACCATTATTCTTTGGACAGAAGTTTGCAAATTAACTAAGCTGTAGTTGGATGCTTTCTTGTAAAATAAACTTGGGTTTATTGAAAATCTAAACTGAATAGGAACATTGCTGAGTAAGTACGTACTCTAATGACTCTGGCCAAATTGCAAAGAGACTGAGGCCACAACTGTTACAGGTTTGAAGAAACTCCAGCAGCATCTTGTGTCATTGCTTTAGACCTCAAAGTAATGCTTTAGAAAACATATAGGTCAAAAATCTGGACTTCCCTTCCTAACAACATTGTGTCTGGCTCTACACCACTTGGACAACATGATTCATCATCACATTCTCAAGGGCAATAAGGATGGGCAACACAAGACAGCATCATCCATGAAATAAACGCAAAACTAAGTCACTGAGCTTGACTGTTCTACACATTATTTAAATGCTATAACCTGCTATAGGAAAGATGTTGTTAAACTTGAAAGCGTGCAGAAAGGATTTACAATGATGTTGCCAGATTGGAGAATTTGAGCTAAAGGGAGAGGCTGAATAGGCTGGGGCTATTTTCCCTGGAGCGAGACTGAGGGGTGACCTTATAGAGGTTTACAAAATCAAGAGCAGTACAGATGGGGTGAATTGCCAAGGTCTTTTCTCCAGGGGAGAGGAATCCAAACTCGAAGGCATAGGTTTAAAGTGAGAGGGGAAAAGATTTACAAGGGACCTAAGGGGCACTTTTCTCATGCAGGCAGTGGTGTGTATATGGAATGAGCTGCCAGAGGCGGCTGGTTTAAAAGGCATCTGAATGGATACATGAATAAGAAGAGTTTAGAGGCATATGGGCCAAATACTGGCAAATAGGAATAGATTAATTTGGGATGTCTGATCAGCATGATCAGGTTGGATGAGAGGGTCTGTTTCCGACCTGTACCAACTGTATGATTCTATCAAAGGCTCTACATTGAGCTGCACTGCTTGAGGGATTGTTTTACCTTAATACTTGGAAGATCATTGAACAAAACTCCTGAACACTCATTGACTTCCCAGCCGAAACCTACTGCTCATTTCAACCGCATCTCCCGGGGCAACAAATTTAACAGTCCAAAATGATCAAAATTGGAACAATCAGGTTGATTGATTCAATATAACACAGGGTCTTGCATTTCTCAAAGTAATCTCTTGAACTGCATTTGGAAAAGTCATGAAAAGATATTGGGGGCATTCTGGCCAAGTTTGCCGATGATTCAAAGTTAGGTCAACAGGCAGGTAGTACTGAGGAGGAGGAGAGGCTGCAGAAAGATTTAGACAGTTTAAGAGAGTGGTCCAGGAAATGGCTGATGAAATTCCACATAAGCAAATGCGAGGTCTTGCACTTTGGAAAAAAGAATATAGGCACGGACTATTTTCCAAACAGTGAGAAAATTCATAAAGCCAAAGTACAAAGGGAGTGCTAGTCAAGGATTCTCCGAAAGATTAACTTACAGGTTGAGTCCATGATAAAGAAAGCAAATGTAATGTTGTCATTTATCTCAAGAGGGTTGGAATATAAAAGCAGCAATGTGCTTCTGAGACTTTATAAAGCTCTGGGTAGGCCCCATTTGGAGTACTGTGTCCAGTTTTGGGCCCTACACCTCAGGAAGGACATACTGGCATTGGAGTGTGTCCAGTGGAGATTCACACGGATGATCCCTGGAATGGTAGGTCTAACATTTGAAGAATGGCTGAGGATCGTGGGATTGTATTCATTCGAATTTAGAAGGTTGAGGGGAGATCTAATAGAAATTTACAAGATAATGCATGGCTTAGAAAGGGTGAACGCTGGGAAGTTGTTTCGGTTAGGCAGGGAGACTAGGATCCATGGGCACAGCCTTAGAATTAGAGGGGTCAATTTAGAATGGAAATGAAGAGACATTTCTTCAGCCAGAGATTGGTGGGCCTGTGGAATTCATTGCCACAGAGCAGAGTGGAGGCCGGGACATTAAATGCCTTCAAGACAGAGAATGATAAATTCTTAATCTCACAAGGAATTAAGGGCTACAGGGAATGTGTGGGTAAGTGAAATTGAAACACCCATCAGCCATGATTAAATGGAGTGGACACGAGGGGCCGAATGGTCTTACTTCCACTGCAATGTCTTATGGATTCATGCCAAATGATTCACCTGACAAATGCCTCAAAATAGCATTCATCACATCCACACCAGTTTCTACAAACACGAACAACAAACTAAATCACCCCAACAGAGAGAAAGGGCACCAGGTTAATGCCTTTCCAATGAATGGTGTATATCTGAAAATGCTGCACTACTTCAGTGCAACACTGGTCTGTCAGCCTACATAGTGTTCAAATCCTCGAGTAAAGTTGAAACCCACAACCTTCTGACCTAGAAATGAGTCTGCTACCAAGAAATGCTGGGAATAAAATGTTCATTTGGTAACCACCAGAGAACAGATGGACCCTTTTAACACCAGCAAACTGCTGTTAATTGTGGTGTCCTGCTAAAAATAAAATCACCTTCATCAGCTTGACTAATTAAGCAAGTATTTTTAATAGTGGAATAATAATTGATAGCTGAGAAACTATTCCTTCCTTATTGAATATGCCACCACTCTCAGTGGTTGTCTATGTTGACCCAAGTCAATTAAATTTGGGACCTATACCAAATCACATTTTCAGCAGAGAGTGTCTTGTAATAGAATGTGGAATATGGTTTAAACTAATTAAATTTAACATGAAATTTAAATTGTTTACCAATGTGGAGTAACCGAGACAAATAGCAAGGAACAGCTAGGTAAGTACAAAGCAGGGCAGCACAGTGGCTAGCACTGCTACCTCATAGCGCCAGGGACCTGGGTTCGATTCCAGCCTCGGGTGACTGTCTGAATGGAGTTTGCATATTCTCCTTGTGCCTGTGTGGGATTCCTCCGGGTGCTCCAGTTTCCTCCCATAATCACAAAGCTGTGCAGGTTAGGTGAATTAGCCATGCTAAATTGCCCATAATGTCTAGGGATGTGTACGTTAAATACATTAGTCAAGGGTAAATGCAGATAATAGGTAGAGAAATGGTGGTTACTCTTCAAAGGGTCACTGTGGACTTGGTGGGCTGAATGGCCTATTTCCACACTGTAGGGAATCTTGGAAGGATAGTGGAAACTTTCTATTGTCAAACTGAGGAGGATCATATATAGCAAAGCTACTGGCATAAACCAGTTGAACTGAATGGCCTAAGTCTGTGTTGGAAATTCTATGGAATATATATATATCTTTCTGAACAAATGGCAATTGAAAATATCGTGCGGCACGGTGGCACAGTGGTTAGCACAGCTGTCTCACAGCGCCAGAGACCCGGGTTCAATTCCCGCCTCAGGTGACTGTCTGTGTGGAGTTTGCACATTCTCTCCGTGTCTGCGTGGGTTTCCTCCAGGTGCTCCGGTTTCCTCCCACAGTCCAAAAAATGTGCAGGTTAGGTGAATTGGCCATGCTAAATTGCCCGTAGTGTTAGGTGCAGGGGTAAATGTAGGGGAATGGGTCTGGGTGGGTGTGCTTCGGCGGGTTGGTGTGGACTTGTTGGGCCCAAGGGCCTGTTTCCACACTGTAGGTAATCGAATCTAATCTGCAACTTTCAGCACAGTAAGGGATGTACATTTCCATTCTAAACGCATAGTTACTGCCAGCACTCACCCATTTTCCCATCCTCCACAAACAGCACATTGAGTGGAACCAGACAACTGAAATAGAAGACGTCAATGTTGTTTTTCACAGCAACCTGAAATAACAATAAAACTGGGTTAAGCCCCACTGGAAAGAATGAACACGTTAATGAAGCAGTCCAAATGCCTGGTGAATAATGGTACTCCGACTTAACCAAAGGTCTGTTAATTTTCAACTGCCATTCAATGCTTTTATCTTTGACAGCAACACCGCTTTTCATCAAGAGAAGTTAACGTTTGAGAGCTACATCCAAAAATAACATCATCCATCAGAGCAGATTGCTCATTCTTCATCCATCAGATTATCTTTCAGCAGTTCTGCAATTTGGCTTTTAACGTAATTTACATCTCTGCTCAGTTTCTGTAGCTGGGTTTATGCAGTTGCATCGATCAGCAAAATAAAATACTACTACAATAATTTGTTTGAAGAATAGGAATATTCTCCTCTTCTGCTGATCAACATCGATTCCATAACTAACATCCAAACACAGTTCCCTGTTATATTGCTGGTTCTGGAGCTTGCTGTGTGTAAATTGGTTGCCTGGTTGTCTGTATTACAATAGTATCTATGTTTTAAATGCACTGAACTGACTAAAATGTCTTGTGATGATTTAAGGTCAGGGAAAGCAATTTCTGCATTCTTCTTGTTCTTCACACCAATGCACAACGTACATTTAAATCATCAATTATATATAGAGATACTTGACCATTATATCGATGGTCGTATACTCTCACACATTGGACTTTGCTGTTTTTCAAATCTATGCCCATACTATCCACGGATCCATGCTTGAAACTTTCTTGCATCCTTTCTGAACATGGTAAAAGCACGTATTGTTTTCTGAAAACTTAAGTGCGTGTCATGGGTCACGATACTATTCCCCTCCGAGATCTCTCTCTCTGATATCCTACTCTGAGGATGGATGGATGGGTGGCTATTGAACAGCCACGCTGTAGTTTGAGCCTCTGAAGAAGTGATTCCTCTCAGCATCCACAATGTCTAAAGACATTGGATCAAATTCCATGTATATGCTGACCAATTCAGCACCCAACTCTACACCTCACCACATAAGAATCCCCACAGTGTGGAAGCATACCATTCGGCCCATCAAGTCCACACAAACCCTTTGAAGAGCATCACCACCCAGACGAAACCCCACCCCATAACCCTACATTTCCCATGGCTAATTCATCTAGCTTGCACATCCCTGGACACCATGGATAATTTACTATGGCCTATCTATCTAACCTGCACATCTTTGGACTGTGGGAGGAAACTGGAGGATCTGGCAGAAACCCACGCAGACACAGGGAGAACGTGCAATCTCCACACAGACAGCTGCCTAAGGCTGGAATCAAACCCGATTTCTTGCACTATGAGGCAGCAGCATTAACCACTTAGCCACCATGCCATCCTCCAGGTCCTTCCACACCCCCACCCTGGTATCTTACTGGTTTCATACCCAATGCTGGATGAGCCCCAATTTCCTTAAGTTAATCATTAGAAAGACTGAAGACATCATTTTCGGTCCACAACATCATACTGTCCGTCACAAGCCTGCTTGAACTAGATTATCTGCAATTTTGGTGTCCTATAGGACTTTAACCAGAGCTGCTGATCCCAGAGCCTCTCCATCAAAAAGATGATCGCTGCCTTTGCATGGTGCCCTGGAACATTTTGATGTGAAAGACGTTTTCTAAATACAAGTTGGCTCCAAGATGGAAAGAACCAAGTGAAGTATGAAAAACTCTTCAAAGTTACTGAGTACATGATTACCCTGAAATGATGATTATTGCATGCTGCAGGATAAATTAAAGGTGCAAATCAGGAAGAGAGTTAGAGAGTCACAAGGCTCAATATAAACTCTGGTAAAACAGGGAGAAGGTGAGTACCACAGATGCTGGAGATCAGAGTCAAACAGTTGGTGCTGGAAAAGCTCAACAGGTCAGGCGAGCTGTTCTTGTTCAGCACCACACTTTTTGACTCTGGTAAAACACAATTTGTTTCACAATTTACAGTATGACTAATGGTCAGGCAGCAGTGTCTGGGACCCAGGTTCAATTCCAACCTTCGGTGACTGTATATGTGGAGTTTGCACACTCTCCCAATGTCTGCGTGGGTTTGCTCTGGTTTCCTCCCACAGTCCAAGGATGTGCAGGCTAGATTGGATTGGCCATGCTAAATTACTTCATAGTGTCCAGGGATGTGCAGACCAGGTGGGTTAGCATGGTAAATGCGGGATTATGGGGGTTAGGGTGGGGGACTGAGTCTGGGTGGGATGGTCTTTGGAAGGTTAGTGCAGACCTGATGGGCCAAATGGCCTCTTTCCACACTGCACAAGAACAAGCCACTTCAAATACCAGGCAATAGCTTCATTGTAAAAACAACTTGATTGAAAATGAATACAATTAGATTTGCTTCTCTCTTTCTAGAACTCGATTGCAGGTATTTTTACAACACTAGCTGAAATGGATTTCAATGAAGCTGCAGCACTCAGTTGGAACGAGAAACCTAGTTTATTCTCAGATACCATAATTAGTTTATAGTTTTATTCCTTGCAGGCTGCTTTCCACATGCAACCATCTGTAACCAACACAAATCAATTATATAGTTCATGGAAGAGTTTCTAATGCATTTCAAGTGGTCACTGGATTTTTGAAATAATAAGTAGCATACCATTATTAATGATCTTTAATGTTCTGAAGAGCTACCTTGCATCATTTCTGTAACCCTTATGAGACTAAACTAAAAGCAATGAGGGTAAAGAAAAAAATACAAGAGAAAAATAATGGAAATGAAGTTTAAAAAAGGCAGAAGAGTGAAAGCCCTGAGGCAAACCACAGTGTGAACTCCACTTACACTGTTTCTCATGCCCTCAGGCCATCATACAGCACTTAATTGTTAACGAAATAGTTTCAAAGTGTCATAGAGCTGTGTAGCACGGAAGCAGACATTTCAGTCCAACACGTCCATGCCAACTAGATATCCTAGATTAAACTAGTCTCATTTGCCAGCACTTGGCCCATGTCCATCTGAACCCTTCCTATTCTTATACCCATCCAAATGACTTCAATGCAATTGTACCAGCCTCCACCTAGCATCTCATTCCATATGCACACCACTCTGTGTACGAAAAGGTTGCCACTTAGGTCCCTTTTAAACCTTCCCCCTCTCAACCCAAACCTATGATCTCTAATTTTGGACTCCACTACCCTGGGGAAAAGACCTTGGGTATTCTACCTATCTATGTCCCTAATGCTTTTATAACCTGCTATAAGGGCACCCCCTCAGCAAAGTGCTGTTGCTACTGGTAATGTAAGAATCATGACAGTCATTCTAGACAAAGCAAGGTCCCACAAACAACAAAAAGGAAGCATCTCGATTTTTTTTTGTGATGTTATTTGAGGGATTAATACTGGGTATAATTCCACAACCTTTCTTTAAATAAAGGTTGAGAATGTGTTGCTGGAAAAGCGCAGCAGGTCAGGCAGCATCCAAGGAACAGAAAATTCGACGTTTCGGGCATAAGCCCTTCTTCAGGCTGAGCCTGAAGAAGGGCTTATGCCCGAAACGTCGATTCTCCTGCTCCTTGGATGCTGCCTGACCTGCTGCACTTTCCCAGCAACACATTCTCAGCTCTGATCTCCAGCATCTGCAGACCTCACTTTCTCCTTTCTTTAAATAAAGCCAATTAAGTTCCTAGAGGAGGAGGAGGACAGGGTCAGCTTGTTGTTTCATTTGAAAGATGACATATCTGCATATCTGTCAGTGCCATGTTTCCTCATGCTGCTCTGGGATACCAATTCATGCTCAAGTCTATGCAATGGGACCTAAATAAACACCGTTTTGATCCAGAAGCAAAAGTGGGAACAACTGAGCCACAGCTGATACTACAGGAGGCTGGTATAACTCCATAACAAACCTCAGAGGGGTATACGTTTAAATTGTACTTTCTGATAGTATAGTCAGGGAAGATTTCTTCCGTGCACTGCATTTTTAATGTGGCGCGCACAGCCACAAAGACCATCTCCCAAGCTTGATTAAAATTCTAATGAAACCTTTTAAGTTATTCATGTTACAAGCAATTCCCCGACAAATGACAGCTCAAGCCATGTTTGTGTATTAAAAACTAATTCAGAGATTTATTGTGAAAATGTTAGGCAGCTTTCAACATATTAGTTCATAATTTTGGAGGATTAATATTTAGAAAAAAGATTTTATCTTGGCAGGATCTGTTTTATTCTTCAAACGCAGTGCATCCCCACACATAATGGGTGTATGGGCTGGTTGTATGGAGATCCATGCAGCAATGATGGTCATGGCAGTGCAAATACTCATCATATTATTTGAAGATCTGGGTACTGAACCACTAAAATAGTTATATTTTCATCTGAAAATAACTGACCTCAAATGCTTACTCCCAAATATGATGCCATAATAATGCCTGGGATTGTCAGGTGGGAGTAGGGTGTGTGGTGATACATATTATTTGAAGAGTAAAGATGATTAATTATACAGTTCCACTTGGGAAGTTGCAGTAATTATTAGTTTCCTGTGGTGCAAAAAGACCAAAGCAAGCAGTTGCTAGGCAGTGGATGTTGAACTGGATGTAGACTACCACTGCTCTTCATGTTCCATACCCAATAACAAAATAGTTTCAGATTTAGAAGGGGCAGGAGCCATAAAGCCTGCTGACAGGAGTGATCTGCCAATGGCATTGCTATGTACCACTATTTAATCCCAGCAGGGAAGCTGACTAAATATCTCATGTGGCAATTTTCTACAAACACTCAACCAGAATCTGGAGATAATGATTGAATGGATAGCACGGCTTTTAATCCACTCCTACATTTCTTCCTGTAAAATGGTATCAGTGAAGGATGTGCTTAAACTTTTATTTAGTGCTTCCTGTTGGATTCAACTCTGATAACTCTAGTTGAATAACTCCACTTTAGTCATTACCACTCTCAGTTACATCTTCCCTCTGACAGATGTACTCAGCCAGCATTTTATCTAGATTTATTTTTACCTATAGTCTACAGCACTGCAACAGGCAATTTGACTTTATTCATCCTGCCAATCTCCCAAACCTACTCATCAAACCTTATCAGTATATCCCATTCTCCTTTTGTGTTTCTCTTCACTTTATATGCATCTGTCTTGTTTGTCTCAATTAATCTTGTCGATTACAAGTACAATATTCTACCACTTTTTTTGGAAAAGTCTTTGTTGCTTGTGGCCTTTGTGTCAAAATAAAATTTTCAGTATTAGCAGTAAACAGAGGCAATTTCATTCAAGCCTCTTGCATGGTTTTGACTGCTGAGCATGGATCATACCATCAAGTATTAACAGTGTGGAAGACGTGGCCTTAATGAGGAATTCATTTGCATCCAAGTAAGTCAACATAGGTTGAAACAATGGTTGTGGAGTTGGGAGGTGTCTATGTGTAATGTATAAATTAATGCCTTTAAAAGCATGCAATGATTGACTTCAGTTCTACCTTCTTCAGCTGGCTTTCTGCAGTCTAACAACCAGGTCAGTAGTAGGTAAAACAACAGCTGTATGAAGTGTTGACTAATGCAGAGCAAAAGATCCTAAGGTCATTCCCAGTCTGTGTAGAGGAGACAGTGGAGGACTGCGACTAAATTATTACATGTGTTTTGCAGCATGGCTGGTACAAGCATCTGTTTAGTACTCCCACCATAGTGGCAGCAACATGTGGATTGATATGTGCTCTGTTCTCCAAACTGTGCCACCTTCTACTTGTCCATTCAGGACAGGGCTAATACATGGTCATGTAACTCCTTCATGACTTTAGCAATGTAAAAGTGCACGTATTACAATTAAGTATATCTCATTTTCTGCTGGCAAGGCCAAAAAAGCTCCTGTAGCATAGGTCAAGTTGTACAAATCCTCTGTCAAGAGTTCAGACAAAGTGTCACTGGGTTTGAAATGTTAACTTTTTTTCTCTCTGCACAGGTGCTGCCAGAGATGTTGAGTTTCTCCAGCACTTTGCTTTTGTTTCAGATATGGGACCAGTTGGGCCAAACAGCTGCCTGCTTTGCCATACATTCAGCGCAATTCTGTACAATTCACTCAGAAGAAACTGATGATAACACTTACATCAGTTATCATTAAAACTATTGGTATGTTTAACATACTGTCCTGGCTTCTAAAGTTGGAAACCATTCTCTGAATTGTCAATTACATTTCCACAGAATGGCACCCTTAAATATCTTAGGGGTTTTATCTCCAAGACTGACCTCCTATGAAGTCATTTGTAGCAATATCAGAAACTGGTTCAGAAACATTATTTTTGTTCTTATTATTCAGCTATCATAGCCCAAGAACAAGCCTGACCTTTCTGAAATGCCTGATAAACTACTGAAGCCATTAAGACCAACTGAAGGAAATCTATATGCCTTTCTTCCTCTTGGATTTGTAGATCTGCAAAATTTTAACAGATAACTTATTCTGTCATATATTTATGATACTCTCAATCAATAAAACAGCTGTTCACTTGCATATTGTGAAGTCTGTAATATATTTCATCCACTATAATTATAATAGATGACCAAAACATTGTTCCATTTTCGTCATTGTTATTGCAGATTTGCTTTTCCAAGACTGTCACGTTCATCAATAAATTACTGCACTGGTGTGGTGCATGAACTTTCCACAAATGGGCCCCCATATGTCTGTGCAACATCCTACTGGAATGATCGGGGCATTTTCTGGTGTGCAGAGTATACAGCCGGAATATCCAGCATTCCAGTTCAGAAGCATGGAAACTGACTGGGAGTAAGCACTTCTAGAGTGGGAAACCTATGCTGATTAACATAAATCATGTACCTCCTTGCAAGCCTTTTAATGAATAGAAATGCCTTTGCTTTGACTTCGATGGAACTCATCGTGGTAATTTATTTCATTATTCAATGCCTTCCACCTGCTAGCATATGAAAGTGCTAATCACAGAAATATGAACATTTGGATTTTTTTTTGACACCAATATGTATCAGTGGCTGCTCATTGCCAGCTGGATGCCATTCACAGGCGTTTCAATATCCTTGCTGCTTATTAATATAATATGACCTTTAAATCAAAGAGAATAGTGGCAAAATTGCTGCTCACTGGGATGTGGACAATCGTCATTTCTACAGTCAAATGGAGGCTGCAGTTATCAAATAAATTTGCATATCATGTAAATTCATTACAACTAAAACCCCACTGTAATAGAGCAGCCAATCACGAGGGTACCTCAACAAATCAGGAAAAGCTCCAACAACAGAAGTTGGCATTTAGTCACATTTATACATAATCAACTGTGCAGACCGTCCTGTCACATGTATGACTGACACATATTGAAGATAACAAATTGCTTCTGTTGAAAAGAAAACAATTGCTCCTCCGTTTAGAGCTAATATTAACCATCTGAGGTTACAGAAGACACTGCACCCAGAACTGTATTTACAATTCTGCACAGTGACACCAATTCACTCCGTTTCAAGGTCAAACGCTTGAGGTTAATTTTTAGCATCATAAGTGTGATAAACAAACTAAAATAATGTCAGTAATGATTTAAATACAGGCCTGTTCGTTGCACGGTCAAATCTGAAGTTCTTTAGTGTTTCTAAGTGGAAGCCTTTCCTTTGGTAGTTTTTTCTGAAACTACATGTACTGACAGGAGTCTAGTTTTTATTTTTGACAAAAGCTCCAGAGTGATTCAGAGTTGCCACAGTTTAAGCTACACTGTGCAACCATAGACTGACACGCTGTTTTCACTGCACTCTAAGCCTTCATTCATGGTTCACCAAGTTGTAAGATGCAACCAGAGCTGTGTTTAGCACTGCTCTCCTTTCTGCTTTTGTTGCCAAGTGAGGCAAAGCAAGGTAACGCTTACATAATACAATGGCCCTGTTCAGTAAAGCATTGTATTCCCAGTTGTCAAGGACACAAGTTGGGGGGGTGTGTTAAAGAATGACATCCTAGGAAGTAGGAAACTATATTTAAAAGACTTCTGCTGGTCATTTTGTCAACATCAATCCCACATGGCTTGAGATTCAATATAAAAGACTAAATCCAAGTAAAAGATGTTTGAAAAGATAATTTCAATGAAATCTGGAAAGACTTTTTACAAACCAATGCAAGCTAGGGTTAGACAAAGGCCTTGCACTTTATTCAGTTTATGAAGTCTAAACTCTGCATTTTGGACAGTCTGAACTAAACTAAACACCCAACACCAAGATGATGCCTATTTTCTCTGTTCTTTCCAAGCATCAACATATATGGAAGTCATACCATGCTTAGCATGCCTAAAGAACGTTGCATGCGATAACAAAGGCGCAACTACACCAGTTACAGCAGCGTACTCTTGGTTACAACATACTCATTACTATCCTGCCTGCCTCCTGTATTTACACAGCCACTCTTTTAAAATAATGTGTTTAAACTAATAAATTTCAGTCTCTATCTACCTCTTCTGATGCTCCCACTCCCTGACAGAGTCCTCATGAAGGCCTGGTTTGGATATTCCTCCCCAGTAGGTCAGCTATGTACAGGATCTAGGCTAAACTACTGAAATTGCCCCAGATAGTTTACTGTTTATTTGATATAGTGCAATAATTCATCAAAATGACTACGTACAGCATCTGCAATGTGCTTAATAGTTTGCCTTCCAATTTTCACAAACTTACTATAAGGCTACAAGGATCATAATACCAAAGAGAGAATTCAAACTGCTTCCCCTATCACCATCAATACAGAACACAAGAGTCTCACCTGAAGGTTATTCAGTGGCTCCATTTTCATCACTGGCCCAATGGTATTCAGTGGTAAGGAGACCTCAATGCTCTGATTTGGCATCAATGGAGTGTGAATTGGAAGTGGAGTTGTGGGGATCACACCAAAGCTAGAAAAAGAAACAGGTGAATAAGACAGGCCCATATTTTCCCAACGTCCTCTTGTGCTCGAGATACTCCGTATTTAGTGGAACACTGCTGAGAAGTCAACCTCACTAGTTAGGTTGCGTTTGGATGAGAACAAAAGCCCACACCCACTCAGAGATCATTAGCACTTGCCTCTGAGGTATCAAATAAGCTACAGGTAACATCTCTCAATTGATTGGATACATAATCACCACCAGACTGGTGGATCTGTTAACCAGCTGCACCAGACTGGTAGAACTGCTACCCACCTGCAAATCTCTCTAATTTCTCTTTTGACACCATTACTGAACCAATACTGGCTAGAATGGAAAGTTAGGCTCAAGCGAATCTTTGAGTAATTCTTAAAGCTCTCTCTTTCTAATCAGAAATAAAATATCTGGCTAATTTCTTATCACAGCACTGTCTTGAAGCAATGACATTCCAAGAAGTTGAAACCTATTTAAAAGCCTTTTGCTGGTCATTTCTGTCAACGTCAATGGTATGTCCGCTTGCTTTACAGCTTAGGTCTGCCTCCTGAACCTAGAGATTCCCAGGAAATCATGAAATGAAGGCACGGTAGGGAACAAACAGTCTAAGTAAATTAGATTTTTTGGTTTTTCTGGTAAAGGTAGTGTGTACTGTCTCTTCTTCCCCCCTCCTCATCTTAAAAAAAGTGTGTTCTTGGCAGTGAGACTCAGATTTGACAAAGTGGTCAACACAATCCGACAATGGGATGGAGAGATGTCACAGGTCACACTTCATTTAAGAACCAATGCAGATAAACAAAACTCAGGATCTACAAACGTGAAGGAAAACATTAAATAAGACTACCAAGGGATTAATCTCAGCATTGTGTCTGTGAGAAGCCTTATTTGACGGATGGTTGTTTAGATAGTTGAACAGATGATGAAGGAAGAGGAGGATTCAAACTAATGGCCCAATGGGATGACTTTGAGACAGAAATGAAGGATGCACAATTTAAACGGCCTTCACATAAACTGAGGAAGCACATTCATTTGGGATAAGGGAATTGAGGAGCATTTCATCAAGGAAAGCAGATAAGGAGAAAGTACAGTTTAAACTATTTTATTAGGAAAGATAGTTGCCAATACAGAAAAGGATGGAAAAGAATAATCCAAGGTGCGCTTATATACTGGTAGGAGCATAAGAAATAAAGTGCAGTATTGTGGTTGAACTAAGACAGTTTGGTAAAAACAATGACTGCAGATGCTGGAAACCAGATTCTGGATTAGTGGTGCTGGAAGAGCACAGCAGTTCAGGCAGCATCCAAATTGCAGCACCACTAATCCAGAGATTTCGCTGCACTTTGGATGCTGCCTGAACTGCTGTGCTCTTCCAGCACCACTGATCCAGAATAAGACACAGGTTGGTTTAGTGAGATAGGCAAGGAGACAATCAAAGGGGGAACAAATCTTTCATGCTATGTTGTGTCGAGGATCGATGCAGTGATTAATGTAGGAGGGAAGGTGAATACATGGTTAAGCGGAAGAAAATAGGAATGGACAGAGTATCACTTTGATTGCATCTGAAGGACAGGAATAGAAAAGGAGGGTATCTCTAGATGGGCACTGAATAAAGTAATATGCTGGATGCACTGCTGATTGAGGTTAGAGAAGAGATGAACAATGTCTTTCTTGTAACCATAAGAGACTTGTGGTCTTCCTGACACAGACTAGGACTTAATAGTGGAGAAGAGAGAATAGTAAAGAGAGTTTACCAAAGTACTTAAAACTCTTAAGAAATTTAGAGAATCCACAGAAGCAGGCAATACTGAATCGGTTCCTATTGGATAGGGTCAAGTGAATTCACGGTAGGTAATGATTGGGATTATGACAGTTTTTTTGAGGGAATTAAATTTTGCGCAAGCTAAGAACATAGCAAAAACTACTTAAAAAGGAAGGTTTTAACAAGATATTGATTATTACAGGGGTTGGTTATCTCAGGGTTGGGGAGAATGGGGGAAGCAAAGATGAAGTCAACTGAGGAGGAAAGAGGCATTAGGGAAAAAAGACATGGGGAACTGTAAAACCTTCAGAGGAAGAAAAAAAACAAGAGGGAGATAGAAAAAATGAAAAGGTAGAAAATACAAAATTAATTCTGCTCAAATTTAACCAAAAAGGCATGAAGAAATTCAGAATGTGAACAATGCAAGGGCCTTGTATTAATTATCACTAGTTACAAGATGAAAGACAGGCAGTGACAAAATTATTAGATCATGTTTTGACTATTTTCTCTGCTGGGCTAGTGATAATGGGAGAACAGATAGCTGAGCTGAGAACGCAGTATGACAGAAGCTCTCAGTATCACGGGAAGAGCTATTGCAGAAAGGTTAGAGCATTTAGGTAAACAAAGCTCTGGAAATTAAACTGATCATTTCAACTGCAAGATGTGACTGGAACTGGCAAATTGATGATAAATCCATTCACAAATGTTACAAAATTTATTGGGTTGAAGTTGCATCCTGATCATTTGTAAAGTAATGTATATAAAACATCTTCAAACAAAAAGGGGACAGAAGGAACAGATTTGTGAAACTTGCATCCATTGACAGAAGCAGGTTTGATACTTTGATGAAGGGTAGCGCAAGGGACCATCTGAAAGTGCAGCATGTAATTACACAGTGCTGGACAAAAATTAATTCAGAATGAAATATCTCCAGTGAAACGGATTTCTTGAAGGTCTTAAATTTGATATCTGTAACCGAAGTCGTGGTTGTTAACGATCCACATTTCAGAAAAGCATTGGACAATGTCCCATACAGCATGTTGATGCACTGGGTATATGAGAGAAGAGATGGTTTAATGTTGGACCAATGTCCAAATGGAAAGTAGACAACAAAGGGTGACATAGAACAGGAAGGTATGAGCGAAAACAAGTTCTCGTGGTGTCCACAGGGATCAGCGTTATACCCATTAATTATTAACATTTCTAAAATTGATTTAGAGTAAAGAATACTGACATGTGTGTCTAAAGTAAATTACTCTGGGTTGGGTGCAATGATCAATGTGAAATAATCTGAAAGGAGCCCACACAGGTTAGCATAGGATGGAAAGGAAGGAGATGAAATGCAATATAGTTCAGTGTAAAGGCACGAAACTATGTTATTGAGAGAATGTGGAGTGGACATTTTATGGTAACACACGAGACAATATTGTTCACTAGATAACAGAGACAAGATATCAAATAAAATGGACAGCAAAAAGTGAGACTCTCATATCAAAGGCACCACGTTTGAAGTTGCAACAGGCATTGTTGAGATTTGGAAAAGCGAAAGGCTTTGGATAGAAGCAAAAACAGAGAATGCTGGGAAATCTCAGCAGATCAGGCAGGATCTGTGGAGAATGAAAAAGAGTTAACATGTCAGATCAAGAGGTTGTCTGTATGGAGTACTGGATCTGGAATTATAAGATAAGTTAAAGCTAAGGTGACAAAGGAGATAGGAAATTCATACAACAGTTTTTGAGAGTGCAGTGCAATTTGTAGAATTGTTCACCAACAGATTACTGGGACAGAAAATGATGGCAGGTTATTTAAACAAAAAACTGGGCAAACTCCTATTGGTAAAGGAATTAGTGAGCAATTTGCACGACAATTGAAATAAGAAAGCCAATAGCAAATTTGAACGAGTAAGCAGAGTAGATCCAAAATATTCTTTGTTAGGTGCTTTCACAGGCAATCTCTGGTATAAACATTACTGGCTATTATTCATGTATAACCATAGACTTGGAAATATGGAAAATTGTTTGACTGCTCTGGTGGACGGTATTCTAACAGGTGACCAGCATCAATTTTATATTTCCCTAAACTCTTCCCATCGAAGCTAATTACAGCTCTCCTACCAATTCCTAAACCAAGTTTACCAAAGCGAATTGTAGTTCTATCAATGCTCAAATCAGGTTTATCAAAACTAATGATAGTTTGCCTGTTCAGTCTTCATAGTGGATTCATCAAACTCATTATAGTTATCTAACCTTCCCACAAATGAAGGATTGAAACTGGGATATTCTTGGCTGTGGAACTATTCATATCTGAATCAATCATGGGGGTCGGCCCCCATTATTCTATATAGACAACCCCTTTTATCTTAATATTTTCATGAATAAAACCACCAGCAAATGAACAACCAACATAAACAAGGATTTCCACTGAAACAGCTCAGTTTTAAAGCTACTTTCAGACAATATTTGTTCAGTAATATTTATTTTGCTGAAAAAAATCCGCAGTCAAAGGAACCATATTAAGAACATTCAGTCATATCAAAGTTGATTTAGTCATCCATGAGAGATTTAACATATTTAGATTTGTCACAATTATTAATTTAACATTAATTTCTTTGAAACTTTAAGTTGCTATGCTCCTTAGGCAGCAGCAATCTGCAGCAAATGTTATTGGAGGAGTAATGAGGCTGCTCCCAGGCATAACTATTCTGGCAGTGACTAACATAAGTATCCAAACTAAAATGGTTCAATTGTCTGAAGTAAGACATATTGCAAAAAAAATCAGTCTTTGACTTATGACCACTAAGAGACTCTTCTTTTGAAGTGTTCAACATTCAGTTGTTACCACAGTGTCATTGTGCAATGCTAAAACATGGAGAACAGAATGGGCTGATGGTCACTCCTGGGATTGGATCACTGCTCTCAAATAGGTCAGGAGGAGGAGTACTGCAATTGGTGTAACACTGAGGGTGATGGAAGAGTGGAAGTCCAGTCATACTTTCATCAGGAAGAGAGATTAGTTGCCACATTGTTAAAAATGAGGTACTGTAGATCAATTCACATATTGGCCATTGTGTACTTTCCTAGTTTATAAAATAATTCAAAAACCTCAAGTTAAACCTTGGCTGGATATAAGTACATGCTGGACTTTTTCCAAAATGTTAGAAATGTATATGCTTAAGGTGGGGAGATGAGAATTTACACTCAACATTTGTCATCCTTAGGTCAATGGCAGCATGCTCCGAGTTGGAAGACTTGATTGAGGTATACAAGCAGGATAACCTAAGCTAAAACAAAAAAAACGAAATAACTGCAGATGCTGGAAGTCAGAAACAAAAACAGAAAATGCTGGAAAAACTCAGTGGGTCTGGCAGCATCTGTGGAGAGAAAGCAGAGTTAATATTTCGGGTCCAGTCTAGTAGTGAGAGAGTACCGTACTCGTAGAGGGGCCGCTTTTTAATGTGAACAACAAATTAAACCAAAGGCACATCAGCTCATTTGAACAGAAAAAGTCTCTTAACATTATTTTGAACAAGGGAAGGGGTGTACACCCTGGCATCCTGGTTAATAGTCATTCCTCAATCAAAAACATAGCACTTTTTGTATCACATTGCAGTTTATGAGAATTTCTATGTGCAAAGGGGCTGCCATGCTTTTTATATTACAAAATTATAACTTTTTAAAAGCATTTAATTAACAATAATGCGTTTGGAGTGTCTGAAACGCTCGAAAGAGGCATTATAAATCAAAGTCCTATTCCTTCTATCTTGAAAAAGGTTGAGATAGGTTTAAAAAATGATTCTGAGCTCAATGATCGCCGACGCACTTGACAGATGAAGTTTCCCACTGTCCTTGATCTACTTGCCTTGTAATATCAATCTGAACTGTCATGGGAGTAACTCCATCAAGTGCTCAAACAGGATTCACCAGCTTTGATTTTGATGAACAGCAGAAACTGCTTTGCAACAATGTTTAACAAGAATCTAACTGCACCTTAAAACTTTGAAATATTTGGTTTTAAGTGCTCAATTGACATCAAAGACAGGCTTAGATGGACATCAATGTCTCCAGCTTTGTAAATCTTGAGTGCAGATCAGGCTAGCATCAGTCCCGAGTACTTAGAGCATTGAATCCCTACAGTGTGGAAAAAGGCCATATGGTCCAACAAGTCCACACCAACCTTTCAAAGAGTAACACACAGAGTACCATTCCCCTGCTCTATATTTACCCCTGACTAATGCACTTAACGTACACATCCCTGAACACTACGGGCAATTTAACATAACCAATTCATCTAACCTGCACATCTTTGGATTGTGGGAGGAAACTGGAGCACCTAGAGGAAACCCACGCAGACACAGGGAGAATGTGCAAACCCCACACAGACAGTTACACAAGGCTGGAATCGAATCCAGGTTCCTGGCATTGTGAGGTAACTATTGAGCCACCATACCACCCAACCACTTTGCTGGCATCAAGCTTAGAATTAAATAGCTCTCAGCTTTACATTGTCATTTTCACTCAAATCAGAAGATACAGGGACCAAACCTTATTGGACAGTTGCCATAAGGAGAGAGTGGAGCTCTGGTTCCAGATTGTGACATCTGCAGATCTTGCTTCCAGTGAATAAGATAACTTGGGATTCAGCACCAACCCTCACTCTGCAGATAGTTCAGTATAGGAGTTGAGGGAGTCCATAAAACACAATCCTTTTACAGGACAAGCACCAAGTTGACAAAGTTAAAAAGCTAGTCACAGCGATGGAAGAAGTGTTTGATATCACAACTCTGCAGCCTGAAAACACTTCCACTATTGTGTACTATTCGCCAAGGAAGAGCATGGAAACATGAAAACAAAAACCATTTTAAGAAACAACCGCGTTTTCAAAAAAAAATTGCTATCATGGCAGCACCAAATCAGTCACAAAACCAAATATTGCAGACACTAGAAATCTGAAAGAAAGAGAAAATTCTGAAGATATTTCTCAGGTCTGGAAGCATTTGAGGAGATAACCAGAGTTAACATTTCAAGTTTGAGTAAAAAATGAGGTCTGCAGATGCTGGAGATCACAGCTGCAAATGTGTTGCTGGTCAAAGCACAGCAGGCCAGGCAGCATCTCAGGAATAGAGAATTCGACGTTTCGAGCATAAGCCCTTCATCAGGACCTGCCATGGAGTCTGAAATGTTTAACTCTGTTTCTCTTCCACAGACGCTGTCAGAACTGAGTACTTCCAGCACTGTTAGTATCTTTCCAATTCTGATATTGGCAAGAAATAGCATTTCAATATAAATTCAGATCAATTGAACATTCTGTTAATTACAATTTGTGTGTGCATTTAAACAGATAGCTATTTTAACATCTGTTAAAATTAAATCCACACAATTGAAATCTTTGAAGATCCTTGACTTGCAGTAAATGGTATGTCTATTCAAATAGCGGCCAGTCGTATCGGAAAGCACTCAGCCCGGAACAAAACTAACGTTAAGTGTCAAACTGCATTTTAGTATCTAAATAGTCTGTGACAAGTGGTAGTCACAGACAGATCATGCAAGAGAAATGGGACAGCTTATGATTTTACTAACACTCTAAGGACAGAATCCATGAAGTCAGGCAGAACACTATGGACAGGGTACCGTCAAATGTCAGCTCATCCGACCAATGGAAAAATTCTGCTTTTTCTTCAGTGTCCACGGATTCAAAATTGATAAATCAGTCAGCAATCAATCACAAACCAAAAGTGGATGAACTAAACTGAGATCTTTAATCAAATGATAAAAGACAGGCTTTAAAGATCAAATCCCATTGCATTAGTCTAACTGAAATAGATAGTCTGTAGTCTAAACCTCATTTTTTGCATTTAAAAAATAAATTCAGATACATTACATACCCTGCAGGGATCTGTGCTGTTGAATGAGATGTATGTTTCCACATACCATTAGATACCTGTCCATGCTTAACTGCATCCTGGAAAGTGACTTGCAAAACCTATCCATAAAATCAACATCACAGTACTGCACAAGCACACCTGAATTTCAGTTACAGCTTGCCGTGAAACTGCAGGGCATTTGAATGTGTTAATATTATCTTTGACCTGATAAGCTCTAATGGCTTTTTTTTGTAAACGCTTAACTAAAGTAAAACAAACCCAGAAAGGCCTGAGGGGATGATAGGAATGATCGAGCTGCGTGAAGGATGGCCATCATTTCAAGAGCGATGACCACAGGAGACAAACAACCTTTCATTCGGATGTCCCTCGCACAATGCAGCACCATGTCAAAATGATAAACATTTAGGAGTTCTACCAGAGAGGTTCTCTGCTGGTAAAAGAGTTCCATAAAAGACACATATTAAACACAGAGTCATAGAGACAGCATGGAAAAAGAACCTTCAGTCCAACTCATCCATGCCGACCAGATATCCTAAATTTACTTGGCCCCATTTGCCAGCAATTGGCCCATATCCTGTGCGCTTAACAGCTGGAAACATAACTGGCTTAATGGCAGGAGACAGAGAATGGTGGTGGAAGATTGCTTGTATGGGCAACCCTCCACCACCACCCCCGGTCTTCTACTTTTGAGCCAATTCTGTACCCAAATGGCGAGTTCTTCCTGTATTCCATGAGATCTAACTATGCTCACCAGTCTCCCATGGGGAACCTTGCCAAACACCTTACTGAACTCCATACAGATCACAACTACCGCTCTACCCTCATCAATCCTCTTTGTTACTTCTTCAAAAAACTTGATTAAGCTTGTGAGACATGATTTCCCGCACATAAAGCCATGTTGACGATCCCTAATCAGTCCGTCTTTCCAAATACATTTACATCCTGTCCCTCAGGATTCCCTACAACACTTTGCTTACACCGATGTCAGGCTCAATGGTCTATAGTTCCCTGGCTTGTCCTTACCGCCCTTCTTAAACACTGACACCACATTAGCCAACCTCCAGTCTTCTAGCACCTCACCTGTGACTATTGATGATACAAATATCTCAGCGAGGAGCCCAGCAATCACTTCCCAAGCTTCCCACAGAGGTCTAGGGTACACCTGATTATGTTCTTGGGATTTATCTACTTTTATATGTTTCAAGACATCCAGCACTTGCTCCTCTGTAATATGAACATTTTTCAAGGTGTCACTATCTATTTCCCTACATTCTATATCTTCCATGTCCCTGACCCGTGGACACAGCCTTAGAATTAGAGGAGGTCAATTCAGAACAGAAATGCGGAGACATTTCTTCAGCCAGAGGGTGGTGGGCCTGTGGAATTCATTGCCACGGAGTGCAGTGGAGGCCGGGACGCTAAATGTCTTCAAGGCCGAGATTGATAGATTCTTGTTGTCTCAAGGAATTAAGGGCTACGGGGAGAACGCTGGTAAGTGGAGTTGAAATGCCAATCAGCCATGATTGAATGGCGGAGTGGACTCGATGGGCCGAATGGCCTTACTTCCACTCCTATGTCTTATGGTCTTACCACAGTAAACACTGATGCAAAATACTCATTTAGTATCTCCCCCATCTCCTGTGACTCCACACAAAGGCTGCCCTGCTGATCTTTGAGTGGCCATATTTTCTTCCTAGGTATCCTTTTGTCCTTAATATATTTGTAAAAACCCTTTGGATTTTCCTTAGTCTGTTTGCCAAAGCTATCCCATGTCCCGATTTTGCCCTCCTGATTTCCCTCTTAAGTATACTCACACTGCCTTTATACTCTTCTAAGCATTCATTACATCTATCCCACTAGTCACTGCCTGCCACTCAGGTAGACGCATCCATTCCTACTTTTTAGTTTCTATCTGCCAACCAGTTCTCTATCCATGTCAGTACACTACCCCAATCCTATGAGCTTTAATATGTATACATTGAACTCAGAATGGTAACTCTGCTTTCCTCTCCACAGATGCTGCCCGACCTGTTGAGTTTCTCCAGCATTTTCCTTTATATTTCAGATTTCCAACACCCACAGTATTTTACTTTTAGATCTTGTAACACCTTGTACTTAAACATATCATTAGAACATTTTTGGTGTCCCTTTTCTGCTTATATTCTTTGTCCACTGGGGAAGTAGAACAGATTAGACTAAACTCACTCTCAACACAATGTCTCAAGTAACATCCGTATATTTGATCTCTAGTAAGCCTGAACTGGAAAGTGTTAGAATTGAATTCCAGGCTTCCACTGATTTGGACGTTGTAGCGGTAAGGACAGTGAAACTGACAGCCTTCAGCATTACTGGTTTGAAACTGACAGCAATTTCTTCAGTGCACAGCTTCAGTTATACACCAAAATCTAGAATTTTCTGTTACACTATTTGCTAAGTTCCAGTGAACGATGACCAAGTAGGAATTACTGAACGAAAAGGAATTTGCACTTTTATCATTAGTTTCAACTCAAAATCCCTCGAAAATGTTTTACTTTATTAATTGAGGTGTCACAGGATTTTTAAATGGCACACAGAGTAAGTACCTACTGAAAAGCCTTTTGTGGTCCATGAAAATTAATTTCATATTATGTAGATATGCTCATACATTATGACAAAAAAATCACCCAAAAGTACACTCTTGAATGTTTGCTTTTTCAGATTTCATGTTAATTCCATGACTATGTCCCATTCATTTCATTCCCTGCAAAATTATACAAGTGAAACTTTTAGTCCATTTTACATAACACTTTCCTGCCGGTGAGGATACTTCACTACGATTGGCTACCTTACCCTGTTCGATAATATCACTATTGAGGGACACTGAACAGATCCTTTTGACTTGGCATGAGATTAATAGACTAGACTATTAATCCAGAGACTCAGGTCCAGAGTCTGGGGAGTCTGGGTTCAAATCCTGTCATAGCAGATGGTGGGAATTGAATTTTAAGACATCTGGAATTAAGAGTCTAATGACAACCATGAAGCCATTGTTGATTGATTATCAGAAAAAAATCCTGTTAAATGTGTAACTTAGGAAAGAAAACGGCCATCCTTACCTGATCTTGCTTATTTGTGACGCCAGCCACACACTGAGTTAATCAATGTTCGTCACAGGAAGGTCACGCATAACAAATCTAGTTGAATTTTTGAGAAGGCAACCAAAGTGTTTAGATGAGGGTAGGCCAGTTGATGGGGTTTACATGGATTCTAGGAAGGCTTTTGATAAGGTCCCACATGGGAGACTGATAAAGATGACAAAAGCACAAAGGATCCAGGATAACTTGGCAAGTTGGATCCAAAGTTTGCTTAGTGACAGGAGACAGAGGGCAGTGGTAGACCTATACGTGTGACTGGAGCCCGGTGTTCCACAGGGATCAGTTCTTGGTCCCTTATTGTTTGTGACATTCAATAATGATATATATACGAAGGTGGGAGGGATGATAAGCAAGTTTGCAGAATGCACAAAGATTGACGGGGTGGCTGACAGTGAGAAGGAAGGTGTTAGTTTACAGGAGGTTATAGATGGATTGGTCTGACGGGGCAGATCAGTGGTAGATGGAATTTAACCCTGATAAATGTGAGTCAATGCACTTTGGAAGGAGGAACAAGACAAGGGAGTACTTGGCAAGACCCTGGAAGCTCAGGGGAAGAGGGGGATCTGGGGGTGATTGTACATGAATCCCTGAAGGTGGCAGGATAAATGAATAGGGTAGTTAAGGTACGTGGGACATTTGTCTTTATCAGTTAAGGGTGTAGATTATAAGAGCAGGTCGCCATGTTGGAGCTGTACAGTACTTAACTTAGGCCACAATGGAGTACTGTATGCAGCTCCAGTCAACACACTATCAGAATGATGTGATTGCACCAGAAGGGTTGTAAAGGAGATTTACCAGGATGTTGCCCGAGATGAAGCATTCCAGCTACGAAGAGAAGCTTCACTGATTCCCGCCTCGGCCCCCTCCCTGTGTCTGCATGGATTTCCTCCCACAGTCCAAAGATGGGCAGATCAGGAGAATTGGCCATGCTAAATTGCCCATAGTGTTAGGTCCATTCATCAGGGGTAATTGTAGGGTAATAAGGTAGGGGAATGGGTCTGGGTGGGTTACTCTTTGGAGGGTGGACTTGTTGGGCCAAGTGGCCTGTTTCCATACTGTAGGGAATCTAATCTAATGGTTAGCCTGGGCTATTTTCTTCAGAGTAGAGAGATTAAGGGGTATCTGATGGTGATGTACAAAATTATGAGGGGGGGGGCATACACAGGGTCAGTAGAAAGCAGCAGTTTCCCTAAGTAGACGGTCAAAACAAAAAGGTGCAATTTTTAAGTGAAAGGCAGGAGATTTACAGGGGATTCGAGGAAAAGTTTTGTCACTGAGGATGGTGGAGGTCTGGAATTCACTGTCTGGGAGGGTAGCTAAGGCAGGAGACCTCACAAACTTTAAAAGGTAGTTGGATGTGCATGTGAGGTGTCATAACATTCAAAGCTATGGGTCTAATGCAGGGAAGTAGGACATTTTTAAGTGCTAGTATGCTACTGGCCGTACAGGCTTGATGGGCCAAAGAGCCTCTTCTGTGCCGAATGATTCCATCAATGTGGTTAACTTGGAACTGCCTTCTGGGCAATTAAGAATGGGCACCAAAATGCTGGCTTGGCCAGCAACACTCTCATCCCGTGAATGGATTTTTAAAAATCCAGGACATTAACTCTGCTACGTTAGGGGTATTAATTGTAAAGCCCTTAGACCGGAGACGGTCAGCAAACTCAGCACAGAATTACTGTCATCCAGGTCTATCCAATTAAGTATGAAGACGACAATATATTATAGTTTCACATTGTATAAATTAAGAAATCATATTAGTTTGCAAGAAGCAAAGTGGATTTTTGTAACTTCCCCTTGCTTAACTCTAACTCTTCCGAAAATAATCACTGCTCAGTCACCTCTGGCCTTCTGAATTATTTACACACTTAAGACATTCCAATGTAAATTAGGGGACTACCTATAGTCATTTATGACAAATGCAGCATTCCTAAAAATGACTAGTAACATAGACACCGGCAGCTGATGTAGAATAAATGTTTTTACAGGCAAGAAGGTACAAGGTTTGGTTTGAGGCATGTTTCTTACTAGCTGATTTTGGCCAGGACTGTATTTCAGAAACAGCTCTTGTGTTCAGTTCACCAGCCAATGGGAGGCTGCAGTCTGCCAAATCCCCAATTCTTGGTTGCTATTCAGAGGTCTCTATTGGCAAGTGTGCACAGGAATAATGGGTGAGGACTGGGCTAGTAACACCCAACATGGAACAAGGCTGATCAATCAATCTTTTGGCCCACATTTGAAGAATGATGCTGTAAAAAATATGCCAGAGCGTGGTCATTGCGGCAGATAACCATCCTCGACAGTCAAGGGAGAAAAAAAACAACCAAAAGGAAAGAAAACAGATTATTTTTCCAATAACTAAATGATTCTTCATTCTTACCTATTCTTATTGAACTGAATGGCAAAGTCAACCATGTGCTGTAGAGCCTTGTTTGTGAAGTTCATTTCCATGTAAATGTGACCCTGCCGTCGGGAAAAGGTGCCAGCAATCTCCAAACCTTTCGCTTTCACTGCAGGTAACCATACCTGGAAAAGAAAGGAGCATTAGCTGCCACTTAAGGACAGTGAGGGTGCTAAATCGAGTTTATCAAACACAATATTCTTGTTCTCCTCCATTCCCATTAAGCATGATTGGCGTGTCTATACCAAAAATAGCATTATTGTGCCCACCTTTCAACCATGTGATTAGATTACTTACAGTGTGGAAACAGGCCCTTCGGCCCAACAAGTCCACACCGACCCGCCGAAGCGCAACCCACCCATACCCCTACATTTACCCCTTACCTAACACTACGGGCAATTTAGCATGGCCAATTCACCTGACCCGCACATCTTTGGACTGTGGGAGGAAACCGGAGCACCCGGAGGAAACCCACGCAGACACGGGGAGAACGTGCAATGTATTACTTTTAAAGTTAAAAATCACTCAACACCAAATTATAGTCCAACAGATTTAATTGGAAGCAGTAGCTGAAGACAACCACCTGATGAAGGAGCAGCGCTTCTAGTGCTTCCAATTAAACCTGTTGGACTATAACCTGGTGTTGTGTGATTTTTAACTTTGTCCATCCCAGTCCAACACCGGCATCTCCAAATCATGACTACTTTTAAAGAGATCACCGGGATAAATTTTGAACTTTAAATTACAAATCTGTTTTAAATTTCTATTCACAATTTTAGGTTTATAATACCATAAGATATAGAAGCAGAAATTAGGCCTTTCGGCCCATCAAGTCTGCTCCGTCATTCAATCCAGGCTAATAGGTTTTTCAACCCCATTTCTCATTTTCTCCCCGTAACCTTCGATCCCCATGGCAATCAAGAACATATCGATCTCTGTTTTAAATATACTCAATGAATTGTGTTGTCCACTTAAGAACGATTTTGTCGACTTGGATGTTACTTAGATCACAAGAACAAAGAAAATTTACAGCCCAGGAACAGGCCCTTCAGCCCTCTAAGCCTGAGCCGATCCAAATCTACTGTCTAAACCTGTCACCCAATTCCTAAGCATCTGTATCCCTCTGCTCCCCACCTACTCATGCACCTGCCCAGACGCATCTTAAATGAACCTACTGTGCCTGCCTCTACACCTTTGCTGCCAACGCGTTCCAGACACCTACCACCCTCTGCATAAAGTACTTGTCGTGTGTATCCCCTTTAAAATTTTCACCTCTCACCTTGAAAGCGTGACCTCTCGTTATTGAATCCTTCACCCTGGGAAAAAGCTTGTCTCTGTCCACCCTGTCTATATCCTTCATGATTTTGTAAACCTCAATCAGATCCCTACTCAATCTCCTTTCTTTAAATGAAAACAATCCTAACCTACTCAACCTCTCTTCATAGCTAGCACCTTCCATACCAGGCAACATCCTCGTAAACCTTCTCTGCACCCTCTCCAAAGCATCCACATCCTTTGGTAATGTGGCCACCAGATCTGTACAGAGTATTCTCTGAATGCGGCAGAACCAACGTCGTGTACAATATTAACATGACCTGCCAGCACTTATACTCAATACCCCGTCCAATAAAGGCAAGCATACCATACTCTGTCCACCTGTGCAGCAACCTTCAGTGTACAATGGACCTAAACTCCCAGATCTCTCTGCTCATCAAGACTCTTCTGCTCACTGTATAATTTGCTCTAGAATTAGACTTGCCGAAATGCATCACCCCACATTTGCCTGGATTGAACTCCATCTGCCACCTCTCCGCCCAACTCTCCAGACTATCTATATTCTTCTGCATTCTTTGACAGTCTCTTATGCTTTCTGTTACTCCACCAATCTTCATGTCATCTGCAAATTTGCTGATCATACCAACAGTGCCATTTATGTATATTACAAACAACAGTGGCCCCAGCACTGACCCCTGTGGATACCACTGGTCACCTTTCTCCATTTCAAGAAACTCCCTTCAACTACTACTCTCTGTCTCCTGTTGCTGCTCAACCAGTTCTTTATCCACCTAGCTAGGACACCCTGAACACCATGTGACTTCACCTTCTCTATTTGTTTACCATGGCGAACCTTACCAAATGCCTTACTAAAGTCCATGTATACATCATAAACAGCCCTTCCTTCATCTATCAACTTGGTCACTTCCTCAAAGAACTCTATTAAGTTGGTAAGGCACAATCTCCCCCACACAAAACCATGTTACCTATCACAGATAAGCCCATTCTTTTTTAAATATAAATAGATCCTATCCCTCAGTACCTTCTCCCACCATCAGGCTCACTGGTCTGTCGTTAGTCAGAATATCCCTATTACCCTTCTTGTGCAGGGGGACAACATGAGCAACCCTCCAGTCCTCCAGCACCTCACTGGTGTTTGAGGATACCACAAAGATATCTGTCAGGGCCCTAGCTATTTCCTCTCTCGCCTCCCTCAGCAACCTGGGATAGATCCCATCCGATCCTGGGGATTTGTCCTCTAGCATACCAAATACATCTTCCCTACTTATGACAACATGATCCAGACTAATTAAACTTCTATCTCTAATCTAAACATTCATCATATTCCTCTCCTCAGTGAACACCGATGCAAAGTAATCATTCAGAATCTCATCCATTCTCTCAGGTTCGACACACAGCCTTCCTTCATTATCCTTTAGTGGACCAATCCTTTCTCTAGTTACTTGCTTGCTTCTTATATAAGAATAAAAGGTTTTGGGATTCTCCTTAATTCTGCTCGCTAAAGCTATTTCATTACCCCTTTTAGCCCGCTTGATTCTTCGTTTAAGACTGGTCCTACTCTTCCAATATTCCTCCAGGGCCCATTCTGTTCTTAGCTGCCCGGACCTTATGTATGCTTTCCTCTTCCTCTTGGCTAGTTGTACAATTTCTGCTGTCATCCACTGTTCACTAATCTTGCCTTTCCTACCCTTTGCTTTCAACAGGACATGCACTATCTTTGAAAGCCTCTCACATATCAAATGTGGACTTCCCTTCAAATAGCTGTGTCCAATACACATTTCCCAGCTCCTGTCTAATTTTGATATAATTGGCCTTGGCCCAGTTGAGCACTCTTCCCTTAGGACCACTCTCATCTTTGTCTACAAGCATTGTAAAACTTACAGAATTGTGGTCCCCGTTCCCAAAGAAATTGCCCACTGCAACCTCTACCACCTGGCCTGGATCATTCCCCAATACCAGGTCCAATATGGCCCCTTTCCTCATCAGGCTATTGACATACTGCTCTAGAAAACCCGCCTGGGTGCTTTTTACAAATTCTATCCCATCCAGACCTCTGATGTTAAATGTATCCCAGTCAATGTTGGGAAATTTAAAATCTCCCATCACCACTACCCTATTGCCTCTACATCTTTCCATAGCTGAATACTGAATATTGTACAATTTACAAACTATGTAGTGGGGCAAGTACATATTAATCATATTTTCTCATTCCCATAGCAACTATCATCATGAAACGGTAGAAAGAGCCTTCCAAATTGTGCTCAATTATCCAGTTAATCCAGGCGATGGATTTATACTCATGGCAATGGGTTGAAAATGAACTGAAGTTATGGCGCTTAACAGATGTCTGGACTCAATTGTCTTTTAGCCATTTAAGGTGAAAGACTTGCATTTATATAAAGTCTTTTGCATCCTTAGGAGGTTCCAAAGTGATCTGCATCCAGTGAACTAGTTCTGAAATATTATCACTAAGCTCATGCTCAACAAAGTCCCAGAGAAAAAAAAATTGATTTTTGTGGTGTTTATTGAAAGATAAATATTGGACAGAAATTCAGAACTCTCCTGGCTCTTCATCTAACAGTGTCAAGGTATTAGTGTAGTCACAATCACCCGAAAGGTTTAATTTTTTATCTGAAAGGTTCCATCTCAGTTGGGGCAACATGATGGTGTCAGCTAAAATTTTCTGTTTAACTTGCTACAGTAAGGCATAAACTCACAAGTGTATGATCCTGGGAAGGTTACATTGTTTTAGTCGCTGCTCAGTGACAGTGGGAATTTGAGAAAAATGTCTCCTCTACTTCAAAAATGACATTAGCCATCTTATCTATCCTTGCCACTTAAAACAAAGAGGCAACAAGTTGTTTTCATTGACTAAAGGGATGTGGGATTGCTGACTGGCCCAGCATTTATTGCCTGTCTCCGGTTGCCCTTGAGAAAACGGTGTTGAGCTGCCTCCTTGACCTACTGCAGGCCCTGTGCTGTAGGCATACCCACACTATTAGAGAGGGAATTCCAGGATTTTGACCCAGCGACAGTGAAAGAATCTATACATTTCCAAGTCCTGATGAAGGGCTTATGCCCAACAACGTCAGTTCTCCTGCTCCTTGGATGCTGCCTGACCGGCTGTGTTTTTCCAGTGCCATACTCTTCAACGCTGATCTCCAGCATCTGCAGTCCTCACGTTCTCCCGATACACTTCCAAGTCAGGATAATGAGTGGCTTGGAGGGGAACTCGAAGATGGCTTTCCCATGTATCTACTTCCATTGTTGCTCTACGTGGAAGTGGTCAGGGTTTGGAAGGTGGTATCCAAGGAGCCTCGGTGAATTTCTGCAGTGCAACTTGTAGATAGCACACACTACCACTCCTGCGCATCAGCAGAGGTGGGAACAGATGTTTGTGGATGTGGTACCAATCAAGTGTGCTGTTTTGTCCTGGATAGCATAAAGCTGGAGTGTTTTTGGAGCTGCATCTATCCAAACAAGTGGGGAGTGTTCCTTCACTCTCCTGATTATACCTGATAGATGGTGCACAGGCTTTGGAGAGTCCAGAGGTGAATACTTTAGTGCAGGATTCCTACATTGGTTAGGCCACTTTTGGAATATTGCGTGCAATTCTTGTCTCCTTCCTATCAGAAGTTATGAAACTTGAAAGGGTTCAGAAAAGATTTACAAGGATGTTACAGGGTTGGAGGTTTTAAGCTATAAAGAGAGGCTGAATAGGCTGGGGCTGTTTTCCTGGAGTGTCAGAGGCCTAGGAGTGACCTTATAAAATCATGAGGGGCATAGATAGGACAAATAAACATGGCCTTATCCCTGGGACAGGGGAGCCCAGAACTAGATGGCATTGGTTCACGGTGAGAAAGGCTAGGTATAAAAGAGACCTAAGGGGCAACGTTTCCATGCATATGGTGGTGCATGCATGGAATGAGCTTCCAGTGGAAGTAGAGTAAGCTGGTATAACTGCAGCATTTAAAAGGCATCTAGATGGGTATATGAATAGGAAGGGTCTAGGGGTATAAGGGCCAAGTGCTGGCAAATGGGACTAGTTTAAGTTCGTATATCTGGTTGGCATGGATGAGTTGGACTGAAAAGTCTGTTTCCATGCTGTAAATCTCTATGACTCTAAGTCAGGATGGTGTGTGACTTGGATGGCCAATTTACAGGTGGAGGTATTCCCATGTCATCTACTGCCATCTTTCTAGGTGGTAGGGGTCATGGAATTGGAACAGTGTTTTCAATGGAGCCTTGGTGAGTTCCTGCAGTGCATCCTGTGGATGGGACACATTGCTGCCACTGTGTCGGTGGGAGATGGAGTGCCAATTATGTGGGCTCCTTTGTCCTAAATGGTGTTGAGTTCTCTCGATTGTTATTCAAACTGCACCAGCCTGGCTACCGACCTGAGCCTTGTAGATATGAATGGCCACTGAGGAGATTGCTCGGGTGTTAACTGGAACTGAATCCCTTGCCTGTGACCCATTCCTGTTGCCATCGTATAGAGCAATAATCGCCTGGCTTGGATCGTTACTGCACAAGAACAGCTTGGCTAAGGGCACAGCTAGCTCTGGAGTGTATGTCTTCAGTATCATTGCTGAAATGCTGTCAGGGCGCACTAACTTTGCAGCAACCAGTCCTTCAGTCCTGTCTTGATATCACGTGGAGTATATCAAATTGGTTGAAGACCAGCATCTTTGATACTGGGAATCTCAGGAGGAGGATGAAGTGGATCATTCATATGGCACTTCTGGCTGAAGATACTTAGAAATGCTTCAGCCTCATCGTTTCCACTACTTAGGTCAGGTGCATTAACCAGGGGTAAATGTAGAGTAATGGGAATGGGTTTGGGTGGGACTCTCTTTGGAGGGTTGGTGTGGATTTGTTAGGCCGAAGGGCCTGTTTCCACACTGTAAGGATTCTGTGCTGAGCTGCTCCTTCATTGTGGATGGGGATATTTGAAAAGATTCCAGTTCCTGTTTGTTGCTTAATTATCCACCATTGGATGTTAAAGAAACACAGAACTTACACCTGATCTGTTCATTGAAAGATCACTGTGCCCAGTCTATTGCATGTTTCTTCCAATGTTCAGCATATAAGTAATACTGTGTATTGTTTCACCAGGTTGACGCCTCCTGCCTGGTTCTGCTCCTGACACTTCCTCCTGCACTCTTGAATTAACCTGGATGGAACCTCACCCAGAGTGCTTTTCCCAAGTGAAATTCAACATGGAGTACTGATACATCGGCTGAGGTAGCTTCCTTCCCCTCACCAATGGGATACCAAGGGATTTGATGGGTGTGCAGTCAATGCTGAAGATTCTCAGGGCAACTTGCTTTTGACTGTATACCACTGTGTCACCACCTTTGGTGGACATGTTCTGTGGTGGAATAAGGTATACCCTGGATGGTGATTTGGTCTCTGAAAGCAGGATTTCATGAGTATGGTCATGTCAAGCTTATAGCTGACTACTGAGAGATAACTCTCCAAATCTTAGCACAAGCCCTGATATGGATAATAACAACTTTGTAGCATTGACAAGACTGTCTGTTGATGCTAAGTGGTCCTTCCAAATTGTGGTTTGCTCCAAGTTATTGGTTTGATTGGATTTTAAACGAAGCATTCATGTACAATTTTCTGCATGTGCCGAAATCTTCATTTAACAATGATTGGCTATTTCAAGGACAGTTAAGACTAACCCACTTTGCTATGGGTCTGGAGTCACCAGGCCAGGAAAGGACAGATTTCCTTCCCTAAAAACTCATTAAGTGAAGATAAATTGTAATGGTAATTGATAACTGTTGTGAACGGGCTAGTTTTAAATTCCACAGTTTAGTGAACAGAGACTTTCACTCTCTGCAATGATAGTATTTGAATCTTTGTCATTACAGCAGGACTTTGGATTACTGGTCCAATGGCATCACCATTATGCCACCATCTCCTCACAGGTCAGTCCCAGTGCCTAGTTGGAAAAGCCAACAATACCTCTGCCTTTCTCCAGATCTGCATTCAACTGATGAATTTGCTGATACAACTGGCTCCCCACTATATACCTGTCCATTTCATACATTTACCTCTGTGCAATACTATTAAACTTAAACTGACATGCAGCAGTTACCATTTCACATAGGTTAATCTGCACAAGCACGCAGTCCAAGTGTTAAATCATGCAGGCTGTCAAGATGGTCATTTATGCACAGGCAGAAAATTGCACAAGAACACTTTGTTTAAAATCCAAATATTACAAAGTATTCCAGATCATAAAAAGATTAAAGAAAATCATGCTGAACATGTTTAGAACAGAACAAACGAACCACTGAAGACCATGATACTTTCTAACATAGTTGTTTGGTGTTCAGTGGAGCAGCTTGGACAGTCACTGAGTGGCAGACAAACCATGTGAGGGAATGTGCAATTGGAGTACAGTATGTCTCAAGTTTCTATCAAGATTTTTAATTTAAAAACCATCAAGCTGTCAGTACACTTTAATTACAGCAATATTTTGGCAGAAGGTCAGCACTGGGCCATTTAATCTACTCTTGCAAAGCTCCCCCTAGGGTTTCTTTTCTGGAGTTAAATGTGAAGATCGCTGTCCTCATTTTATGCTGCAACTCTTCACTTGCAAAATACTTTTCTATTCGCCCACAAGCGCTGTTATGTCAGGAGTTCCAGGACTTGAAGCTGTTGCCAGGACTAGATGGCAATATAGTTCCAAGTCAAGATTCTGAGAGACTTTGACAGAAACTTGGGAATGTTGGGCATTCCCTTATGAGAGCCCCGTGCAGCAGTTGTTGTTACCGCAAAAATCATACGGCTGAGTGATGGTGGGGGGGAGAGAATATGTTAAGCTAGATACACTTGCAAGCAGTTACAAGTAACTGTATCTTACTTCTGCAAAAATCGCAAGGCGCAATCATGAGAGTGTATACCGAGAAATAACTAACCGGAAAGGGAGGTGGTCGAAACCGATGTATTGACATGACCGTTGCAATTGTCAGGCACATAGGGAGTTAGTATGAATAAGATAACCAAATAAGACCCAGCGTTGCGTCAGCAAATGTAATAAGACTCAGCTATCAAGGTGGGGGGGGGTGTTGCACATCAACAGCAGGCCACAGACAGATGTGGTAAGCCAATGAGATTAGCAATTGCACAGAGCAATATAACTATCAGGTATGAAGTAAAAGGGGGAGTACCGAGGGTCTCAATTGAACTGTATAGATTGTAATGTAACCTCCTGATCAGTGTACCCCCTTTAATGGTCACCCGGCTTCAAGACCGTATGAGTAAAGACTGCTTCAGAATGAAATTATTGAACAGTGAGCTTCGTTTCTCACACCCTGCATCTGTTGCCCTTGTTCTTCACGATGTTACGGTTGTATCTCGTCAGTTGTGGGTTACCTCAAAATGCATGAATGCTTGCTTCATAACCATGCATTTGCTTCAAAACCAAAATTTGCTCAAACAGGCTGTGTTTTCCATATTAAGTAATTTAAAGAAGCCATTCAAATTGCATCTTATTTATTCCAGAATCAGAGCCAACAGCAAGCTTACATTTTGAGCAAAACAGAGGAACCGTGTCACGCCCAGTGAAGAGATGTTCTATGCAACTTAACATACCTTTGGGCAGACAGAAATTTCTGAAACAAGAGTCAGGTGACCATTGCTTATTTAACACAGACTCTCTCAAACTTCTGGAAAAGTTCTAATTGAATTACTCCGGGTAGGGAGCACGCCCCCCCCCCCCTGAAATGTGCATACGCAGACAAATGTGATCAGGAGAAAATTCAGACCTGCTAATGTTTGAACTTCAAACATACAATCAATAGATTTCCAGACTTTTTGTCTCCCAGATCAATGCTTCACAGAAGAAAACTAAAGAGATCTGTTATCTATGAAGTAAGTTCAAAAGACCACCATTTATCTCTTGTGCAGCGATGCCCTTAGATTTTTAAGCCATTCTGGTGAGACAAGCAGTATTCGGCTTGAAACCTGGAGATAAGTTTTGATCTAAAGACCTGGCAATCTGCAAGAGAACACCAAAGGCTGCTGAACTGCAGTAACAAGGCGGCCCACACCATCATTGCTTTTGAAGATTTGAGAGCCTTTAAAATCTTCTCAGCCTGACTCAAACTCCAAATCCACCTGTAAAGAAATCTGACATCCTGACATAAAAAGTCTAAGCCCCGAGCTTCACAACAACTGAACACTTATCACTTCAAAGAAATCCTGCAACAATACAGACACATGACTTCAGCCATCCAAATTAATCTGAACTACAACTCAAAAATGGAAATAAACTCGATTTCACCGGATCTGTATGGTCTGACCTCTTCCAACAGCCAAATAAGAAAAGTATTAACTATTGTCTTGATTTAAAACTTATAAAAGTGCACAATCTCCAACTGCATCTTTCTTGAGTATGTGGTGTGACTAACAGAGTGTTTGGATTCCAGGAGAATATTTATTCTGAGAATAAATAACCTCCCTTATTTTTAAACACAAACAAAAGTCAGTTGCTGGTTCTTTAAAGACATTTGCAAATGAACATGTGGAAGCTGTACCTTTCTTGCCAAAACAACCATATTGACTGGGGACAGCCAGAGAAGGAAGTTCGTCTGATGCCTATAACTGCATATGTTTGAAAACAATAATTCTAGAGACTCTTGGAAAGACAGATTCTCATAGCACCAAGGCCTTTAACAATGAATCTGCTTAATATTTAGACAATAGACAGTAGATGCAGGAGTAGGCCATTCAGCCCTTCGAGCCTGCACCGCCATTCAATATGATCATAGCTGATCATTCCTAATCAGTATCCGCTTCCTGCCTTATCTCCATAACCCTTGATTCCACTATCTTTGAGAGCTCTATCCAACTCTTTCTTAAATGAATCCAGAGACTGGGCCTCCACTGCCCTATGGGGCAGAGCATTCCACACAGCCACCACTCTCTGGGTGAAGAAGTTTCTCCTCACCTCTGTCCTAAATGGTCTACCCCATATTTTTAAGCTATGTCCTCTGGTTCGGGACTTGAGAGAGCACTATCTTTCTTGGATTCTAATTTCTAGAGATTAGTTATAACCTAGATTCAAAATACGTAGCAATTACATTTCTTAGGAAATAGTGGAATCTTTTCAATATAAATGACAGAGTTATTTCTGAGATCTTTGATCATGTTTGAAAGAATCAATTGGAAATATGTTTTGAAAAATGACAGAACTTGTTAATCTCTCACAGAGAAAGTTCATGGACCGCAATCAAAACTTAATTATTATTTTACTGTACAAGTCTTCTACCAGAATAGAATCATAAAATTGAGCCTTTGTACTTATTCAACATTTGGAAAGAGCTATTCAATTTGTCCTACTTCCAATTAATCCAGCAACTGTGCTCTTCCCTCAGTTATGCAAATATATCAATTTCAATAATATACAATAATTCCCTTTCAGGTGTTATTAAATATACTTCCATCATCTACCAGACACATTCCTCCACATAGCTACACATCTGTGAGAACAAACAGAACAAGCCTAAAGGGAAACAATGAGAAGGGACAACCAGAACAGCAGGAGGACATGAGGCATCACAGGAGCAGCCCAATGATTAATACAGGAGTTAGGAAAAACAGTATGGGGCAAGATGAAACAAATAAATAGCAGAATGGATAGCTGACTTCAATACAGCAAGCCAGGAAACAGGTGCTAAACGGTAGCTCCTCACAGGGCTAAATGCAAAACACAGTCCAATGAGAATCACTGGTTGTTCATAAATGTATATTAATGACTTGGGACTGTAGAATCAAAGTCTTAATTTCCATATTTAAGGATTGGATGATCCTAAATTGAAGCTATGATGGAAACTAAACAATACTCAAAAGTCTTGCAACAATTTACAAGAAAACATGAATAAACCTTGAGAAGTGTCAAAGAATTAACCATATAATAGGCAAATTAATTTTACCATAGATAAATGAGGTGTTACATTCCAATAAAATCAAGATGTCACATATTACTTAGAAACTGAGGATCTACATGAATTAGAGGAGCAGTGGGGAAATGGAATACAAATAAACAAATCATTTCACTCCTTAACTTTTATCGGCCATTTTAATTAAATAACACAATAAACACCAGGGTTTATTTCTAGAGGGATTATAGCCAACAGGTACAGAGGTTACGTCAAACTTGTACTGAATCTTAAGGTGACACTTAAGAGTAATGTGTAAAATTCTGGTTGCCACAATAAAGAATTTGGATGCACTGGAGAGGACAAAAAATGTTTTACAAAGTTGATAACCTCAGCACTCAGTTTATACCCATCATAAAAGGGCAAACAGCCTTGATCCTGAAGACAGAAGACCGATGGATGATCTAATAGAAAGCTTCAAAATTATGCAGAAGTTAGGTGAGAATTCATGCAGCAAGTCTCTGCCCAAAAGAGGATGCGAGTCATCAAAACTTAAAATAAACAAGGAATCCAGAAGAAAGTTCTTCACTCAAAGAGTGGTGAGAACGTAGAAATCATAACCACACAAAATAATTGAGGCGAATTGCCCTGATGGACTTTCAGGGGAGGTTACAGAAGTTTATGAGGGAGAAGGGAACGGAGGGTTATTCTGACAGGATTAAATGAGGAAGGATAAGATGAGGCTTGGGTGGAGCCTAATCTTCAGCATGGATTAATTGGGCCAAAGAGTCTGTTTCTGTGCTAAAGCTGTTGGTGGGGAAATCCTGAAAAATAATCCAACACAGAATTGTCAAATGGCAAACTAGGTTAATAAATGGCATTTAACATGGATTTGGTGAAGCCAAATTTCAAAGAGTTTATAATAATGGACGTGTTGGTAAAAATAAAGCCCATGAGAATAAGGGGATACTGGCAGCATAGGTGAGGCTGGCAAACAGACAGAAAGCAGAGAATAGCAGTGAACTGATATGAAAATTACAAGTATGCAGTGATATCCCAGGATTTTGTAATAGGTCCACTGTCCTTTCCGATCTGTAGAGATGGTTTGGTCATGGCTATACAGTGCATAATAGACAAGTTTCAGAGGCTGAACGTGGAAATACAGTCCACAGTGAAAAAGATAGTGAAGACTTCAGGAGAAAACAGATAGATGAACTGGACAAATACAGTTTAAGTGACACATTCTGGGACTATTTGAAGCTCTGCAAGGACAAAGGGTGTGCGGTCACAAATCACTGAAGGTGGCAGGACAAGTTGAGAAGACTGTGCAAATGGCATATAAGCAAGTTATGTTCAAAACAACTTTAAGTCTCTGAATCAGCTCCAACTACAGTATTATGCTCAACTCTGAGCTCCTTGCTTTCAGGAAAGATGTCACAGCCTTCAATAGGCTGTAGAGGTTTTACTACAATCGCATCAGGGATATGGGTCTTCACCTTCCCGAAGTGGTTGTTTTTGCAGCAAGGAAGGTTAAGGGAGATTGAAGTGTACAAAATCAAAAGGACTTTGATTGAGTGACTAAGAAGAAACTGTTTCAATAATGTCAGATTAATCAGCATCAGTACCAATGGTCTTCTGTATGCATCATTCTGTGATTCTGTCTTCTGCAACACAGTTCACAGTTAGTTGAGCACACTAAGAGCAGGAGCATTATAATGCACAAGAATTATTCTGCTGCTAAGATGGAGCTGTGTGCGGCCTGCTGTGTTGCTGAAAGGCCAGGTAGTCTAATCATTATTACTTCCCAAGATCAATTAGAAGGCTTGTTTGTTATTTGCAGTCCAATTATAGGGCAGAATGAAATAAGCAGAAAATTACTGGTTCTCTTCCTCTGGTTAAAAAAATTGGTGTGACAATAAGAAAAATCAACAGACAACTCAAAATGTTGTCATTCTGCTAAGCTGTATCTATATATCCCTTTAAGGTCAAAAAGAATAAATGCTCTGTCCTGCTCAGGTCAGTTAAGAGGTCAATTGGATTTAGCACAACAGCTGAAGGTAGGCTTGTTTTGTTTTTGAAAACAAATGATAATATTAATTTGAAACCTTCATTACATTTATTAACAGCAAGAAGGTATTGGGAGATACAGGTTAATTGGAGGTCAAACAGGCTTTGGAAAAAAGTATGCACAGAATTGCACCAATTACAGTATTCCCAACAAACAATGAGACCCCTGATAAGAGAAAAAGGTGATGCAGTGAAAAACAGTATAGTTGCATGTTATTATGGCCAAATTAAAGGAGAATTTTCTTCAGCCTGAGGGTAGTTAATCTGTGGAACCCACTGCTACAGAGGCCAAGTCGTTGAGTATATTTAAGCCAGAGATAAACGGGTCCTTGATTAGTAAGGGGATCAAGACTTGAGAGAATGTAGGTTTCTCAATCCTACTCTCCTAATGACCATGATGGAATGGCAGAGCAGACTTGATGGGCTGAAAGGCCTAATGCTGCTCCTATATTTTATGGCCTTATGGTATATGAAAAGAAGGTACAATATCAAATAAACCTGCATTTAGTAGCACCGGCCTTCTGCAATCTTCCAGGCCTCAGCAGTTATTGCATGAACGAAGACAAAATAATTTACCATGAATGGTTCGAGTTACATTAGGAAGCCAACTATCTTTCAAAATGTAAGATGCAAAGCTGATATTGTGCCATTTTTCTTTGTGCCTTTAAGATCAGCAATGTCACTTACAGCTTTGGGAGCCACATAACCGCCAGCTGCCATTCCAATTCCAGATGAGAGTTCAAACAGATCACTCAGGCCACTGCTCGGCACAGCAGGAGTTGGGGAGGGCCCAAATGTAGTTGGCACTGAAGATGGTATAAAGCTTTGACCAACCTGTAACAAAAACAAATGAATATTTAACCATGGGATCACGCGAGTACAAAACAATACATACTAGTACTCAATCACTCCAACTGGTCCACTGCAGAAATGAACAGAGCAAATTGGTTGGATAAACACATCTTTAAATAGACATTTTATTTACATACCTTTGCATTTATGATAGTCTCTGATTTGCTTGGAATAGTTCTAAGGGAAAATTGTTATACACGATACTGAATTTATCCAACAGTGACGATGATGGCAAAAACAAGCTGCGGAGGGCTTTAAAGAAGTAGATATCGATAAGAGGCTAGTGCTTTACTCCTGTTCATCATATGATGTGAAACTTTGCAGAAACTTACATCTCCCTTGCTCACTCTTAACGTTTGTAAATTCCATACATTGCTGAAACTAAATAAGCATGAAAAGGTGAAGCTGCTGATTGGGTTAGATGAAGGAGGGTAGTGGGTGGCTTCCATAGACAATAAACACCAGCATTCACTGGTTAGGCCAAATGGCCTGTTACTGCATTGTATATTCAATGTAATACGAATGATTTCATATGAAAGGGATTTTTCCCTCACCCATATTTGGGACTTGTTATGCCAGGCCAAGAGGGTGAATAGGATACTAGCAAATCAACACCAAATATTAGGATGTGTGAGGGGTAGAGTGCCCGGGAAGATTCCTACTCTTTACTATTATCCAGACACCACTATTGAAAGATGCATGCAACACAGGATTAGACTCCAATGTGATAACATCCACAGTGACAAGCCTGCTAACACTCACTGACTGGGATCAGATACTAAAACTGGATAGCTAGGTAAACTGCCAGTGGAATGGGGTGGAGATGCTCACATAAAAAGTCAGCATCTTGATGAGGGAAAATTGTAAAAACAAATAAAGCCCTTACAATCTTCAATTGTGATCTGTATGTGACTTTAGGAGAAAGACTCACCGCTGGACTCCCACCAGTAGGCCCGCCAAGATCGCCCCCAAGCTGAAAGATACAGAATACAGAGAGTCAATGGAAGCAGAGGGCATACACAGCAAGAGGGCATAGAAGCAGGAGGGCATAAACAGCAAGAAGGAAAAAATGCATTTATGAGTTAATTACAAAAAAACAGCTTCCACATTTTCACCAATTTCAATTTATTTCAGATTGAAGCAAGCTGTCACTCATTTATTAGCGTGGTTTTTGATATGCTGAGAGAGAGAGAATTGTAGGAGACAGATAATTTAGTTTAGCCTCCATTGTCAAGGCAAACAAAGATAGTCAAGCAGGAAATAATCAAAAGGAAAAAGATGGTGAACAGTTCAGATTCCAGCTGTATTCATTTCCAGCAAACCAGACAATAGCATTGACCAGAGCATTGAAGACAATTAAAGCAATTAGGGGAAAAGCACAACAGAACAAAAAGATTTCAAAAAGCTCAATGTTTGGAAAGTTCTAAATTTAATTTGTTGAATCCAAATGATCAACTGTGCGCTCACTTCTTAAATGTTGACATACAAAATAATGTACAGGGAGCTCATGCTGCATTTGATTCCTCTGCAATTCTCTCATCAAACTTTGGAAAATTGCTAAGCTCAGTGACCATTTTATTTATTAAAATAACCTAGATAATGTGAGCCAATGAGGAAGTCAAAGTCTGGGATATTTACATTTTCCATCACGCTCAGCAGAACAAAGATGTTGTTATGTTGCTCGAGCAGTCACAAATATGTTGTAAGTTTAGACTGCCATACTTGTCACTAGTCAATTGTGAACTGCTTAAGAAGAATTCCGGTTGATCCCATAAAGTTTCAATGGAAAGCCTGTAGAGGTCCTGCCAGGCAGGAACAGGTGACTCAGTATGATTTCCATCACGAAGTTCAATTATTCCAATGATCCACATTTTTCACACCAAGTCTCAGCTCAACCAAAACTCTGTTGCTCTTGTACCAAGGTCCATTCACCCTATGATTCATATTGACTCAAGGTCAAAGAATGTGTTGAATTTAAAATTCTATCCTTATGTTCAAATTTCAATATGCTCTGAACCTTCTCTATATCTGCAAATTACTTCAGCCCTCCAACTCCCCAACCCATCTTTGCTCCTCTATTTCTGGTCTCCTGTGCATCTAATGTTTCTTCAACCTCTCACTGCTAGCTATGCCTTCAGTGTCGGATATTACTCCTGTCCTTTGCAACATTGACGACAGTAAATATTTGCTGTTGATACTACCAAAAATCCCAAATGGATATCCGGAATGATTAATTCAGCCAGTCTCATTGTGGGTGTATTTGTGACATTGCATTCAATCTCTGCAGGGGCAAGAGTTGAACCTTAGTCCAGGTTTAGCCGTATTCACTGACCTCTACCCATCAAATATCTAGCATGTGAAAAACTCCGATAGCAAGTATATTAACAGTGTGATGACATATTGATTCAATGCATGATGCCCTTCAAAATTGATATGCTTACTGTCTGGAATATCCACGCTGGCAAGATACTTGAGGAATAGAGGTGTCATTGGGATTAGAGCTAGTATATTTCACAACCTTCAGGAGGGGAGATACAAAATTAGGGGAAAAAAACTGAACACCACGTAAACTTTGAAAACTGCAACAATGCACAGCCAATAGTATTAAACTGCAGACGTTTCGTCCCCTGTCTAGGTGACATCCTCAGTGCTTGGGAGCCTCCTGTGAAGCGCTTCTGTGATCTTTCCTCCAGCATTTGTAGTGATTTGAATCTGCCGCTTCCGGTTGACAACTGGAAGTGGCAGAGACAAACCACTATAAATGCCAGACGAAACATCACAGAAGCACTTCACAGGAGGCTCCCAAGCACTGAGGATGTCACCTAGACAGGGGACGAAACATCTGCAACACAAATTCCCAGCTCGGCGAACAGAACCACAACAACGAGCACCCGAGCTACAAATCTTCTCCCAAACTTTGAATAGAATTAAACAAACAGAATCAGATGACTCGTAAATATTTTTGTCAGAGCATTAATGGTTTCATGATAAATGGAAATTTAACTCATTTTTTATTGAAACAATATAAAATTCTGTTCTACAGGAAGTCTCAAAACTTAAAGTACAGAACAGCCATTTGATCCAGTGTTAATGTTGCACATTAACCTTTCCCTATCCTTCCTCAGTGAACATCATCAGCATTTCCCTCTACTTCTTTCTCCCAAGTGATTATCAAGTTTCCCCCTAAAGCTATCTCGAGAGGCTTAGTTCACTCTGTTTCCTGTCTGTTAAGTTGGTAATATCCAGAATCAGGCTGCATTCACATTATAACTGTGGTCTTTATCTAAAGCGAAGTTAAACTGCCAAGGCTTTTGTGTATGCATAAAGCACCTTAATGGAGATGTAATGTACACAGACATAATGAGCCCACAACTGTTAATGAGGAAAAAGACAAGACAATACACATTTTCTCTGCATTCAATAAGCTAACAAAGTCTCAAATGTCACATTTTGATTTAATTAACAGATGGTCAGGTAAAACAGGTATTCAATAAATTCTGGGTACAATCTCATAAACAATGATCTATGTCTAATGTATATTACACTCAAGAGTCAACTGGCGAATAATAAAGTTCTGAAGTGGATATGCCAGAACATTGGAAGGTGTTTGAGGCTTTCAGACAGGGTGTACAGAAATAAAACAAGGTGATATCTCATCAAACAAAATTCAAACCACACAAAATGGTCTGCTTTCAGTCAATTCACAGGATGAACACGGATTAGAAAGAGGATCCAACTGGAACAAACAGGAAGACAATTTCTCAGATGACAATACCACCTTGTTCTGACATTACTGATCTCTGGTCTACATAGTAAGGTTTCAAAAATTAAATATGGGGCTCATTTTACAAGTAATGTGGATTTAGGTCACTTAAAGCAACTGCACAAACTATCAATAATAATACAACAGTGTAACTGTGGTATTTATGATATTCAATGCCAGTAATACACTTATTGCAAAGGAAATTAAATATTTAAATAGGAGGTTATACTTGTTACACAGGGCACAGGTGACACCACAGTGGGAGTTACTGTACAAAACCAGTCAAGGAATTTCATGGCACCATAGTAGTATCCAGACCTGTGAGACAGTAGGCCTAGATTTAAGTCCAATCCTCTCCAGAGGTGTATCATAACATTTCTAAACTTGATGACTGAAAATATCTACAGTACTGGTCAACTTAATTGAGGATGTAAAGGCTTAGAAAGCAGCTCAGAGAGAACTTGCTCGACTAATACATAGAATGGGTAGGTTGCCTTGTAAGCTAGCGCAGACTTGGTTTGTACCCAGTGAAGTTCAGAAAAGTACAAGATGACCTTATTGAAACATACAAGATCCTGAGGGACCTTGACATATTGGATGTGCAAAGTATGTTCCATTTTATGTGATAATCTAGAACTAGAGGTCACTGTTTCAGAGGAACAGGTCACAGAAATGAGGTAAATTTTTAGAATAAAGACGAGATGAAATTTTCTCTCAGAAGACTGAATTTTTAAAAAGATTGTTCATGGCGTGTGAGATAGCTGGCTGGGCCAGCAATTACTGTCCATCCCTAACTGCACAGAGGACAGTTAAGAGTCACATTGCTGTGGGTCTGGAGTCACATGTAGAAGAGACGAGCAAGGACAGCAGATATCCTTCCTGAAGGTACACTTGCAAACCAGATGATAGGCAGTGCTTACGCAATCACCATTAGACCAGCTTTTCATTCAAGATTTTTCATGAATTCAGATTTCACCATCTGCCACGATGGGTTCAAGCCCATTGCTGCAGAACATCAGCCTGGGCTTTCAATAACTAATCCATTGCCTCATCTTCAGGAGTGATTTTCCTGAAAAGGTGGTGAAAGCAGAGTTTTTGAATTTTTTTTAAGACAAAGGTGGATACAAATAGATAGATAGTAAGCCAGTGGGTGGAAGGTTTTCAAGAGTGGGGAGGAATTTGTGAATTCGAGGTTACAATCAGATCAGCCATGATCTTATTAAATGGTAGAGCAAGCTTAGAAGCAGAAAGGCTCACTCCTGCTGTCTGGTTATAACCACTTGAATTTCTACAACTCATTCAGTAACAAAAATACAGAATCTACCAGCTAGGGAATCGCAATAACGTTAGGGCATCTAACAACTTTCAGTTACACAGAATTTTCAAAGCTTAGCCTGGCTACCAATGGTGGAACAACATAAAAACTGCAGGAGTCCAGACTTGGAAGGGGGACAGATCTTAGCAAATTGCAGCACTTGAAGGATGTTTTACAGTTGCAGAGGAGTGAGACCATTGAGAGACTTGAAAACTTGCATGGGAGTTTTTCCTGGGGTCGGGGAGTCCAGAACCTATCCAAGGCATAGGTTTAGGGTGCGAGGGGAAAGATATAAAAGAGACCTAAGGGGCATCTTTTTCACACAGAGGGTGGTACATGTATGGAATGAGCTGCCAGAGGAAGTGGTGGAGTCTGGTACAATTGCAACATTTAAGAGGCATTTGGATGGGTATATGAATAGGAATGGGTTGGAGGGATATGGGCCGGGTGCTGGCAGGTGGGACTAGATTGGGTTGGGATATCTGGTCGCGTGCACAGGTTGAACCGCAGGGTCTGTTTCCTTGCTGTACATCTCTATGACTCTAAGAGTCAATTCACTTGCAAAGCACAACTGCGAATGGGATTTCAATGAGCTCAGATTTATGGAGGGCGAAAGAGATAGACTGAATAGTGTTGGAATAGTGTAGTCTTGGATAAGGGTTTCATCAGCAAATACGTTGAAGCGAAACAAAGAAGAGCAATGTTGTAGAGGTAGGAGTAGGTGATTTCAGTAATGGACAAGATTACTGTCTATCATCATCTTCTGCCATTGAAAATTATTACCCTTTATTCCCACTCTCTGTTAGTTCCTTGAAGCCAGATGGGAACACATTTTTGAGTCTCAAGACCAAAATGAATTCTGAGACAGGACAAGCAGAGATTAAAGATAAACTGGAGAAGGATGGATGCTCAGGATTAGGGCATGGGGTAGGATTTTCCATTGGGGTGGCAGGGGGGAGGACGGAAGGGAAGTGAGAGAATGGAGCAGTGGAAGGACACATTCTTCCAGGTTATCCCGGCAGAAATGAACAGCCAGGAGGTGTGCAGAATTAATCACGAGACAGGAAAACTATGGCAATTTTGATTGTCACAAGATTGAGGTAAAAAAAATGGACTTTAATCAAGAACAGCAAATTGTTGACATGAATTTCATATAGTAGCTAAACAAAAGTTGATAAAACAGAAGAACTATCACAAGCTCAGCAGGTGACAGCAGCTGTCGGGTAATGGGTTGGAAGATAGACAAAATTAACTCTAAACACTAACTCATTCAACAACAGATTGGAGCAGCAGCAGTCAGGTCCTACAGTACAGCATATCATTTCAATGCTCAGAACATAATAGGATGCTACAATGGGGAGGCAAGATTTTACAGAGCCTCATTTTGAAAGGCAAGTGGTCGTTCAATGTATCCAAGCATTTAAAATATGAAACATTGTAGTGAGGATAATAGGGGACAGCAAAACACCATTCTGAGTTTCAAGAGTTTTTATCAAATATGAGAACAGATTAACTTTATCATACAATAGTAAAAAAACTTAATACAGAAGATATCAGGAGCTTGGGAATCAATAGTTATTCATGCCGGTAGCACACAAGAAATGCAACCATATCTATCAAACTGCAGCACTCCCAAATTTAAAAAAAATTTGGCAATTATATTTATGACATAAGCTGCCATTTACTAGGATTTATGAAAGAACAAAGAACAGGCCCCACTGTTTTCATGAGTAATGCCATTTTTCGATGTTCTCATAGAAACCCTACAGTATTGAACAAGGCCATTTGGCCATTGAGTCTACACTGACCATCAGAACAGAATCCTGTGCTATCGCCATAACCCCGCAATTACCCTGGCTAATCCAGCCAGCTTGCACATTCCCGGTCTGTATGGGGCAATATAGCACAGCCAGTCTAAATAACCTGCACATATTTGGACTGCAGGAGGAAACTGGCGGAAGCGCAAGCAGACACTGGGAAGTCAGAGGTCAAGTGTGAAAGGCAGAGGCGGATGGATTATTGTCAAGCTGGGCGGTTATCTGGGATAGGTAGGAATTTGGATTTGAGGTTGTAATCTGATCAGTGATTATGTATTTTCATGTGTAAGCAGGGGCTGAATAACCTACTCCTGCCCTTGTCTGTATCTCATCGAGTCATATAGCATGGAAACAGACTGTGTCCAACCAGTCCATGCTGACCATAATCCCAAACTAAAGTAGGCCCATCTACCTGCGCGTGGCCCATTTCCCTCCAAATATTTCTCATTCATGTACTTATCTAAATGTCTTTTTAAACATTGTAACTACATCCACATCATCTGGAAGTTCATCCCACACACGAACCACACACTGTGGAGAAAAATTGACCCATATGTCTTTTTCAAATCTTTCTCCTCGCACCTTAAAAATATCTTATTCATATAGCAATTACTACAGGGCCCTTAGTACATTAGAGCTTAGGAAACAAAAGATGTATGGGTTAGGTGGATTCGCCATGTTAAATTTCCTCTAGTGTCTAGGGATATGCACGCTAGGTGGATTAGCTATGGAGAATGCAGGGTTACAGGGAGAGAGTACGGGGTTGGGTCAGGATGGGATGCTCTTCGGAGCGTAGGTGTAGACCCACACTGCAGGGATTCTATGATTCTGAGAGACATCATGTCAAGTTTTATAGTGATGCCGGGCTCTCATGGGTTCCACACTGATACAAACGCGACTGTACATCACACCACGTTAAAACCTGCCAATCACTTTTCAGGTTACAGCTACATTAAAAATATTCCAATACATATATATAGAATAGAATTAGTTGACTTTTTAATTAATTAGTTTGAGATAAACCATTTTGATACCTATATTTTACCACGTCTCTGTTCACTCAGGCCCTCATTGCCTTGTTAACTTCCAGTGGGAACTATTTACTTCCATTGCTTCATCAAAAAAATACACTTCTGCACTTCAATTAAAGTACAAGCAGCAACAATTTTCCACATCATCATGCAGCTAACATGACCAGAGTAGGAAACAGTAACAGCAATTAGACAATGATAAAATACTGATGCTGGTGTCAAAACAGCTCCAATTTCTGAATACTGTTGAAGAGTAGGCTGCTTCAGCAGATCCATACTTCAAAACATCTTGATTGCAACAGTAGAAGATTCATATAATCAAGCATCAAATTTTTAGATAACATCCTCTTCAAAATAAGACCGAGCACAGTATCTCGCAGGGGCAAAGGTAAATGGGGGCGAAGGAGGAAGAGATCAAGAAAGGAAGGATGAGGTGTGAAACAGAGGCAGACAGTAGAGGAGGATGATTAGGGAAATGACTGAGTTTGTGAGGAGGAGAAGGGGGATGGCAATACTTGCACAAATTTATCCAACTTTGGCTGCCTTCAAAGCCCAGTGTGTGAAGTTGATCTGATCTATCAACTACATTTATAAGAAATTAAAATAATTAATTGCAGCATACTTTAAACCCAAAGAAAATGAAAAGGGGTGTGAGAAAAAGAGATGGGCAAGACTCGAAAGGGGAGAGGGGGAGGAGGTAGACGGGACAAGTGGGGAACAAGAGGGGGAAATAGAAAGGGTGAACGTAGGAAAAAGGAGGGTGAAGGGGGGGGGGCAGAAAGAGTGGGTGGAAAAGAATTATCCATCAGGACTTAGATTACAAGATCCTGTTGTAATCTGAGGTAACCCTCTTCGCTGTCCACTACACCTCCAATTTTGGTGTCATCTGCAAACTTACTAACTATATCTCTTCTGCTCGCATCTAGATCATTTATAGAAATGACAAAAAGTAGAGGGCCCAGCACCGACCCTTGCGGCAATCCATTGGTCACAGGCCTCCAGTCTGAAAAACAACCCTCCATCACCACCCTCTGTCTTTTACCTTTGAGCCAGTTCTGTATCCAAATGGCTAGTTCTCCCTGTATTCCATGAAATCTAACCTTGCTGATCAGCCTCCCATGGGGAACTTTGTCGAACGCCTTACTGAAGTCCATATAGATCACATCTACTACTCTACCCTCATCAATCTTCTTTGTTACTTCATCAAAAAACTCAATCAAGTTTGTGAGGCATGATTTCCCACGCACAAAGCCATGTTGACTATCCTGAATCAGTCCTTGCCTTTCCAAATACATGTACATCCTGTCTCTCAGGATTCCCTCCAACAACTTACCCACCACCGAGGTCAGGCTCACTGGTCTATAGTTCCCCTGGCTTGCACTTACCACCCATCTTAAACAGTGGCACCACGTTTGCCAACCTCCAGTCTTCCGGCACCTCACCTGTGACTACTGATGATACAAATATCTCAGCAAGAGGCCCAGCAATCACTTCTCTATCTTCCCACAGAGTTTTCGGGGACACCTGATCAGGTCCTGGGGACTTATCCACCTTTAACTGTTTCAAGGCATCCAGCACTTCCTCCTCTGTAATCTGGACATTTTGCATGATGTCACCATCTGTTTCCCCTACAGTCTATATCTTCCAGATCCTTTTCCACAGTAAATACTGATGCAAAACATTCATTTAGTATCTCCCCCATTTTCTGTGGCTCCACACAAAGGCCACCTTGCTGATCTTTGAGGGGCCCTACTCTCTCCCTAGTTACCCTTTTGTCCTTAATATATTTGTAAAACCCTTTGGATTCTCCTTAATTCTATTTGCCAAAGCTATCTCATGTCCCCTTTTTGCCCTCCTGATTTCCCTCTTAAGTATACTCCTACTTTCTTTATACAATTCTAAGGATTCACTCGATCTATCCTGATTGTACCTGACATATGCTTCCTTCTTTATCTTAACCAAACCCTCAATTTCTTTAGTCATCCAGCATTCCTTATACCAGCCTTCCCTTTCACCCTCACAGGAATATACTTTCTCTGGATTCTTGTTATCTCATTTCTGAAGGCTTCCCATTTTCCAGCCATCCCTTTACCTGCGAACATCTGCCTCCAATCAGCTTTTGAAAGTTCTTGCCTAATACTGTCAAAATTGACCTTTCTCCAATTTAGAACTTCAACTTTTAGATCTGGTCTATCCTTTTCCATCATTATTTTAAAACGAATAGAATTATGGTCACTGGCCCCAAAGTGCTCACCCACTGACACCTCTGTCACCTGCCCTGCCTTATTTCCCAAGAGTAGGTCAAGTTTTGCACCTTCTCTGGTAGGTACATCCACATACTGAATCAGAAAATTGTCTTGCACACACTTAAGAAATTCCTCTCCATCTAAACTTTTAACACTATGGCAGTCCCAGTCGATGTTTGGAAAGTTAAAATCCCCTACCATAACTACCCCATTATTCTTACAGATAGCTGAGTTCTCCTTACAAGTTTCTCAATTTCCCTCTGACTATTTTGGAGGGCGGCGGGGGTGTCTATAATACAATCCCAATAAGGTGATCATCCTTTTCTTATTTCTCAGTTCCACCCATATAACTTCCCTGGATGTATTTTTGGGAATATCCTCCCTGATCACAGCTGTAATGCTATCCCTTATCAAAAACGCCACTCCCCCTCCTCCCTTGCCTCCCTTTCTATCCTTCCTGGAGCATTTGTATCCTGGAACATTAAGCTGCCAGTCCTGCCCATCCCTGAGCCATGTTTCTGTAATTGCTATGATATCCCAGTCCCATGTTCCTAACCATGCCCTGAGTTCCTCTGCCTTCCCTGTTAGGCCCCTTGCATTGAAATAAATTCAGTTTAATTTATTAGTCCTACCTCGTCTCTTTGACTCACTTCTGTTCTCAGCTGTACCCATCTCAGATCGATCCCTTTCCTCACCATCTCCCTGGGTCCCACCACCCCCACCACCCCCACCACCCCCCCCCCCCACCTTACTAGTTTAAATCCTCCCAAGCAGTTCTAGCAAATTTCCCTGCCAGTATATTAGTCCCCTTCCAATTTAGGTGCAATCCGTCCTTCTTGTACAGGTCACTTCTACCCCAAGAGATTCGAATGATCCAAAAATGTCAATCCTTCTCTCATACACCAGCTCCTCTGCCATGCATTCATCTGCTCTATCCTCCTATTCCTGCCCTCACTAGCTCTGAGCACTGGGAATAATCCAGTATTACTACCCTTGAGGACCTCTTTTTTAAAATTCTACCTAACTCTCAGTAATCTCCCTTCAGAGTCTCAACCTTTTCCCTTCCAATGTCGTTGGTTCCAATGTGGACAATGACCTCCTGCTGGCCCCTCTCCCCCGTGAGAACATTTTGCACCGTCTCTGAGACATCCTTGATCCTGGCACCAGGGAAACAACATACCATTCTGCTTTTTCTCTGCTGGCCACAGAAACGTCTGTCTGTACCTCGGATTACATTATCCCCTAACACAATTGATCTCTTGGAAGCTGACGTACCTCTCATTGCATTAGAGCCAGTCTCAATACCAGAAACTTGGCTGTTCATGCTACGTTCCCCTGAGAATCCATCACTCCCTACATTTTCCAAAACAGCAAACCTGTTTGAAATGGATATCTCCACAAAAGACTCTGCTCTACCTGCCTACCTCTCTTACCCTTCCTGGAATTAACCCATCTATGTGACTGTATCTGAGACATTCCCTCCTTTCTATAACTGCCATCCATCACATACTGTTGCTGTTGCAAATCCCTCATCGCTTCTATCGGTCTCTCCAACTGATCCACTCGATCTGATAAGATTTGCATCCAACAGCATTTATGGCAGATATAATGCACAGTAACCCTTAAACTCTCATTAAATTCCCACATCTGACAAGAAGTACATATCACTGCAAAGGCCATTTTTGCTCCTTCACAATCTACAGACCCAGAAAATAACACCGTCTTATTCCTCTACAAACACTGCCCCAGGTTAAATTAATAGCTATGGCTTATATTTTAAGTTTAATCAAGAACCGTACTTCATAGGAGACCGCACAGTAAATTGTACAAAGGATGTCTGTCAAGAGTCTAAAAGCATTTTATTTTTAAATCAATGATATATTCCACTAAGTTCAATATGCACCAACTTGGCCAGTCCCAGCAGACCAGCAGCACTCGGGGACCTGCAACTGGTTTCAATATCTTTTAGGCTGGAGACAGAAATAAGAAAACTCATTTCCCAACCTTGATGCTGATCCAGTGAACTGTGAAGCTCATGTATTCAATGGGGACAAGAGAGGAACAGAGTATTAAAATGAGGACAGGTTTCACAGACTTTAATAAAGGAGTAAAAGGTAACGTAATGAAAAGGTTAGAGGTGAGAAACTCGTGTTTCTAGCAGGGGAGTCTGGAACAAGTAATCATCACCTTCAGAAATCAGAGCTTGGCTCTTCAGGGCGATATTAGGAGACACTATCACATTCAAGAATTAATGGAAATGAAGAACTCTCCCCCAAAATGCTGTTGAGGCTGTGCTGGAGTCAGCTAGAAATTTTAAAACTGTGCGATTGTTGGATTTTTGTTAGGCAAAGGTATATTGGTTAAAGAATCAAATGGGTAGGTGGAGTTAACCTACCAATCAAGCATAATATACTGAATGACAGAAAATGCTAAGAGGCTTAAAGCTGGAACTAAGATTGGTCTGGTCTATTTAGTCCTACCACATGGCACTCTGCTAAAGTATTGTCAACACTCAGATGTGGGAATTATCAATGAGAAAAATTGTAAATGCGAAGTATTTGCATTAACTCAATGTGAGCCGAGTGACCAACCAATAGAGCGTTGCTGAAGTGATGAATGGTGACAGTGATGGAAAGCATTGATGTAACAGATTGAAATGCATTACCCGTTCTGCGTCTCCCATCTCAATTCAGAGAAGTAATATGTTAGTTATGAGCAAGGAAGGAATAGAAGAAAGGAGAAAAAAGAAAGCAGCGTTAGGACAAAGATAGACACAATGCATTTTACCAAAATAGTAAGTCGGAAATTATATATTAAAGCCACAAAGAACCAATAATCCAAGCAAATACAGATCTCCAAAGCAGGTTTTATAGGGCTTAAACATCTTAAATGTCATGCACGTTTGATTTGATTTATTATTGTCACATGCATCTAGGTACAGTGAAAGGTTTTGTTTTCCATGCAATACACGCAAATCATACCATACAAAGATCACTGAGTGACAGAACGGAGCAAAGAATATCAAGTTATGGCTGCAGGAAGGTACACAAAAAGCAAGATCCATATTAGATTTGGAATTCGAAAGGTCCATTCAGAAGACCAATAACAGCAGGGTTCTTTAACTTGTTGGTACACGTGGTTAAGCGTTTGATTCTTCTGCCTGACAGAAAAGGTTGAAAGAGAGTATAATCAGGGTGGGAGGGGCCTTTGATGATGTTGACGGCCTTTCCATGGCAGCGAGAAGTGTAGATGGATGGAAGGTTGGCTTGCATGATGGACTGAGCTGTGTTCACAACTTTCTGTAGTTTTTTTTAATGGTGCTGCACAACAGCAGCCGCCGTACCAAGCTGTAAGCATCCAGATAGAATGCTTTCCATAATGCATCTATAAAAATTGTTAAGGTCCTTATAGATTGCCTTGGCCATCAAACAAAGCAGTGCCATATGCCTGATTCATATGCTAAATTACACAATAGACATAATTGCCATTTGCTCACTTCGGCCAACACATTGTTGACAGTATTCTCATTGAGCTTCTTTCTTCATATCACCAATTACTTTGGATGAAGGAGACTATATTGAACTCCTTGTCCCAGAAAACTACCATCTTCCATTCGAATTAGAATAAGAATTAGATTTATTGTCACATGTACTCATGAATGCACTGAAAAGTTTACAAAGTTGCCACTTAGGGTGCCATTTTAGGTACAAAAGTACCCAAGACCAGGATCTTAGGAATAAATTTTAAAAATAAAAAGTTCAGCATTACAGACCTTTGATATTAGTCCATTAGTACAAGGGACCCGGGTATAAAACTTCAGGAATAAATTAGGAAAAAAATAAGTAGTTCAGCATTACAGTCCTTCAGTAGTGGGTCTCGCCAGCTGTCTACGCTGGGATCTCACCTCCACGACCCATCAAGTCCCCACTGTGAGCACCAAGCTGTGCCGCAGCTGATGGCAAATACAAGTTCCTTCCAGATGTTAATCATTCTGTATCAAAGAAATTCTCCCAAATCTGTTCGACACTTGTTCTTAACAGAATAAAGTCTGTTTGCTCTCCCCATATCCTTTGCATGTTAAAATATAATATATACCATAATGTCACCTTGAGTCAACTGTTGTCTCAGCCAAAAAGTCCAAGTCTATCATTGGTTTCTCACAGCCAGGGAATGGGTGTTAGCAGAGACTAGCAACTCCAAAGGCCCCAGGAAGAGTTATCATAAATTCATCAACTCCATGTAACCAACACCTAATGTTTGTCATCATGAACTAACATCCAAATCGTAAATAACAATTGAGAATACATGTCCTAGATCAGAAGTAAAAATTAGAGGATACAATGGAATAACTGGTACCAACAGAAATACTTTTTACCAACATCTTTATTCATTGCTCACTACCTAAAGCTGGAATTAGCTTTCCTCTACATGATGCTTATTGAGCACCTAAATATGTCAAAGACCAGGTAAGCTCATAAACCAAGTGGAGCACAGTTCAATTTCACAACAGCTTGAGAGGATTTGAATTCAACTAAACTATCAAAATGATGTTCATTTTGGTTATCATAACAACTCACTGTCTGCTTACAGTGAATGGCATATCAACTAACGGTCCCTAAACCTCCTCATCAAGAAGTTCCATTTCACTTGACAATTGCAGACTGAGCATATATTCCCCAACCTAAACTTCGTTCCATTTTCATTGTCCAATAAATCACTATTATTGACATTGGACATTATTTACATTGTCTGATGTTAGTGCATCCGGATTTATTTGAGATTATCTAGTTCTAATTGCCCTCATACCCTCTTGTTCTAGATTCCCCTCATTAATCCCACCCACTGAACTCATTATTTTATACACCTTGGTTAAATACCTTGCAGATTTCTAAATTCAAGGAAACACACTAAGTTTGCAATCTGGGCACATCTCAGAATGCTTTCAGCCCAGTATTCTGGTGGTCTCATCCTGGTTGTGTTTCCATCGCTACTTCATCAGCTTTCCCCGAGCCCTGAAGCCATTAACTGAACTTTGTCTTAATTTTACTTATTATTATGTATAACTTCTGCCATTGATGCAGGGGCCATGGTTAGACGACTTATAAAACATCAGGGTACACAAGAAGAATTTCTGTTCTATTCTGTTGTATCCCTGGTATGATATTGGTGAATCTATATGGCACATCCTCAAAGTTCCAATACCCTTCTGAAAGCCAGATTCCCAGTGAAAACGGTCTTCCAGGTTTTGCCAGAGTACAGAAGCAACACTGCTCCCTTGGTGTATAGCAACCCCCTTGATCTTTTTCAATTTTTATTGTATTATTCATTCATGGGAAGTGGGCAATGCTGGCTGGACCAGCATTTATTGTCAGTCTCTAGTTACCCTTTTGAAGGTGCCTTCTTGAACCGCTGCAGTCCATTTGGTGTAAGGAAATACAGTAAAGGACAGTTCCAGGATTTCGACCATGACTTACTTGATGAAGAGACTCAGGCTTCATGAAAATTAAACCTAGGCCAACAGTCTTGTCTTCAGCGGTAAACCAAAGATTCAGTGGAAAAAAAAACACTCAAATGTTCACAATTTGTCAGTACTCCTTTTACGTAGGTTTCTGTTCCAAAATTTGCCTATTACTGATTGAAAAACCGATTATAAATCCTCACACTTTCTATCAATTGGGATCTGACAATCAAGTGGACATTTTTGCATATTTTGTTTGAAAATTTTAAACTTTTGTGATGACTCTGGGACGGGCCTGCCTTGATTCCAGCATACTATCCCAATGAGCTGTGACACTATATTTTGCCATGCTGAAAATTACCTACTTATTCCAACTCAGTTTCCTTTTAGTTTGTTGGGAAAGATCCTCAGTGTTGCATAAGTTTGGGATAACCACATTTGTAGCGCGTTTCTGCAATCTCTTGGTTATAAAATGCTGGTTTCTTTCTAATCCCACAACAATGCTGAATTGGCACCCTCCTAATTGGCACTCAGCTCTTGCAGCAACAACACGTTGATAGCCCATCAGTAAAACTAATGCAAAGTAGGCAGTTGCCAAAGAAGGGAGAGTGAAACATTGCAGTAATAGAGGATTCTATTGTCAGGGGATTTAATGTACTATTGAAGCAAAATGTTGCTAAAGTTAGAAGTATAAAATGAAGAAAAAATGCTAGAAATGATCAATATACAAGGCAACAATATGGAGAGAGAAAAACAGATTAACATTTTAAGTCACTGGTCTTCCATGAGAACAGCTTGTTATTTTGCTTGATTTGTATTATAGATTAACTTAAAAATGACACTAAGGAATCCTGATTTGATTTAAAATAAAGGCGTTAAAACTCTAGAATTTACTCTCTCTCAGGTCAGATAGGCCACTGGGTCAAGGACTGGCAGGTGAGAGTTAAACGTGAGGACCGACAAGGTACCCCATGGGAGACTGATTCACAAGGTTAGATCTCATGGAATACAGGGAGAACTAGCCATTTGGATACAGAACTGGCTCAAAGGTAGAAGACAGAGGGTGATGATGGAGGGTTGCTTTTCAGACTGGAGGCCTGTGACCAGTGGAGTGCCACAAGGTTTGGTGCTGGGTGCACTGCTTTTCATCATTTATATAAATGATTGGATGCGAACATAGGAGGTACAGCTAGTTTGCAGATAACACCAAAATTGGAGGTGTAGTGGACAACAGGATCTTGACCAGAGGGGCCAATGGCTGACAATTGGCAAATGGAGTTTAATTTAGATAAATGTGAGATGCTGTATTTTGGAAAGGCAAATCTTAGCAGGACTTATACACTTAATGGTAAGGTCCTAGGGAGTGTTGCTGAACAAAGAGACCTTGGAGTGCAGGTTCATAGCTCCTTGAAAGTACAGTCACAGGTAGATAGGATAGTGAAGAAGGCCTTTGATATGCTTTCCTTTATTGGTCAGAGCATTGAATACATGAGTTAGGAAGTCATGTTGCAGCTGTACAGACACTGGTTAGCCAATGTTGGAATATTGTGTGCAATTCTGGTCTCCTTCCTATCGGAAAGATGTTGTGAAACTTGAAAGGGTTCAGAAAAGATTTACAAGGATGTTGCCAGGATTGGAGGATGTGAGCTACAGGGAGAGGCTGAACAGGCTGGGGCTGTTTTCCCTGGAGCGTCGGAAACTGAGGGGTGACATTATAGAGGTTTACAAAATTATGAGGGCCATGGATAGGATAAATAGGCAATGTCTTTTCCCTGGGGCTGGGGAGTCCAGAACTAGAGGGCATAGGTTTAAGGTGAGAAGGAAAGATATAAAAGAGACCTAAGGGGCAACCTTTTCACACAGAATGGTGAATGTATGGAATGAGCTGCCAGAGGAAGTGGTGGAGGTGGGTACAATTACAACAGTTAAAAAGCATCTTGATGGGTAAATGAATAGGAAGGGTTTACAGGGAAATGGGCCAAGTGCTGACAAATGGGACTAGATTAGGTTAGGATATCTGGTTAGCATGGACAAGTTGGACAGAAGGGTCTGCTTCTATGTTGTAAATCTCTATGACTCTATGGGTTGCATTTTGGTCCAGCAAACCAGGGCAGTACTTCTACAATTAAGAGGTTCCTGGGGTGTATTGCCGAGCAAAGGGATTGTAGGTGTATAGTTCCTTGAAAGTGGAATTGCAGCTTTCAGTGTACCAAGTATAAGAGCTGGGATGTCATGTAGTGATTTTACAGGAGACTGGTTAGGCCACTTTTGGAATACTGCATTCAATTTGGTTTGTGCTGTTATAGAAAGGATGTTGTTAAACTAGAGAGGTTGTAGGAAAGATTTACAAAGATGTTGCTGGATCTGGAGGATTTGAACTTTAGGTAAAGGCTGAAAAGGCTGAGGCTGGAGTCCTGAAGAAGATTACACCTGAAATATTAACTTCAGCACCTCCTGATGCTGGCTGGCTTGCTGTGTTCTTCCAGCCTCCTGCCTGTCTACTTCCCTAGAGTATTGGCAGCTGAAGAGTGACCTTGTAGAGGTTTATAAAATCATGCACAGCATGGATAAGCAAGGTCTTTTTCCAAGGGTGAGGCGGTATTACCAAAACTAGAGGGTGTAGGCTTAAGGAGGGAAGGAAACGATTGAAAAAGGACATGAGGGGGAGACTTTTTCACACAGAGGCTGCGGTGTGTATGGAATGAGCTGTCAAAGGCTGTGGTAGAGGCTGGTACAATTATAACATTTAAAAGGTATCTGGATGGGTACATGACTAGGAATAGGGATATGGGCCACATGCTGGTAAATGGAACAAGATCACATTAGGATATCTGGTCAGCACAGATGAGTTGGATCAAAGGGTCTTTTTCCATGCTGTGCAGCTCTGACGACCAGGCAAAGTTTCAGAACATAGCTTCTTCCTTAAATTTGATATTAAAAATATTTGTGATGTAGTAATATAGGAATGTATTATGAATGCAACTGAAAAATGGCCTGACAACAAAAAAATACGTTTTTGATTTAGTCTTCAATCTACTGTCTTTGAGTAACTCAAATTTAAAAAGTGACTTTAAAAACTGTTTGAAACCATTTACAAACTACACTTGGACACACCAGACAGTTTTCAGTAAGCGTACACAGTTTCTAAAATGTATCTACTGCTATCCTGCATTTGAAAGAACTTAATTTTGAAGGCCTCAACAAAGGTTTGCAATTCAATACAACTAGAAACATCAAATCTTCCGACAATAATTTTGACAGGTGGTGTGGCAATTTTCAGCATCATGTTATAAGCTGCTGTTTCTTTTAAACCAGAGTCGAAGATAGCAGATTCGGTACCAAATGTTCCTGCTCAAAATTTCTTGATCTTTTACATTGATCTGGGGTGAGAGGTGCTGGAAGCGAACAGTGAAACTTGAACTTTTAATTAAATCTTTACATATTTGGCTGAACCTTCCAGTGGTCTTCAGATTTAAAAACTACACGCTAACCTATAACCAGTGAAGCTTTATCTTGAAATTGTGAGACAAGAGGATTTTATTATTCAGCATCAATGGACAGCAGTCTACACTGTCCTATAGCTTTGTACAAATTCCATGTACAGACTACAACGTATCAGAAGGTACATGCTAGAAGGGTAAGTAAGCCAAAGTAAATCCCTGAAGGACTTATTCCTGAAATGTCTACTTTCCTACTCCTTGGATGCTGTCTGACCCGCTGTGCTTTTCCAGCGCCACACTTTTCGAAAGTAAATGAACAGCGTTAAGACTCTATCAAGTTATTGTTCCCTAGGTTTAAATCTCAAATCAAGTGAGAGACTGAACTTATATACATGATTTAAAATGTCTCACATCCAGAATGCATAGCCAAGATTTCTCCTGCTCAGTCTAGGCATCCTTCGACAGTAAGTGGGAGTATAGTGAACTGTATAAAGCTACAGTTGGTGGGCAACAATTACACACCTCGTGAATCCCCAGTCTTGGCAATACCATCGATGAAACAGAGTGCTGGCCCATTGAGTAGAGGGGCTACCTGGAATTGCAGATCTGTTTGTGGTTTTGCAGGGTTAAGCGTTTTCCAAACTAGCTTCAATGCACAGACCACAGAAATGAGGAGATAAAAAAGGAAACAAACTGCCTCGAGAGCAAAAGATACTTATACTGTATATCATAAACAACAGAAACAACAAAATAAATTCTACTCATGTAATGACCACTTTGAATCAAACCTAGATATTTTCTAATTAACTTGCTCACAGAGGTCGAGATACAATTGTTGCTCCACAGCCATCCTAAAATAGCAGGTATTTGTGACTGAAACTTCTTGTGTGATACCATTCGAGATTCAATTAGCACAAGAATGAACAATCAACTTTATTAACGCAGGATGCATCTGGCCATTCAACTCCTGCAGTTGCTCGGTGCATAATTAAACGGGCTAGTCAATATGGGTTCTGTTGATATATATTACATTGATTGCTCTATCAGTATCTGGTCTTAACTGGTGTTTCTCAAAGAAATAACAAGTCGTTCTCTAACCGTGCCTCTGATTTTTATCTAGAACATAGAAAAATACAGCGCAGTACAGGCCCTTCGGCCCTCGATGTTGGGCCGATCCAAGACCACTGAACCTATACTAGCCCACTATCCTCCATATGTCTATCCAAAGCCTGTTTAAATGCCCATAAAGAGGGAGAGTTCACCACTGCTACTGGCAGGGCATTCCATGAACTCACGACTTGCTGAGTAAAGAATCTATCCCTAACATCAGTCCTATACCTACCACCCCTTAATTTAAAGCTATGCCCCCTCATAATAGCTGACTCCATACGTGGAAATCTATTTTCTAGTTTCTCATGTAGAACCACAAAGTCCAAGTACAAATCTCAGATGAATTCTTTAGGTGAAAAAGTTACTGTTTATATTTTAAAAGCATGGCAAGGGTGAGTAAATACTGCAATAAGGATATGGGAGAGGGACAGCAAGGAAGACAGAGCAAAAGAGAAGGAAGCGGCTGCAGGAAGTGGGGGGGGGGGAAGGGAAGGGGTTAGAAGAGGTGGGGGAGGGAGGAGAAGAGGGAAGTTGGAGGATACATGGATCGGCAAACAGGGATACAAGGGAGGGAGCAAGAGAGGCGGGGGCGCTGATAGAGAAAGGGGTGCGAGAGAGAGGCGGGGGAGGGCGAGAGATAGGGAGAGCGGAAAATCTGAGAGGAGTGTCACAGCAAGATGATCCGGAGGGATATAGAGTTGACACATGGATGGAAAACTGAAAGACTGTGGGTAGAGCTTCCTGTCTCACTTCACTCAGAAACAGAGAATGTATCCTGTCTGGACCAGATGAATTCATAATATCATATAATGTCAATCTATTTAGCACAACCATCGTATTTATTTTTTATCCTATATAATATCTCCAATGTTTCTATTTCTAGCATAAGATACACTTCACCTACACTGTTTTCACAAGTGAGAGGTACTTACCCAATAACTCAGTCATTGGTTTTGCCTGCACAAGAGGATTTGCTTCTTTGCCCAGACTTGGCCCCACAATTCCTTGACTATCTTTCTCTTCTTGTTTTTAAAAACATTTCCGACTTCTTTCAATGTTATCCTTTTGACATCCTTTATCAATTTACTCTGGCATTTTGTTACATACCTGCAATCCTAGTGAATAACCTTCTTTTCTCATTTAATGTCCATCTTTCTTTCCTTTGGCAGCTCAGGGAATATTGCTTCAGGATATCTATCTTTAATCCTTCAGAAGCATGTTTGGCTTATGATGGAAATCTACAGTCTGCCATTACTGTTCATCTGGCCAATTTTTGTTTCCAGTTCATTTCTACTAAATTATTTTAGCAGAACCGCTCCCTTCTAGTTAGATACATTCACCATTGATCTTTGTCCCTTTCTAAAACTGCATTAAACCTCGATACATCATAATCATGTTTATGCAGATGTTCTCCATCCCAAATGCCTTCAGCATTTGAAAGAATCTTGTAAACTAGAGGTGGACATCTATAATCACCTGGATTGTCCACAGAGTACATTGTCGAAAAGTGTAGCACTGGAAAAGCACAGCAAATCAGGCAGAATCCGAGGAGCAGGAGAGTCAACATTTCAGGCATAAGCTCTTCATCAGGAAATAACAGAATGCACTGGCCAGGTTTTATTTGCTCCAGAGATGTGAATATCTTTGGCTGGGGCAGCATTTATTGCCCATTCATCATTGTCTTAAGAGTCAGAGTTACTGAGCTTGAAAACAGACCCTTTAATCCAACTTGTCCATGCTGACCAGATATCCTGAACTGACCTCATCCCATTTGCCAGTACATGACCAATTTCCCTCCAAATCCTTCCCATTCATATACCCATCCAGCTGCATTTTAAATGATGCAATTATACCAGCCTTCACCACTTCCTCTGCTAGCTCATTCCATACACGCACCACCCTCAGTGTGAATAGGTTGCCCCTTAGGTCTTTTTCAATCTTTCCCTCCTCACCTTAAACCTACGCCCTTTAGTGTTGGGTTCCCCTACCTTCGAAAAAGATTTTGGATACTCACTCTATCCATACTCATGATTTTATAAACTTCTATAATATCACCACTCAGCCTCTGACACCCCAAGGAAAAAAATAAGTCTATTCAGCCTCTCCTTGTAGCTCAAGCCTATCAAAGCCTAAAAGTTTTGACCAATTACAAAAACATCATTGTAATTTTTTCCGAACCCTTTCAAGTTTAACAGCATCATTTCTGTAGCAGAGTGACCAGAATTGAACTCAGTATGCCAGAAGTGGCCTAACCAATGTCCTGTACAGCCACACCATGATCTCCCAACTCCCAAACTCAATGTTATAACTAATGATACCAGGTATACCAAACACTTCCTTCACCACCCTGCCTACCTGCAACTTCAAGGAACTCTTTGTTCAGTGGCATTCGCGAGAGCCCAACTTTGAGGTTTATAAAAGCCTGCCCTGATTTGCCTTACCAAAATGCAACACCTCACATTTATCTAAATTAAACTGTAAATTTACCAACCATATCTCCTACATTCACATTCAAGTCTTTTATGTAAATAATGAAAAGCAGTGGAGCTAGCACTGATACTTGCAGCACACCACAGGTCACACCACCCTCTATTTCCTATTTACAAGCCAATTTTGTATTCAATTGGCTAGCTCTCCCTGCATTCCATGTGATCTAACCTTACTAGCCAATCTATCATGTGGAACCATGTCACATATCTTTCTGAAGTTCGTATTTACAACACTGATTGCTCTGCCTTCAACTTTCTTTATCATTTCTTCAAAAAAAACTCGACCATGTTAGTGAGACATGATTTTCCACACACACAAAACCATGTTGACTATCCCTAATCAGTTCTTGCCTTTCCAAATATATCTAAATCCTGCCCCTCAGAATTCCCTCCAACAATCTGCCTACCACCGATGTTACATTCACTGATCTATACTTCCCTTACTTTTTCTTACCACCTTTCTTAAATAATGACAACATATTAGCCACCCTCCAGTATTCTGGCATCTCACCCATAACTATCGTTGATACAAATATCTCAGCAAGGGGCCCAGCCATTACTTCCCCAGCTTCCCACAGAGTGCTGGGATAAACTTGATCCGGTCCCAGGGATTCATCCACCTTTATGCCTTTTAAGATATCCAGCACCTCCTCCTCTGTAATATGGACACTTTTCAAGCTATCATTCTTTATTTGCCTAAGCAGTTTCCATGTCTTTCTCCATGATAAATACTGATGTGAAATACTTGTTTAGCATCTTACCCATTTCCTGCGGTTCCACACATAGACTGCCTTGCTGATCTTTAAGGGCAAAAGAGTAATGAAGGAAGGAGATAGGCACCTTCATGTATTTATAGATCTCTATGGATTCTCCTCAACTCTATTTGCCAAAGCTATTTCATGTCCCTTTCCTGCCCTCCTGATATCCTTAAGTATACTCCTACTGCCTATATATTCCTCTCGGGATTTGCTCAATCCCAGCTGTCTATACCTGACATATGCCTCCTTCTTCTTCTTGACTAGAACTTCAATATCTGTAGTCATCCAGCATTCCCTAAAGCTTCCAGCATTGTCTTTCGCATTAATAGAAACAAACTGCCTCTGAATTCTCTACCTCATTTTTGAAAGGCTCCCACTTTCTAACTGTTCCTTTACCTGAGAAAAGCCTCTCCCAATCAACTTCTGAAAGCTCCTGCCTAATACCATCAAAATTGGCCTGATGTTATTTAAGGACTTTAATTTTTAGATCACATCTATCCTTTTCCATCACTATTTTCAAAGTAGGAACGATGTGAGATTTGGAAGAGAACTTTCAGGTGATTTTCCATGCACCTGCTGTCTTTGCCCTTCCATTACAGAGATGATGGTCAACAGTAGGCATGTCATAATTTGGGAAAATGCCTTGGTGTATACCATTACAGCCAATGTGTCAGTGTGAAGGGAGTGGATGTTGAAAGTGGTGGGCTGAAGAGTGGTTGAAAGTACTCAAACAGGCTTTGTCCTGGATGAATTCAAGATGCTTGAAAGCTTCAAACATTGGCATCTCCAGATCCAAGTGGAGAATACTCCATCACACTGTCGCTAAAAGACAGGCATTGAGGAGACTGGAGGTAATTACCTTGTACAGAATTGCTACTTTCTGACCAACTCTTGGAGGCACAATATGTATATGGCTGGTCTCGGTCAGGTTCATGCCAATGATAATCCCCACGATGTTGATAGCAGGGTATTCAGAAATGTGTCATGCTACAAGATCAAGAGGCAATGGCTTTTTTTCTGGGGCATGTTCATTGCCTTAAAGGCACAGACCAGAACACCAGAGAATTATTATTTAGGCTCCATACTGGATACTACCAGCCAGAAGTGCCACAGTGATATCAGTTCACACAAATGCCTTCAAGTAACTATAGCCACAGCAGCTTCTAATCCTAAACAGGGATTAGAACTTGATATTTATTTGCTTTTACTGGCTTAGAATACCTGAGTTGTGCATTCTCACAGTTGAGTTCAATCAATTCTTTCAGCAAAACCATACACTCTAAAATTGATTCCTCAGAGAAAACAAAATTCAACACATTCTTGAAAGAAAATGCTTTGCACAAAGGAGAGAAGTATTTGAACTTGTCAGCAAACCCTTCTGAAGCCTTTTCTTCATCTCTTTTCATTTCCTTCATATGCTTGGAATCTGGCTTCAAAAACATTCTGTATCTTTCTTTAGTGTGATTTGAAGAACCTAAAGCAGACCTGCCCCATCATGTCATGCATGCTTCAGACAAAATAATCAACACAAAAAAATCAAAGTTATGCTTTATACTCAACATTTCAGTTAAAAAGCTAAGCACTATAAGCAATAAATTAGCTTTAAAAACTGAATATGAGAGACTCTAATCCTGATCATGCTATTCCAGTCATTTTCATGGTCCCAAACATTTTCCAACAAAAATACAAGACAACACTTTATCAGCACTACACTTGGAACGCATCCAGTAGAAACTGGCAATGAACACAAGTGTGAAGGGCAGCACTCAAATTGCCAGTATTCACCAAAGTCCAATAGCTACAATATTAAAAAACAGGTCCACGCCCATGAATCCTGCCAGAATACCACAAGTTTCCAAGTGACCAACTGCACTACACTTGATTCAGAGATGTGACAGTAAGGTTTAGGATGAGCTCCACAATGTGTATTTTTGAATCATTCTATGGTAAGGTGGTCTGTCTATAAAACATATGGATGCTAAATCCAAAACGGTTACAAACACAAACATACAAAACATTATTCAATAAGATTAAGATTGATTGGTTTTTATTTCAAATTCCACATTTCCCCCCCGATAACACTCGATTGCCCTGGCACGCAAAAACTTATCTACCCCCCTCTTAAAAATATTCAATCATATTGCCTCCAACTGCCTTTTGAGGCAGAGTTAAAACCTGCACAGCCCTCAGAAATTAATTGTTTTCATTTCTGTCCTGAAAGAGTGAGTTCTAATTTTAATACAGTGCCCTCTTATTATGGATTGACCTACAAGAGGTCACACTTACCTTATCAAGACTTGGAGGTGCCGATGTTGGACTGGGGTAGACAAAGTTAAAAATCACACAACACCAGGTTATAGTCTGACAGGTTTAATTGGAAGCACTAGCTTTTGAAGCGATGCTCCTTCAACCACCTGATGAAGGACCGTGCTCCGAAAGCTAGTAAACCTGTTGGACTATAACCTGGTATTGTGAGATTTTTAACTTTATCTACCTTATCAAGACCATCCGGGTTCTTATGTATTCCAACCAAGTCAGCCCCCACACTAAACTCCAGTGGAACCAAGCTCAGCCTCTCCAATCTTTCCTCATTAGATGGTCCACTCAGTTCTGGTATCAATCCAGTAATCCTCCCTTGAATACCCTCCTTAACTGACGGGTCGCAAGCTATTTGAGCTATGGTCTCACAAATGGCCTGTATAACTGAACAACAGCACCCTTACCTATATTTCAATTCTTCAGGTCATAAATGAAAGTGTCCCATTCATCTTCTCAGTGTTGTGAAGTCAGTTTGTTAAGTGAGTGGGCAAATACATGGCAAATGGAATTTTATGTGGAAAAATGTGAGCTCATGCACTTGGCAGGAAGAACTGAAGGACTGTAGAAAGTTGCAGCACATAGGGATTGGGCTGGGCCTTATACATGAACCCCAAAAGCACTGAAGTCCTTTGGGGAATAGGGAGGGCAAATGGACTGTTGATATTTATTTCAAAGAGAATGGAGTATAAAAATAGAGAGGTTTTGCTAAAACAATACAAGGCATGAGTCAGACCATAGTTGGAATACCATGAACCTTGGTCCCCTCATCCAAGGAAAATTATTCTACATTGCATACAATCCAGAGAAGGTTCACTGACCAAATTCCAGATGTGGAGGAATTTCTGAATGCCTCTCTGCACAGTGATAGGAACATAGGAACAGGAGTGGGCCATTTAGCCCCTTTGAGCCCTTTGCACAATTCAGCGAGATCATGGCTGATGAGGGGCCTGACACTGTATTCCTGCCTTTGGGCCATATCCCTCACTACCCTTGCTTAACGAAAACGTGTCTATCTTAGATTTAAAATGATCAACAGATCCAATATCTACTGCTGTTTATGGAAGAGAGTTTGAAATATCTACCTGATTGCCAATTGCTCACCTTCACTTTAATAACGGCATTTAAGTTGTTAATTTCACCCTCTCTCCCAGCTACAATTCTTTTCAGCTGCTTTTCCTCAACGTCAGAATCACAGGGCAGTCAATCCCAGAGCTGAGAACCCTTGGTAATGAGTGTGATGCAGTGCCCGGCTCACTGTGGTGAAGTTGAGGCAGGGTAAGATTCTGTGATGGAGGCAAGCATGGGTGGGTCTGCCTGCAGTGTGTGGTGAAGGGTAGAACTGGAGTCAATGTTTGCATTTTTGTGGGCTGTTAAATAGAGATATGTGCTATCAGGGTGCACAACAGCAACTATCACCAAGTTCAACCTGTTCTGATTTGTTAACAGTACATATAAAATCCCAGTCAAATCCCAGCAACCCCATAAAACTAAAATAACTAACATACAATGTGACCTCCTGCAATGATAAGGCATAACTTTGTGGTGAGTGTCATTCCTTCCCTGTATGGATGTATTAATTAAAGCCCCTATACATATGATCCACTTAAATGCCATGTGGAGGAGTAATGCCACTGCTAATTAATACACATATATGTTGGTACTTTTCGATTTATCTGTTTCTTTTCAATTTGTGTCCAAGAATTATTACATTTTTGATTGTCTTAAAAATTGGCCCAATGTTTTACATCAATTTATTTCTTTTCGTCATCTGGAACTGCTTTTATGACCACTATACTATTTCCTCCTCCGAGCTGTGTTATTATTTCCCATTTAACTCTTCGCTGGGACATCTGTGGTGAATTAATCTGACAGCAATATGTCTGGGCAGAGAGTTGGTCCAACACCACATATGGAATTAACCCTGGACAGAAACACTGACCAAGAGGAAGCTGGCACTGGGACTGTTTAAAAAAAAACACTTAATCAGGCCCAAAGGTAGAGGATTCTGTAGCCACAAGGCTGCACACTCATTAATCGGCGATAGAAATGAGTGACTGGAATTTGACTGCCACATTTTTGTTTCTAAAATCTAGATTTTATAGTGTTTTTTTCTGACATTGGAGAATGTTTCAAGGTAACAAAGACTGAGTTTTTCCATGCAGCACTTAAAAGTCATAACGTTGGACTCTCACAACATGGAAATAGACCCTTTGGTCCAACCAGTCCATGCTGACCATAATCCCAACCTCAACTCATCCCCCCTGCCTGCGTTGAACTATTCCCCTCCAAACATTTCATATTCATTACCTTATCCAAACCTTCTAACTGTACCTGCATCCACCACTTTTCCTGGAAATTCATTCCATACACGAACCGTGCTCAGTGTAAAAAAAGTTGTCCCTTGCCTTTTTTAAAATCTTTCTCCTCTCACCTTACAAATATGTCCACTAGCCTTGAAATCCCCCACCCTAGGGAAAAGATACCTTGTGCCAAAATTACAATGGTGGAGCAGGAGTTGTTTTACAATTATTGGCCAAGGTTTTTAGATTTCCTTCTAGCACTTTCGCCCTCACTCCTGCATTTCCCTCTAATCCTGGACACAGTTACACAGAGTCGAGAGTGTGGTGCTAGAAAAGCACAGACCTGCTGTGCTTTTCCAGCGCCACACTCTCGACTCTGATCTCCAGCATCTGCAGTCCTCACTTTCTCCTGCAGCTACACAGATACCAGTCTCTCAGTGATCATTCTTTATATGCCAACTTGCACAGTGCTGGCATTTGATTTGACAATATATTAAAAACCAACAAAGGCAAAAACATGCTTTTCTTATTATTCCTTCATAAAATATGGGTGTTGCTGACAAAGTTAGCATTTATTGCTCCTAACAGATGAAGCTCAGCATAATTTTATGAATGCCAGATCGCCCATTTGATAGGCAGAAGTCACTTATCTCATGGAAATCTGTGGTTGGAAAAGACTAAACCCAAGAACTGGGTTTTATTTCCTGACAGTTAGAATTTAAAAATAGGAAAGTTAAGCTAAACAAAACTGAACCCTGCTTTGACCACACTTGTAATATGGCATGCAATTCTGGTCATCATATTACTTAAAAGATATAGTGGTGCTGGATAAGTTGCAGAAATACCTGGGTCTAGACATTAGGAAATGATTGAATGGTTAAAGATCTTTTGTCTTGTAACAGGTTGAGGGGTGACCTAATACACGTCTTAAAATTATGGAAGGCTTGGATAGAGTGGATAAAAAACAAAAAAAAGACTTTCCTCTTGCATGAATGAATGTAACTAGAGATAGTCAACACAACACAGTCACCAAGATATCTGATCAGGAATTCAGAAGAAGCTTGATGAAGAACAAAGGCTCTGATGGCGCAGTGATAGTGTTCCTATCTCTGATCCAGGAGGTTCAGATTTAGGACTCCATCCCACCTGCTCCAGAGTTGTGTAACAACATCTTTGAACAGATTGATTAAAAATTTATCAATGAGGGAGAAGGGAGTTGATGGTTACAATGTTAGAATTAGGTGAGGAAAGTTGAAAGGCAAATCAAGTGAAGCAGAATTACTTGCAGGAACTGTTTAGGTGAAATGCTCTGTTTCTTTGTTGTATGTCCAATCTAATTCATGTAAAACTGTCTTTGAGAAGCTGGTGGTTGAGTTGCTTCCTGACACTGCAGTAGGTCACATCATCTAAATACGCTCAAAATGCGACAAGGGAGGGAGCTCCATGATTTTGATCCAGCAACCATGACAGAACATTGAGATTTACCAAGTCAGCATGATATGCAACTTGGAGGAGAACGTATTGGTTATAGTGTTTCCTTGCTGCCCTATGTTTCTAGGTGGTAGAGATAACGGGTTTGGAAGATTCCATTGCAGGAGATTTGGCGAGTTGCTGCAGTGCATTTTGTATGTGCTACATATTGCTGCCACTGCGCACCAGTGGAAATGTTTAAGGTGGTGCACAGGGTATGGACAAAATGCATTGTATTGTCCTGGATAGCCTTCAGCACAAGCATCAGTGAAGTGGCAATCATCCAGTGAAATTAAAGAGTATTCTATTGCACTCATAACTTGTGCATTGTAGATATAAAGGATAGAATTTGGCAAATAAAAAGGTAACTTATTCATTGCAGGATTCCAAGCCTCAGGATCTGCTCTTGTAGCCATGCTATTTAGTGACTGGCTCGTTTGAGTTTCAGACCGATTATTGACCCCAGGATCATGGTGGGGTCAACAATGATAATGCTGTTCAATGTCAACAGAAAGTGACTAGATACTTTCTTGTTGGGAATGGCCACTTATCACCAAATGCCTGAATGCTGTCCAGGTCTGTCTACACACTCTCAGAATGCTTTCGTGAGGAATTGCAAATAGAATTGAACATGGTGTCTGCTACTGACTGCACAATCATTTCTAACTTTACAATGGAGAGTAGGTCACTAATGGAGCAGCTGAAGGTGGTTCAGCCCGGGACACTGTCCTGAGGAACTCCTGAAGCTACATACTGGGGCTGAGATGATATCTTTGCTTAAATTAGTCATTTAGACACCAAAAACAAAAGCAAAGGACAATTTAATTTCTTCAGCTCCTCTACCGAGGATGTGAGAAACCAAACAAAAAATGAGACTTTGACACTACCTACAAACAATTTAAAACCTCTTAACAAATCAAAAATATCTGACTGAATTACTTCACCCCAACACATCAAATCAAACTTGGAAATTTTTTTTTCTCTCTCATAAAATCAGCACTAGCATTTCAGGGCAAATAGAACTGTCACTCCAGCAAGTTCTTATTGGGAGCAACACTGAATTGGACATTAAACTAATCTCCAAATTAAAAGACTCACAGAAGAAATTTGATGAATTCAATAAGGTACAACTTACGATACCAAAGTCAAGACCTCTGATTGCTCAGTGTACTTGTGCTTTACTGTACTTATTGAAGTCATACTGGTTACACACATATGCCCTATGATGTCAGCTCTCATAATAAGACCGCCCTTATTTTTCCACAGTTTCCCAAGGTAGAAAGTGAAAGTATTTTGATCAATTACTTTTCTGTGTGTGCAATTTTATGCTGTCTGCACCAGCACAGAGTCATTCAACATTCAGGAATAGGCAGTTAAGGGTTACCATATTCAAGTCACCCTGCTACATTTGACTGCTCCAAATAAAAGTTACATTTAATATTGACGAGAGACAAAGGCAGGATTGGTCACAAGGTTTTCATTAGGCCATCCATAACAGTTCAAGGATCACTGAAGAGTGCTTCTGGGGTCACAGTTACTTGCAGAAGATGACAGATAGGAAGAAATGTAAACTGTATGCAAAAATAACTGTTTGGCTGGACTGCAAATAGAACTAAACTATGCAGAGTCTACACAGTTAGGGACTTAGAATTCAAGAGCAGATAGATATCTGTGGTCTATTAGAACTCAGGAACAAGTTCTTAGAGTTAGTGGGCAGCTAAGTCAGGGCTCAGGAAAAGTCCTCGGAGCTGTGAGGTCTCAGAAGAAGCCGGGTGCTACGAACAGTTCATAGTTAAAAAATCACAACACCAGCCAGCCACCTGACAAAGGAACAGCACACTGAAAGCTTGTACTTCCAATTAAACCAGTCGGACTATAACCTGGTGTTGTGTGATTTTTAACTTTGTCCACCCTAGTCCAACACCAGCTCCTTCACATCATAACAGTTCACAGCAGCTATGATGAAAATTTGAAGGAAATTCATAAGCATTTCTGCAACCGAGCTAGATTAAAGGACAGGACACATACAAGCGTGGTGAAGTTTGCTGTTGGGAAAAAAAAATTGACTTATACCTGAGAGATGACTTGTGCAATGAAGGTTCCAGAATTCATGGGAACAGTCATAGGAATGTGAACAACTAGAACACAAGCAGTCACTGAGCCCATGATAGAGCAGCTTTTTTGAGAATGTCAAGTTCAGGCTGCAAGTGAAGCAACATAATCCCTTGTGAAGAGCTAACGAGATTTGGTTAGCCAAAGCAATCAGTTTGAGTTGTTCCAAAGACTAAACTAGATATGGTCTACAATACAAATACATTAAATTGGCAACTCTGCTGAAATTTAAGATTAGAGAAATGGATGGAGAAATTCAGGTCAGGCAGTACCTGTGAAGATAAGCACTGTTAACATTTCAAGATCCAGTAACCCTTCTTCTGAACTCTGGTCGCTGGACCCGAAACATGAACTCTGCTTTCTCTCAACAGATGTTGCCAGAGCGGAGTTTCTCCAGCCATTTCTATTTTTTGCTCCTGATTTCCAACATCTGCAATTGCTTTTTTTTGTTTAAATTTAAATTTAGTTGTGACCATTGGAGACGTGGGGCTAGAAATGAACAAAGAAATGGCAGAAGAATCAAGCACTAATTTTAATGCTGTCTTCACAAAAGAGGGCACAAATAACCTCACAGAAACATTAGGGAACTGACAGTCTCATGAGATGGTAGAATCAGTATTAATAAGAAAATGGCGCTGGGAAAGTTCATGGGGTTAAAGGCTCACAATCACTAGGGCAGATCCTGCATCCCAGAGTACTGGAGGAAGCATTGGTGTTCATGTTCCAAAATTCTATCGATTCTGAAGCAGTTCCTACAGACTGGAAAGTGACAAATGTAACCTCGCTATACAGTACATAAAAGAAAGGGCAAAAGAGGGAGAAAAAAAATCTGAGAATTACAGACCAGTTGGCCTAACATCATAGTAGTAGGGAAAGTGTTAGATTCTACATTTTCTCTATTCAGAGTTATTACCACATACCTGTGGAACAGGTGGGACTTGAACCGAAGTCTCCTGGTAGGGACACTAACATTGTGCCACAAGAGCCCAAAACACAAGAGTCTATTATAAGTGACAGGACGACAGAGCACTGGGAAAGCATTAACAGAGGTGGACAAAGCAAGCATGGGTTTACAAAAGGCAAATCATGCTTAACAAATCTCCTGGAGCTTCGGGAGGATATAACTAATAGAAAAGGGAGATCCAGTGAGTGCGGCATATTTGGATTTTTAGAAGGCTTTTGATAAAGTCCCTCATAAGAGGTTACTGGGCAAAGTTAAAGCACATGGAATGGGGATAATATATTGGCATGGGCTGGGAATTAGCTAACAGACAGAAAACAGAGTGGGCATGAATGAGCCTTTTTCTGAGTTCCAGGCAGTATCTAGTGGTGCACCACAAGGATTAATGCTTGGGCTCCAGCTGGGTGGGACTGGGAGGTGAGAGATGGATGCAAGGAGGCTGCTAGGTGATTTAATTGAATGAATGTGTAAACACTCAGTAGTTGCGGCACAATGTGGCCAACTGTGAAGTTCTGCACTTTGATGCGAAAAACAGAAAGGAAGAGTGGTATTTAAATAGTGATATATAGGAGGTGAGGATGTACAAAAGGGGTCTGGGGGTTCTTGTACAGAAGCCACCAAGGGCAGTAGGCAGAGCAAGTACAACAAATTAGGGTAGGAAATGGCATATTGGCCTTCAGTACAATGCAGTATTGTATGCAGGTTTGGTATCCCTGCTTAAGAAAGGATATACCTATCATAGAGGGAATGCAGTGCAGGTTCACTGGGCTAATACTGGGGATGGCAGAACTGTCCCATGTGGAAAGATTGTATCAACTGGACTTGTACTCACTAGAGTTTAGAAGGATGACAGAAGATCTGATTGAAACATATAAAATACAAACTAGACTGAACAGACTGGATGCAGGGAAGATGTTTCCTCTGCCTAGGAAGTGTAGAACCAGGGGATACAATCTCAAGATATGGGATAGATTAGTTAAGACTGAGATAAGGAACAATTACTTCACTCAATAAGGGTAGTGAGCCTGTGGAATTTCCTACTACAGAAGGCTGTGGAAGCCAAATCACTCAATACATCCAAGAAACAGACAGATTTTATTTTGGACTTTAAAGGCACAAGAGGTATGGGACAATGCAAGACAACGGTAATAAGATGGAGGATCCATCCTGATGATACTCAATGGTGGAGCAGGCTTAAAGAGGCGAATAGCTCACTCCTGCTCCTGGTTTGTGTTTCTATGCTGCAATCCCTCAAACCTCAATAGCCTTGACAAATTATGACCAGAAATTTGTTCTACACAGCTACAATATTTAGTGTATTCACCATAGCAATAATTTGTAGTTGTATGAACTCAAAACAGCTACAATGCTTAACGCAGGGAGGCAAATGGCAGGAAAACATGGGTAAGATTCTCAAGGGTATGCCCAACACTTCCAAAATAATAAATCTTCATAAACTGGAAAAAGACTCATGACTGAAATGCCTTTTTTCCTTCCCCTTTCGAGTTTAACTAACTTTTATTCAAGGATGTACACCACTTAAATATCTTAACTTCTTAAAATGTCAAGAAAATCTGCATTTTCCTTCTCCTTTAAGTATTTGGCTTGTCCACTATCAGCACTAATCTGCCTCACTGTAATTTCAGTAGAGTTGGAAGCATCTAATTGTTTTCTCAACTGCACACATTTTGTCTCAGGATATCACTTTCTCACATGTTAAACATTCTAACTGAAAATCTGTATTTTTCAAAGGTAAACATAATGTTGCTTATTTTCACTTTGTAATATTTAAAGGACACATTTACTTAACTGACGAGCTCTGCAGCTCCTTTGTGAAATGAGTGCCCAGGGTTCAACATATCGATCATGAATTTGTTTTCTCCAAAATTTGGATCAAATCAAAACAAAAAAACACATCACAAATCACATACCAGACTGTCTAGTCCACCTCCCAGAAGATCCACAGCTCCCATCTGCATTGAAGACATCTGTGGTACATTGACAGGGGGACCCAGGTCAAGGTTCAGCAGGTCACCCAGAAGGTCACCTTGGGATGGAATAACTTGAGGCTGTTGCTCCAAAGTCAAGTTTGCTGCAGGGGTTGGCCCAACTGGACTATCAGGCTCAATTCTGAAGGAGAGAGAAATGTAGCATTAAAGACTGGTGCCTATAAAGTACAAGAAATGATTTCAAATGAGGAGCACTAGCAGACATTTGTGAAATAATTGACAGTAGAATGCAGTGCATCCGTCACTGATTCACTTATCATATATCTGTACATATGGTCTTGAAAATGAAGGTCATTTGGATAACATTTAGGCATTTGAGATAAAGACCCTCCAACAATTGCAGTTTGCCTTATCTTTAGATATACTACAGACAGTGGTGCATATAAGTTATAGTTGTAAATGAAAATGTACAAAAGCCAACAGTGAAACAGATGCATATCAGCGGTAACAGTGCAAATTGAGAGTGAATTGAGAGTATTGACCAAAATTTTATGGAATGAGTTACTATTCTAATCAAAGGCAGTGAAACTCTCAGTCACCCATCAGCTGCCTGGTCACATTTTACAGAGCAACTGGTTATCCACCTCACAGCAGTATGCTCCCTCGTTGTACCAGCTATTACATCAGTTGAAAATTGTAATTTTCACGGATGCTCAGCAACTGTGTTTCTGGGCAACAGTTCAAGCCTATTCACTCAGGTACTGACAATCACACTCCTGCATCTCAGCACTGTACAGAGTGAGATAATAATAAAGACACAAACTACAACTCCAGACAAGACTGCTCGGCAGTGAAAACTTTAATGACTTGGATAACTTCAATGAAAGAAGGGTTTAGGTGAAGACAGCTTTAGAAATTTAAGTGAGAAGCAGAAGTCAAGATGACAGAATAGCATGTGTGAAGAAAGTTAAAAATCACACAATATACCAGGTTATAGTCCAACAGGTTTAATTGGAAGCACTAGCTTTCGGACCGCCGCTCCTTCATCAGGTGGGTAGTGGAGGACACAATTCTAAGGCACAGAATTTATAGGAAACATTTACAGTGTGATGTAACTGAAATTATACATTGAAATACTTTGATTGTCTGTTGAGTCTTTCATCTGTTCGAATACCATGATAGTTTCACTTCTTTCATGTGTAAATCACAAAACCCTTTTTTAAAAAAGTGGCATTCTTATGTTAGCTGTAACAATGGATGATAACTAGATGATATGTTGAAAGTGTTAGCCCCCTGTTTTCTCTATCTATACCATGATGTTTAGATTGATTCTAATCTGAAAAGTGAGAGAAGAGATTTACATGAATTCATGCAGTTTTTGAGCAAAGTCCAATGTAACTCTGCAAGTACAAATTCACCCCATAAAACATATGTGTGAATGTGGGTCTTTGTCTGTTTGTGTGTGTGTGCACGTCTGTCTGGGTTGGGGGTTGAGAGTGTGAGAGAGAAAGAGAGAGTGTGTGTGAGTGTAGAGTCTGTGAGGGGTGCACGTGAGAGTGTGGGAGTGTGTGTGCGTGTCTGGGGTGGGGGGTTGGGAGTGTCTGAAAGAGAGTGTGTATGTGTGCGCATGAGTGTAGAGTGGTCTAAGTCTCTGAGAGGATGCCCGTGAGATTATGGGGATTGTGTGTGCCTGTAAGGGTGTGTGTGTCTATGTACGTGTGTGTGTGTGTATAGGAATGCATGTGTGTAGGAGTATCTGTGTGTGTATGTATAGTGCAATGGTGGTCACCTGTAATGTGACATGAACCCAACGTCCTGGTTGAGGCCCTCCCTATGGTACCAAACTTCGTTATCAGCCACTTTTCGTTGCTGCCTGTCCTAAAGTCCGCCTTGGAGGATGGTCACCCGAAGGTCCGAGGCTGAATGTCCTGGACCACTGAAGTGTTCCCCAACTGGGAGGGAACCCTCCTGTCTGTTGATTGTTGTGCGGTGCCCATTCACCCGTTGTCGAAGCCTTTGCTCGGTTTCCCCAATGTACCATGCCTCCGGCATCCTTGCCTGCAACGTATAAGATAGACAACATTGGCTGAGTCACACGAGTACCTGCCATGTACAAGGTGTGAGGTGTTCCCACGTGTAATGGTGGTATCTATGTCCACACTCTGACACTTCTTGCAGCACCTACCGTGACAGGGTTGTATGGAATTGTCCTGAGAGCCGGGCAGCTTGCTACGAACAATGATTTGTTTGAGGTGTGGTGGTTGTTTAAAGGCAAGCAGTGGAGGTATGGGGAAGGTCTTAGCGAGTTTTGATCTCAACCACCAAACCTCAAAAAAATCATTGTTCATAGCAAATTGCCCGGCTCTTAGGTCAATTCCATACAACCTTGTCACGGTAGGCGCTGCAAGACGTGTCAGAGTGTGGACACAGATACCACCATTACACGTGGGAGCACCTCCCACCTTGTACATGGCAGGTACTCATGTGACTCAGCCAACGTTGTCTATCTTATACGTTGCAGGCAAGGATGTCCGGAAGCATGGTACATTGGGGAAACCGAGCAAAGGCTACGACAACAGATGAATGGGCACCGCACAACAATCAACAGACAGGAGGGTTCCCTCCCAGTTGGGGAATACTTCAGTGGTCCAGGACATTGGACCTTGGACCTTCGGGTGACCATCCTCCAAGGCAGACTTCAGTATAGGCGGCAGAGAAAAGTGGCCGAGCAGTAGATGATAACTAAGTTTGGTACCCACAGGGAGGGCCTCAACTAGGACATTGGGTTCATGTCACATTACAGGTATACCCACACACAGACACTCCTACACACGTACACACCCACACTCTCACAGGCAGCCTCTCAGAGACTTAGACCACTCTACACTCATGCACACACACATACACTCTCTTTCAGACACTCACACCCCCACTCAGACACGCACACACACTCCCACGTGCACCCCTCACGGACTTAAGGCACTCTACAATCACTATACATACACACATATACACTCCTGCTCACACTCACAACCTCCAACCCACACACACAAACAGACAAAGACCCACATGAACACATATTTTGTGGGGTGAATTTGTACTTACAGAGTTACATTGTACTTTGCTCAAAAGCTGCATGAATTCATGTAAAACTCTTCTCTCACTTTTCAGATTAGAATCATTCTAAACATCATGGCATAAACAGAGAACACAGGGGGCTAACACCTTTAACATATCATCTAGCTATCACCCATTGTTACAGCTAACCTGAGAATGCAACTTTAAAAAAAGAGTTTTGTGATTTACACATGAAAGAAGTGAAACTATCATGGTATTCGAACAGATGAAAGACTCAACAGACAATCAAGGTATTTTTCAATGTATAATTTCAGTTACATCACACTGTAAACTTTTGCTATAAATTCTGTGCCTTAGAATTGTGTCCTCCACTACCACCTGATGAAGGAGCGGCACTCCGAAAGCTAGTGTGCTTCCAATTAAACCTGTTGGACTATAACCTGGTGTTGTGTGATTTTTAACTTTCTCCACCCCAGCCCAACACTGGCATCTCCAAATCATGTGTGAAGAAAAGCAGAGTCGGACAGGTCGGGACAAACTTAAATGGGAACAGTGCTGCAGCAAATAACATCCATTTGTATAAAATTATTGGCTCTTTCTTACAAATGCTTCACATATAAAAACATAGTGAACTGTTAGAGAGAGGCTGAATAGGTTGGGGCTGTTTTCCCTGGAGTTTGGGTGGTTGAGGGGTGACCTCAGAAGAGGGTTATAAAATCATGAGGAGCAAGGATGGGATAAATAGACAAAGTCTCTTCCCTGAGTGGGGTGGGTGGGGGAGTTGAAAAATGTGGTGCTGGAAAAACACAGCAGGCCAGACAGCATCCGTGGAGCAGGAGAATCGACGTTTCGGGCATAAGCTCTTTTTTAGGAATCAGGGGTGGGGGAGGTGGGTTGGGGGGGTGGGGCAAAGAGTCCAGAACTAGAGGGTGTTCAGGTAGGGGGAAAGATTTGCAAAGGATGGTTCGCGTATGGAATGAGCTGCCAGAGGCAGTGGTAGAGGCTGGTACAATTACAACATTTAAAAGGCATCTGGATGGGTACATGAATAGGAAGGGTTTAGAGGGATATGGGCCAACTGCTAGCAAATGGGACTAAATTAATTTAGGATATCTGATCGGCATGGGGACATAAATCATGCTGTACATCTCTATGTCTCTCATGGCACAGAGGCATAAATGATTTAGATCAGGTCTTTCCAAAGTGGGAGTCAGGATCCCAAGCTGAATGTTTGGAGTTGTCACGAAGCTCTGAGCAAATTATAACAGGCTTCTAGACACAGTCATGACAACAATCCCCCACCCACTTTCCCAAATCCTGCATTTCTCAACAAGGAGCCACGCAAAGTTTCAAGTCTCGAAATCAGGGCAGTGGGAGAACATTTGAAATCTAATTTAGATCTAATCACCATTAAAGACATTATTATAAGGTGATCAAGATTGGAAAATTTATTATACAAAAGTACTTAGCACTTTGAAAAAACTGACAGAATGGAAACAAAGAGCATTGCCTTGATAGTGAGAAAGGATCTTAGCTCAGAAGTTCAGGAAGTTGAATCAATATGATGGACTTTGGAAAGAGCAAGGGTCAGAAAAAGAATAGCTTATAGATACACTAATAGTTGATGGTTTGTCCAATTAAGTAAGGAATGATTTGAGCTTGTAACAAAAGCAACTTCAGAGTTTTAGGATACGTTAACCTTCATGCGGTCTAGGCCAATCAAATTTGTGAAAGGGAAGTACAAATTAAATTTGGTATAAACTTTCGTGACAGTTTCCAAATGGAGTAAACCTTTTTTAGATTGCACAATAATCAATAAGGCAGAGTTTATTAGCAATCTCATAGCAAACAATTACCTGGGAAAGCACAGCACATCTGAATTCTATATTAGCTCAAATATTTTGGTCAGCAACAGAGTGAGTCTATAACCTGTTTCAAATTGTACCCTTGTCTGTTTACACTGGAGCCTAAGGACTGTCCCTCACTGGTTCCAGCCTCAGATCCATTGATGAACAGAGTGAGCAGGCCTTGTGGAAAATGCAAGACCAGTGAAGTCAATCTCCCTTTTTTCATAATGAACTCAAGGCACACCTCTTCAGATTTATTTTCAGTTCACTGATTTGCAGTGTCTTTAAAATGTCCTGGATCCGAGGAGCTGTATGGTGTACCAATGCTCCTATTTCTCATATTCTTATGACTAAAACTTTAACGAAAAGTCCATCATAGACTTTTATTCTGATTTTTAAGTGGCAGGGAGATGCACTGATAGTGTGTCTGGAGGAGTCTGTGTGAAGATACAATATTCTTGAACTGGAAATATTGTTTACAATGTGCAATTGGTCATTATAAAAAACATTCAACCTTTCCAGAATTTACTGAAAGTTAAATACTTCTTTGGAGATTCAAACAGCAATGTCATATTGTCAGTTCAGATTATTATGCTGGTTCAGAATTTTAAAAAAATAAACTTGCTTTGTTTGTCATTACAGCACAGAGAACAGAAGGTTTAAGGTACAAGAGGAAACAGATTCCAGTGGTGAATATGTTCATTCCATTACCTCAACACTAAGAATGGCTAATATTTTGGGATAGAATTGCAGTAAAGTACAGAAATAAATATTTACAAAAAAGAAAATAAAGATTTTAGAACAGAGGGGGCTACAGCACCTACACTAAGCCTCAGCTCATTGACAAAACGCGTTTATCTAGTGGCTTTCATCCATTAGTGGTTAAAAGTAAAAATATAAATAACATCGATTATAAATTATGCCTACATTTGGGCAGCACGGTTGCTCAGTAGTTAGCACTGCTGCCTCAGTGCCACAGACCAGGGGTCAATTCCATACTCGGGCGACTGTCCATGTGGCGTTTACACATTCATTCTGTGTCAGAGTGTGGGTTTCCTTCGGGTGCTCCAGTTTACTCCCACAGTCCAAAGATGGGCAGTTTGGTGGATTAGCATGCTAACTTGCCCACAGTGCATCTGCAGGATTAACCATGGAAACCCAGGGTTACAGGGACATGGTGGGGTGGTCTGTGTGGAATGCTTTACGGAGAATCAACGTGGACTCAATGGGCCAAATGGTATGCCTCCACACTCTAGGGATTCTATGATTTTATTGATTTAAACATGACCACTAATAATTTGAAGTTGTTTGAGTTGTGCTGGCATAGCTGGTATCTATAAATTTTAAATGTTCAAGCAATTCTAAACCGTGAGAATTAAACACACTCCTCTCAAATTGATCCAACTGTCAAAATGTTATGACTCACAACTTAACACTCAGTGTCACTTCACTTTTGCTTAAATTGGGAAATCAAGTGTGGGAATCACTTCCCATTATGCAGAGACTAACAAGACGGAGAAGAAAAGATGCAAGGTAAATAGGGAAGAAAAATCAAGCTTCTGTTTTAAAGTACTGAAACTGTAAGAGAAAAACAAGGTGAGGGTTTTCACTGGGTGAGAATTAATGAGAATACAAGACTGTATGACAAATCGAGATATCATTAAACTATAGTGTCTACAAAGGAGACAAACAAACTCGAAAGCATTGCACAAAAACAACTTCCTTATGAAAGGTACCTCGGAGAAGGATCTCCTCTTCAGAATTAGTCACTACAGCGCAGGAGCTTTGGAAATTGTACATACTAAGGGTGGGTGACTTGAAAGAAATTGATGAGAGGAATTATCAACCAGGCTGTATAATGCTGTCTGGTTGAGAGCAAATGTTGCATGGAAAGCTACACAGTAATTCAGTCCACTCCTTACAAAAGGTCAACTATAACTTACCTCCACTTTTGGGGACAGGGGACACTGAAAAACATGGAGGATTGTAACTAGGGAAATGAAATATGTTCTATTAAATCCCCTAGTGGAACAGATTGTACAGTGTGGGGGAGAAATGATTTTCAATGGACAAAATAATATTGCTGAATTTTATATTTGACACATTAAAGTAAAGCTGAAAATGTGTTGCTGGTTAAAGCACAGCAGGTCAGGCAGCATCCAAGGAACAGGAAATTCGACGTTTCGGGCACAAGCTCTTCATTAGGAATGGCTTGTGCCCGAAACGTCGAATTTCCTGTTCCTTGGATGCTGCCTGACCTGCTGTGCTTTAACCAGCAACACATTTTCAGCTCTGCTCTCCAGCATCTGCAGACCTCACTTTTTACATTAAAGTAAAGGCCAATCTGATTCTGAGCATTAGTCACAAATCATTTTGTCTTGTCGTCAAAAATAGTGAACATAATCCTAGCAATCAGACTGTTAAAAAAAACAACTTAATTCATCTTTTTTCATTAAAAGTACCAAAGAAAGAACTTGAACCAAGACTGCACAGAAAACTGTTTGGCTCAGGAAGGATTAGGAAATCTTATCAATTAAAAAACAGATGCCAATCAAAAGCAGTTCATGCAGTTTTGGCCAATGTGTTGTAAAGGAGTAGAATAAGTTTCACATGATGAATTTCTGAGACAAAATTCTGTTTACATTTAACTGTCAATGCTTGGTTACTTTTACTTGGTGAAATTAACCAAGCACTGACAGTTAAATGTAAAATTAATTTTGTAACAGTATTTCTAACCTTGCTGCAAACCAAAGCTCATGGTAGCTTGGTATGGTTAATACCATAGAATGTTCACCTGGCTCACCTCAATCAAGTTATTAAACAAGCTGGACAAAACTACACCCTTACAAATTGCTACCAACTATTGAAAAACAGGCACATTGGACCAAACAATCTTCACTTTTTCAAGCTTTGTGTCCCAACATGTCTTTATTAACAGGTTGTGGCCTGCTGCCAAGACATTATATTGTCCCAAAGTGGATTATTCATTCAAGTAATAAATCTCCATGAAGGCATCATTCTCTGCTAACGCAGTGATTAGCAAGCAGGGTGAGAAAGATGTAAAACCAATTCCTCTAAACTCATTTGCACTACTGCATCAGATCAAGCTGCAGCTGAAATAAGAAGTTAACATATGCTTTGGGCACACCAGGTTGCCAGTTCGGGGTCTCAGATTTTTGCGTCTGTAGACCTCAGGTTTGAGGAGGTCATGTGCACTTGCTTCATATCACAGTGCTCACTCATGTGTAACGCAACTTCTGTGACACTGAATTTAAGCCAATAACACTATCATTCTATCAAATGGAATTTTTCCTCCTTAGCCTACCAATAAAGAAACTTTTGCTCCAAGGTTTGTCATTTTTGATGAGCTTTAGACAAGAGTGCCAAACAAAGCAACACCATGCAATGAAAGGCTAATGTGCACTCCAGGGAAAATTGTTGCTATCTAGTACAAAATCATATCTCTTTTTCCTGAATGAGGTGGATCATCAGGCATCAGCGATTAGAGATTTCCATATCATTCAATATCAAGTCTATCTTCTTCCACTAAGCACAAAATGTCTGTCAAATTCATTTACATTATAGCCTTTCACACATTGGTACTAACCCTCCAAGTTGCATTGGCAGGTGCTTGCGATGGATCCCGTGGCTACCCTCCACAAATGCATTTGGAGGTTTGTGGTAAACAGATGCCAATGACCCGATGTGACAGATGAGCTCATCCAGCAGGGTCGGTTCTATCAAATCAGTCTCTTCAGAAATTAGTGGCTTTTCAGACAACACTACTTCTTTTGCAGCCACAGGGTCTGTGGACAGCAGGCGCCAGTATATATAACCACGGTCACGGAGATCAGGATTATCAGAATCCTAGAGACATACAGAAAGGGAAGAAATATTAGCATATCTATAGCTTTTGCCAGGTCAGTCCAGTTTACTCTTGATTCAATTATTGGAACTCACCAGTAAATAAAACCATGTCTTTTTAACCAAAATACTGATTGCAAATACTCAGCAAAATCCACTAATGTCATTTGAATATTCTCTTCCACTGAAATGAATTTTAAAAAGAGCTGATATATCACCACCTGGAACTATAAGAATTCAGACTCTCACAGGCTGGGGGTCGCTGCAGCTCTTTGATGAGCTAGCCAGCAACTTGAACGCAGAACACGCTGTACATATGCAATCTATAACTAACCTGTGTGTCGTGCACAAAGTCCCATGGACTGAAGACAATTTTGTAAATATACAGATAACCTCTAACATCACAAAAAAAAGTGTCAGGGTGAAGTCATTTGACAAAAACAAAATATTATAAATGCTGTGAAACCAAAATAAAAATGAAGTGCAGCAGATACGGTTGCACTTGTGGAGAAAGAAAGAGAGTGAATGTCCCGAGTCAAATGGGGCTTCTTTTAAACTGAAGGGAGATTGAAGTGCAGCATGTTTTATGCTGTTGAAAGGGAGAAAGAAGGGAAGGTTCAAGAGTAAACTGCTGTCCTTGCATCCATTTCAGACATCAAGAGATAAAGCACAATTTTATATTCATAGAAGCTGAGCTGCAGCTGTAGTTGAAATAAAAATTCACACACTGGCACTTCTTTATTTGTAGTAGGATTTTACTCCACTAAAGAATTCCAATTACTCCCAGAAGCTCTGGTGAACAAACAAAACATCAAGGTCAGAAAGAGAGATCTGAATGTTTGCATTTTGTTTAGATCCAGCACCTTTATGCTTGAATGTCAGTATTTGGTTTTCCTTTCCCTCTAATAAAATCCACACTGATGTCAACACCAGCTTCATAATATGTCAGCAAACAAGACACACATAAAATATCACACACTAAATCTCCTTTCCTTATAAAAGCTCCACAGGCCCATTTATTCAGGCTCAGTGTGCAGCAGGTCAAAGACCACCCAAAGGAAGAAAAAGCTTCTTCTTAGGCAATGCCATGGGGCTGTGCAGGATTTGTTTCTACACTAAAAAGGAGTTCTCAAGCGACTGAAGAGTCCAGCGCATGAGCACGGTGGCACAGTGGTTAGCACTGCTGCCTCACAGCGCCTGTAGACCCGGGTTCAATTCCCGACTCAGGCGACTGACTGTGTGGAGTTTGCACGTTCTCCCCGTGTCTGCGTGGGTTTCCTCCGGGTGCTCCGGTTTCCTCCCACAGTCCAAAGATGTGCGGGTCAGGTGAATTGGCCAAGCTAAATTGCCCGTAGTGTTAGGTAAGGGATAAATGTAGGGGTATGGGTGGGTTGCGCTTCGGCGGGTCGGTGTGGACTTGTTGGGCCGAAGGGCCTGTTTCCACACTGTAAGTCTAAGTCTAATCTAAATCTTCAGATTGTGATACAAGCAGGGCAGCTGGTAGTTGGAGAGAAATGGGAAGATGGGATGCCCGGATTGTCATAGACTCCATTTACAATGGGAGTCTAAGTGCACATTTGTTCCCAGATGCTTTCCCTTCACTTCAGGGAGTCTTGTGGCAGGATTCCCCAGAATTCAGTGGGGATGTCACATATTATAGACGACAACTTTGAGACTGTCCTCTGCTATCCTGGGGCTTACGTGCCAAGTCAAAGGTCCGAGCAGAGTGTTTGATTTGGAGTATTATGTCAGGCATGCAGATGATGGAGCTGATCAAGCCTGATTAATGCTTCAATGCTGGGGATATTGTGCTGAGTGAGCAGCATATTAGCATGCTGATCTTACCAATGGATCCACAGGATTTTATAGAGGCCTGCTGTATATAGTCCGAATCTCTGAGTCATATAGGAGGGACTAAACTGCTCTGATTGTCAGTATTTACATTTTCTTTTCGCCTCCCCCCAACAATATCCACACCGACTTCACAATAATTGCAAATATGACTGACGGTAATATATCACGCATCAAACATTTTCCTTTTAAAAGTTCCACATACTCATAAACCTAATACATTTGATTTTTTTTAATCCAGTGAGCATCAGATTAAAGGTCACAAAAACAAAGGAAGAGAGTCAGGATGCAGTTCACAGTTACAAACACAGACACAAATGGACTGGATAATCTGCTGTATACCTTCTGCATGCGTGAGCCTTCTCTATCACTTTTGGTTTAACAGCATAAAGGCAAAGAACATCTGCATTGATAAATGGCGTTTAGCACTGAACCATCCATGAAAACTAAGTTGCATAGATTATTTTAGCATGCTTCATTCAACTCAGCTCAAATTATCCATTTTGCTCAATTCCATCCAAAAAGGGCTGATATATTGTGGATCCATTTTGTGTACTTGACTGAGCTCAATTTATCTGAATTGAAAAAACCCTCATTGCTCAAATCTTTGAGTACAGAAGTTGGACGTTACGTTACTGTTGTACAGGACATTGGTGAGGCTTCTTCTGGAATATCGTGTCCAGGTCTGGTTGCCCCGTTACAGGAAAGATATGATTAAATTGAAGAGGATTCAGAAAAGGTTTACCAGAATGGTGCTGGGAATCTAAGGTTTGATTATCAAGATAGGCTGGGTCTTTTTCACTTTAGTGTAGGAGGTTGAGGAATGAGGTTTATAAAATTATGAGTGGCATAGATAAAGTGAATAGCAAGGGCCTTTTCCCTAGGGAGGGGGATCCCAAAACTAGGGGCATATTTTAAGGTGAGAGGAGAAAGATTTAAAAAGAACACGAGGGGCAACGTTTTTAAAAAACATAGAGTGGTTTGTGTGTGGAATGAACTGCCAGACCAAGTGGTGGATGCGGGTACAGTTACATTTAAAAGACATTTGGATAAGGACATAAATAGGAAAGGTTTGGAGGGATATGTGCCAAACATAAGTCGGAACATAGCCAGTGTGGACTAGTTGGACTGAAGCAGCTATTTCCATACTGTATGGCTATGACTCTAAATAAAGCAAAAGCCACCTTACAAGAAACCAAGGCCGAACAGCACAAAGAGATAAATCTTGCTTTTTTAGGTAATGCCAAGATAGGACATGAAGAGCCTTTTTGCAGGATGAAAGAAAAATCAGGGAATGAAGGATTGTCTCAAAGATTAAAAAAAGGTTTTTGGATTACAGAAGTCTACATCATAAGCAGAACACTAGTTGTAACATTATCGCTTCTAGGATTTTAATTCCTGCCTTAGTTATATCGTGTTCAGATACTAAATGGCACGTAGTACAATTTCACCACAAAGATGAAACTATTAGTTAAACTGTATCATTTCCAATGCTTTGCCATTTCATTACAGTTTGATATTCAATTCAATTCCATACATTTCAAATACTTTACCTCATATCAGTAAAGCTCAATTCATTCCAAATGCAACTCATTTCACATGGCCTTTTGTACTAAATAACAAAGAATTTTAACTTTTCCTGATGCGAAGGAAGGGGTTTTTTTTGAGAGCGTAGGATTCCACAGTTAAGCACCTCACTCAGTTGGCTACAGCCCTAGAAACATTGCTGGTTTATTCAGCTGCAAATACCATTACAGCCAAATCCAATCTTGCACTCGCCCAACATTCACAGGGAGACCAAGGACAGCGTAACTCAGGCCCATTCCACCAGCAGCTACCTAAACAATCTCAGCTGCACCAATGTAAAATACAGCCCCTTCCAATGGCCCAAGTAATAATACACCTAACTCAACACAGACAAGTGAATTGAACTTGGGAGCCTCCTAGCTCGCATTCCTTCCCATAATCCCACAGTTCCCTGTTACTATGACTTAAATACAGTGGCATAATTCAGAAGTTTGCAGCTGATACAAAAATTGGCTTCCTACACTTTACAGATTTCTCTGTCATTATCAATAGGCTGCTCAGGTGGCAAATGGAATTTACTCTGGAGAAATGAGAGGTAACTGTGTCATGGCACGACAAATGGTGTGATATCGAGAAGCATCGTGGAATCGCACTAAGGCTGGCAAGAAAATTAAATCAGGTACTTAAGCTGACATGCTAGATACTTTCCTTAGACAAGGCACAAAAGTATCAGAGCACAGGGATTACACTGGAACTTTTGAAAGCACTTAGGCCATAGTTCAAGTACTGTATACAGTTCTGGTTATTATGCAACATTGTTTGACAAGGGAAATTTCTGTCCAAGAGGACAATTTTTTTTTCAAATGCTTAAAGTGTAAGTAAAATTAAAGGTAAAATAATTGGAAACACAACTTAATTTCGATTGTTATTTCTCACGTGTAAATGGTATTAAAATCTGTAATAAATCAAGCAGGTAATAGTTAGTTTGACATGATTCAGATGAAGCGCACTTGATTATCAGATTAGTGATGATCCTATTGAATGGTAGAGCAGAGTTGATGGGCTGAATGTCCTACTGTTGCTCCTATATGATATGGTCCTATTACTTTGCCAAATCTCTTTAGTATCAATACCCAGGGATCAGACAGAAGCTGCAGAGTACCTTGATCACACTCTGCCTGGAACATATCATAGAATAATGATCACTGAAATACAAATGTCCTTTCAGGCTACAAAGCAAACCCCAGGGTCAGGAGAGCTATAAGATACCACACGATCAACTAGCATTCCTTAGCCTTATGTGATAATGCTGGCACTTTCAGAGGTTATTTTGCCCTGGCTTTTTTTTTGAAGAGAGATTATAAGGTAGCCAGTTTGAGGTAGCCAGTTAAGATCACTTGAGTAAACAGCTTGGAAGGCTCTGTTCTTTAAAAACAGCCTGAATAGGTGCAGCCAGCTCTCATATTAGGATTTGTGTTTTGGTTTTTTAGTAGCAATAGAAGCTTTTGGGGTCTGAACAGAGTTGGAAGCTTCAGTGAATGCCTCCCGGATTCTACTCTCCCTGAATCTTATGTTTTTTCATCCTGGATTGGAAAACTGCATGTGAGAATGTTTCTGAATTTGCCTTCTTGCCAAGGGGTGTGTTTATAGGGCATTACTATATTAGAACAGTTAATTACTAATAGTTACTGTATCTATTATTCTGTTAAGTTTTCAAATAGAGTTGTTATTTTAACTTCCTCTTTCTTGGCTATGTAGTGTTTCAAATAAATTGTGTTTTGCTTAATATCGAATAGCTTTACCAGTCTAATTGCATCTGGAACAGAGACATCATTTTTGACTTTAAAAATAAGGAAAACTTTAGGATCTAGGCTACCTTCTTAAAATATTTTGAGGTGGGCTGGTCTGGTCCACAACACTATGAAGACGGAAACATTACCGAGCTACATAAACGTTAAGCCGGATAGCGAATGTTTTTATCAAACACTTAAATTATGGGCGGCACGGTGGCACAGTGGTTAGCACTGCTGCCTCACAGCGCCTGAGACTCAGGTTCAATTCCCGACTCAGGCGACTGACTGTGTGGAGTTTGCATGTTCTCCCTGTGTCTGCGTGGGTTTCCTCCGGGTGCTCCGGTTTCCTCCCACAGTCCAAAGATGTGCGGGTCAGGTGAATTGGCCATGCTAAATTGCCCGTAGTGTTAGGTAAGGGGTAAATGTAGGGGTATGGGTGGGTTGTGCTTCGGCGGGTCGGTGTGGACTTGTTGGGCCGAAGGGCCTGTTTCCACACTGCAAGTAATCTAATCTAATCTTAAATAGGACAAGATAACGAGTGGACATAGGAGTTCCACACTGCAGACAGAGAGTAAGATATCAGAACTTTTATTTCAAAAACAAAAAAGCTTCAGTGTTAAGCATGGTGGTGAGGTCAGAACATTAAACTTATTTAAGGAACAGTGGAACACTGGTCAGGAGGTAACATGATTGGTCAAAAGATTTGGGTTAGCCTTTTCGGAATGTTCCAGGTCACAGTCATAAGCAATCCAATAATATGTTCACCCAGTCTAAATACTCAATTGTACATGAGAGTTACCCAGAGATTTGACAACATGTCCTCATTACCAGAGTTGCTTATCGATGCAATGTCTGTGTTTTTTACATTTTGCAACGGAGCCTTAGGAACATCAGTGAGATAAAGTTCATAAGAATTGGCTGCAGTAAAAATAAACTGACATTTTCTTCACTCAATCTCACTTCTCTCCTCACAAGATTAAAGAATAAGTACATGCTGTCCTTAACAGAAAAATGATCAGCTTGGTTTCGGCATAGCCTTTCTTCACAATTCCAAAAATTCATTAATTTTACAGCTCCCAACTCTAGGGCCCAGACCGATATCTTACAACCTCATCTCTAAAAGCGACTTCAATGACTCTTTTCATCCCATCTTCTCGGAACAAACACAGGATTGGCAAGTACTTCCCCATTCAGGAATCTGGCAGCAGACTTGTCAAGCTCTCTGTTTGCCCGAGGTTATTTTCTCTGCAGACTCTTCACCCAAGGAGTACATGAATAGAAACGTGGTTTAGACATTCACCAGCACATTTATCCAACACACCCTCGTTCGGATTCTTCATCTGACTCCAAACACTCATCTCCCAGGTTCGGTGGACTATGAATCTAATCATTCACAAAGTACATTTAACCTAACAGTGGCAATATCAAGAAATTGCAATATAGACTCGCACAGAGATATAACAATGCTGTGAAATGCCATGTGATCAGACATCCAAAGGGTGTCTACAATCCATCAAACATGTGCTGGTCAAAAATCTGGCAGCATCCAGCAAAACCTCCCAAGCACAAATGTTGTTTTGGTATATATATATATACAGGCATTATCTCAGCAAATTGCAAGCATTGCCCTGGCCTTCCTACCTGGGTTGCCAGACTGAGGACCTGCTGGACCAGCTCCTGAGTATCGGTTGGCTTCTTCAAGAACAATTTCACAATTGCCGTAAGCAGGGTCAATTGCACCTGTCAGAGGGAAATCACAAAAATTTTTATTCCTCTTAAATGTCAAATTGTTGAGCTTGTTTGATAGGTAGGTATGCCAATTCAAGGAATTTATTGCAGGCTATTACAAGGAAAGGCCCAAGTATTCTCCTTAGCCTTTTCATGTTAACTCCCTTAAACCACGAAACCCTGCGTTTCATATCCTTGTTATTCACTTCTGTTTTGCAATTGTCAGTGTCACGTCTTCAATGCTAATAAATTACTTTAACAAAATTTAGCCCATCGTTTTAATTCATGATCAGGTTTCGCTCTGCATCCTTTCCTTCTATAACCCTCTACCATCTGCTTTCCACAAATTACCTGGCTAAGGCAGAAGCAGGTGACCCAGATTCAGAGGGGCAAATTTAACAGCATTTATTCATCAGTATTTCTTCCCTGGAGCTCCACTTTCTTCAATTACTCCCAAGTCAGGAAGGTCGTGGAATGAATCACAGGGAGATAATTCTCATTCACTGAGCAGGTCCATTGGCCCCTACCTGGGTACTTTCATCATGGAAGCCATCCAGAAAGCTTTCCAACAGTTCATCAGCGTTGTCAATCCGCTCTGCGTATTCACCCACAATCCAGATCATGGCTGCCCGTGCATCTGGTTCATCAAGAGAATCTAAATTTTCACACAAGGTTGCAATGATGCTCTCATACCTGGCAAGTCAAAGTCACCACATTAATTACATCAACATAATATTAAATACCAAAGACTCTATCTTCACTGACATTGCCAATCAAGTTTGTTTAAAGTTCAAAATAGATTATGTTGACATTCTTTCTTAGCTTCTTTTTGGTGAATGAAGAGCATTCCACTGGAGGCCACATTTTAATTCTTGGCACATCAGTGTTATGGTCTGTTTTAGCCTGAGATGCCTGTGTTGGATTGGGGTGGACAAAGCCAGAAATCACACGACACCAGGTCACCTCACCTGATGAAGAAGCAGTGCTCCGAAAGATTGTGATTTCACATTAACTCCGTTGGACAATCTAGTGCCGTGAGACTTCTGGCTTTACGCACTTCAGTTTCCAGTCAGGGACAAGGTTTGCTGTCACTGCAATACATTCTTAATCACTATAGATTTGCCTTGATTACTCCACTTGTGCTTGCGATTAATTCCCTGATTATTTCTAATAGCATCTATGCAACAATTCTATTCTTCAAATTTGTCATAGCTATCCTTGAAGAAAACAGATCTGAGTACTTTGAATAAATTAGAACTACACTGTACAGGATATTGACTGGGAGCTTGACGAAAGTAAAACCGTTCAATATAAGATGGATTTTCCTCTGTCCTGCTCACAAAATATACCTTAAAATATGTGAAACTGAGAGGAAAGATGAATATGTAACTGCTATTCCTGTTTGCACTGGCTTTGATCCAATTATGCACATAAATGTAAATTCCTTTTCAGTCAGGAGAGAGAAAGGGAATAGGCAGACAGTGCAGGGAGCCCCTGTGGCTGTTCCCCTCAATAAGGACAGAACAACCTCGCTTATCCAACGAGATGGGTAGGGGCTACTTTGATGGATAACTGATTGTTCAGATAATATATGTGTTGTAATTAATGAGAGCTGGCTATCCAAACATGCCTTGGTTATCTGGCAACGCACGTCATAATGCCGTTTAGCTCAATGCTGAGTTGCCTAATGCTGTTACGTGACCTTGTGATCTTGCTCGGATTACCCGAAAGTTGGATAATTGAAGTTGCCCTGTAGACCGTTTTGGATACCGGAGGAATCTTTTTCCCACGGTGAAAATGTTGATCACAAGGCGGCATCGTTTTAAGGTAACTGGAGGAAGGTTATGGGGAGATGTCAGAGGTACGTTCTTTGCTCAGAGTGGTGGGTGCATCGAATGCACTGCCAGCTGTGGTAGTAGAGTCAGATACATTAGGGATATTTAAGCAACTCTTGGATAGGCACATGAAAGTTAGTAGAATGAAAGGTATGTAGGTTAGTCTGACCTTAGAGTCCGATAGAATGCCAGTACAACATCGAGGGCCAAAGGGCCTATATTGTGCTGTACTGTTCCATGTACTATATTATAAGTAAATGAGAATGTTGAATATTTCTTAGAATTGCTAAAAGTTCATTAGAAGCAGATGGTTCCTGCACAACTTTTTTCTACTGCTTCCTGAACTATTTGGATACCACTTGCCTTGTTGATAAAGTGGCATTTTCATAGAAGTCTTAAATTTTGAATTTTTAAATAAAAACATTTTTTCTATTTTGGTGCTTGGCAGAGCTTTACATTTACCTTTTACATTTAACAATGGAAGCAGTGTCTTGGTTTTCCTAAACTTCTTTCTTTGGCATTGTGGTTTATTTAATAGCTGTTTGCCCTGACCACCTTCAAATATGTCAATTCCAATTGTTTTCTGTTACTCTTCCCCTCCTGAAACAGATAGGACAGCTCTTGAGACAGGGCAAAAGAAATTACCAGAATGATTTTAAGGACAAGGAATTTTAGCTGCAAGGTTAGTTTGGAGAAGCTGTGGTTGTTCTCCTTTGAACAAAGGAGATTGGTGGAAGGCTTGATAGATTATGGTATAGGTAATATAACATATAGATAAAATACAGCTGCTCCATTAACAGAGTCCATGAGGAGGAGAAACACATTTGGGCAAGAGATTCGGGAAAACATAGGAAAGTAGGAATTAGGAGCGGGAATAAGCAATTCAGTCCTTTGAATCCTCTCTGCCATTTAACATGACCATGGCTGATCTTACCCTGGTCGGAAATTCACTTTCCTGCCTGCTCCTCGTGGCTCTTTATCTCAGTTTTCATCAGAAACTTTAGCTATTTTGTTCTTGAATCTGTTTGTTGATTCTGCCTCCACTTCAGTTTGGGGCAGATAACTCCACAGGTTTACAACCCTTTGGGAGAAATAACTTCACCTCATCTCAATTTTGAACCGACGTCCTCTCCACATATATGCCCTTTTGTTCAATGTTCACCTCCTCAATGCCCTTGAGCATTTTACATACCTCAATCAGATGCCGCCTCTTTCCTCTAAACTCAAGCAAATAATAAAATAATCTAAAATAATCAACCACTCCTCAAACGTCAGCCTGGAGAAGCTCCTCTGCACTGCCTCCAGTGCCAGCACATTCTTTCTTAAGAACAGACGAGCAGAACTGGACACAATATTCAAGCGTGGTCTCATCAACCCTTTCTATAAATTGTAACAAGACTTCTTTACTTTGATAACCCAATCCTTTTGCAATAAATGCCAGATTCCATTTGCCTTTCTTATTATATACTGCACCTGCACACCCACTTTCTGCGATTCATGTACAAAGACATACAGATCCCTCTGCACTGACACACTTCGCATCTGCTTCCCATTTAACAATCTTCCTTTTTGTTGTTCCAACTAAAATGGACAACCTCACAGTTATCCTCATTCAATTCTATCTGACCCATTCTCCTAGTTTAGCAATATCCATCTGTAAAGTCTTTATTGCAACATCACAACCTGCTTTCTGACCGATTTTAGTATCATCTTGAACTTTGTTATGTTACACTCTGTCCCTGCTTGCAGATCATTTCTACAGATTGCAAATAGTTGAGGTCAGAGAACTGAATCCAGTGATATCCCATGAGTTACAGTCCGCCATCCAGGAAGGACCTATTTATCCTGACCCTCTGCTTTTAGCTTGAAAAAACATGGAAAAAAAAAAGTCTCATGTTAAGTGATAATGGCCTTGCACTTAATACCTACTAGCGTGGTGGAAATTAAGCAGATCAATGATTTCAATAGAAATTTGGTGGGCACTTGAGCAAAATAAACTGCAGGAACAATGGCAATAGACCAAGAGAGCTGGACTGGTTAACAAAGAGCTAGCACGGAGTCAATGGGCTAAATGGCCTTTTTCTATGTTACCATGGCTACGACCGTACGAAACAACCAGATTAGATTGGTTCATTAACACAGAGGAGAAAGTGAGGTCTGCAGATGCTGGAGTATCAGAGCTGAAAATGTGTTGCTGGAAAAACACAGCAGGTCAGGCATCATCGAAGGAACAGGAGATTCGACGTTTCGGGCATAAGCCCTTCAACAGGAATGAGGAGAGTGTGTCCAGCAGGCTAAGATAAAAGGTAGGGAGGAGGGACTTGGGGGAGGGGCGACGGAGATGTGATAGGTGGAAGGAGGTCAAGGTGAGGGCGATAGGCCGGAGTGGTGTGGGGGCGGAGAGGTCAGGAAGAAGATTGCAGGTTAGGAAGGCGGTGCTGAGTTCGAGGGATTCGACCGAGACAAGGTGGGGGGGGGAATGAGGAAACTGGAGAAATCAGAGTTCGCCTGGGAACCCTCCAACCACAAGGGATGAACTCAGATTTCTCCAGTTTCCTCATTTCCCCTTCCTCCACCTTGTCTCAGTCGAATCCCTTGAACTCAGCATCGCCTTCCTAACCTGCAATTTTCTTCCTGACCTCTCCGCCCCCCACCCCACTCCGGCCTATCACCCTCATCTTGACTTCCTTCCACCCATCGCATCTCCATTGCCCCTCTCCCAAGTCCCTCCTCCCTACCTTTTATCTTAGCCTGCTGGACACACTTTCCTCATTCCTGATGAAGGGCTTATGCCCGAAACGTCGAATTTTAGATTTAGATTACTTCAGATTTTTTTAGATTACTTAATAGAATTTATGGAATTTCCTGTTCCTTGGATGCTGCCTGACCTGCTGCGCTTTTCCAGCAACACGTTTTCAGCTCATTGACACAGAGGTCAGATTCACAGCACAGAGCACTGCCAGGTAAGATGCCAAGTCTCTTAGACAGCACTTAGAGAAGAACTTTCACACTGTACTCCCTAATATTTCCACACATGATCTACTTTCCTACTTACTTGTTGGGATATTTGCGGAAGATGTCCCTTATGACCACAATAGCCTCCTGGACGACATAATTCACTTTTGTCTGGATGAGATCAAGCAGAGTGCTCACACAGCGTTCAGCAGATTGCTGCAATAGAACAAGTCGCATATCAGAACTAAAATTTTCAAAAAAATGAATCCAATCAATTCCATAATTCCAGACAGCCATGAACATTTAACAGGAAGTCAAATAAATAACATTTAAAAAGTGCAGGTTTAGAAAATGGCAAGAAAAACAGCTTGAAATAATTAGCTTCCCTTTCATTGCCCTCCAGTACATCTACAAACAGGGTCAAATTTCCAGAGACAAATTGCGCACGCAAGATGGGAATAGGTAAAATCTCAGATTCTCAGAGCAGTGAGGCTATGAAAGCCCATTGGTACCAGAATGTGTTGGAACCTTACAGAAAGAACAAGCTACAAAGAAAGTTTACAAAAAGCTGAAGTTAATTAGCCTCCAATTGTGGCTAAGTTGGAGGTCAGGTAATGGCCTCGTGGTATCACTGCTGGACAGTTAATTCAGACTCCCAGTTAATGTTCTAGGGACCTGGTTCGAATCCCACCACGGGAAAGATGGTGAAGCTGGAATTTAATAAAACAAAAAATCTGAACTAAGAGTCTAATGACGATCATGAATCGGCCATTGTTGATCGTCGGAATGACCCATTTGGTTCCCTGATATCATTTCAGGAAGGTAACTGCCATCCTTACCTGGTCTGGCCTACATGTGACTTCAGACCCACAGCAATGTGGGTGACTTTCAACTGCGCTCAGTACAATTAGGAATGGACAATAAATGCTACCCTAGCTCGTGACGTCCTCGTCCCGGGAATGATAAAGAAAGAAACCCACCAGTGAATATCGGTCATTCAGAACTCACGGTGCAGAGTTGTAGTGCTTTATTTTAATGGCTGTTTTCTGTTAAGATTGCTTATTTTGGCAAAATAATTTATATTGCTTCATTTTCTAAGAATTTGTAAAAATCAGTAATGTCATTAGCTCTCAACATTTAAATGAATACATTAGCATTCCTGATAAAGGCATCAAAGCCAAACCCCTTCACCCCAAAAGCACTGTTCTTTGTTTTATTAAAATGCAAGTAGTGAAATAATCTGCAATTTCTATATGGCATTCAGAACGCACTGCAGTTCGGTTTGGTTTCTTTGTCCCCAAGGCTTGTGGTTCAGAAAAAAACGTAAACACAGAAGACTGAGGAGTGACCTTACAGAGATTTATAAAATCATGAAGGGCACAGATATGATGAATAACCACGGTCTTTTCCCCAGGGTTGAGGAGTCCAAAACTAGTGGACATAGGTTTAAGATAAGAGGAGAAAGATTTTAAAAAGACCTGCGGGGCAACACTGTCGCTCAGAGGGTGGTACGTTTATGGAATAAGCTATTGAGGAAAGTGATAGCAGCGAGTACAATTAAACATTCAAAAGGCATTTGGGCAGGTACATGGATAGGAAAGGTTTAGAGGGACATGGGCAAACCACAGGCAAATGGGACAAGTTCAGTTTTGGAAACTTGGTCGATATGTATAAGTTGGGCCAAAGAGCATGTTTCTATGGTGTATGATTGTGTTAATTAAATTGGAGAAGTTGATTTACAAGCATGTTACCAGGTGCTTTTGAGTTAGAAGAGGAGGCTGGATTGTATGTGTTTTTTTTTGCACTGGAGTTTAGGAGATTGAGGAGTGACCTTTCAGAGGTTTATAAGATCATGAGTGGCATAGTTAAGATGAATAGTAAAAAGTCGATTCCCTAGAGTAGGGGAGTCAAAAACTAGGGGGCATATTTTTAAGGTGAGAGGAGAAAGATTTAAAAGGAACCAGAGGGGCAGGTTTTTCACACAGAAAGTGGTTTGTGTGGACTGATCTGCCAGAGGAAGTGGCAGATGCAGGTACAGTTATAACATTTAAAAAACATTTGGGCAGGTACATAAGTAGGAAAGGTTTAGAGGGAAATGGGTCAAATGCAGGCGAATGGAAATAATTTAGTTTTGGAAAACTGGTCAGCATGGATAAGTTGGACTGAAGGGTCTGTTTCCATGCTGTATGGAACAAAGAAAAAACTGAATAAACCTAAAATTTCTCACCTCAAGGGGATTGAGAAACATTTGTTTAGATTGCCCAACTTGAAAGTGGATCAAATCCTGTAACAATCTGCCCAGTATGACTCTGTGTGCCCCTTCACCCCAAAGACTGGAGCAGTTCACACTGCCTTCTCTAAGCCAATTATAGATACGCAAGAAATGCTGAATGCGCACACCCATAAATATATAAAAACCGTTCGGCAACATTGCAACCGTGGTTCTTATTCAGCACCAGAGTTTTTCCACAGCATTAAGCTTACCTCAACTTTGATGGCACAGCGGCCAATGGCACGAACTGCTTTCCGTACAAAGTCAACATCAACTTCGGTGGCATATTCCTTCAGCTCTGCCAGGACCTGAGGGCAAAAAAAAAAGGACCTTCTTATAACTAAACATCTTAAACAACATCCAATTCTTTTCAACTGAAACCACAGCCAAACACGAAACTTGACATTTCCCTCACTCCACATACTCTTCTAGAGCACGAGGTTTCCACAGCAATTAACAAGTTTTGCTGAAGGACAGCAAAACAGCAGCTAACATTGATTCAAATTGTGCTGCTGTAAAAGTGGGAAAACTGCCAGTGTTCACTCTCACTACAACTGCAAAACTGACAGCAACTTCTGCACACACGCAGATAAACAGAGAAATCCAGAATTTCATGTCAGTGCTTCTCCACTGGTTCAATCCTTGCAATGGAAATCTTTAGAAATCACCATGTGATGTGAATTTCCACTTGTAACGCTATTAATCTGACTGTAAAAACACATGAAAGACATCTGCCATGGCGACTGAGGTAAAACTAGGTTTTAATTGCATACCAAGCCGTTATTGTTGAACCAGTTCTCTGGTCCTGAAAAACTGACTTTGCCATTGTTAAAAATGATGCAGATTTTTAAAATAAATTTGAGGTAAATGAAATTTCCATTTCTACCCTTACTATATATATATTCTATTAACTGATTAAAACATACATGGCAACCATTGCTTTTGTCTTCCTGGCAAGCTGTCTGGGAGAGGTCTCTGCTGTTAGCAATTTAAGCAGTGGTCAAGAAAGGAAAGCAACGCATCTACTTCCTCAGGAGGCTAAGGAAGTGCAGCATGGCCATAAAGACACTTACAAAGTTTTATTGATGCACCACAGAGAGCATCCTATCTGGATATATCACAGCGCAGCATGGCAACTGCTGTTCCCAAGACCAATCCATCACACAAACCAGCCTCCCACCCACTGACTCCATCACACTTCCTGCTGCCCCAGGAAAGCAACCAACATCATCAAAGACATCTCTCACCCCAGTTTAACTCACTTCCGCCAGGCAGACAACATAAAAGTTTCTATGCGCATACAAACCAATTCAAGAACAGCTTCTTTCCCGCTGTTAGCAGATTTTTGAATGGACCTCCTTAATGTTAATACTGATCTCTCTCTGCACTCTCTCAGCAGCTGTAGCAGTGTATCCTGCACTCCGTTCTGTTATCCTGATTCACCTGGATGGTATGGTCTGCCTGGAAAGCACCTAAGATAAAACTTTTCACTTTACCTCCGTACACGTGACAATAATAAATCAAATCAAAACTATTTCGGGCATCACTGCTACTGTATGTCTAAAGGGAACTCTGGAATTAAATTAATGCTAGTACTCACCAGCTGCTTGTAGTAAGGTTGCTTCCAGGTTGGCAGCAAGTGCTATCATTCATCACTGGCTGCAAAACCCAGGCACCCAATCTTTCAAAGACTGCTGTAGCAATCCTAAAATAACCAGTGCTAGGTTGCAGCACAACTTTGGTGAGAATTAGTTTTCATTTATTCATTCGGGTTTTCGAAACTAACTTCTAAGCTCCAATCTTCCTTGCTCATCCATGCACTGGCCTGTGTGTGTGGGACCAAGCTCACAAATAGTAACTCTTTTCTCTCTACATCTGCTGCCAGACATGTTGAGTTTTTCATGCAACTTCTGTTTTGCTTTCAGATTTCTAACATCTGCAATTCCATAATAAACTAACCTGTCCATATCAAAAATCCTTCAACGATGTTAGGAAGGATGTTGTGAAATGTGAAAGGGTTCAGAAAAGATTGACAAGGATGTTGCCAGGGTTGGAAGATTTGAGCTACAGGGAGAGGCTGAATAGGGGCTGTTTTCCCTGGAGCATCGGAGGCTGACAGGTGAAATTATTGCGGTTTATAAGATCATGAGGGACATAGATAGTGTAAATAGATAAGGTGTCTTCCCTGGGGTGGGGAGTCTAGAATTAGAGGGCATAGGCTTAGGGTGAGAGGGGAAAGATTTGAAAGGAATCTCAGGGGCAACTTGCTCACACACAAGACTGGTGTATGTATGGAATGAGCTGCCAGAGGAAGTGGTGGAGGCCGGTACAATTATAACATTCTAAAGTCATCAGGATGATTATATGAATAGGAAGAGTTTCGAGGGATATGGACCAAGTGCTGGAATATGGGACTAGATTAAATTAGGATATTTGGTCAGATTGGACAAGTTGGACCAAAGGATCTGTTTCCATACAGCTCTATGACTCGGACAACTAGCTGCTCAGTCTACTTAATAACTTTTAAGCTCATTCTGTATAAACTGGGGAACGGCCAAACAAATATGGGTAACATCAAATCAAAAGCACAGATGTGACCATTTGAGCTGCCCTATTCAATTGCTGTGATTTCAATAGTTTCCTGGATAGAGAACACATCTTAGAGACAAACCTGTAATGAGGTGACAGTATCAGAGGCAACAAAATCCTGATTGGGATGTAATTCTATTGAGTACACCTGAAGACAGCAATATAATTAGCATCACTAAGACAGGCATATTAAAAGTAACTGTTAATGCACTAATCTTGAAAGAATGAACAAACCTGCTTTGATAAAGAGCCTTGTAGATTTTCATAAAGTGCTCTGCAGCTAAGTAATTCCTGCCCAGTCACGGTCCTCACTTGAAAGAAAATTACAGCCAAAGTGTACACAAAGTCCCATAAACAATGGGATAATAGCTATATAATGTATTTTCATCTCAGTTGAGAGAAGAATATTAGTCAAAGTGACAGGAGAACACTCAGATCTTCATCGAGTAATGTAATGGGATCTTTAATGCCCACATAAATAGGCAATGACCCAATTTAACCTATCATCCAATAATGAAATATTCCTTAAATATTTATGGGGATATCGAGCTGGATTCTGTGAAGTCCCTCAAGTGGGTTTTTTGCCTCAGTGATAAATCTATTATCACTAAATGAAGGTTAAGACTTACTCAACAGCACATCTTCCAGGTCAAAGCTGACCATTACATTAATAAACAGGTACAGGTACTAACATCTGAACTATATGAACAGGGTAACATTCCACAACTGCTTGCAAAAGAATTTTGCATGGCTTCTAAGTACAAAAGTACTTGCCAAAATGACAACTATATATATTTGCATAGAGCCTTTAATATAATAACCGAGTTTCCTACACTTCCACAGGCCTTTCTAAAATCAGTTACAAACCTAACACGTGTACATCAGAAATGATACTCAGATCAATGTCAAGATAAATTCTGAAGGATGGACTGCTTTAATGTTGACATTAAACAAAATAATCCTGCAGTTAAAAATTTTTTCCAACAACCTACATCATACTCCAAACTATAGTCTGCCCAAGGCATTATTATAGCAATGAGCCATTTATCTGCTTAATCTGAAGTAGCAGTATATTTAAACACCCAGCTTTGGGCCTTTTACTTTCTAAGACAAACTACATTACTCATGCTGAGCTAGAACAGCAGAAGTCTGTGTTTTCTTTGTTGGGATTTTGTTAGTCTCTGATAATCCTATTGTGCCCATTCAAGATGTCAACACAAAAGGAACCCCAAATCTGCTTAACCTATTTTCAGGATCTACCAATAGGGATAAAGCATTTTCTAAATGAGTTACAACTTTGCAAGTGCACACAAAATTCACTTTCTATCATAGTGATGGCACTAATTGCTACAGCTACACTATTGACCTGATGAGTCAGTCAAACACAGATGCTTCTACTTACATATTTTTAATCGATCTGTTCAGATGTGTTATGCTACACCTGGAGCACATGAAACTTGAATAAGAGCCATACTTAAACTTACTGACACTCTTGCACTGTACAACACAAGCCCTATAACAGGCCATACACTGACTTGTTGGGTGCAACTTCATTTCTGGCCAAATGTTTATTCACAGGAGCAACAAAACAAAAAGTACATCAGACTGAGTTAGAGGCAGCTCAATTTTGTTTTTAATTCATTCATGAGTATCAGTATTTTGCTGTGAATCAGTATTTATTGCCCATCTCTAATTGTCCAGAGTGCAGCTAAGAGTCAACCAAAGTGCTGTGGGCCTGGAGTCACATGTATGCCAGACGAGGTAAGGATGACAGTTTCCTTCCCTAAAGGGCATTCGTAAGCCAATGTTTTTCCCGTCAGTCAACAATGGATTCATGATTATCATTTGATTCTTAATTTCAGAATGCATTGAATTTATACTCCATGACAGGATTCGAACCTGAAGTCCCCAGAACATTACCTAGGTCTGGATTACAGTCCATTAATAATATCAGTAAGCCATGGCCTCCCCAGCCACACACACATCAACAGATATTTGCAAGTATAAGTGATCTGATCCCGGTATGCAAATTTATCCACCTGTTCTACACTGGAAACATCAACTGAGATTTTTCACCTTAAATTTTGTGGGATCTTTACTAATAACCATTAATTTGGTTCCTGTACATTCATTTTCATACTTACTTTTTAAAACTTAATTTAAGGATCCATCTCTTTAGCCTCAGTCAAGATATTGTCACTGGTCTATCCAAGGCTGTTTTTCTTACCACGAAGTCCAGCACTATTCCTTTAAAGGTGTTCACTTTTTCCGAATATCACTCCAATATAGAAATCAATGACGTGTGATGGCAAAACACAACCCGGAATTCACTTGATCTGTGCTTCATCAGCGTTGCCTTTTTTATTTTAATAAAACCTCCTTGGTTTCAGTAAAACTTTCTCCTGAATCTTTGGTCCTTCTCAATTTTCATGATCAACATGGAATTTTTTTTCATAGTGTATGAAACATGTGTATACATAGAAACAAGAGTAGGTCATTTAAATCTGCTCAACCATTTAACAACATCATGGTCAATCTGCTTGTAATCTCAGCTCCATTTTCCTGCTGGGCATTCGACGTCTGATTTCCTTCCTAATCAAAAAATATGTTGAACTCAGATTTGAACAAAGTTAGAGACCAAACCTCTATTACCTTCTGGGGAAGATAATTCACATGCAAAAAACTAACAGAAAACAAAAACACTAACAGAAAACAATTTCTCATTTGTTTGAAAAGGAAGACCTCTTCATCTTAAGCTTTGCCCTCTCGGGTCTCCACCACAAGATCATCATTCGGAACCCACCATATCCCGTCTCTTCAGCATCTTGTATGTTTCAATAAGGTCACCTGTTTAACCTTCCTTCATAAGCTAAGTCTTTCAACCTAACGATGAGTCGAGTGAACTGCTTCTAAAGAAATTATATACTTTTTTTCAAATAAGGAGATTACATCTCTACACAGTACTCAAGTACTTACCAACACAAAACTTCCATCCTATCATAGTCACATCTTTATCCACCTCCAAGTACTGCTCACAGATAAACATCACTTTCCTGGATCCTTTGTCAGACAAAACCACATTGCGCTTTTATTACCACTGAAGCACAAAGTGCTGGAGAAACTTAGATGGTCCGGTGGGGAGAGAGAGAGTGAAAGTTTACATTTCAAGTCCAACAAGACTTTTCTTCTGAGCTTCAGTTGTGTTCTGAGAAAAGTCTCTATTTCTTTCTCCACAGATACTACCAGACCTGCTGAGATTCTCCAGCTTTTTTTGTTTTTATTTCAAATCTCCAGCATCCACAGTATTTTACTTTTATTTGTGTTACAGTGGCTGCTTTTCAATTTTATTCTGGTTCCCATGAAGAATTATTTTCCTTTGGATTTCGAGAACATGATTCAATTTATTATTGTCACATGCACCAAGATGAAGTAAAAAAATTATTTTGTGTGCTAGCCAGACAATTTATACCTTACATTGGGATAACAGAATAATGCAGAATGAAGTGTTCCAGTTACAGAGGAGGTGCAGAGAAAGATCCACTCTAATGTATGAGAGGTCCAGTCATAAGGCTGATTACATTGGTGGAAGCTCTACTTTAATCTAATGGTACGTGTTTTCAAACTTTTGTATCTTCTGTCCGATGGAGGAGGGTTGAAAAGAGTATAACCAGGGTGGGAGGGGTCCTTGAACACACTGGCTGCTTTCCCAAGACAGTGGGAAATATAGACAAAGTTATGAGACAAAATGTTAAGTAGATTGGCAACACAAAGAATTCTAAATATCGCAAATGGGACGAGTTTAATTTAGGATATCTGGTGGGCATGAGGGTCTGTTTCTGTGTATCTATGTGTGTGTATTTATTTGTGCTGGAAATACCGTTGCATAAGCTTGTGATAACTTTTAAATTTACTTTGATGAAAGCCCAAATCATGTTTGTGGATATTTCGTCAGTACTAGCTGCTTGCTTGGAGATAAACTGCTTTTTCCATTTCTAGCATCAGCCAACCAAATTGTTAATTTCACCTGGTCAATTTGGTATTTATGGCATCTTTTGTTATTAAATTTCTTTCACTGACAACAAGAATTTGACTCATCCATTATTGTTTTCATGTATTTCCCTTTTTAGTATAGAACATAACATTGCAGTACAGGCCCTTCAGCCCTCGATGTTGCACTGACCTGTGGAACCAATCTGTAGCCTATCTATGCTACACTATTCCATTTTCATCCATATGTTTGTCCAATGACCACTTAAAGGGCCTTTAAGTGGATGAGTCTACCACTGTTGCAGCCAGTGCATTCCATGCCCCTACTTCCCTCTGAGTAAAGAAAATACCTCAGACACCTATCATAGTGACAGAGTCACAGAGATGTACAGCATGGAAACAGACCCTTCGGTCCAACCTGTCTATGCCGACCAGATATCCCAACCTAATCTAGTCCCACCTCCCAGCACCCGGCCCATATCCCTCCAAACCCTTCCTATTCATATACCAATCCAGATGCCCTTTAAATGTTGCAACTATACAAGCCTCCAACACGTCCTCTGGCACTTCATTCCATACACACATCACCCTCTGCGTGAAAACATTTTTATATATTTCCCCTCTCACTTTAAACCTATACTCTCTAGTTCTGGACTTCCCCACCCCAGGCAAAAGACTTTGCCTATTTATCCTATCCATGCCCCTCACGATTTCATAAACCTCTATAAGGTCACCCCTCAGCTTTTGACGCACCAGGGAAAACAGCCCCAGCCTAATCAACCTCTCCCTACAGCTCAAATCCTCCAACCCTGGCAACATCCTTGTAAATCTTTTCTGAACCCTTTCAAATTTCGCAACATCTTTCCAACAGGAAGGAGACCAGAATTGCACGCAATATTCCTAAAGTGGTCTAGCCAATATCCTACACAGCTGCAACATAACCTCCCAACTCCTGTACTCAATACTCTGACCAATAAAGGAGAGCATTCCAAAAGCCTTCTTCACTGTCCTATCTACCTGCGACTCCACTTTCAAGGAGCAATGAACCTGCACTCCAAGGTCTCTTTGTTCAGCAACATTCCCTCGGATCTTACCATTAAGTGTATAAGTCCTGCTAAGATTTGATTTCCCAAAATGCAGCACCTCACATTTATCTAAATTGAACTCCATCTGCCATTCCTCAGCCCATTGGCCCATCTGATCAATATCTTGTTGTAATCTGAGGTAACCTTCTTCGCTGACCACTACATCTCCAATTTTGGTGTCATCTGCAAACTTACTAACTATACCTCTTATGCTCACATCCAAATCATTTATATAAATGACAAAAAGTAGTGGACCCAGCACCGATCCTGTGGCACTCCACTGGTCACAGGCCTCCAGTCTGAAAAGTAACCCTCCACCACCACTCTCTATCTTCCACTTTTGTGCCAGTTCTGTATCCAAATGGCTACTTCCCCCCGTATTTCATGAGATCCAACTTTGCTAACCAGTCTCCCATGGGGAACCTTGTCAAATGCCTTACTTGAAGTCCACATAGATTAGGTCTACCACTCCGCCCTCATCAATCCTCTTTGTTACTTCTTCAAATACCTCAATCAGGTTTGTGAGACATGATTTCCCCACACACAAAACCATGTTGACTATCCGTGCCTTTTCACATACATGTACATCCTGTCGCTCAGGATTCCCTCCAACAACTTGCCCACCACCGACATCAGGCTCATCGGTCTGTAACTCCCTGGCTTGTCCTTACCACCTTTCTTAAATACTGGCACTACGTTAGCCAACCTCCAGTCTTTCTGCACCTCACCTGTGACTATTGATATACAAATATCTCAGGAAGGGGCCCAGCAATCACTTCTCTATTTTCCTACAGAGTTCTAGAGTACACCCGATCAGCTTCTGGGGATTTATTCACTTTAATACGTTTCAAGATATCCAGCACTTCCTTCTCGGGAATATGGACACTTTTCAAGATGTCACCATCTATTTCCCTACATTCTATATCTTCCATGTCCTTTTCCACAGTAAACACTGATGCAAAATACTCATTTAGTATCTCCCCCATCTCCTGTGGTTCCACACAAAGGCCGCCTTGCTGATCTTTGAGGGGCCCTATTCTCTCTCCCTAGTTATCCTTTTGTCCTTAACGTATTTGTAAAAACTCTTTGGATTCTCCTTAGTTTTATTTGCCAAAACTATCTCATGTCCCCTTTTTGCCCTCCTGATTTCCCTCTTAAGTACACTCCTACTGCCTTTATCCTCTTCTAAGGATTCACTCAATCTATCTTGTCTATATCTGTATTATGCTTCCTTCTTCTTCTTAACGAAATCCTTATTTTTTTTTAAGTCATTCAGTAATCCCTATACCTACCAGCCTTTCCTTTCACCCTGACAGGAATATACTGTCTCTGGACTCTCGTTATCTCATTTCTGAAGGCTTCCCATTTTCCAGCTGTCCCTTTACCTGGGAACATCTGCCCCCAATCAGCTTTTGAAAGTTCTTGTCTAATACCGTCAAAATTAGTCTTTCTCCAATTTACAACTTCAACTTTTAGATCTGGTCTATCCTTTTCCATCACTATTTTAAAACGAATAGAATTATGGTCGCTGGCCCCAAAGTGCTCCCCCACTGACACCTCAGTCACCTGCCCTGCTTTATTTCCCAACAGTAGGTCAAGTTTTCCACCTTCTCCACGAAGTACATCCACGTACTGAATCAGAAAACATGCTTGTATGCACTTAATAAATTCCTTCCATCTAAACCCGTAACACAATGGCAGTCTCAGTCAATGTTTGAAAAGTTAAAATCCGCTGCCATAACCACCCTATTATTCTTACAGATAACTGATCTCTCCTTACAAATTTGTCCTATATCTATCACCCCTCAATGTAAAGCTATGTTCCCTTGTGCTGGGCATCACCATCTCACTGTCCAGCCTATCTAACCCTGTGATTACCTTAAATGTCTCAATTAAGTCACCTCGCAACCTAACTAAAACACCACAGGCCCCTCAGCCTTTCCTCATAAGACCTCCCTCCCATACCAGGCAACATCCTAGTAAATCCCCTCTGCACTCTTGCCAAAGCTTCCAAATCCTTCCTATAATGCGGTGACCAGAACAGGACGCAATACTCCTGCAGCATGACCTCATCGCTCCAAAATTCAATCCTTCCACCAATAAAACCTATCACACTCTATGTCTTCCTATCAACCTGGGTGGCAACTTTCAGCGATCTACGTACATGGACACAGATCTCTCTGCTCATCTACACTACCAAGAATCTTACATTAGCCCAGTACTCTTTATTCCTATTGTTCCTTCCAAAGTGAATCACCTCACACTTTTCCACATTAAACTCCATTTGCCACCTCTCAGTCCAGCTCTGCAGCTTATCTCTGTTCTTCTGTAACCTGCAACATTCTTCGCACTATCCACAACTCCACCGACCTTAGTGTCATCTGCAAATTTACTAACCCATCTTTCCGTGCTCTGAACTAGGTCGTTCATAAAATTGACAAACAGCAATGGCCCCAAAACAGATCCCTGCAGTACACCACTAGTAAATTAACTCCAGGATGAATGTTTCCCATCAATCACCACCCTCTATTTTCTTTTAGCTAGCCGACATCTGATCCAAATTGCTATGTCACCCTCAATCCCATGCCTCCATATTTCGTGCAATAGCCTACTGTGGGGAACCTGACCAAACACCTCACTGAAATATGATATCCACTGCAGCTTTCGTCATGCTTTCTTTCAACTTCTTCCACTCACCTCCAATATTATGTTTGTCTCCTATCTTTGTACAGATTCAATGCTTAGCTTGTATGCACTTAATAAATTCCTTCCATCTAAATCCGTAACACTATGCCAAATATATTGCAAAACTCAATTCAGTTATTTACATACACACACAAACACAAAGCCCTCTTGTGAAAGATTGCAAATTAAAGTCTGCATATTTCACTGACATTTCTAATCTTTCAATGTAGAAAATAGGTATTTGTTCTCCCTGCACAAGACACTGAAAGGCACATTCTTCACAATCTTGTCCAACCCATGTAGACTAAAGATTTTCCACTTCACAGATCAAAGAACAGAAAATTATTCCTTTCAGTTGATTCAATTAAGCTTTCATTTCAACTAAAATCCATAGTTGTACAACCTGCACTTCCAAGCTTTTCAAGAGACTCAAAATCAATGATTAGTTGAAAGTCAAAGCTGTAAGCTACAAAAATAGAATATCACCTTAAACTGCACTTAAAGGAAAGCGCTAAACTACTGAAACTAACTTGGCAGGGAGATGGGATCCAGTGTGGAGATACAGCAGAGAGTGATGCACAGAGAAGTGTTGAAGAACCACCAAGCTGGCATAGAAGGCTGTGTCAATATGGTCAAGTTCAGGCACAAGGGAATTTGGCAAGGCTGGATGGCATTTATTTTAATCCAAGGAGTCTTGTCAGTAAAGCAGATGAGTTGATGGTGTTGAGTAATAGATGGGGATGTGATATCATTGCGATCACAGAGACATGGTTGAGGGAGGGACTGCTCAATATTCTGGGGTATAGAATTACATTAGATTAGATTAAATTACTTACAGTGTGGAAACAGGCCCTTCGGCCCAACAAGTCCACACCGACCCGCCGAAGCGCAACCCACACATTCCCCTACATTTACCCCTTTACCTAACAGTATGGACAATTTAGCATGGCCAATTCACCTGACCTGCACATTTTTGGACTGTGGGAGGAAACCGGAGCACCCGGAGGAAACCCACGCAGACACGGGAGAATGTGCAAACTCCACACAGTCAGCCGCCTGAGTCGGGCACTGTGAGGCAGCAGTGCTAACCACTGTGCCACCCACAGGATCTTCAGGAGAATTGGATGAGGGGGGTAAAGAAAATGCATGGGGTTGCTTAAAAAAGTTAGGAGAACGAAGAGGGAGCCTGATAAATAAATAGTCGCAGCAACGATTACATAAGCCTCAATGTGTTTTATAAGTAAATTAGGAGCAAAAGAATAACCAGGGAAAAGAATAGAGCCCATTCGGGACAAAAGTGGCAATCAGTATGTGGAGGCAGAAGACATAGATGAGATTTTATAGATGTATTCACTATAGAAAAGGATGATGTAAATCCAGAAATCAGGAAGGTGGACTATGATATATTGAATGAATTAGCATTAAGAGGGAGGCAATATTTGCAGTTTTAGTAGGCTTGAAAGTTGATAAATCCCCAGGTCAGGTAAGATGCATCCCAAGCTTCTGTGGGAGGGAAAGGAGGAGATTGCAGGAGCAGTTGCGTGATGTTTCAAACCCATCTCCAATCACAGCAAAGGTGCCAGAGAACTGCTAATGTGATACCATTATTCAGAAAGTCTGGTAGGGATAAACCAGAAAACTACAGGACAGTCAGTCTAACATCTGTGCAAGGGAAACGATAGGAAACATTTCTGAGGGACACAATTAATCTCCACTTGGAGAAGCAAGAATCAATCAAGGATAGTCAGCGTGGCTTCGCAAGGGGAAAATCATGTCGATCAAATATGGCAGAATTTTACAACGTGGTGACTATGTGTGTAGATGAGAGTGGTGCATTTGTCAAGTGGTTGAAGTGTGTGTGACTGGAAGCCTATGTTGAGAGGCATACTGCAGGTTTTCACAGTGGGTATTTTGGTGGTTGTTGTGTACATTTATAATCTAAAATGTAGGAAGTATGATCAGTCAGTCTATAGATGACAAAAACTGGAGGCAAGCTAAATAGCAAGGAGGAAAACCTTCAGCTACAGGATGATACTGGCAAGCTGGTCAGATGGGCAGAAGAGTAGCAGATGGAATTGAATCCTAAAAGGTGAGAGATGATGCATTTTGGAAGACCAACAAGGCAAGGAAGTACACAACGAATGGTAGGACCTTAGAAAGTATAAAGGATCAGAGGAACCTTTGTGTGCATGCTCATATATCCATGAAAGAGCAGGTCAAGTGGATAAGGTGGTTCACCAGGCATTTGAGATACATGCCTTTATTAGACAAGGTATCGAATATAACAGCAAGGAGTTTATGATTGCACTGTATATAATGTTAGTTAGGTCAGAGGTGGAGTACTGTATGCAGTACTGGTCACCATAGGAAGGATGCAATTACACGACAGAGGGTATGAGGAGATTCATTAGGATGTTGCAGGGGCTGGAGTGATTCTACTATGAAGAGGGACTAGATAGGCTGGGGTTCATTTCTTGAGAGCAGAGACAGCTAAGGGGAATGTGCAATGTTATGAGAGGCATAGACTGGCTAAATTGAGAGTAACTGTATCCCTTAGTATAGAGATTAATAACTAGGGCACAGTTTCGAAGGTAAGATGTAGGTGGCATAGAGGGGATGTGATGAAAGATATTTTTGCCTGGACAGACGGAAGGTATCAGGACCTCACTGTATTGAAGTATGCTTGTGGTTGTGTGTGCTGAAGAGAGGCAAGTAGTCTCAAGGCATTGAAGGACTATTTAGGTGAACACTTTAAATTTCACTGAATGCAAGGCTACCAGCTAAGAGCTGGAAAACGGGATGAGGAAATGTGGACACGTGATGACCAGCATGGATGCAATGGGCTTTTTCCGTTCTGTAAAAGCTCTATAAGTTTATGACTATACTGGAGAGAACAAAATTGGAGAAAATTTCTGGGCAAATGCATCTTAGGAAGAACGCTGGAGCAAAAACAGCAGAGGCTTAGCAAAATTATCCCAGGACTGAAGAGGTAACATTGTGAGGACTGATTGCCATAATATCATTTGTTGAGTCTACTGCACCATTGGATCGTGATTGATGTTTCTTATCCCCATTCTCCTGCCTTCTCCCTGTAACCTCTAATTCCCTTCCTAACCAAATACCTACCTCTGTCTTTAAGAGAGATATTCAATGCAGTGACAAGAGTTGTGTCCCCTTCAGTACAGGAGATTAAACTAATCTCATTGAGATGGTTATGATGATTAAAAGGAGTTGACAGTTTGGAACGAAGTGATATTCTTCAGTGGAGGAATCTAAGCAAGGCAACACGACCTGGAAATTAGAGGCAAGGCTTAATGGGGTCAACTGACATGAATGAGAATTTCAGTAGCAGATGGACTAAAGTAGACAAGAGGGAGGTAATATAAAGGAGGTGTTTGTCACATAATAGAAACTCCGTGATGGTCACAAGGTCACTCAGAGTTGTATAAGGAAGTTTCTTCTTTAGGTCAATTGAAAATGAAAAAATGGTCTGCTAGATTTCTATCAAGTGAGAATATTAAGAGCTACAGAAGTAATGCATGTAAACAGATCAGCCGTAATCTAACTGAACTACAGCACAGACTTGATGGACTGAGTGGTGTAGCTGTCTTTCATTATTGCAGGGATGGATGATCAGTGAGGTACCACAGGGATCAGTACTGGGACCGCAGCTTTTTAAAATATATGTTAATGATACAGAAGATGGTAATAGCAATAACATTAGCAAATTTGTTGATGATACTAAGCTGGGTGGCAGGGTGAAATGTGATGGGGATGTCAGATTACAGGGTGGCCTGGACAAATTAGGTGAGTGGTCACATGCAGTTTAATGTGGATAAATGTATGGTTATCTATTTTGGTGGCAAGAACAGGAAGGCAGATTACTACCTAAATGGAATCAATTTAAGTAAAGGGGCAGTACAGAGAGATCTGGGTGTTCTTGTACACCAGTCAATGAAGGTAAGCATGCAGGTACAGCAGGTAGTGAAGAAGGCTAATAGCTGGCCTTCATTACAAGAGGGATTGAGTATAGAAGCAAAGAGGTTCTTCTGCAGTTGTACAGGGCCCTGGTGAGATCACACCTGGAGTACCGTGTGCATGTAGTTCTGGTCTCCAAATTTGAGGAAAGACATTCTGGCTATTGAGGGAGTGCAGCGTAGCTTCACGAGGTCAATTCCTGGAATGGCTGGATTACTTTACACTGAAAGACTGAAGCAACTGGGCTTGTATACCCTTGAGTTTAGAAGACTGAGAGGGATCTGATTGAGACATATAGGATTATTAGAGGATTGGACACTCTGGCGACAGGAAACATGCTTCCTGTCGAGTATCGAACCAGAGGACACAGCTTAAAAATATGGGGTAGACCATTTAGGACAAAGATGAGGAGAAACTTCTTCACCCAGAGAGTGGTGGCTGTGTGGAATGCTCTGCCCCAGAGGGCAGTGGAGGCCTAGTCTCTGGTTTCATTTAAGAAAGACTGGGTTGGGCTCTTAAGGATAGTGGAATCAAGAGTAATGGAGATGAGGAAGGAACAGGATACTGATTAAGGATGATCAGCCATGATCATATTGAATGGTGGTGCAGGCTCGAAGGGCAGAATGGCCTATTCCTGCACCTACTGTCCCTGAGTGGAGGTGAGCAGATACGTCTGAGGTGGCTGTGGCTGTGTGAGGTTGCAAGTTGTCAAAAATAGCTGGGGATGGTCACCAGCCCTTCCTGCTGACCTGTGACTGCAAGTCTCACGGTTTCCTTCTTAGTGCAGAGATAAAGATTGATGCAAAAGAAAATGGAATTAAAAAAACACTAATAAAATACACAACAAAATGAAACTTCCTTAGCTGTTTATCCTCAGATAGCCACATTCTAGGCCATCTCACATTCAGCTGTTCCCATCCCCCTCATTATCAACTGCAGATATATATCCTGCAAGTTTGCAAGACCATACAATCACTGACACCTTCACTTGACCATAAATTCATTGAATTATCTTGGATACATTTGCACACATTACTTAATCAAAATGCATTCACACTACAGCAGCTTTTTATTTAAACCCAGTAGTAGTGTAGTTATGTTTTATAACAATACTTAATTGCATTATAAATCCAAAATAATAGAGGACTTTCAGCCCATTTCCTTGCCCAGCTGCTGAAAATCTTTTGTTTGTTACCTCTCCAGGCTCAACTATTCCAACCTGCTCCCAGCTATCCAGGTGAATAAATTGCATCATATTCCAAACTTTGCTGTCCTAGTCTTAACAAGACTCCCCCCGCCAAAACCTCTAACATCATCAACCCTCTGAAACATCTACGATCCACCAAGAGCAGTTTCGTGCTTTGGTCTACCATTGGTAACTGGGCTTACACCTGTTCAAGACTCAAACTCTGAAAAATCACTACCTACATCTTTTTATGGCTTTCTCCTTTCAGGATACACCATAAAATTGGTCTCATTTGCATGACTACCTGTTGTAATCAAGCAGGAGGCTGGGAGAGCACAGCAAGCCAGGCAGGATCAGGAGGTGAAGAAGTCGACATTTAGGGTAGAACCCTTCTTCAGGAATCCTGATGCTGCCTGGCTTGCTGTGCTCTGCCTGGCTCCTGCTTGTTTAATTTGGATTCCAGGATGTGCAGGGGAGTTTTTTGTCTCTGAATACCTCATGTGGCTCAAACTTATTTTGCTTGATTGTGGTTCCGCAGAGAGCCCTGGATGCTTTACTATGTTAAAGGTAATACACAAATTCAAGTTGCTCTTATTGTGTTCTAGTTTAGTGCTATTCAATTAACCACACATTCTTAGCAGTTTATTGTGGACCTGAAAATCCTTCAAGGGCATATTCAAGTGGCCTTTCTGAACATTAATTCCATTTTTAGTTCCGGAATGATGTTCTAGATTATAACAGGTCACTGCAGAAAGAAAAGGCCTCCTCCATATCTCCATTTCTTTGATTAGATTCCTTACAGTGTGAAAACAGGCCCTTCAGCCCAACAAGTCCACTCCCACACTCCAAAGAGTATTCTCCTCCCCCCCCCACCAAAGATCTATTTCCCTCTGACTAATGCACCCAACACTCTTGTCAATTTAGCATGGCCAATTCACCTGACCTGCACATCTTTGGACTGTGGGAGGAAACCAGAGCACCATGCTGGCACAAGGAGAATGTGCAAACTGCACAGTTGCCAGAGGCTGGAATTGAACCCAGGTCCCTGGCGCTGTGAGATAGCAGTGCTAATCGCTGACCAACTGTGATAATATGCTTTAGCACCGAAATATTTGCTTTAAAATTTGTCATAAAGGCTATAGGACAGGGAAAGTTTCTAGATGCAATACACTCCCCAGTCTGCAATTAGGTACAGCTTATAACAAGGTATTTCTGAACTACCAAGAATTTTGTTAGTAAGCCCTCAATATGAGCCACCTTCTGCAAAATAAAAATACAACTAATCCATGAAAAGAAATTGGCAGAGATGAACTGAAGCACCTTAGATATTTCCACATTAGCATTTAATTTACAAAGATGTAGAATGATCTTTCTACTGAAAGAACGTTTCGTGTAGATTTTTAGTAATATTGTACAAGCCTATAACCAATTTTTCAATGCAAGTCTTATGTTGTGAATACAGCTATAACTTAAAGTGGATACAGACTCGGTCGTGATGTCTCCTGATACAGTCGTTGCAAAGAAGAAACCCACAATTAACAAGTACGAGTACACTAGCTTCAATGCAGAAATATTCCAAGGTGTTTACAGAGCTGTGATGAAAGGTTTAGCTAAAGATAGAGCCATTAACAATAGTGAAGAAAGTAAATGAGGTGGTTTTAAAGGGGCAAAAGGGAAATGCAGAGGGATGAGGAAAAGCAATCCAGACCAAAGGCAGTGGGGGGGGGTTGATGACCAGTGAGCCATTAAAGGACGTAAATGCTCTGCCACTACAAGCTATGTTAATGAGAGTCAATATTAGCCAGCAAAGATGAGTCAGCAGGACCTGCTGCAGAACAGTACAGGGACAGCCTGGGAAGGCTAGATGAGCTCACATTTATCAAGACTGGAGGATAACGGGCTGATGAGGAGAGCATGGGCTGAAAATCACATGGGTGAGATTTTCAGCGGCCGATAGACAACAGTAGATGCAGTGGGAGGTAATGTAAGGGAGCTGCTTGTCACTAGTCTGTAATAGAAAGGACATGATATCAGAAGCTTAGTCAAGGTTTTATAAAGAAGCAAAGGTCATAAACAGTAATGAGCCCAAGGAATGGGATGGAGCTAAATAACAACTGATGATATGAAATTAACCCTGAGGCAAAGACAGAAACAAAATTAAGTTGGTCTTCCTGATGTTTAACTGAGAAATTGCAGTTCATCTGCAACTTGACAACAGAGTTAGCAAAGAGATTGAGACAGGTAGGTGAAGAGACAATACTATGTGTCATTGGCATTGATATGGAGGCTGACCCCATGTCTTCCGACGTTAGTACAAAAGGTTAGCATGTCACTCAAAGTGCTCAAGGGGAAAAGCCATTAGAGGAGATGCTCTGGCTACAACTGAATGCAAATAGAACGAAGCACAGACATTGCTACGGAAGGGGATGTTTCAATGAACGAATTACAGCGAAATGATATGGTTAACCATGTCAAAGAGAGCTAGAGGGAGGAGGGGGAAAAGAAACGTGTAATTTGTGACAAATAATTAACTTATATTAGAATGACCAGAGTGCTTGCAATAAAACAGGGAAAAACAGGAAAAATGCTTTTATGGAACGATTTATTGCAAGGAATACTGAGACATGACTGAAAAAAATGCAGGATGGTGAATTAAGGGTTACAGGGCATAACACATCTAAAAAACTTCATTAGGTCAATATCTGGACTGGGCAGGTTGTCTCAGAGAAGACCTAGACTTGTAGCCAGCTACAGTACAATGATGTGCAGGCTAGGTAGACTGGCCATACTAAATTGCCCAAAGTGTCTGGGGATGTGCAGACTAGGTGGGTGGGTTAGCCATTGGAAATGCAGGGTTATGGTGATAGGGAAGTGGTGGGATGCTCTTTGGAGGTTTGGTACAGACTCAATGGGACCAACTGGGTTAGAACAGAGTCCCACACATTTTGAATGAATATCTCCTTATACCCTTTCCTAGCCTCTTCTAGCCAATTCCTTTGATGTTTTAGAATATTTCCTGAATTTGTTTGCACATTTTTTTTTGTCCACCTATCTTTTACTATATTGTGGATTGTTCCCTTATTATCACATGTCCACGTAGATTCTATTTTTAGTATTTTGTTTAGTATCTTTTTATTATAAGTACCATTCCATCTCCCCCCTTTTCCCTCTATTGTACGACCATACAAGTTAGGAACTTGTTTCCTCTACCTCTTAGGCCCTCAAGGTGAAAGTGAAGACTGCAGATGCTGGAGATCAGTGTTAAGATCGGTGTGCTGCTGGAAAGAGAAACTATGACATTAAATGATTAAATAAAACAAAACAGTAAAATTATCTACAACCACGAAAAACAAAAATAACAAGGATTGGATAGAAATAGGGCAACTAAGTAATGCTCAGTACAACCATAAGCAACAATAGCAAAATGGAAAAGATATTAAACAAACACTCTGCTTCATTATTTATTAGGGAGACGAGTCCCATTGACTCAACAACTGAAAGTGATATTAGAAAGGATAAATCGGAATTAAACTAAAGGCAAAATATTAAATAATAATCAAATTAGAAGAAATGAAAAACCTACCCATAAAGAACGAATCTGCAAGTATTCAAAGGATACAGAGAAGAGATGGCAGATAGACTATTGTACATATTTCATGATTTGTTAAATGTAAGGAAAGAGCTGGAGAAATGGACAGTAGCCGACTTTACACCTACATTTAAAGATGGGAGGCAGTACATACCCAGGAACCTACAGAGGAGTCTGCTAAACATTAGTGACTGGACAAAAAAAAATAACAGAACCTCCAAGAAAGGAGAAAATTGTGAAAATTATCTGGAAAACAAAAAATAAAAATCAGCTGATTTTAGAAGGAAAAGGCCTTCTTGATCAACATCACTGTTTTCTTTGAAAGATAGCACAGCAAATAAAACAATATGTATAATTTAACAAGATACCTAACAGGGGGTCCATGTAAAAGACTCGTTGATAATGGCAATGCACATAAGATTCAAGGAGCAGGTAGAAGGGAGAGAGGACTGAGGAGCAGCAGAATGCAATTTGGCCTTGTGAGCCCATTACTGTGGCTCATCTGGTCATACTCTCAACTTTGTCTTCCTGTTTTCCCCTCATTACCTTCGACTGTCTTGTCAGTCGAAAATTTTGGAAAATCAAATTCAAATGTGAATTATTCAATAGCAGAACACTTCAGAACATTGACACACAGAGGGATCTAGGTGTACAGGGCCACAGGTCTCTGAAAGTAGCAACACAGGTGGATTAGATGGTCAAGGAGGCATACACAGCATGCTTGCCTTCATTGGCTGGGGCACTAAATATAAAAGTTGGCAAGTTATGTTTCAGCTGTACAAAACTTTAGTTAAGCCATGTTTGGAATATTGCATGCAGTTCTGGTCACCACACTACCAGAAGGACATGGATGCTTTGGAGAGCATGCAGAGAAGGTTTACCAGGCAATATCCTTATAGTTAGGAGGAGAGGTTGTTTTCACTGGAAAGATGGAGACTGAGGAATAACCTGATAGAGGTCGACAAAATTATGAGGGGCAGAGATAGGGTGATAGTCAGAGGCTTTTTCACAGGGTGGAGAGGTCAAGAACAGGGCATAGGTTTGAGGTGAAATGTTTCAGAAAGAAGTGCAGGGAAGACTTTCCACGCAGAGGATGGTGTGTGCCTAGAACACAGTGCCAGTGGAAGTGCTGGGAGCAGCACATTAGCAACATTTAAGGTATATCTTGATAGATACGTGACGTGAGGCAAACAGAGGGATAGAGACAGTGCATGGACAATCAGTAGCAGGTCTAAATAAGGTCTGGAATCAGCTCAAGTTTGGTGGGCTGAAGAGCCTGTTCCTGTGCAGTGCTGCATTGAAGATCTAACTCAGCATTGAATCAATTCAGTGACCCAGCTTCTATTGCTTTTGAGGGAACAAAATCCCACAGATTAATGATCTTCAGTAGAAAAATCTTTCCTCACCACTGTTTTAAAAGAGACACTTCTGATTCTTAAATTTTGTCCCCTATTTTTAGTCCAGTCCCTTGGAGATTCGGTGTTTCAATAAGATTATCTGTCATTCTTCTATATTCCAACGAGCATAAGCTCAAATTGTTCAACCTTTCGTCATAAATTAAGCTTTTTCTCCCTGGAATGAGCTGAGTGAGCGCTACCTGAATTGCTTCTAATACAATTAATATTCCTTTTGCAAATAAGGAGACCAAAACTGGACTGCAGCGTAGCACAGTAGTTAGCACTGCTACCACACAGCACCAGCAACCAGGGTTTGATTCTCGCCTTGGGCGACTGTCTATGTGGAGCTTGCATGTTCACCCTGTGTTTTCATGGGTTCCCTCCTTTAAACTCCCACAGTTTAAAGACTTACAGGTTAGATGGATTGGCCATGCTAAATGGCCCTGTAGTGTCCAAGGATGTGCAGCCAAGTGAATTAGCTATGGTAAATGCAGAGTTACAAGGATAGGGTCAGTGACTAGGTCTGGATGGAATGCTCTTCAAAGGATCAGTGCAGACTTGATAGGCAGAATGGCCTCTTTCCATACTGTAAGAATTCAATGATTCTAGGAAAGTTGTATACCAGTACTCCAAGTTTCAGTATAGAGCCGCAGTATAATTTCCCCACGTTTACATTCCATGTCTACAAAACAACTTTCCATTTGCCTTTCTAATCACTTGCTGTACATGCATGTTGATTTCTTGGTACTAGAAGTCTCAGATTCCACTGTGGCACAGGTTTTTGCAATATCTCATTTAAACAGTATTCTGCTTTTCTATTATTCTTGCCACATCCACATTTTCCTTGCATTAAATTCCTCCTGCCAAATGTTTGGCTACTCAATTTTCTAATATTCATTTGCAGATTCTTTACGTTTAACATCATACTTTCCTACCTAACTTGGTGTCTTTAATGAAAATGGCTATTGCACATTCAGTCCCCTCACCCAAGATTAGATTAGATTACTTACAGTGTGGAAACAGGCCCTTCGGCCCAACAAGCCCACACCGACCCGCCGAAGCGCAACCCACCCAAACCCATTCCCCTACATTTATCCCTGAACCTGACACTACAGGCAATTTAGCATGGCCAATTCACCTAACCCGCACATTTTTGGACTGTGGGAGGAAACCGGAGCACCCGGAGGAAACCCATGCAGACACAGGGAGAATGTGCAAACTCCACACAGTCAAGTCAGTCGCCTGAGGTGGGAATTGAACCCGGATCTCTGGCACTGTGAGACAGCAGTGCTAACCACTGTGCCACCGTGCCAAGTTTGTAAATAGTTGAGGAATAAGCCCTGGTCCTCCTTGCACTCTCATTACAACATGCCAACCCAAAGATTACCCATTTATTCCTATCCTATGCTTCCTCCTGGCTAATAATCCTTTGTCGAGAGTAATATGTTACCCCTAAACTATGTGCTTCTATTTCTCAAAGTAACCATTGACGTATCCACCTTATCATATCTTTTGGAACTTCAGAACACCACATGCAGAGGTTTCCCTTTATCAACCTTGGCCAATTTCATCTTCCAAAAACCCAAATAAATTAGTCAAGCACAACTTCTCTTTCACAAAACCATTCCGACTTCCCCTGATTCTAATGTCTTGCTTGTTACAATACTCTTAAGGGTTCCAGAATTCCCTATGTTCGAAGTTAGGCAAACTCGACTTCACTTTTTCTTTCTCTCACCTTTCTTGAACAAAGGTGTAACATTTACTATGTTCCAGTCTGCTGAAAACCTTCCAGAATGGAAGGAATTTTGGAAGATTATAGCTCTTTCAACGCCCTAAAATGCAGGCCATTTGGTCCAGTCGTGTTCCCTACACAGCTTTCCTGGTAAAGATGATTAGACTCTCAGTCTCACAGTCATAGAGATGTACAGCATGGAAACAGACCCTCCGGTCCAACTTGTTCGTGCTGACCAGATGTCCTAAACTAATCTCATCCCATTTACCAGCACTTGGCCCATATTCATTTAAACTGTTCCTGTTCATATACCCATGTAGATGCCTTTTCAATGTTGTATTTATATCAGCTTCCACCACTCCCTCTGGCAGCTCATTCCATACACGCACCACCCTGTGTGTGAAGAAGTTGCCCGTGAGGACCCTTGTAATTTTTTTCCCCCTCTCACCTTAAACCTATGCCCTCCAGTTCTGGATTCCACCACTCAAGGGAAAACACATTATCTATTTACCCGATCCATGCCCGTCATGATTTTATGAACTCCTACAACGTAAGATCTCCCCTCAGCCTCCGGTGCTCCAGGGAAAATAGACCCAGCTTATTCAACCTTTCCATGTAGCTCAAACCCTCTAATCCTGGCAACATCCCTGTAAATCTTTTCTGAAACCTTTCAAGTTTCACAACATCCTTTCAATAGGAGGGAGATCAGAATTGCATACAATATTCAAAAGTGGCCTAAACAACATCCTGTACACTCCGCATCATGTCCTCCCAACTCAGATATTCAATGCTCTGACCAATAAAGGAAAGCATACCAAACGCCTTTTGCACTATTCTATCTACCTGCGACACCAATTTAAAGGAGCTATGAACCTGCACTCCAAAGTCTCCTTGCTCAGCAATACCCCTCACGACCGTACCATTAAGTGTATAAGTCCTGCTCTGATTTGCCTTTCCAAAATGCAGGACCTCGCATTTATCTAAATTTAACTCCATCTGCCACTCCTCAGCCCTTGGTCCATCTGATCAAGATCCCACTACACCACCAATTTTGGAATCATCTGCAAACTTCCTAACTAGACCTATGTTCACATCCAAATCATTTATATAAATGACAAAAGGTAGAGGGACCCAGTACCTATTCTTGTGGCACTCTACTGGTCACAAGCCTCCAGTCTGAAAAACAACCCTTCACCACCACCCATTGTCTTCTACCTTTGAGCCAGTTCTGTGTCCTAAATGGCTAGCTCTCCCTGTATTCCGAGAGATCTAACAAGCCTACCATGAGGAATCTGATGATCGCCTTACTGAAGTCGATATAGATCATGTCCACCACTCTGCCCTCATCAATCCTCTTTGTTACTTCTTCAAAAAGCTCAATCAAGTTCGAGAGATACTATTTTGCACGCACAAAGCCATGCTGACTATCCCTAATCAGTCCTTGCCTTTCCAAATATATATAAATCCTGTTCATCGTGATTTCCTCCAACAACTTCCCACCACTGAGGTCAGGCTCACTGGTCTATAGTTCCTTGGCTTGTCCTTTACCCCCTTTCTTAAACAGTGTCACCACGGTAGCCAACCTCCAGCCTTCCGACACCTCACCTGTGACTATCGATGATAAAAACATCTCAGCAAGAGGCCCAGCAATCATCTCCCTAGCTTCCCACAGAGTTCTAGGGTACACCTGGTCAGGTCCTGTGGAGTTATCCACCTTTACAAATTTTAAAATATCCAGCAACACCACTTCTGCAATATGGACATTTTTCAAGATATCCCCATCTACTTTCCTACATTCTATATGTTCCATGTTCTTCTCCACAGTAAACACTGATGCAAAATACTCATTCAGTACCTCCCTCATCTCCCGCGGCTCCACACAAAGGCCACCTTGCTGATCTTTGAGGGGCCCTATTCTCTCCCTAGTTACCCTTTTGTCCTTAACATATTTGTAAAAACCCTTTGGATTCTCCTTAACTCTATTTGCCAAAGCTATCTCATGTCCCTTTTTTGCCCTCCTGATTTCCCTCTTTAGTATACTCCTGCTGCCTTTATATTCTGAGGATTCACTCGATCCCCGCTGTCTATACCTGACATATGCTTCCTTCTTTTTCTTCACCACAACCTCAATTTCTCTAGTCATCCAGCATTCCCTGCCCCTATCAGCCTTTCCTTTCACCCTAACAAAATACTATCTCTGAACTCTCATCTCATTTCTGAAGGCTTCCCATTTTCCAGCAGTTCCTTTACCCGTGAACATCTGCCCCCAATCAACTTTTGAAAGTTCTTGCCCAATACCATCAAAATTGACCTTCCTCTAATTTTGAACTTCAACTTTTAGATTCAGTCTATCCTTTTCCATCATTTTTTAAAAAACTAATACAATTATGATCACTAGCCCCAAAGTGCTCCCTCACTGACACCTCAGTCACCTGCCCTGCTTTATTTCTCAAGAGTAGGTCAAGTTTTGCACCTTCCATAGTAGGTACTATTGACTACAGGGAGCGTGCGGGTAAGTGGAATTGAAATGCCCAACAGCCATGACTAAATGGTGGACTGCACTTGATGGGCCGAATGGCCTTGCTTCCAATCCTATGTCTTATGATCCATCCACATACTGAATCAGAAAAGATACTTGCACAACACTTAAGAAATTTCTCTCCATCTAAACCCTTAACACTATGGCAGTCCTAGTCTATGTTTGGAAAGTTAAAATCCCCTGCCATAGCCACCCTATTATTCTTACAGATAACTGAGATCTCCTTACAAATTTGTTTGTCAATTTGTCTATAATTGAATCCCAATAAGGTGATCATCCCTTTCTTACTTCTGAGTTCCACCCAAATAAGTTCCCTGGATGTATTTCCAGGAATATCCTCCCTCAGCACAGCTGTAATGCTATCCCTTATCAAAAACATCACTCCCCCTCCTCTCTTGCTTCCCTTTCTGTCCTTCCTGTAGCATTTGTATCCTGGAACATTAAGCTGCCAGCCCTGTCCATCCTTGAGTCATGTTTCTGTAATTGCTATGATATCCCAGTACCATGTTCCTAACCATGCCCTGAGTTCATCTGCCTTCCCTGTTAGGCCTCTTACATTGAAATAAATGCAGTTTAATTTATCGGTCCTACCTTGTTCTCTGCTTTGTTCCTGCCTGGTTGACTCGGTCTTTTTCCCAACTGTACCAGTCTCAGATTGATCTCTTTCCTTACTATTTCCCTGGGTCACCCCTCCCTCCACCCCACCTTACTAGTTTAAATCTTCCCAAGCAGCAGTTGCAAATCTCCCCGTGTATATTAATCCCCTTCCAATTCAGGTGTTATCCCGTTCTTCTTGTACAGGTCACTTCTACCCCAAAAGAGATTCCAATAATCCAAAAATGTGAATCCTTTTCCCATACACCTGCTCCTCAGCTATGCATTCATCTGCTCTACCCTCCTATTCCTGCCCTCACTAGCTCGTAGCACCCAGGGGTAATCCAGATATTACTATCTTTGAGGACCTCCTTTTTAAATTCCAGCCTAACTCTCTGTAATCTCCCTTCAGAATCTCAACCTTTTCCCTTCCTATGTCCAGATTAGATTACTTACAGTGTGGAAACAGGCCCTTCAGCCCAACAAGTCCACACTGACCCGCCGAAGCGCAACCCACCCATACCCCTACATTTGACCCCTTACCTAACACTACGGGCAATTTAGCATGGCCAATTCACCTGACCTGCACATCTTTGGGCTGTGGGAGGAAACCGGAGCACCCGGAGGAAACCCACGCAGACACAGGGAGAACGTGCAAACTCCACACAGTCAGTCGCCTGAGTCGGGAATTGAACCCGGGTCTCAGGCGCTGTGAGGCAGCAGTGCTAACCACTGTGCCACCGTGCCGCCCACTGTGCCACCGTGTCATTACTTCCAAGTACCCCTTTGAGAGCTTTCTGCACCCTCTGAGATATCCTTGATCCTGGCAACAGGAAGGCAAAACACCATTCTAATTTCTCACTGCCAGCCACAGAAATGTCTGTCTGCGCCTCTGACTAGAGAGTCACCTATCTCAATCGATCACTTGGAACCCGACATACCCCTCGTGACATCACAGCCATTTTCGGTACCAGAAACTTGGCTGTACATACTACATTCCCCTGAGAGTCCATCACCACCTATCTGCTCCAAAACAGCATGCTTGTTTGAAATGGGGATAGTCACAGGAGACTCCTGTACTGCCTGTCTCCCTCTCCTACCTTTCCTGGAGTTAACTCATCTACCTGGCTGTATCTGCGGCTTTTCTCCCTTCCTATAACTACCATCCATCACATCCTCTAGCTCCAGTAAATTTCTTATTGCCTCTAACTGTTGCTCCAACCCGATCACTGCAATCTGATAGGATTCGCAACCAAACATACGTCCGGCAGGCGTAATCATCTGTAACATGGAAACTCTCCCTAATCTCCCACACCCGACAGGAAGAACGCATCACTCTACTAAAGGCAATCTTTTGCTCCTTCACAATCTACAGATCCAAAAAATAGTTCAGTCTTACAGCTCTAAAAACACAGCTGCCGACTAATTTAGTACTAATGATTTACATTTTTAAAACTCATTCAAGAGATAGATCTCAAAGCATAATCAATACAGAACCCAATCTATTCACTATTGTAAATTTACAGCAAGGTTACACTTAAAAACAATGCATTTATCTGCTCCTGTGCTGTAAGCTCTCCCACACAGGTTCCTCCAAGGTCAGCTATGAATTTCACTGTCTGCTCATTTTTCCTAGACGCAGTCCGAATTTCCGGATACACTTGAGTTCAAATAGCAAAGGCAGGAACTGTGCAGATTTGCTGCTGTGTCAGACAGCAGTGTAGACTTTTTTTCACTGACCATGCAGTCACTACCTTTGTCTATCATCCTTCTTTTAAAGTGCCATTGTTTTGATCTTTTTTCCTGAAATTCAAGAATCACCTCCAACACCTAAAATATCTCAAAAAAGGAGCAGCTCTTAGAGCCACAAATTTTTCCCATCTTCCATCTTGGATTACCCAGAATCCTTTGTTTTGTTGAAAGTTCCTCCATCTTTTTCACCTTTTGAAGTCTCTTGAAGTCTAGGTCTTCTATAGAAAAGTTGGACACAACGGTCTGGATCTTCCAATAGCTAGATAATCTTTTTTGCAGCACAGATGAGGGCTACACATGGAACCCTGCAGAATCCCTGGCATAGCAAACTCAGAGAATTGCCCAGAAAATTGAGATTCTAATGGACAATTCCCCAATGCTTAGAACCCTCCAAAAGCATTCATTTAAACCTGGGAATGCAGATGGGTCTGCTGGAGTTAAGTAAATAAGTTACTCAGGAAATGTTACTCAGGAAAAGTTAGACATTTAGAAACTCTTGGCTAACTATTAAAATGGTACCCAATGTATAATATTCACTCCCAACTAGACCTTCTCCAGATCGTGACCCACCATCACTCCAACCCAATCCCCTCCTCAAAAAGACCCAACCCCTCCACCATCAGGACCCAATACTCACCACCCAGGTGCTGAACCTGACTCTATCCTCGCACCCCATCCCAACATATGGTAAACACAGCATCACTTAATTGGCCCCCGTGACACCTTGCCCCACACTTTATGCCTCTTTCGCAATGTGTCTGTCTGTCTCTCTCTCGGAGAAATTTGTACAATGTATTATCATTAAATATCACCTTAAAAGTCAGCCAATGCATTCTTACTGTCTTTTTAACCTAGCTTTCCAGTTCACATTGGCCAGCTTTAATTTCGCACTCTTATATATCTTTCAACTGAACAACACTAACCTTAGGTGCACATTCTTCCTCACCTCCATTTTCAAAATGAACATGAAATTCCATCACGTTATGATCACTGTCCCTTGAGACGTCCCTTCACCACAAGGTTATTTATTCATCTTGTCTCTTTACTCACAGCCAGTCTCGAATAGGTTACTTTTTGGTTGGCTAAGAAAATGTAGCAAATGGAGTCCATGACTTCACTTTCCAAACTATCTTTGCCAATCCGATTCACCCAATTTACATGTAAATTGATGAGATTATTTTGTCTTAACTTGTTGGACAATTTAAAGAGACAAGCATAAAAGATAGGAAGGAGGAGGATGCAAAGTTAGGGTAGGATGATTCATGACAGAAGTTGTAGACAAGAATGAATTCGGTAACAGAGAGCCAATCTAAGCCAGTTTGATGTTTAGGGGCCAAGGACAAATCCTTGGGACACTCTAGATTTGATCACAGTAGGACTGAAGAATACATATTGGGGAAATGTACTATTTTCCAGACAAACAAGAATAAAAATATACAAGGGTAGTTTCTAGAAAGGAAATGAAGAGAAGGGACAGTAGAAGTGGCTTAATGATCAAACATGAAGAGTTTGAGGAAGCTTGGCACACTACTGTCACTTAGGATATGTTTGGTAACTGGGCAACATAACAGATAGCTAAGGATCAAATAAACCTGGAGCTAAGTGGTAATGCAAATTCAAGGTCTGGAGGAAATAGCTGATTGTACAACGATAGTTTGTATAGCAATTTATAAGGTTTTGGTGAGATTTGAGAGAAGAGGTGGACAACTTTAAATAGAATAGGCAAGAACGATAGCTAGCTTCATAATGGGTGGGAGATGGAAGAGACAGAGAAACAGGAATTGAGTAAGAGTCTAGTCTAGGAGGAACTGGTTAATGGAAATGGTGGCAGTCAAGCAAATATTCGCACTTGCCTGTAAAATGGTTCTTGTATCACAGTGCATCAGAATAACATTCCAATGCTCCAAAGATGTGGTTCAGGAGTTGATTTTAACCCTTGCAGATCAAGAACACACACCAAAAACCCGATGCATGATAGCTGGTGGCTCTACAGCCATATAAAGTTTTCTGTATAGTCAAATATGGGATAATTAAATAAACATGAGTCTCTAATGTTACAATCCTTGTATAAAGATAAATAACAAATTGCAGTTCTTGATGATGGTTTGAATTATCAGAGGTCCTAGGTGAGGTGAGTTTCTTCAACTAGCAAGATAATCAAGTAAATAATTGAGTCCATACAGCCCAAGAAGATATAAAACAGAACCTACTGTCTGAAGAATGTAAGCAGACCAGGGACGGGAGTGTCTCAACATTCATCAGCTCAACATCAAGGAAAACAGTAAAGATTCCTGCTTCCTATGCCATCGGTTGGACAAAACAGGCAAGAGAGCAGACAGATGGAAGCAGATCAAATCATCTTCAATGATGGAGAAATGTGGATATGACGATCATTTCAAATTTTCAGTTATTTGTTTTATTTGCTTCCCTGCCTGATAAATTTTCACAAGTTTAATTTTGCATCTCTTGTTTTTACTACAAGGGTGAATCTAAAGCATTGATGGGCTCAGTAGAGCAATAACACTGATAATGATACTTGAACAGGCCCACAGACATAATACATCCAACACTCTCATCCTACAAGTGCAGTATTCAACCTCCTTCACACTGATACATCTGTCCAAATGCATCGCCATCGTTGCTCATCAGAATCCAAGGAACAAAGATGAGGCCTTCTGGTAATTTACAGCTCAGCCATCAACAGAATTGCTATTTTTAAAAGAACTGGAGTTTATTTTTAATGTGGATCTAAAAAGTAAGTTTGCATGTTCTCTTTTTATTCAGGAGATTCTGTAATCTTGTATTTCTGAATTATTCCTAGAGTAATTGAAACACTGATGGGGAGGATCTTGCACAATCTTGACTAGATCGCATAAATGCTGGAAGGATTTTCATGATGATTGGAGAGTCTTCAATTAGGGGTGACAGGCAAGGCCATTTGGGACTGAGATGAGGAGAATTTTTCATCCAGAGAATAAAGCGGCTGTGGAAGTCTCTGCCACAGGCAGTGGTTGAAACCAAAGCACTGAATGTTTTTGAGGAGTTAAGATACAGTTCTTAGATCTAAAGGGACCAAAGGTTATAAGGAGAAAGCAGGAACAGGGTATTGTGGTAAATGATCAGCCATGATCATACTCCTGTGCTGAATGGCCTACTCCTATTTTCTATGTTTCTATGAATCTAGCGCATAGGAGATGAATTAGACTGTTCAGTTGAAATTATCACTAGAAAATGACACCATGGGCTAATAAGCGCTTCATAAGGTTTTATGAGTGAGAAGAATCACCGAGTTATTTTTATAAGCAAGCAGTACAAAAAGCATTAAAAAAAACAGGATTATTGCCCTTTTCTCTAGCTTTATGCCATGCTTCAATATGTTATTCCAAGTGAAGAATGCTTCATTGAAAATACAGGAACAGATGATTTGTTTTCTCTTTTTATTCAAAGAATCACTTCTGTGGCTTCAGCTTACACTACAGGAGTTCTGTGCTGACTTCCATTCCTTTCACACTTCTCCCAATTATGGATGACTGAATTACGGTAATTCAGCCTAAAATTGCAGAAAGCCTGCAGAATTTTACATCTATCAATTTTAGTACAGCCTATTTTACGAAAGCATTTTCTTTCTAAACAAAAATGTTAAATGCTTCTACTTTGCATGTTTTCCCAACCTTTCATCTTGGAGGTATTGATTCATGTTGGATTAAGTTTCAGGTATCAGCCAGGACTTGATGCAACCAACAGGTTATTCTACCATATCGATCACTTAACATCCACAATGACACTACTACCTCACGGACAAGCACTAGGAATAGGCGAGGCGATGGCCGAGTGGTATTATCACTGGACTGTTAATCCAGAGAACCAGGTAATGTTCTATAGACCTGCGTTCAAATTCCACCACAGCAGATGGAAATCTGAAATTAAGTGTCTAATGATGACCATGACTATTGTTGGAAAAACCTATGTGTTCCATAAATGTCCATTAGGGAAGGAAACTGCCAACTTTACGTGGTCTGGCTTACATGTGATTCCAGACCTGCAGAAATGTGATTGACTCTTAACAGCCCTCTGGGATGGGCAATAAATGCTGGCCAAGCCAGCGATGCCCCCATCCTATGAATAAATAAAAAAAGTTAACTGCAACAATCAGTCTTGTTGCTTTTTTTCCTATATTTTCTGATCAACCTGTCAGAGATGATGGAAGGACATGACCCCTGTGCCACAAGTGCCCAGTGGTCATGCTCTTTACAGCATGAACTAACTCTGCAAATGAGGAGGAGGAGCCAGTGTGGGACTGGGGTGAACAAAGTTAAAAATCGCACAACATCAAGTTCGAGTCCAATGGATTTATTTGGAAGTACTAGCTTTCAGAGCGCTGCTTCTTTGCCAGGTTGCTACCTAATGAAGGAGCAGTGCTCTGAAAGCTAGTACTTTCAAATAAACCTGTTGGACTATAACCTGGTGTTGTGAGATTTTAAACTAACTCTGCAGAGATCACCTCCTTAATCACCACTTGCACAGCTGATCCCAAGTTGTGGGTGCACTGAGTAGCAACTGTGGATAGGTAAAACGTTGGCTGGACAGCCTTGGAACCATAAGATCAATGCCACCAAATTGCAAAGGGGAAGACTATGGACCTATGGCTCCCTTCAATCTTGGAAAGCACTGCAGGCAGTGACTGCCACGTGGGCCCAGAATGTGCATGCATTATCTTGGCTCTGGCAAAAGTAACTGGGTCAGTTAATGCAGGGTTAACCAGCAGATTGTAAAGTTAAGCTGTAGAGGTTGTGATCATGGTCCTTTGTTCAGGCTCCTTACCCTAGGCTGCAGAGACTGTTTTGCAAACACCAGCAACTACTGTAAATGAAATGAGGCGGCAACAACAACTTATCTGATTACATAGCTATGAATGTACACATCTAGGAAAGTCAGGGGGATATGGAGAGCTTGGCTGAAACTTCATGAGTATAGATAACACATCTGCTTCAAAAACAGATTTCTGCTATTTATAAGATGTATTATATGCTGATCTAGAAAATGCAAATTTTACTGATATATTGAATATTACAGAGATTGTTATTATTCCTGGCATCACATTAACTTTCCATAGAACCATAGCAATGCTATAGAACACGGTTTTGTGGGGAGGGGGGGGGATAAGAATGTGGGCACGCTTCAATTTATTTTATCCATCCTGACCCAAAAACACCCTGATGTCCTTTCTAATCCCATCTTCCTGCATACGCTCCATAGCTCTGCAGTTTATAGCACTTACGGTGCAGATTCAGGAACTTTTCAAAAGAGTTTAGGGTCTGAACCTTCACCACCAACTCAGGCAGCAAGTTCCAGACACCCACCACCCTCTGCAAAGAAATGTTCTTCCTCACATACCATCTAATCCTTCTGTCATTTCCCTTGAATCTATGATTTTTGGGTTTTGAGCTCTCTATCAAGGGATATCTCCACCTCTAGCCCTTACAATTTTGTATAGCTCAGTCATGTTCCCCCATCACCCTCACCTCTATATTCCAAGGAAAACAAGCTCAATCTCTACAATCTCTCCTCATAGCTATAATCCTCTAGCTCTGGCACCATTGTTGGAAATCTCCTCTACACCCTCTCCAGAGTAATTATGTCCTTCCTGCAAATGTAGTGACCAGAACAGCACACAATACTCCAGGTGTGCCCTCACCGCTATCTTATACAGTTACATCATTGTATGCCTACTTTTGTATTCTACACCTCTGTCAACGATGGCCATATTCCTTCTTTCCAATATTATCTACCTGTACTGCTACTTCTGGGAACCCAGTGCACTTGCATGCCAAGATATCTCACTTCATCTACCCCGCTCAGTATATTCATGCTTATCTCAAGTGTTCAAGTATAGTAACTTGGAAAATAATTCGGGGAACATAGTATGAAATCAACTCAGCAATAACTGGCATGCCCACTGTACCCTGAACTTAGTAAAATATTCCAAGTTGATTGACATTAGCTTCATCAACAATTCATACATTTATGAAATGAACAACAGAATTGTTACTTAGATTACAAAGCAGAGGCCATTCGACACATTGTTTCCATGCTGATCCTCTGAGGGAGCAATTCACTTAGTCACTCTCCTGCCTTCTATCCTAGCCCCATATTTTGCCCCTTTCCAGATAATGATCTCATTTCCTTTCAACTGCTCTGATTCACTTCACTTTCCACATACACTCAGGCAATGTGCGTTCCAGATCTTAACCATTCACCATAAGAAAAGGCTATCCTCATGTCGACATCGTTTCTTTTGCCAATTATCTTAGATCTGTCCTCTGTTGGTCTTTATTTTTCCAACAGTGGAAATAATTGCGCTCTTTCTAGTCTGTGGAGACCCCTCTCGAGTTTGAATACCTCTATCAAGCCTGCTCTTCATAAAGAACTGACACACCTAAAGAAGCTGAAGTAGGACAGGTAACTAAATGCTTGGTCATAAAGCAATTATAGACAACATTTTAAAATAGAAGGCTTGATATAGAGGGAGGTTTTGGGAAAGAATTAGAGTTCGGGGACAAACAGCTAAAGGCACAGGTGCCAACTGCAAATGACAATGATATCCAGAAAGGTAGAGTTGGAAGAAGGTTGTAGGCTGAATGAGGTTACACATACAGGGAGGATGAGGTGATTTAGGGCACTGAACAAAAGGATGGGAATTTTAAAATTGAGATGTGGAAGACCAGGTGGCAATGTAAGTCAATGAGCAAAGGAGTGATAAGTGAACAGGACTCAGAGGAGGCAGCACCTGCAGTTCTGCAGAATATGCCTTACTTAGTAATGCAAGGTGTTTTTTTTAAATAAATAGCAACATAAAAACAAGGATTTCTACCTCTTTGTTACTATCTAGCTCTCCACATTTTTCTAGACTTACAGCCACACAACTCCACACTGGACAGGGGAGATTGCAAACGATATCCCATTTTAAAACAGTTTGTGAGGGATGGCATTTGTGAGGAAAAAGTGAGGTCTGCAGATGCTGGAGATCAGAGCTGAAAATGTGTTGCTGGAAAAGCGCAGCAGGTCAGGCAGCATCCAAGGAACAGGAAATTCGACGTTTCGGGCATAAGCCCTTCTTCAGGAATGAGGAAAGTGTGTCCAGCAGGCTAAGATAAAAGGTAGGGAGGAGGGACTTGGGGGAGGGGCATTGGAGATGTGATAGGTGGAAAGAGGTCAAGGTGAGGGTGATAGGCCGGAGATGTCAGGAAGAAGACTGCAGGTTAGGAGGGCGGTGCTGAGTTCGAGGAATTTGACTGAGACAAGGTGGGGGGAGGGGAAATGAGGAAACTGGAGAAATCTGAGTTCATCCCTTGTGGTTGGAGGATTCCTAGGCAGAAGATGAGGCGCTCTTCCTCCAGCCGTCGTGTTGTTATGGTCTGGCGATGGAGGAGTCCAAGGACCTGCATGTCCTTGGTGGAGTGGGAGGGGGAGTTGAAGTGTTGAGCCACAGGGTGGTTGGGTTGGTTGGTCTGGGCGTCCCAGTTTTGCATTTCTTGCAGTTGCAGGGGAAGGTGCCGGGAGTGGAGGTTGGGTTGGTGGGGGGTATGGACCTGACGAGGGAGTCACGGAGGGAGTGGTCTTTTCGGAACGCTGATAGGGGAGGGGAGGGAAATATATCCCTGGTGGTGGGGCCCGTTTGGAGGTGGCGGAAATGACGGCGGATGATACGCTGTATATGGAGGTTGGTGGGGTGGTAGGTGAGAACCAGTGGGGTTCTGTCCTGGTGGCGGTTGGAGGTGCGGGTCTCAAGGGCGGAGGAGCGGGAAGTGGAGGAGATGCGGTGGAGGGCATCGTCGATCACGTTTGGGGGGAATCTGCGGTCCTTGAAGAAGGAGGCCATCTGGGCTGTACGGTATTGGAACTGGTCCTCCTGGGAGCAGATGCGGCGGAGACAAAGGAATTGGGAATATGGGATGGCGTTTTTACAGGGGGCAGGGTGGGAGGAGGTGTAGTCTAGGTAGGTGTGGGTTTATAGTAGATGTCTGTTTTGATTCGGTCGCCCGAGATAGAAATGGAAAGGTCTAGGAAGGGGAGGGAGGAATCTGAGACGGTCCAGGTGAATTTGAGGTCAGGGCGGAAGGTGTTGGTAAAGTGGATGAACTGTTCATCCTCCTCGTGGGAGCACAAGGCAGCGCCGATACAGTCATCGATGTAGCGGAGGAAAAGGTGGGGGTGGTACCAGTGTAGTTGCGGAAGATGGACTGTTCCACATATCCTACGAACAGACAGGCATAGCTGGGGTCCATGCGGGTGCCCATGGTAACTCCTTTAGTTTGGAGGAAGTGGGAGGATGGCATTTGTGAGCTGAGATTACCAATTGCAAAATAATTTGTTCCTGTGGTAATTACTAGCACATACTTTACAGCAGATAAATGTGCCGACCTGATCTCTTCAATCATTTTAATGAGTATCAAGCAGCACTATACAGTCAATATTACTTAGTTCATCTTTATCCTGGTGCACTGAAGTCACCATAGTCCCAGAGAACAATTGGACTGCTCTCTTATTACAGGGGACAGAGAGAAGAGAGACAGAGAAACAGACAGAGTCAGAGAGACACACACACAGAGACAGAGAACGACGCAATGGGGGGAGAGAGAGAGAGAGAGAGAGATAGTGAGTTGAGAAGATGAGACTTTCATGGTAACCTCAGCCAGAGCTGGAACTGAACCGGCACCCACTGTCTTCACTCTGCATTGCAAACCAGCCATCCAACCAACTGAGCTAACCAACTTCCCCTCCCCATTCTCTCACAGTGTATCACATTGTAATTCGCAACCATAAATCTCTTCGAAGCAAATCTATTTACTACGTTATAGGCAACAAATATTATCAGAAAAAGTTAAACAACAGCTGACAGGTTAATGTTTAAGGTTTGTGCGAAGATTTGTAGCTCGGGTGCTCATTGTTGTGGTTCTGTTCGCCGAGCTGGAAGTTTTTGTTGCGAACGTTTCGTCCCCTGGCTAGGCGACATCATCAGTGCTTTGGAGCCTCCTGCAAAGCGCTTCTTTGATGTTTCTTCCGGTATTTATAGTGGTCTGTCCTTGCCGCTTGTCCTTGTCCTTGATGTTTATTCCGCCGGTGGTACAGAGTTACAATATAATATTGATTTCAGGAATTTATAGAAGTTAACTGACATCTCCAACAAGCCTGGACTTGCAAAGTGTCTGAACAAATATATTGCACTCTCCACACTTCAGCCACACAAATGCATGAAGAACATTCAAGAGAAATGGTCATGTTCTAACAGCAATGACTCTTCAAAATGTGTGGTTTGCAATGACATTTCACAAATCTGAAACAGGAGGCTTTGCAACTTGTGGAGGTTCAAGGTGAGAGAGGGTGAGAGGTGAATCAAGTGGGTGGATCACCATGTTAATCAGTGCCAGTATTTTTATGCTTTTTCTCTATTCTTTATTTTAAGAGCCACCTTCACAGTTGTCAAATGGATCAGTGCACAGTTAGAACCACAGTTTTGCATAAGGTTGCACTGAACAGGAGTGGTCACGTGCTTTATCCACCCAAGTTGCCTAAGCAGAAATTTTGGCCCCCAATCTTCCCAAGATTCAACTGCTACCAAGATGTGACTTAATTAATTGAACTGGTGAGTAGTTGTAGTCGCGTGATAAAGAAAAACAGTGTCAGCAACATGAACATACAGTTGAATGCAGCTCTTTCTCTATTAGTAACATTACCACAGAGATGCAACAGTCAAGGAGGATAGCTCTTTGGGGGAAATCTCAAGTTAACTCTGTCAACTAAACCCATTGTGGGAGATGCAAAGCTGCCTTGGGAAAGGTCAAACAATGCAAGCCCCTTTCAGCTTGGCCTTGGAGGAGCACTGGTAGAACAGGATGGTTTAAAAAAATTTCAAACACTGCAGACCTTAGCCAGGTCAAGGAGGAATTAGCGGCCTGGTCACTTATCAACGTAATTGAAGAAATTACTCCCATTCTATCAAAATTAACTGGATACTTATAATGTAACCAACTGGCATAACTAGCTAAATGGTTTCCCATGCTTACACTAGACTTAAATACACTTATGTACACGAAATGTTCATCTATGGTTCTCCATTATGAGACACCCATCACAGTTTTCAACCTGAAAGCCTTTCCCTCAGCTTCATAATGACAGCAGTCATGTGTTTTCACATTGCTTTGGGCTTGATCAGTCAAAAAAACATACACCAACCTGGGCTATGTTCGCCTGAGAGGCCAGGCGGATCATGATGTCCAGTTTCTCCAGTTTCACATAGATTGGATCATTGTACTTCACAAAGAATACCTTTATCTCCTGCTTCAGAATTTCAGGCCTGAAAATTAACACATGTGGCTTTGTTACAAAATTTTGCCTTTTGAATCTTTCCATGTCTGCCCCAACAAAGTTGCCTTATTATCCTCACTGATCATTACATTTCCCTAATTTATATATATATGATGTCTTCTGGTAACATCAAGAAACAGGAGAAAAATAACCTTTCATGGGTCTTTACTATCTTTACCGATTAGTTTGATTAGTTATAACAGTGTTCCCAGTCTTAAAAATTAAAATAATCAGCTGCCCATAATTCCCTCAATAAAGAATATGAAATTTGGATGGGTTGAATTATCAAGGATATCTCTGCCACAGGAAGGAGTTGGCAAATATTTATTTTTTTCATTTGCTATTGGGATGTGAACTTCACTGGTGGGCCAACATTTATTGCTCATCCCTTGGGCAGCTGTCTTACGAGGAAAGGTTGCACATTCTACACTGGTATCTGCTCAAGTTTACAAGAGTAGGAGGTGACATTATTACAACCAAAAGGGCAGATGTTTCCTCTTTTGGTATAATCCAGAATAGGGGGTCATCGATTTAACAAATAACTGGGGTCATCCATTTAAAAGCAGAGATTATGCGAAATGTTTTCTCTGAAAGAGTTGAGCGTCTTTGGAACTCTCTTCTCAAAAATATGACAGAGATGAGTAGATTCTTGTTAAGCAAGGGGGCGAAAGGTTAAATTGGAGGCAAGTAGAAAGGTGGATTTGAGGATACAATCAGATAAACCATAATCTTATTCAATGGTGGGACTTGCGAGAGGGGCTGAATGGCCTACTCCAGCTCCCAAAGTTCATTCACTGTTGGAGCTGCATCCTTCCAGGGAAGTGGAGATTGTACCATCATGCTCCTGACTTGTCTCTTGAAGATGGTGAACAGGCTTTGGGGAAGTAAGAGGGCGCCTCACTGAATTTCTAGCCTGTGTCCTAATCCTGTAGTCCCAGTATTTACTTGGCTAATTCAGCTTGGGCCAGGTTGATGGTAACCCTCAACACATTAATAATTGCAGAAAATGGTCTATCAGGAATGGTTCACCTGAGCTGGAAGGTGGCAAACATATCCCATCCCCAAGACCTGTGTGTGGTCTAAGAGCTGACAATGTGGTACAGTACTGAAGGAGTGCAACACTCTCAGAGGTGCTGGCTTTCAGTTATGATGTTAAACTTAGATATTGCCTGCCTTCTTGGGTGGAGAGAAAGATCCCATGGGATAGTTTAGAACAAAAAGGAATTCTGCGCATTGTTCGATAAATGCAAACTGCAAAAAAGAACAAAATGAGAAAAGTTCTACTCAAACTCTTCAAATTCTTAACAAGGCCTTGGCATTAATTATCTCTAAAAATTCATATTATTTGTTCATGACTCCCCAAGGGCCTGTGTTATCAGGGTCCTTCAATCATTTACAACAGTGATAAAGGAAAAATGAAATGGAGAAGTTAGTTTTAGAGTATGCTGCTACTTCTGGCACCAGAATGATTCAGACAGTCTGTTTATAATTGCCTGACAGCTCAGTGTACTTTAAGTATTCAGCTCAGTTCCCACAGTAAGAATGGCAAAAGCGTGTATGGAATAAAAATGAGATGGGGAAAAACATTGAGAACTGAGAAGTAGCAGAAATATATATATCAACGTGAGAATAACAGTCATGCTTCAGTTGGGACAGCTCTTCAGAATTGGTGCAGCCACATTAACGGCCCACTTATCACCTTATAATAAATGTGATTATTAAATATTCTTAAAACTATGCTTTACCATGTACATTTTAAATGGTAGAGCAATGCACTATTTAGACAGTATGCGAAGGGTATGGAATGAGAAGTGACTCTGAAGCAACTCTGCCAAACCTTGAAAGCAACAAAGAAACAGCAGCTCCAACCTTGTGTCTGGCTACCACCAGCTAATAGATCAGTGTGTCTGCACTTTGTAGAGCTAAACATAATGGCTAGATAGGGTATGATAGCATTCTTCATCACAATGAAGAGTAATGTACATGGTAACCTTGATTATCTGAACGACACGGGTGGGGAGAATTTTGTTCGGACAATCAAATGCTCAGATAATCAAATGTTTGGATAACACTGTTTACCCAAGCACTGGGACCTTGAGATCTTGTTCAGATAATCCAAAAATTGTATAATTGATATTCGGATAACCGAGGTTGCACTGCAGTTGAAGAGAAACGACAGTGATACGAGGTGCGAACTGACTACGATGAATTGGGAAATGTTACTGAAAGGAATGACAGTGGATAGGCTATGGCAAACACTTTAAGAGTGAACGGGTGAACTGCAAAAATTGTTTATTCCTGTCTGGCACAAGTAAAAAAAAGAAAACAGTGGCCAAACCATGGCTTATGAGGGAAATTAGAGATATTACGTTGAAATAAAATCTATCAAAGTTAGCAAGAACGAACAATAGACCTGAGGATTGGGAATAGTTTAGAAGTCAGCAAAGCTGGACCAAGAGGAGGAAAACAAAGTCTGACAGTAAGCTTGCAGGCAACACAAGAACTGACTGCAAAGGTTTGTATAGCTATATAAGGAGAAAAAGAGTGAAAACTAATGCAGTTCTCCGACAGTCAGAAACAAGGGGAGTTCATAATGAAAAACAAAAAAAGTAGCTGATGAACTAAAATCATACTTGGCTTCTGTCTTCACAAAGGAGAAAACACACAACATACCAGAAATGATGGTGAGCACAGGGGTTGGCGAGAGGGAGGAACTGAAGTAATTCTGTATTAGTAAAGAAATGGTGTGGGAGATATTGGTGGGATTGAAGGCAGATAAATCCCCAAGCCTGACAATTTACATCTAAGATTATTTAATAAAGTGGCCCTAGAAATAGTGGATGAGCTGAGTTCCATCTTCTAAGAGTCTTTACACTCTAGAACAGTCCCTACGGATTGGAGGATATATAATGTAACCCCAATATTTAAAAGGTGAATGAGAAAAAGAATCATAGTTCAGTGAGTCTGACATTGATAGTGGGGAAGAGGCTATAATCCATTATCAAGGATTTTATAACAGAGCACTTACAAAATAGTGGTAGAATCAGACACAGTTAGCATGTATTTACAAACGGGAAATCATGCTTCACAAAGCTCCTGGAATTCTTTGAGGATGTAACTTTGAGTTTTATGGGGCAGCCATTGGACGTGTTCATTTGGACTTTCAGAAGATTTTCGACAAAGTTCCACATAACAGATTAATGTGTAATAGTAAACTGTATGGGATTGGGGGTAGTGCGAGACGGATAGAAAACTGGTTAGCAGACAGGAAACAAAGAGTAAGAATAAACTGGTCATTTTCTGAATGGTAGGCAGTGACTGATCGGGTTCTGCAAGGACCATAGAGTCCTAGAGATGTACAGCACAGAAACAGACCCTTCAGTCCAACTCGTCCATGCCGACCAGGTATCTCAACCGAATCTAGTCCCACCTGCCAGCACCCAGCCCATATCCCTCCAAACCCTTCCTATCTATATACCCATGCAATGGTACTAGCCTCCACCACTTCCTCTGGCAGCTCATTCCTTACACATCCCACCTTCTGTGTGAAAATGTTGCCATTTAGGTCTCTTTTATATCTTTCCCCTCTCAGCATAAACCTATGCCCTCCCCGATCCCAGGGTAGAGACTTTGTCTACTTATCCTATCCATGCCCCTCACGATTTTATAAACCTCTAGGGAAAACAGCCTCAGCCTGTTCAGCTTCTCCCTATAGCTCAAATCCTCCAACCCTGGCAACATCCTTGTAAATCTCTTCTGAACCCTTTCAAGTCTCACAACATCTTTCCAATAGGAAGGAGACCAGAATTGCACACAATATTGCAAAAGTGGCTTAACCGATGTCCAGTACAGCCGCAACATGACCTCCCAACTCCTGTACTCAATCCTCTGACCAATAAAGAAAAGCATACCAAACGCCTTCTTGCCTATCCTATCTACCTCCGACTCCACTTTCAAGGAACAATGAACCTGCGCTCCAAGGTCTCTTTGTTCAACAACACTCCCTGGGACCTTACCATTAAATGTATAAGTCCTGCTAAGATTTGCTTTCCCAAAATGCAGCACCTCACATTTATCTGAATTAAATTCCATCTGCCAATTCTCAGCCCATTGGCCCATCTGATCAGGATCTCTTTATAATCTAAGGTAACTTCCTTCGCTGTCCACTACATCTCCAATTTTGGTGTCATCTTCAAACTTACTAACTATACCTCTTATGCCCACATCCAAATCATTTATATAAATGACGAAAGGTAGTGAAACCAGCACCAATCCCTGTGGCACTCCACTGTTCACAAGCCTCCAGTCTGAAAAACAACTCTCCACCACCACCCTCTGTCTTCTACCTTTGATCCAGTTCTGTATCCAAATGGCTAATTCTCCCTGTATTCCACGAGACCTAACCTTGCTAATCAGTCTCCCATGGGAAACCTTGCCTTACTGAAGTCCATATAGATCACATCTACTGCTCTGCCCTCATCAATCTTCTCTGTTACTTCTTCAAAAAACTCAATCAAGTTTGTGAGACATGATTTCCCACGCACAAAGCCATGTTGACTATCCCAAATCAGTCCTTGCCTTCCCAAATACATTTACATTCGTCCCTCAGGATTCCCTCCAACAACTTGCCCACCACCGAGGTCAGGCTCACCGGTCTATAGTTCCCTGGCTTGTCCTTACTGCCTTTCTCAAACAGCGGCGCCACTTTAGCCAACCTCCAGTCTTCCGGCACCTCACCTGTGACTATCGATGATACAAATATCTCAGTAAGAGGCCCAGCAATCACTTCTCTATCTTCTCACAGAGTTCTAGGGTACACCTGATCAGGTCCTGGGGATTTATCCGTTTCAAGATATCCAGCACTTCCTCCTTTGTAATGTGGACATTTTTCGAGATGTCACCATCTATTTCCCTACAGTCTATATCTTCCATATCCTTTTCCACAGTAAATACTGATGCAAAATATTCATTTAGTATCTCCCTCATTTTCTGTAGCTCCACACAAATGCCACCTTGCTGATCTTTGAGGGGCCCTATTCTCTCCCTAGTTACACTTTTGTCCTTAATGTATTTGTAAAACCCTTTGGATTCTCCTTAAGTCTATTTGCCAAAGCTATCTCATGTCCCCGCTTTGCCCTTCTGATTTCCCTCTTAAGTATACTCTTTCTGCCTTTATACTCTTCTAAGGATTCACTTGATCTATCCTGTCTGTACCTGACATATGCTTCCTTCTTTTTCTTAACCAAACCCTCAATTTCTTTAGTCATCCAGCATTCCCTATTGCTCCCAGCCTTCCCTTTCACCCTGACAGGAATATACTTTCTCTGGATTCTTGTTATCTCATTTCTGAAGGCTTCCCATTTTCCAGCTGTCCCTTTACCTGCGAACATCTGCCTCCAATCAGCTTTTGAAAGTTCTTGCCTAATACCTTGGCCTTTCTCCAATTTAGAACTTCAACTTTTAGACCTGGTCTATCCTTTTCCATCACTCTTTTCAAACGAATAGAATTATGGTCGCTGGCCCCTAAGTGCTCCCCCACTGACATCTCAGTCACCTGCCCTGCCTTATTTCCCAAGAGTAGGTCAAGCTTTGCACCTTCTCTAGCAGGTACATCCATATACTGAATCAGAAAATTGTCTTGTACACACTTAACAAACATTGACTGGCAGAGCAGGCACAAGTAGTTGAATGGCCTACCCCTGCTCTTAGTTTCTATGACTCAGATTTGAATCCTGTGCCAACACAGCCAATCTCTACCAGAAAAGGTGGAGAAGGTAGTGCTCCTGCTGTTGGGAAAATCTGGAGATTAGAATTGGTTGTCAGATTCTAGGCTGAGAGTTGGTCAGAATCTGATATTTCTTCATATCTCTAATTAAGAGTGAGATCTACAAACACTGGTGTACAGGAATACTGCACTGAGTAACTTGCCTCCTGACTCCCCAAAGTCAGTCCATCATCTACAAGGCCTAAGTCAGGAGCATGATGGAATCGTCCTCTTTTGCCTGGAGGGGTGCAGCTCCTATAACACTCAAGAAGCTGGACATCATCCAGGACCAAGCAGCCTACTTGACTGGTACCACATCCTCAAGCATCCACTCCTTCCACCACTGACACTCAGTAACACCAGCAATTTGCTGCAGAAATTCCTGAAGATCCTTAGACAACACCCTCTAACCCATGACAACTTCCATCTTGAAGAGGGCAGCAGGTAGGTGGCAATGCCAACAGTTAAGTTCCTCTCCAAGCCACTCACAATCGCAATTTGGAAATAAATAGTTATTTTTTCACTGCCACTGGAATTTCCTTCCTCCCGGCATTTTAGGTAAAAACAACGACTGCAGATGCTGCAAACCCGGATGCTGCCCGAACTGCTGTGCTTTTCCAGCACCACTCTACTCCAGAATCCGGCATTTTAGGTCAACCTAAGACACGTGGGCTGCAGCTCAAGAGGCAGCTCACCACCACTTTCTCCAGGGCAACTAGGGGCAGACAATAAATGCTGACCCAGCCAGCGGTGCCCACACCCCATGTGTAAATTTTAAAAACAAATGAAAGCATACACAGTGTTGGATAAGCACTTGAGCTTTTGACTATGTCCAGACCACTATTAGCTCCACAATGTGGAGCTGTCCCCCTTTACGGCAATAAAACCTCAAAATATTAAGCTATTAATGAATTACTTCCCACACACTTAATGCTCTTTGTTCAGGAACACTGCAGGGTTTGTTTTAGATGGTACAGAGAGCTGATGTTGTTAAAAGGATGGTAAAAGGAAGGCAGAGGAGTTATGGCAATTAGCAAAACAAAGGATTAGAATGGTTTGGGCTAACTATAGCAAGGTCCACTGGTGTGCCTGGAAACCCCAAAAGAATGGGAAAAGTGAGGATTCAACCTTTTGGTAGTACTGGAAAGCAAGTGGAATCTGTTGTGATCAGAAAGCACAAAGACAGGTAAGCAGGAGTCTAGAAATAAATCTATTGCCCACACACACATACCAACTCTAGACTCACCTTTTCTGTACAATAAGATTAATATTTCTCAAGGCGACATATTGAACCTCTGGCTCCCCAGACAGAAGGGTGACAAGAGGTGGAGCCAACTTCTTCAGAATGGTGTTGTAATATTCAGAATCCTTAGGCAGAAGCTCAATAAACTTCATCAGCACTTTGACAGCCGAAAGCACAACCGCAGAGTTTGCGTGAGAAAGTCGTGGGGTCACACGTTCACAGATACTAGAAAGGAAAAGAAAATAAAAGAACTTTTAAACTTGCAGAAAGTTTTACTTCAAATAACTGCAACTTGAAGTTAATACTTGGTAACTAACTTGGACTCATTTGGGAGTCAATTTGGAGCTAACCAAGCCAAAACAAAAAAGACTACTAGCAAAGTTGTGTGTGTAATCAGCAGACAGCAGTGTCAGCTCTGAATCGGCCCAGAGACCACACTGAAGTTATTAACTCCTTCTTTCCATTTAAATCGATACGTCTCGCAGGCAGACAAGCAACTCCTCTGAGTTGGAAATGCCAATGGAAGGGAAGGAAAGCTAAGTTGATGGTCTGCATTGCTGCAAATGTTTGGTTAGGTATTTCCTCCCACGGACTTACTTTTCCTTCAAGTGAAGCCGATGAAGCGTCTGCATTATGACCAACTCTCAAAGAGAGATCTTAATCATATTATAGAGAGAATGCATGCTTCTTTATTACATTGCACAAATCACTATTAAAGCCCAACAGCAATCTCAAAGGTCCTTTCCAAATCGCGATTCAAGACCAACTTTTGAAAAATTATTAACTAACCTGCACTTTACCACTCAAAATAAATCACTTGTAGAATTCGGCACAAGCACATGCACACTTAACATCAAATGGAAGACTGAGTGAAATCCTAATACAACACTGCAAACATTATTGATTCTTCGAGAAATCAACCACTTAAATCAACGTGGGAAACGTCAAGGGGCCAAATGATGACGAACACTCAGTACTATGCTGAGCGGGAATAACCATCTCTGCATACATAGTAAAAGCAATGATGCAGAAATAGGGTGACAGCAACAGTGACTCAGTGATGTGCAACTGAGGTACTGAGTTGCAAACACCAGACCATCTGCTCCACTACCAATCCTTAAAGGCCACTGGCCTTGCCAAATAAAATGATATCAAGTGAAGTGTCGCCAGAGGGTAAGGCAGAGTGAGAAGATATAATCAAAAGATGTTAAGTCACAATTTTCAGAAGTTCAATGAATGTGTTTGCTCAATGCAGCTATATAAAACATTCTCCCCACGCCCATGCATCCATCCTTCTGCCACTGACCAGTAACAAAGGCTATTAGAGGTTATTACTGGAATTTCACTAGCCAGCATCTAAGTTAGGAGCTCACCCCTGTGCCTCACGTTCATCCTTGGGGTTGTAATTTGAAAGGCAGTCAAGTATGAAGATCTGACCCCACTCGGTACATTCATTGAGAGCAGTGATGAGTTTGTTGATGTTCTGAGGATTGAGGTCGAGCAGGTTACTGTTGGGGTGGGATTCACTAATCTCAGACAGTGCTGCCACAGCATTCGCAACCACCTACGAGAAGAGACAGCAAAAGGAGAAATATTTTCACCATGAGAATAAATTTACAAATTAAATAAAAACATTGGTCTTTAAATTCAATTACTTGGTTGTCGAATGGGTTGACTGAATAGGTCTTGCTCCCCAGCAACCCACCCCAGAGAAATTCTATCCCTCCAAATGTAAGGAAATACCGTTACCTCTCCAAAACCCATGCAGAGAAGGGTCAGTAAGATGCATATTTCTCTCTTCGGCCATTCACACAGCCCACATGAAAGCCTTGTAAGAAAGTATATTTCTTTCTCACACATAGATCAGTTAGACCCAGCCCCCTTGGTCACAGAGGCCTTGCTTAAAGATAATTCTTGGCCAGAGTCCAAATTTCCCATCTGACGGCAAAGTGTAATAGGCCAATTGTCCTGATCTTTATTCAGCAACATTAAAAGATGCCAGGTAAGCCACTTCGGACTGAGGTGGGGAGAGATTTCTTCCCCCAGAGTGTCTGAGCCCATGGAATCCTCTGTTACTGAAAGCTGTTGAGGCCAAAGCATGAGTATTTCCCAGGCAGATTTAGATATAGTTATTAGGTCTAAGGGATCAAAGGGAAGGGGAATACAGCATAGAGTTGGATGATCGGTCATGATGATGTACAATAACAGAGCAGGCTCAAAGGGCTGAATGGCCTGCTTCTGGCCCTATTTTCTCAGTTTCTAACAGTATCAGCAATACCCAAGGTATCAAACCCACTGGATTCAATGTACATGCTTTTTGATTTTATTTACATCAGAAAAATTACGATTTACCACTAAAGTCTACATCTCAAATAGAACTAAAATCAGACATGCCTGACACTGGACCCAGCTGTTCTACAACGTCACTCCCATGAGGAAACATAGTTTTCTTTGGTACTTATCACATCAGGACACCACAATGTGAATTATCGCTAACACAGTACTTTCAAATTCCGTCACACACCTAACGTGGGAAACACGGCAGCCAATTCAGACTGCTTTTAGAGGGAAAAAGTGAGGACTGCAGATGCTGGAGATCCGAGCTGAAAATGTGTTGCTGGAAAATCGCAGCAGGTCAGGCAGCATCCAAGGAGCAGGAGATTCAACATTTCGGGCATAAGGAAGGGCTTATGAGGGATCCAGCTTTATGACAATAACTAAATATTCTGTATTCTTGCAATGTTGAATGATGATAAACATTGGCCAGACCACCTTCAAATAGTGCCCACAGCAGTACAATCATTTTCTGAAACAATTCATTGCAGGATTCGGTTTCCTAGAAGATAAAGCTGAATTCTGTCCACCTTGTTTCCTCTCAATAATGAGCACTGAATGTACCAAACAACTCAGACTCATTAGGATCATAAACAAACAGACCAATAAACATTGCCAGTCCATTTCATTTCATTTCATTTCAAACAGCAAGACAATTGCTGTCTTGGATGGCAAACATACAGGCATAGTTAATTTCAATTTAGTCAATGATCCACTTTTTCAAAGTCAGTACTGCCAGATCACAGGCACACAACAGATTAATTATAATGGAATGAAATTCTTTCCTAATAACAGTTAAAAGTCACCGATTTCTGAAGCACAGATACCTATGCAGAATCTAACTATCGTTGGCTAAAATATGCAGAGTAGTATTGACATAGAAGGCAAAAGCACCTGAAATAATACTGAAAGGAATACAGCACCTCAAATCACAAATTAAAGCAGGCATTTTTAAAAGATCTATTCAGTGAAGCAAAAACATAAAGGAACAAATATTTGACAGAACTATGCATCTCTCTAAATCCAATGCCCTTGCACAGCCATCACCATAGATATATTACCAGCCGGAGACACAATGTACAAAGCATGCCAATACCATCTTCTGGCAGCAAACTGCTATAGTAATCATTTGCTTTTAAACTTCAGGTACACTTCAAAGCCTAGACTGGAAAAGTCATTCCTTCTTGAGCTTTTCATTTCACTTTGTCAAAATTCATTCTTGAGATATGCATATTACTGGCATTTGTTACACATCCCTCATTATACTTGAGAAGGTAGTGAAGAGCCACCTCTGCAGTTAATGTGGTGTAGGCACAGCCGTACTGTTTGGAAGGGAGCTCCAAGCATTTTGATCCAGTGAGTGAACGAGCAGCAATATAGTTCGAAGACAGGAGGGTGACAGGCTCAGTGGGTAAGTGATGATGTTCCTGTGCATTAATTGTCCTCCATCCTTCTAGATGGTGGATAGGGTGCTGATCAAAAAAGCTGCTTTGTCCTGGATAGTATCAAACTTCTTTAGTGTTGGAGCTGTGCTCATCCAAACAAGTGGTAAGTAATTCCATCATACTCTAGTCTTGTGCTTTGTAGATAGTGGTAGACTCCGGGGCATCAGGAAAGGAGTTACCATAGAATTCCCAGCCTCTAATCTATTCTTGTACCTTTTTAGTGTGATAGGGGATGCATCTCCCTCATGGTCTGGACTGTACATTCCTTTTGCCCTCCTGACCAACAGTTTCCCTACCACCATGGAAAGAGTCTACTTCAACACACAATCATTTGGGAGAATCTTCAACTAAGCAAGTTGAAATCCTCCAATGTTCTCTATCACCATCAGTTTAAAGAAATATAAAAAAAATGTTGTGATCAGACTCTTCAGTACATTGCTGGGAGCAGACAACTAATTCTGCTCCCTCAATCTTTGGTGACCATTTGTCTCGGAGCTCAGCACATGTGTTGGAAAGGCAGGTGGACCTGTGGTTAAACAAACAAAATGGAGAAAAACTAATCCATAGAACCAGAATGTCTATCGACAACATCTGCATCTTCAGTATACCGTTAAGTGGCAGCAAAGCCTGGACAACCTACACCAACCAAGGAAAAAGGCTCATTCACCTCCATCTCATATCGCATGGAACGACAAAGTCAACCACGAAGCAGTCTGTTCTGGGACAAACGTGCCCTGTATATTGATGCTAATGAATAAGCAGCTTCACTGGTTTTGGCAGGTGGACAGGTCTTAAGATGGCCACCTTCCCAAAGATATGCTTAACGGTGAGGCAGCTGTATACAGAATACTCAAAGCTCTGATAAAAGGATACTGTCAGAGAGAGAGAAAGGCCTTCACCGTTCATCCTGCCATGCAGAAACTCCAGCTGATGATCGATGGCAATATCAGCTGTGGGCAGAAATTCACTTGTGATGTGACATCACAAGTTCCACGGCCAATGCCAGCCCGACAAATAAGACATCGAAAAGGGACCACCTCAAACCCCCGCTGGAAAAGGACAACTTTGTGTGTGGTACTGTGGCAGACTGTGCCTTTCCAAAATCAGTTTGTTCAGCATCTAGGCGAGTGCACCAAATCATCTTCTCTAACCTCAAAATTCTGAGGCTGCTTTCCAGTTGTGTCTTGCAAATGGAAGAATTTCCATCCATCAGGTCTGGGGGTTTCGAAAACATAGTAAAACGTTCCAAGGCAAACTACAGTTGCGCAATATCTGACAAAAATTGCTATCAGGCCGTAAAAGACACCTGGAGGCTGGAAGAACACAGCAAGCCAGGCAGCATCAGGAGGTAAAGTCAACATTTTGGGTGCAACCCTTCCTCAGGACTAGGGGTAGATGTGGGGGGAGCTGCAGATGAAGGGGGAGGCAGGATCAGGGTGACGTGATGAGGATAGGTGAAAACAGGGAGAGGGTACGACCTGGTTGGCCAATGAGAGGAATGAAGCTGGTTGGTGGCCGGAAGGAAGGGCCAATGAAAGGAATGGAAGGGAAGGAGGAGTGGCTGGGAAGGGAGGTTATTTAAAATTGGAGAACTCAATGTTGGGTCCTCTGGGCTGAAGGCTGCCTAGGTGGAAGATGAGATTGTTCCTCCAATTTGTGGTCTGATTCACTGTGACAACGGAGGAGACTGTGGACAGTTATGTCGGAGAGGGAATGGGAAAGGGAATTAAAATGGGCAGTGACTGGGAGGTCAGGTCAGCTCTGTCAGTCTGGCTGAGATGCTCAGCAAAACATGCCCCGAATTTACATTTGGTCTCCCCAGTGTAGAGAAGACCACATCAGGAGCAGCAGATACAGTAAACAAGGTTAGAGGAGAGGCAGGGGAACCTCTGCCTCACCTGGAAGGACTGTTTGGGGCGGGGTGGTTTTGCAACTTTTATGGTTGCAGGGGAAGGTCCATGGGGGTTGGGGTGGGGAGGTGTTGGTAGGGAGACTGGTGAGAACCAAAGATTGGCGAAGGGAATGGTCTTTGCAGAAAGCGGACAGGGATGGGGGAGGGAACACTGAACACAGCACATTACAGGCCCTTTGGCCCTCGATGTTGCACCCACCTGTGAAACCAATCTGAAGCCCATCTAACCTACACTGTTCCATTATCATGCATATGTTTATCCAATGACCATTTAAATGCCCTTAAAGTTGCAGACAGGGTGTTCCATGCCCTGACATCTGTCTAATATCTATCACCCCTCAGTTTAAAGCTATATCCCCTTGTGCAAGCCATCACCATCCAAGCAAAAAGGCTCTCACTGTCCACCCTATCTAATCCTCTGATTATCTTCTATGTCTCTTAAGTCACCTCTCAAACCTTCTTCTCTCTAACAAAAACAACCTTGGGTCCATCTGACTTTCCTCAGAAGCCCTTCTCTGCAGACCGGGCAACATAATAGTAAATCTCCTTTTCTCCATTTCCAAGGCTTCCACATCCTTCCAATAATGCAGCAATACAGAGAACAGCCAGGGAATTCCTAGAGGCATGGCACTCATCTACAGATTCTATCAACAAACACATCGACCTAGACCCTATATACCGGCCACTGCAGCGGACAGCAACTGACAACCGGAAGCGGCAGAGACAAGCCACTATAAATGCCGGAGGAATCAGCACAGAAGCGCTTCACGGGAGGCTCCCAAGCACTGAGGATGTCACCAAGAAAGGGGACGAAACGTTTGCAACAAAAACTCCCAGCTCGGCGAACAGAACCACAACAATGAGCACCCGAGCTACAAATCTTCTCACAAGCTTTGAGCAATACTCCCAAGTGCAGCTGCACTAGAGTTTTGTACAGCTGCAACATTACCTCGTGGCTCCGAAATTCAATCCCTCTACCAATAAAAGCTAACGCAATGTACATCTTTTTAACAATCTGATCTACCTGGCTCGCAACCTTCAGGGATCTAAGTACATGGACACATCTCTCTGCTCATCCGCACTACCAAAAATCTTACCATTACCCCAGTATTCTCTATTCCTGTTACTCCTTCAAAACTACATTTCATCATTTATATAAATGATTTGGATGTGAGCATAAGAGGTATTGTTAGTAAATTTGCTGATGGCACCAAAATTGGAGATGTAGTTGACAGCGAAGGAGGTTCCCTCAGATTACAAAGAGATCTTGATCAGATGGGCCAATGGGCTGAGAATTGGCAGATGGAGTTTAATTCAGATAAATGAGAGGTGCTGCATTTTGGGAAAGCAAATCTTAGCAGGAGGTATACACTTCATGGTAAGGTCCTAGGGAGTGTTGCTGAACATAGAGACCTTGGAGTGCAGGTTCATAGCTCCTTGAAATTGGAGTCGCAGGTAGATAGGATAGTGAAGATGATGTTTGGTATGCTTTCCTTTATTGGTCAGAGTATTGAGTACAGGAGTTGGGAGGTCATGTTGTGGTCGTACAGAACATCCGTGTGATTCTGCTCTGCTTCCTATCGGAAAGATGTTGTGAAACTTGAAAGGGTTCAGAAAAGATTTACAAGGATGTTGCCAGGGTTGGAAGATTTGAGCTATAGGGAGTTTGAATAGGCTAGGCTGCTTTCCCTGGAGCATCGGAGGCTGAGGGATGACCTTATAGAGGTTTATAAAATTATGAGGGGTATGGATAGGATAATTAGACAAAGTCTTTTCCCTGGGCTGGGGGAGTTCAGATCGAGAGGGCATAGGTTTAGGGTGAGGAGGAAAGATATAGAAGAGGCCTGAGGGGCAACATTTTCACTCAGAGGGTGGTACATGCATGGAATGAGCTGCCAGAGGCTGGCACAATTGCAATATTGAAAAGTCATCTGGATGGGTATATGAATAGGAAGGGTTTGGAGGGATATGGGCCGGGTGCTGGCAGATGGGACTAGATTGGGTTGGGATATCAGGTCGGCATGGTCGAGTTGGACCGAATGGTCTGTTTCCATGCTGTACATCTCTATGACTCTAAGTGAATCACCTCATACTTTTCTGCATTAAACTCCATTTGCCATCTCACAGCCCAGCTCTGCAGCTTATCTGTGTCCCTCTATAACCTGCAACATCCTTCTCCACTGTCCACAACTCTAGTGTCATCTGCAAATTTATGAACCCATTTTTCTACGCCCTCATCTAGGTCATTTATAAAAATCACAAATAGCTGTTACACCAAAACAGATCCTTATGGTACACCACTACTAACTGAACTGACCCAAACCGCTAAATTACTCTCCATCCCATGTCTGCGTTTTCTGCAATAGCCTAACGTTGGGAACCTTATCAAACCCTTTACTAAAATCCATATACACCACATTAACCACATTTCCCTCATCCATCTGTTTGGTCACCTTCTCAAAGAACTCAATAAGGTTTGTGAGGCACAATCTACCCTTCACAAAACTGTGTTGACTATCCCTAATCAAATTATTCCTTTCAAGATTATTATAAATCCAGCAATTTCTATTTTGCATCAATGCATCAACTCAATTTGCAACCTAAAACACTGGACATACAGGGACATGAGATGCACCAGCAAGTATTTGAAAGAAGACACTTTTGCAAAACGGGAATCGCTTTACCCAGCACCTACATTGCGAGTGAAAGCACCCTATGTCTCAGATTACACACATCTATTTCTAGCAGTGGCACAATCATTATTTTGGTTTCTTTTTTTTGGGGCGGGGGGGGAGAAGGGCGGAAGAGAAGGCAGGGAGGGATTGCCTATTCTAGTGCTTCTTTTTCCTCAAAAGATTAATGCTGTATTTAGATATGAAGGATATCTGCAACCTCATGCGCCAACATATCCCCTACTCTACTATCATCACCAAGCCACAAGATAAACCCTGGCTCAACAAACCATACAAGAGGGCATGCCAGGAACAGCACCAGACATAGTGAAAAATGATATATCAACCTGGTGAAGTTACAAAGCAGGACTACTTGCACGCCAAACAACATAAGCAACAAGTGACAGACAGAGCTGAGCAATCCCACAACCAACTGATCAGATCTAAGCTCTGCTACATCCTGTCATGAAAGGTGGTGGACAATTAAATTACTCACTCGAGGAGGTAGTTCCACAAATATCGCCATCCTCAACGAGGGGGAGGCCAGCACATCAGGGCAAAAGACAAGGCTAAAGAATTCACAACAATCTTCAGCCAGAAGTGTCAACTGGATGATTCACTCCAGTGGTCCCCAGCATCACAGCCACCAGTTTTCAACCAAATGGATTAATTCAACACGACATCAAGAAATGGCTGTCAGCACTGGATACTGTAAAACCTATGGGCCCTGACAATATTTTTGGAATAATACTGAAGACTTGTTATCGAAACCTGCCAAGCCCCTAACCAAGCAGTTCCAACACAGCCACAAGTCAAGCATTTACCCAACAATGAGGACAATAGCACAAATACATCTGTGCGCAAAAGCAGAATAAATCCATCCCATCATTTTATTCTCAATCATCAGAAACATGGAAGGTGTCTTCAACATTGCTATCAAACAGTAGCAAGCAATAAGGTGATGGTCAGTTTGAGTTTCGCCAGGGCCACGCAGTTTCTGACCTCATTACAGACTTGATTCTAAGATAGGCAGTAAAAGAAATGAACTTCAGAGGGGCGATGCAAGGGACTGCCCTTGAAATTAAGGCCACATTTGACCAAATGTGGAATCAAGGAGCCCCAGTAAAACTGAAGTAAATGGGTATCTGGAGGAAGACCCCCTGCTGTTGGGAGTCAGACCTGGCACAGAGGAAGATGGTTGTGGTTGTTGGAGGTCAGAAATCTGAACTCCAAGACTACAGGAGTTCCTCAGAGTAGTGGTCAATGCCCAACTATATTCAGTTAATTTATAATGGCCTTCCTTCCATCTTCAGCTTAAAGTCGAGATAGTCGCTAATGACTGTACAAGATTTGGCACCATTTACGACTCCTAAAATACTCAAACAGTCCATCACCAAATGCAGCAAGACCTGGACAATATCCAGAGGTTTGGTCTGACATGTAGCAGAGTTAAAGGGAGGGGGAAAGAGCTAAGAGGGCAAGTGTCATACCTTCTGCAATTACCGTGGAAGGGGAGAGAGAAAATACTGGGAGTGATGGAACAGTGGACCAGGGTGTCACACAGGGAACGATCCCTGCAGAATGCTGGTAGTGAGTAGAGGAGATGATGTGTTTGATGGTCATATCCTGCTGGAGGTGGCGGAAATGGCAGATGAGAATGCTGGGGAGGAAACAAAGGACAAGGAAACCCTATCAGTGTTCACAGGAACACCTGCGCAGATATCCTGGAACCAAGGTGACTGATGTCCAACATTCATAACCATCTTCCTTTATGCCAGGGGAGAGGTTTCCTCATTCCCACTGATTTAGGTTTGCTAAGATTCCTGACGAAGAGCTTTTGCTCAAAAAGTCGATTCTCCTGCTCCTCGGATGCAGTCTGACCAGCTGTGCTTTTCCAGCACCACACTAAGGCTCCTTGATGTCACATTCAATCAAATGCAGTCTTCACATCAAGAGCAGTCACTCTCACCTGTGGAGTTCATCTGTTTTGTGGATGTTTGAAGCATACTTCCAACAACACGAATTAGTACCTTGTGTTATGCAAATACTAAGCCCACTCCTGGAGATCTGTTGCTTCCATTAATAGTGAAATTTGACAGGAACTAATGAGTACGAAACAAGTGAAGGGAGGTGAAGTGATATAGCAAGTGAAGGGATGACCTACAATCTGATTAAACGAGGCAGAGGTATAATTACAAAAAATTAAAAATAAGGTGGTGCTGTCGACAAACCAAATGACTGGAATCACATGATAGGTATAAAAGTCACATGCTGAGGGTCTAACCAAAATACAAACTAAGGTAGAGAGATCAAAATGTTTCAAGGTGATGTTGTCAAAACAGGACAGTTGGGAAGATTTTACAGATACAACAGTGTGGTGGGGTCACATGTAATGGACAGGAGACCAAAATCATGGTTAAGGCCATCTTCAGGGGTATGAAACTTGGCTATCAGTTTCTGCTCGGCAATTCTACATCCTTGTGCATCTCGAAGGGTGCTTGGAGGATGCTTACCTAAAGATCAGAGGCAGAATGTCCTTGACTGCTGAAGGGCTCCTGACTGGGAGGGAACATGCCTGCCTGGCAATTGTTGCACAATGTCCATTTATCCATTCTTGTAGCATCTGCATGGTCTCACATGCCTTGGGCAATCCTTCCCAATAGTGTATGAGATAGACAACGTTGGCCAAGTCACATGAGTATCTGCTGTGTAGGTGGTGGATGGTATTCCCACATGTGATAGTAGTATGCATGTTGATGATCTGACAGGTCTTGCAGAGATTGCCATGGCAGGGTTTTATGGTGCTGTGGTCGATGTGTGCTGAAGGCTGAGTAGTTTGCTGCGAACAATGGTCTATTTAAGGTTTAGCGATTGTTTGAAGGGGAGAAGTGGAAATGTAGGGATAACCTCAGCAAGGTGCTCATCGTCACTGACAACAAGTTGGAGGCTGCAAAGAACATGGCATAGTCTCTCTGCTCCAGGGAAGTACTGGACCACAAAGGGTACTCTATCCTGATCGTATCCTATGTCTGCCTTTTGAGGGGGTTGTGGTTTTTCATTGTAGCACATCGGAACTGGCGATCAATGAGTTGAGCATCGTATCCTGTTCTTATGTGGACATCTTTCAAAATCTGTATGTCCGTTGCATTCCTCCTAATTTGTTATTCTACTCACACCATTTCTATGATTTTTTGATCTCTCTCCGCCCTTGACCCCTCTGCCTATAAATTCTGTCTCTGAGTGCTTCTCTCTCACTTCATCTGACGAAGGGGCTATGCTCCAAACGTTCGTGATTTCAAACAAACCTACTGGACTATAACCTGGTGTTGTGTGACTTCTGACTTTGCCCAAAAATGGACACCAAGACGCATTTACCCTGTATTCAGACATAACATCTCAAGTAACCAAAAATGCTGTTCTGAACAAGGATCACTAGACCTGAAACAATTGCTGAGACCAGCTTATTTTCTCCAGCATTTTTTTTTGCATCAATGCATCAAGTCCATTTGCAACTTAAAACACTGGACACACAGGGATGTGAGACGCAACTGCAAGTATTGTGGAAGAAGACACTTTTGCAAAATGGGAATCGCTTTACCCAGCACCTACATTGCGAGTGAAAGCACCCGATGTCTCAGATTACACACATCTATTTACAGCAGTGGCACGATCATTATTTTGGTTTTTTTTTGGAGGCAGGGAGGGATTGCCTATTCGAGTGCTTCTTTTTCCCCAAAAAATTAATGCTGCGAATATTTAGAAAAGAAGGAGATCTGAAAAGAAAAACAGCTGATAATAATCCTTCAGGTATCAGTAATTTACAGGTCTCACTGTGTCAAAAATTATAAACAGAAAACAGTAAGTGAAGAAATAAAAAAAGTAGTCAATTTTCCTTTGGGTTACAAATAGAAAAGAGGGATCAAGTCTTTAAATGATGTAATGCTACAGAGCTTTCATATTTGAATCAAGAGATGTACAAGTAAATCAGTTCCTATTTCATCCTCCTGTGCTGTCTTTTAACATGCTTTTTCACAAAATTATTTAATAGTAACTTTTGTAACAAGTGGGAAAGCAGGAAAGTTAAGTGGAAAGGCTCTACGCTGTACAGGCCAAGGATCTACTGGGTGAAAAATGGAGGTGTCACTACAGTGTTGCATCATTGACAGCCAGAGGATATAGATGGTTTCCATCAATACATGGACAGAGGTACCCAAATGTGAACAATTAATGCGAAATGAAGTTTTAGAGACAAAATTCATGAAGACCAAAATACTTACTGCAACCAGCATAAGTTCTGGCCCATGACTAAGCATTTAAAATAATTTTTTACCTCAACATGCCTCACCCTTTCTTTGGGACAGCAACATGGCAAAGAACAAGGGGCGGCATGGTGGTTCACTCGTTAGCACTGCTGCCTCACAGCACCAGAGTCCCAGGTTCAATTCCAGCCTTGATGACTGTCTGTGTGGAGTTTGCACATTCTCCCCGTGTCTGCGTGGGTTTCCACTGGGTGCTCCGGTTTCCTCCCACATTCCAAAGATGTGCAGGTTAGGGTGAATTGGCCATGCTAAATTGTCCATAGTTGTTAGGTGCACTAGTCAGAGGTGAGGTGGGTTACTCTTCAGAGGGTCGGTGTGGACTTGTTGGGCCGAAGGGTCTGTCTCCACACTGTAGGGAATCTAATCTAGTCTGTAGGGAATCTAAAACTCTATTGCTCTTCAACTTGCTCAACGACAAGATATTTTTACACTAGGAAGGTATGCACATAACTAAGCTTTTGAGTGTGCATATGTTACTGTATGATAAACATATCTTGAGGATAACAAAATGCTTCAAAGACAATGGGCCAAAGATGATAGATGTAATTTAGAAAGATGTAACTGCTGCAGCAAGTACTTGGACTGTGGATGTCAAGGCCAGCAACCAATCCCTGAAACCATGCTCTCGGTGGCTTACGAGATGGGCTGAGAAAACTCAGTCAGTAAGAGGTTTCTGCACTTTGTCATCACTGATACAGCAGCTAATGCGTATTAATACACCCACCCACTAAATGTACAATACTATATAAGTGAAAATCTTGCACCTTTTCAAAGTACAACACTTAAACGCACTCTTTCCAGCCTCATTGGCTGGCTTTCCCCAAGCTACAGATGTCCTTCATTCTATCTCGGAGAAAGTGAGGACTGCAGATGTTGGAGATCAGAGCTGAAAATGTGTTGCTGGAAAAGCGCAGCAGGTCAGGCAGCATCCAAGGAGCAGGAAAATCGACGTTTCGGGCATGAGCCCTTCTTCAGGAATCAGAAGGGCTCATGCCCGAAATGTCGATTCTCCTGCTCTTTGGATGCTGTCTGACCTGTTGCGCTTTTCCAGCAACACATTTTCAGCTTCATTCTATCTCACCAGGCAAACTTGCAATTAAGTGCTGCTGAACTGAGAAGTGCTTGAGAAAACAGCAAGTATTGCACTCCAAAATGGTGTCTTAAATTCAACTTGCACATGTCTTCCAGTCTGAGAATAAAGAAGCTATCTAAACACTTCTGTGTCTCCAGGACACACTTTACATGGGCTCTTAATTTATGAGGAAATGGTGCCATCTTGTGGTAAAGACAAATGCATGCCTTTGAAATTTCATTTTCTAATCAATAGAACTGGTTTGATAATTAACTGGTTCAAGTATACTTTCCCTCATACTCAAACATTCTTAAATAGGACAAGGGTTGAATTCTGGCTACTCTTGTACAGGACAGATATACCAGCACCTCAATGGAAGCAGTGATTCTCATAATGGTTTACAACTAATCCTTACAGGCTTTTGTGGATATTTCTTGAGCTTAACATTGAATTTCACTGCTGCAAGTTCTCACTGCTTATGGATTAAAACATATCTGAGTAAACACAACATCTTGAACCATTTAATTGAACATAACACAAATTGAACATAATACTATAATGTGTTCACCAAAATCAACGGAAGCCCTCTTATGGATAGTCTTTGAATCGTGTATTAAGCATTCTATCAAGCCATGTGAATGTGTTCCAAATGTTACACTTGTAAAGACCGCGAAACTATCATGATCACGATCATTACTACGTAAAACTGACAGCAATGTCTGGTATCGTGATTCAGGAGTTAAAATACACTTAGAAATACAAAGGCTGCTGACAGTGGTTCTCCATATAGTGCAATGACCACTTTGCAAGTGAAAATTTAAAGAAATCACATGTTTTGGCATTTAAAGTTCCATTTTGCTCACTTAAGAACCCTGGAAAAAAGGTTCAAGGCTAGTTGAATAAGGGTTTGATTAGTGTATTAGTTCATAACGACTGGTAAACAAGCTCTCATCTGTAAAACTAATTCTTCATTTGAAGTATGCCAAATTACTTCATTTTGATGAAAAAATACAGTTTCTAAATTGGAAATTATAGTAAAGTCAGGATATAATATTTCAGCTGTACCTGATATTTTACACAGAGCGGGGAAAAAAGGTAATGCTGCGAACTAGTGAAGCCGGACAAGCTGGAGGAACAGCCCATTTCCTGCCTAGGCACTTAAACAGCATTCAGAACACAGTACTGAGTTCAACAACTTTACAGCATGAACACTGTCCTCTGTTTGGATTACACCCCTAACCCAAACCTGCCTTGACATTATGGGTTTGCTGTCAGAGTGGAACTATGTTCTTCTGCTTCGACCAAGAAAGCAACCTTTTGGCATCCAGATCTCTCCTTTACTACTATTAGCATGGTCTTTTGTTCTGGGCACCCTCACCATCTCTTCCATGTCCCCTTTGTCAACAGTTTAAAACCCATCATTTTCCATCCCCTTTCTGCTCCATAGAACAGACATCGCACTCAGAATGTTAACTTTGATTCCCTCTCCACAAATGCTGCCAGACCTGCTGAGTTTCTCCAAAACTTTGTTCTTGAGGTGACAAAGCCTTCGTCCCTGGTTTCTAATACAAACAAAAACAGAAGCAAAATTTGCTGGAAAAGCTCAGTAGATCTGGCAGGATCTGTAGAGAGAAATCAGAATTAACATAGAACATTACAGCGCAGTACAGGCCCTTCAACCCTGGATGTTAGGCCGACCAATGGAACCAATCTGAAGCCCATCTAATCTACACTATTCCATTTTCATTCTTAAAAATCTCACAACACCAGGTTATAGTCCAATAGGTTTCAGAGCGAAACTGCATGCATTCATGTAGAACTCTGAGCTCAAAAACTGCAGGAATTTATGTAAAACTCTGTTAACTCATTTTTTAGATTAGAATCAATCTAAACATCAGGTCATAGACAGAGAACACAGGGGGCCAACACCTTCAACATATTGTCTAGCTATCACCATTGTTAACAGCTAACCCGAGACTGCCACTTTTAAAAAAAGGTTCTGTGATTTATACATGAAAAAACTGAAACTATCACTGTATTCTAACAGATGAAAGGCTGAACAGACAATCAATTTTTCAATGTATAATTTCAGCTACATCACACTGCAAATTTTTGCTATAAATTCTGTGTTACGATCAAGCCCTCCACAATCACCTGATGAAGGAGCGTCGCACCGAAAGCTAGTGTGCTTCCAATTAAACCTGTTGGACTATAACCTGGTGTTGTGAGATTTTTAACTTTGTACACCCCAGTCCAACACCAGTATCTCCAAAACATTTTCATCCATATGCTTATCCAATGATCATTTAAATGCCCTTAAAGTTGGCAAGTCTACTACTATTCCCAGCAGTGCGTTCCACGCCCTTGCTACTCTTTGAGTAAAGAAACTACCTCTGACATTTGTCCTATATCTATCATCCCCCAATTTAAAGTGATGTTCCCTCATGCTAACCATTACCATCCGAGGAAAAATGACTCTCACTGTCCACCCTTTCTAACCCTCCGATTATCTTATATGTCTCAACTAAGTCACCTCTCAATCTTTTCCTCTCTCTAATGAAAACAGCCTCAAGTCCCTCAGCCTTTCCCCACAAGACCTTCCCTCCATACCAGGTAACATCCTAGAAAATCTCCTCTGAATCCCTCAAAGCCTTCACATCCTTCCTATAATGCGGTGACCAGAACTGTATGCAATACTCCAAGTGCGGCCGCACCAGAGTTTTGCACAGCTGCAACATGACCTTGTGGCTCTGAAACTCAATCCCTCTACCAATGAAAGCTATCACACCGTACTCCTTCTTAACAACCTTATCGACCTGGGTGGCAACTTTCAGGGATCTATGCACATGAACACAGAGATCTCTCTGCTCAGCTACACTACCGAGAATCTTACCATTAGCTCAGTACTTTTTATTCCTGTTGCTCCTTCCAAAGTGAATCACTTCACACCTTTTCACATTAAACTCTATTTGCCACCTCTCAGCCTAGCTCTGTAGCTTAACTTTATCCCTCTGTAACCTGCAACATCTTTCAACACTATCCACAATGCAACTGACCTTAGTGTCATACACAAATTTATTCTCCGATCCTTCTACGCCCTCATCCAGGTCATTTATAAAAATGACAAACAGCAGTGGCCACCAAAACAGATCCTTGTGGTACACCACTAGTAAGTGAACTCCAGGATGAACATACCCCATCAACCACCACCCTCTGTCATCTTTCAGCAAGCCAGTTTCTGATCCAAATTGCTAAATCACCCTCAATCCCATGCCTCCGTATTTTGTGCAATAGCCTACTGTGGGGAACCTTAGCAAACCCCTTACTGAAATCCATATACACCACATCAACCACTTTACCCTCATCCACCATTTTGGTCACCTTCTCAAAGAACTCAATAAGGCTTGTGAGGCACAACCTATCCTTCACAAAACTGTGTTGACTATCCCTGATCAAATAATTCCTTGCTAGATGATTACAAATCCGATCTCTTATGACCTTTTCCATCACTTTACCCACAAGCAAAATAAAACTCACTATAATTTCCAGGGTTGTCTCTACTCCCCCTCTTAAACAAGGGGACATTTGCTATCCTCCAGTCTTCTGGCACTATTCCTGTAGCCAATGATGACTAAATATCAAAGCCAGAGGCTCTGCGATATCCTCTTTGGCTTCCCAGAGAATCCTAGGACAAATCCCATCCAGCCCAGGGGACTTATCTATTTTCGCACTTTCCAGAGTTTCTAACACCTCCTCCTTGTGAACCTCAATCTCGTCTAATCTAGTAGCTTGTATCTCAGTATTCCTCTCGACAACATTGTCTTTTTCCAGGGTGAATACTGACAAAAAGTATTCATTTAGTACTTCCTCTATCTCCTCGGATTCCATGCACAACTTCCCACTGGTATCCTTGATTGGCCCTTGATTAACATTTCGAATCAAGTGACCCTTCTTCAGAACTGATGGTAGCTAGGAAAACATTGGTTTATATGCAGAAAATAGAGAGGGGGGAGGGAGTAAGGTGTAAATGATAGGTGGGGATAGAGCCAAAAAGAGAAAGGAACATTTGGACAGACGAAGGAATGAATACCAATCTGACTAGGCAGGTGAATAGCTATTAATGGGGACTGTTAATGACTAACAATGGATTGTGCACAATAGCAGACGTGTAATAATGAAACCTGGTTTGTGGGGGTTGGGGTAAGGACATGGGAAAGTTCAAGCCCTAAAGTTATTGAACTCGATATTAAATCCAAAAAGCTGCATGGTCCCCAAGCGGAAAAGTAGGTGCTGTCCTCCCAGCTTGTGTTGAGCTTCGCTGGAACACTGCAGCAAGCCTGAGACAGAGATGTTGGCCAAGGAATAGGGTGGTACATTGAAGTGGTAGGCAGCTGAAGCTCAAGGTCTCTTTTGTGGGCGTTATGTGAAGCAGTCACGCAGTCTATACTTTGTTTCCCCAAAGTACAGGAGACCACATTGTGAAAGGCAAATGCAGTAGACTAGGTTGTATGAACAGCAGGTAAAGCACTGCTTCATCTGAAAGGCGTGTTTGGGCCCTTGGATATTAAGGGAGGGAGAAAGAGAGGGAGGAAGTAAACTGATACAGGTATGACACCTTCTGCAGGTACCATAGCACTGAGAGGACATCTTTGGAGTCAAGGAAAAGTGGACCAGGGTGTCCTGGAGGGAATGGCCCCTGCAGAAAGCTGACAAGGGAGGAGAGGGGAATGTGTGTTGCATCTTGTTGGAGATGACAGAAATGGCAGCTATTGATCTCCTGGATGTGGATGCTGGTGGGAAGATGGGTAAAGACAAGGGGAACCTTATCGCTGTTGAGTGAAGGAAAAGACAGTGAGGGGGCCGAAGTACAGGAGATGGGTCGAGCCCGGCTGACGGCCCTGTCAACAATGGCGCTGGTGAGTTCTCAGTTGAGGTGAAAACAATGACTGCAGATGCTGGAAACCAGATTCTGGATTAGTGGTGCTGGAAGAGCACAGCAGTTCAGGCAGCATCCCAAGTGCAGCAAAATCGCCATTTCGGGCAAAAGTCCTTCATCAGGAATGAGGTTTCCTGATGAAGGGCTTTTGCCCGAAATGTCGATTTCGCTGCACTTGGGATGCTGCCTGAACTGCTGTGCTCTTCCAGCACCACTAATCCAGTTCTCAGTTGAGGACAAAGGTCAACATTTCAGAGACTGCCTTGTCAAAATTGGCATGATTGGAACAGACTTGGGGAAGACAAAGGAACTGGGAGAATGGAATTGCCTCTTTACAGGAAGTAGTGCATGAGGATGTATAGTCGAGGTAACTGTGGGTGTTAGTGGGTATTACAAGTCAAGACGGAAATTGAAATGGCTGAGATTCAGTTGTCATTCAGTGAAGCCTTTGCTGAAAACATCAGAATGCGCAATTTTCAAAAGCATTTTATACAGCCAAATGGATTGCACAGATATTCAATGAAATTACAAAGAATGCAATTGAATGGAATGAGACAATCTAACATAGAAGATCAGCATTGCAGGTGATCAGAATTTAAATTTGCTCACATCACAATTAAGGTTCAGCAGAGGCAAAATGAGGGAGGTTTGCATAAAATATTCTAAATACCTGTATGCCATTAGTCTGCAGTATATCCCAGGAATCTACCCAGGCTCATCAGCAGTCCACTTGTTTGTGAGAAAGATTCTAGTACAAAATTTCTTTTCATAACTGAACTAACAGCAAACAGCTTAACTTCCAAATTTCTCAATGTGAATAAATGTTAAAAGGAGTCAATACTACGATTACATGGCAAAAATTCTAGTTGTACCTGAATTAGCACTTCACTTGGCCTACTGCAGATAGTTCTCCTATAACATAGTAGTTGTGTTCCAGCAAAACCTCACTTAATAGGAAATCGCTGAATAGAAATAATGGGGCCAATGGGAAAAGTGGAGTTAGGGGCAGACCAGCAAAACATAACACACACAATCGTTCAAAAATCACCCAAAACTCTAACACAAAGCATAGCACAGCCTGAATGAAGGTCAATATCATATTTATTAACTAAACAAAAAGTAAATTTTTAGACAGTACATTTAAAAAGTGTAAGAAAGCTGCTCTCTGTGCAGTACCTCTCACAGAAAGCTGCTCTGTCAGCAACTGACATCATGCATGTGCAGAACGACATGACGCTGACATCATGCATGCGCAGAATGGCACTGAGATTTCAATGCATGTGCAGAACAAAGTGTACGAACTGATCCCCACTAGATTCACACTTTTATGAACAGAGGTAAGCAGTCTTGAAAATACCGCTCCCTAATTCTTCAGCAACGTTACAGACAAACGATGCTGCCGGAACGCGTGCTATCCAAGAACGACCTGTACAACAGCATTGCAGAACTAAGCTCGATAGGTTAAATAGGTCCTCAAATCCCTGCTCTGGATTTTGAATGGATTCTCCTTCTTACCCTCATCCCCTTCATATTCTTCAGCAATGTACATCCCCATCAGTCCAGCCACGATGAGATAGTACTGGAACTGGCAATCTATCGGTTCACAGAACTGCTGCCCAAAAGAGACTGAAGTGACGCTGATAAAAACATTCACCAGCCAAAACAGTCCACACAGACGATATGGTTGTGGAAAGCCTACCCATCAGTAGCCTCTGCATTGCTCGTTCAACACAACCATCAGCTTCAAAGCATCTGCCAAGGGCACCCGTTGAAGAGTCTTTGCATCCATTAGCTCATTACATCAGGAGATATGATTCTTTACACAAGTACCTATGTTAAGAAGAGCAGTGCAGAGGGTATCAACATGACTGACATGACCAGATCCTGTGGGCAATGGCAAGACAGCAGCACTCATCTCTGAATTTGAAGAGTGAGATTTTTTGCCATAATTTCCTCTTTCCTAATGTTATTGAGAACATAGCACAAGTTCAATCCTGTATGCTAATCCAGTGAAGGATCAGGAAACTTCCCTGATTACTGACAGGGGTCAACACTGCCCAGTATGGTAAGACCCTGGTCTCTGAATTAGCTGGCTTGAACAAAGTCAGCAAAACATTGTATTTCCATGCCAGCCTGAACTAACGAGGGGAATAAAATGCCCACACTGTACCAATTGCAATTACTAATGTGTACCTATCTGTGAGCAGCTACGTGTGCACAAGCAAGGATCACATGCAGCCATGGTGCATCCCAGCCAATACTCTTGAAGTTCGGATTCACCAGAAGCCTATGAGACCATTAACACCCCAGCACCTGGTTCTTTACCATGGAGGGAAAACATCAGGGATTGAAGAACCCAAGGTTCAGATCAAGAAATCGATAGTGAGTGGCAACCTACTCAAGAATGGAAATGAGGGCAAGTTTGAAAACTCTACACCAATTATACTCAACTCAATTCAGGGTATGGCACTCAAGCACTTTACAAGATTTAACATCTAGAAAGACACTTGCTGATCAAGGAAGCTCAGGAACAATGTGAGAAGTGGTGTAATTTGACTAATTAAATTCAAATTTTTCATCATGTACAAAGAATGTTATCACTTGCACTCTGCTTATGTGGATTTTCAGAGGTGAAGAAAAACTTAAGTGAGGAAAAGTTTAAGTGTGTACTAGAGGAAGTGAACACATGGCTAGGTGAAATAGATGACTCAAGGGAGAAAGCAAATAAACCAGCTGTTGGATTGGCAGGATTTGGGTAATGCTGAATGGTCAAGGTCTGCAATGGACCTCATTTTCTTTTCTGATCACATAATGAATTTGTATATAAGCACAAAATAAATGACATTCACGTTTAGTAATCATACTAACTTGGGGGCACTACAAACTGAAAGGAAGACTGCAGGGAGACAAAGAGGTAATTTGATTACTTCGTTACTGCAATCTGGAAATGATTATTCAAACAGGGGTAGAGGGGGTGCGTGGAAGCTGATTCCATAATATCATCCAAAAAGCAGCTGGATATATAGCTCAAAAGGAAATATTACCCAGCTATGGAGAATCCAAGGGGAATGGAAGTAGGAATTAAATGTGTGTCTCCCTCCAAAAGGTTCAAAGAGTTGAGTGGCCTCTTTCTGTATTGTGTTACCTATAACAGTCAGTGGAGCGACTGAACTGCATCGGCCATGTATCTATGCTGAGAACTGAGAAGCAGCATATCTCAGAGAGTAAAGAGCAGTAAAAGCGTAGAAAGCCTGAACTTTCAGAAGAGTGGAGAAATGGAAAAAACCGAGAGTGCAGCCACAGAGATATATAAAGATGGGACTACAGACAGAAAATGTCCAGTCAGAGTCCAAGCTTTATAAACTAGGGTGCTGAATACAAACGTTAAGGAAACAACCTGAAAAAGACATTGGTTACATTATCTCTACCACACTGCATCGAGGTTTTGGCACTATATTACACTATGAATATTGAAAAAGACACATAAGAATTGAATCAAGGATGAATTTTCATAGTTTTGAAAAAATACGAATTAACATCCTCCTTGGACTAATGCATAGTTTCTTCACTCAAGCCATTCTCCGCCTTTTATTTCACAATAACTTTATGTACAAATGTATGAATTGGGAAAATTAGGCCACTCAATCTTTCAAGCCTGCTCTGTCATTCCTTTCGATCATTGCTGATCTGCTTGTATTCCAAATTCCACATTCCCACCCATCTCCAAGGATCTTTCATTCCCTTCCCTAAAAAGAAGCTATCACCATCATCTTTTTCAGAAGGAGTTCCAAAGTCATGCAATGCTCATCGTCCCAGTCCTGAAAGGTGAACCTCTAAGTTTGAAACACCTGATAACAGGTCCACGTCCTTCCCTTTCACACTTATTTCTCTCAAAAGGATAAAACCTGTCATATTTCAGACTCTTTTCAATTCCAAACAGGAGATATAAGTGAACTCGAAACATGAACACAGTTTCTCTCTTCAGAACTGCTCAATTTGTCCAACATTTTGTTTTTAGTGGATCATTTTCATTAAGATTAAAGCAGAATCCAAACACTTTTTAAAATTAACAGAAATGAGGGAGCCTTGATCATCTCTGGTAGAAGGAAAGGGGAAGCAAGTCACAAAGTCAGTGGACTGGTTTACAACAAGCAGTTTTTAATTCAATTAATTAAAATGAAAATGGGCAGGAAAATGAAATAATAGTGGATAACCCCAGTTTCAGGACAGGAGCAAAATTACACTGAGATGCACATGCTCCCTCTGCACTGTAATTTCTTTGCTCATGGAATCTATACATACTGTATCTTATGAGTCCGGCTATGTTTGATGATAGCAGCCATCTCAGGGTAAGGAACTTGAGAAATACACTTGTGGTACAGAATCTTGCATGGTTTGATTTGCATTTTTAGTTTATAAATCTATATAGGCTGCCCATGTGCACAAGCAAAACCACCTAAACTCATTTCATAAAGGAACCTAAGCCTGCAAGCTGTAGATTAAACATGGCTTTGACTTTCTATACAGCACAAGTGCACTGTAATCAGGCCTTAACCGATGGTTAACCTCAGTCCTTTTCTCAATGCATAGGAAAAAGATGTAGCACAAGTCAAACCACAAAACACATGTTAAGAAATAGCAGTAAGTTTCATACCATGGGGTTTGAGTCAGCAATTAGGTCTCGCAGTGAATCCAGGAAGCCTTGATCCTCGACCATCTGAGCATTGATATCATGCAGTTTGGCCACACAGACAGCAGCTGTTTTCCGGACGTACGGATCTTCATCTTTCAGACACTTGCGAAGCGGCTCACAAAGATACTCTGTTATTTTGTCCACACGTATGCATCCCATCGTACGGACTGCCAGAGCTCTAATCAAGGGGTTGGGATCTTCACAATCCTGTGGGAACAACAAGATTTTAGGCATTACAATTAAAAGAAATGTCAACATTAGTACATCCTTCTGATCTGAGATATTTTATGAAAATTGCCAAAGAGCTTTGCTGTTGCACTGTGTGCACCGAAGAAATGAAACATTTTGATTTCAGTGCTGTCAACCAGGCTTCAGAAGATGTGTTATAGTACAGCAATGTGAAGCTTCATGTTAAAGCACCTCGGTACCACACCATCGCATACCTATGACTGTGCACCATATACCCGATCAAAGGCCTGGTAAACAGAGTGGAAGTGCCAACTGATTGCTCTGGGCAAGAACACAAGGAACTGGTTTGAAACTGTTTAAACACATTCTCTGTTCACATCCTACAAGTCAGAGAAGAACAAGCTTCAAATAAAGATTTGATCAATTTGATTTCAACATTTTTTTCCCCAGGGTAGGGAAGTCCAAAACTAGAGGGCATAGGTTTAAGGTGAGAGGGGAAAGACATAAAAGTGATCTAAGAGACAACTCTTGCATGCAGGTGGTGCGTGTATGGAATGAGCTGACATATGAACTGCTGGAGGTTGGTCCAATTACAATATTTAAAAGCCGTCTGGATGGGTACATGAATAGGAAGGATTTAAAAGGAATATGGGCTAAATGCTGACAAATGAGACAAAATGAATTTGGGATATCTGGTCAGCATGGACGAGTTGAACCGAAGGGTTTGTTTCTGTGCTGTATATCACTATGATTATAATTTGATCCCGATTCCCAGAGGCAACATCCCAATGTCTGGCATGACCCAAAAATGTCCACTTCCTGAATACTTGGGCTTGACCTGAACCAGTCAGCAAGGACTACTCTTGCACAGTCATTCAAAACCTGCCATTATTTAGATGGGATTTGTCAGAAGAAACTTGCTAACTGACTTCCCACATTTCTCACTCCTTAATCCAAAACAGGTTTGCTGGCAGATTCTGCTCAGGAAGGTTGATCCAAATGGAGTAGGCGAAAGTGAGGACTGCAGATGCTGGCGATCAGAGTCAAGATTAGAGTGGTGCTGGAAAAGCACAGCAAGTCAGACAGCATCTGAGGAGCAGGAAAATTGACGTTTCGGGCAGGAGCCTCTCATCAGGATTCCTGATAGAGTCATAGAGATGTACAGCATGGAAACAGACCCTTCGGTCCAACCTGTCCATGCCGACCAGATATCCCAACCCAATCTAGTCCCACCTGCCATCACCCGGCCCATATTCCTCCAAACCCTTCCTATTCATATACTCATCCAAATGCCTTTTAAATGTTGCAATCGTACTAGCCTCCACCACTTCCTCCGGCAGCTCATTCCATACACACACCACTCTCTGCATGAAAAAGTTGCCCCTTAGGTCTCTTTTATATCTTTCCCCTCTCACCCTAAACCTATGCCATCTAGTTCTGGACGCCCTGACCCCAAAGAAAAGACTTTGTCTATTTATCCTATCCATGCCCCTCATAATTTTGTAAACCTCTATAAGGTCACCCCTCAGCTTTCGATGCTCCAGGGAAAACAGCCCCAGCCTGTTCAGCCTCTCCCTGTAGCTCAAATCCTCAACCCTGGCAACATCCTTGTAAATCTTTTCTGAACCGTTTCAAGTTTCACAACATCTTTCCGATAAGAAGGAGACCAGAACTGCACAAAATATTCCAACTGTGGCCTAACCAATGTCCTGTAGAGCCGCAACATGACCCAACTCCTGTACTCAATACTCTGACCAATACAGGAAAGCATACCAAATGGCTTCTTCATTATCCTATCTACCTGCGACTCCACTTTCAAGGAGCTATGAACCTGCATTCCAAGGTCTCTTTATTCAGCAACACTCCCTAGGACCTTACCATTAAGTGTATAAGTCTTGCTAAGATTTGCTTTCCCAAAATGCAGCTCCTCGCATTTATCTGAATTAAACTCCATCTGCCACTTCTCAGCCCATTGGCCCATCTGATGAAGGGCTCCTTCCCGAAACATCGATTTTCCTGCTCCTCGGATGTTGCCTGATCTGCTGTGCTTTTCCAGCACCACACTAAATTTAACTTGGATCCAAATGGAGTGCTGAGATGGAAGTAATGATTTATATACAGTAATTTTAATTGCATTTCAATCTTTTAAGCTTCATTAGGACATTTGGATTATAACTTGCCTTCAATTTCAAACTACCCAGTGGCCCTAAGGTCACAAAACATTGTTAGTGATCTGGCTGTTCTCATTACAGAAATCAAGAGAATAACAGGATTTCAAAATGCTTCTCATAAGAAATAATATTTCATCCCTGAGTTCCACCAGTTTGGACAGTAGCAGCTTCAGCAGCAGTCTAGGTCTTACTATTCAAATACTGTAAATCCTGGGAATCTGAAAGAACAGTAGAAGTTGAAAGATATACAGGTAGTTGATGAATATCTGTGAAGAAAAGACTATTTAATTACTCAGTTTGACTACAGCGTCCCAGGGATAGACGAGGCAAAGATAATCCAGCCCAGGTTACTATCACTCTGAATCACTCTCTTCATTCCTGACGAAGGGCCCTTGCCTGAAACATCGATTCTCCTGCTCCTCAGATGCTGCCTGACCAGCTGTGCTTTTCCAGCACCATACTCTCCACTCTGATCTCCAACATCTGCAGTCCTCACTTTCTCCCACCATTCTAATCTACTCATGCCTGGAGGAAAGTGCACATGGACAGACTATACAAGGACGGGATTGGGTTGAACTGCAATTCACTCTATTTAAATGACCCACCAGTACTTTCTGTTAAGAACATTCACCTGTGAAGCATGGACAGGGTAGTGGCGAGTTATCCAACGTCATGTATCTACAGAAAACAACAGTGCTTTCAAGACCTCATGAAGACAGCAATAAAAAAAATGGAAAAATGCTTATGCGCAACTCTTTGAACTCTTGTTTAACTTTTAAACTGGTCAACTTATTTTGAGAAAATTCTCAATATCATCTTCACATGAACTGTCAGCTTTTCCATTTTATCATAGACATACAAACATGGTAATTAAAATACAATTAATATAACTATACCGAGCTTCGGAAATATGTTTGATCTTCTTGTCAGCTCTGATAAGCCGTGAAATTGGTCTCTTATTTTTCAGGTGAATGTACCACAGTAGCAGAGCCAGGCCAGGATACTTCTACTCTCTCCTATATTGATTTTATCCCAGTCTTGCAAGTGTAGTTATAAGACACAGAACGAAACATGCTGATATTGTCACTGGTGGGGCTCTAGGGAAACGTGCGATGTATAATTGGGGGCACAGCAAAGAACAGCGTGGATTTCATGTAGTTTATCTGGTATTGATGAAATTACAGAAAGAACATTAATTGTCAAGACTTATTCATAAGAAACAAGAATGTAGTGGATTAATAGACCACATGTCTCAGTAAGTTCAAACTGATCTGTGATTAAAATAATTGTTTTATACTATTTCTAAATTGTAATTTTGTTTTTACATTTTCACAAATGGTATCTTTGCCTAGTATGAAATGTATTTTTGCAGGCATCAACCATCCTCTGGCACCTCTTGGCTCAACTGGACTTCCTTCACATTTAAGCTGGTGTGGGAAACATCAGGAATTTATTTTGTTGTGTAAAGATCAAACCCAAATCATTATTAGATAGTGATGTGGGACAAAAACAGGGAATTTCTTATCTACCTCTTAATCCAAGGATGTTGGGCTCAACTTCAGCTCTTCACCCTCATTCACAATAGAAATTGAGCAGAGTGTGTTGCGACATTTGTGTCTCTGGGAAGCATGACAACTCAAGAGATCTATCAACTTTTCATGAGTGTACCTTAACAAAGCTGTTGACAGCCATGATGGCCATGTCAGGCTGATTCTTGGCGTAGTTCATGAGGTAGAGATAAACCAGCTTCTTTAACTCCAGGTTGTCAGTCTGCATACAGTTCACCACATCTGGAAAAAGTGAACTACACAAAACACAACAGAAGATTCATTGGCTCCTCTTAATAAAAAGGGTGACTTCTCCTATCGCAAACATTCTTAAATAGTTAAGTCATTCAGCATTCTATCAACTGGAACATGTTTACACAAGTTCTATATGAATCCATGGAGGGAAGAACCATGCAGCATTACAGATTGCCCTTAACATCACTAGAGTAATGCAACACCGTGTTAAATATATTTCTGCCAGTCACATGTGTTAGACCTAGTTATGTCAATTTGTAAGGATACATGAGCTTGCAGTCTGTACTCCAGCAATGTTAATGAGGCTATGTTGTGAAACTGATTTAGGATTGATGCAATAATCAATGAACGATAAACTGTGATATCATCTTCAAAGATTTGTTTAAGCTTTAAAGGTGGAATCTCCTTGGAACCTAGCATTTTTCCTATAGGTCCTCTTAAACTATATTTTGCTGAGAATTTCTTGGTCTCTTGGACGTCACTGCCATACCCTTAGGGTTGGGGGAGTATATGGAGAAAGATGGCTTAAGTTGGAGGACTTTAAACAGAACATGAAACTTGGTCTGATTCTTGTTCACAGCTATATCGCTCAGTTAGGGCCAATGCTGTCTTGAACCTCACAACCCTAACACTTCAGACTGAGCACCGTGGGCAGCCCTGGGTTGGGGATTAATATCCATGTGCATTGTAATCACGTACAATTTGGAATGTGTACACATTATGTATGAGTGATTGAATATAAAATTATTTTTTAAGTTCATTGCTGGCTAGGTTAGCATTTATTGACCATCTTCAATTGTGGTTGAGGTGCATGCCTGTGCGCGCACGTAAAAGAGAGGGGATTGGTACACCCACAGTGCCAGCAGAAAACATTTCCAGTATTTTCATTCAGAAACAGAGGAGAAGCAGTGATGTGGATCCAAGTCAGGATGGTGCAGGGGCTTAGAGGAGAACTGCTTGTGTAGGTGCTGCTATATATCTGCTGTCCTTCCTCTCTTAGATGGAGCTCACAGGTTTGGAAGGTTTCGTTGATGAAACGTTGCCGCAGTGCAGCTTGTAGGTGGTACCAAACAAACACTTGCTGCTGTGCAGCGATGGAGGGATTGTATGATGAAGGTGGTGGATGCGATGCATGCTGCTTGGACATGGATGATGCCAGAAGTCTCAAGTGTTGATGAATTGGCACTTATCCAGGCATGCAGGAAATATTCCATAGTACTCCTGTTGTGCACCTTGTAGACGGCAGGTAGGTTTCTGGGGAGTCAGGTGGTGAGTTAGTGAGTACAGAGTTCTGAACTTTGAGGAGTGTTGTACAAGAAGGAGTCCAAGTATATAGCTCATTGAAAGCGACATCACAGCTAGACAGGGCGGTGAAGGAGGCATGGTGAAACTTTGCAAAAGGATATGGATAATTTAAATAAGCGGACAAAGGTCCGGCAGATGGAGTACAATGTTAATAAATGCAAAGTCATCCATTCTGGGAATAATGAGGACTATGAATTGAATGTTTAAAAAATTGCAGCATGCTGCTGTGCAGAGGGACCTGGGTGTCCATGTGCATGAACCACAGATGATTGGTCTGACAGGTAATTAAAAAGGCAGGTGGGATTTTGTCCTTCATTGCCAAAGGGATGGAGTTTAAAAGCAGGTTATGTTGCCGCTGTAGAAGGTGCTGCTGAGGCCACACCTGGAATACTATGTGTAGTTTTGGTCTCCTTATTTGAGAAAGAATGTACTGGCAGGAGGGGGGGCCGCAGAGCAGGTGCACTGGGTTGATTCTGGAGTTGATGGGATTGGCTTATGAGGAGAGACTGAGTAGACTAGGATTATATTCAATGGAATTCAGAAGAAAGAGAGGGATCTTATAGAAACATATAAAACTTTGAAGGGAATAGATAGGATAGAATAGAACAGAGAGAATGTTTCCATGGCAGGTGAAACTAGGACAAGAGGGCAAAGCCTCAAGATTAGGGGGAGCAGAGTGAAGTGAATCTTCACCCAGAGTGAAGTGAATCTTTGGAATTCCCTGCCCAATGAAGTAGTTGAGGCTTCCTCAGTAAATGTTTTTAAACTTAATCTTTTGAACAGTAAAGGAATTAAGGGTTATAGTGAGAGGGCAGGAAAGTGGAGCTGAAGCCATGAAAAGATCAACCATGATCATACTGAATAGTGGAGCAGGCTTGAAGGGCCAGTCGGCTATTCCTGCTCCTAGTTCTTCTGTTCTTATGCTGACCTTCATTGATCAAGGCATTAAGTTTGGGAGTTGGAATGTTACGTTATAGTTGCATAAGTCATTGGAGAGGCTGTATTTGGAGTATTGAGTACAGATTTGGTCACCCTGCTCTAGCAAAGACATAGAAAGAGTTCAAAGAACATTTATAAAGATGTTGCCAGGACTAGTAGGCTTAAGTTACAGGGAGAGGTTGGCTAGGATAGGACTTTATTTCTTGGAACACAGCAGAATGAGGGGTGACCTTATTGAGGTGCATAAAATCATGATGGGCATACATAGTCTTTTTCCCAGGGATGGAGAATTGAAAATTATAGAGCATAGGTTTAAGGTAAGAGAGGAAAGATTTGAGAAGGACTTGAGGGGCAACTTCTTCATGTAGAGTGTGGTGTGTGTATATGGAATGGGTTGCCACAGAACGTGGTTGAGGCAAGTACAGTGGCAACATCTAAAAAACATTTGGATGGATACATGGATAGGAAGGCTTTAAGAGGGACAGGGACCAAATACAGGCAATTGGAATTAGCTGAGTGGGCACCATGACCAACATGGACCAGTTTGGCCTGAAGGGCCTGTTTCCATGCTCTATTACTCTATGACTCTGTAGTCTAGATGCTCTGTGGCCATCACTATTGTGGTGGTGCTGGGGAAGCTGAAAGGTCTAAGGGTGGATAAGTCACCCAGACCAGATGGACCAAACTCCAGAATGCTGAAAGAGGAGATTATGGAGGCATTGGTGGTGAGCTTTCAGCAACCACTGGAGTCAGAGAGGGTCCCAAGTAGTGGAAAATGGCTAATGTAATATCCCATTTAAGAAAGGGAGGCAGAAAATTAACAGGGGATGGGTTGTTCTTGCCTGAAAAATCAGTTAGAATTCTGTAAAGTGGTAACTAGTAAGTTAAATGAAGGAGACAGCCAGTGGACATCATCTATTTGATAAGGTCTTACACAAGGTGCTACACAGGACGCTGCTAATTAGATAAGAGCCCACGGCAAGGTACTGGCACAGAGGATTAGCTGACTGGCAGAAAGCAGGGAATGGGGATAACAGAATCTTTTTCAGGATGGCATTTGGTGACGATTAGTGTTCTGCAGGTGACCACATGGAGAGCACAACTATTCACATTATACGACAATAAGTTGGATGAAACAACTGAGGGCATTGTTGTTAATTTTACAGATGACATAAAGATAGGCGGAGGGACAGGTAGTGTTGAGGAGGCAGGGTGGCTGCAGAAGTGGTTGGTAACAGCTCGGCATGGGGACAAAAAATGGCAGATTGAATGCAATGGGTTCAATTGGCAGTTCAGTTTGAAAGGCAAGAGTAAATTAATATTCATTTTGAGAGGGCTCAAATACAAAATTAGGGAGTACTGTTAAGACTATATAAGGCTCTGGTCAGACTACATTTGTTGGGGAGGATCCAGAGGAGGTTCTCAACAGTGGAACCAGAAATGAAGGGCTTGTCAGATGAGGAGCAGCTGAGGGCTCTGGGTCTGTACTCAATGGAGTTTGGAAGGATGAAGAGGGATCTGATTGAAACTTACAGAATACTGACAGCCCTGGATGCAGTGGACATGGAGAAGATGCTTCCATTATTGGGAGAACTGAGGACCCGAGAACACAGCCTCAGAGCTAGGGGATGACACTCCAGAACTGAGATGAGGAGGAATTTCTTCAGCCACAGAGTGGTGAATGTGTGGAACTCATTGCTGCAGACATCTGTGTAGACCAAGTCATTCAATGTCTTTCTGACAGAAATAGCTAGGTGCTTGATTAGTAAAGGAAGTTACAGGGAGAAAGCAAGAGAAACCGATCAGTCATAGTCAAATGGTACAGGAGACTTGGTAGGCCAAACAGCCTAACGCTTTTCCTACCTCCTGTGATCACCTGATTTTAATTCTTACTGACTTTATTTGCTTTTCTGCTGTAGATCATCTTATTTGCTGATAAATATGAACAACAGGTTAACCTGCACAAGAGATTTGACATGGAAATATTCTCATCTTCTAAAGTGAAAGCAGACAGAACGGCCTCTTCAAATATCTCTCAATAAACAATGATTAATTCTCTAACTCGGATTTGATGATTTTGAACCGCAGAGTAACATTCAGCTCTCAGCTCATAACAGACATATTCTATGTATGGAAAGTATTGATTCAATTTCAGAAGAGGAGATTATGGAATGAGTTGGACTGTGACAACCAACATGCTGCAGCTCATTTAGGAACAGAAAAGAAACAAAGCATTTGAATGCTGTCTTGCATTTTGCTTTCAGCAACAGACCTCTAGATCTGTTTCCATATTCATACAGGATGGAAACAGATCTTTCAGCCCAACTAATCCATGCCAAAACTTCTGTAACCACAACGTTCCAGCCCTTGTCTCGTGCCCGAAACGTTGAATTTCCTGTTCCTTGGATGCTGCCTGACCTGCAGCGCTTTAACCAGCAACACATTTTCGGCTCTGATCGCCAGCATCTGCAAACCTCACTTTTTACTCGGATTGTTATTCCCTACTCTCCTGCATGTTCCAAGCAGCGCCTATATGCTTGATCCACTCAGCGCAGCCTCAGTAACTATAGGTACAGTTACAGTAAGCCAAATCAAATAAAAATCAGCCCTGAAGGAAAAGATGGCCTGCCTCTAATCATAGAGGGACAAATGTTATAATGGTATCAATCAGAATATCGAATGTATTAATGTCAGGACAGATTGCAGCATATATTCAAAGTACTTACGGAGGTAATATGCAAAACGAGGATATACCTCCTTCTGTTTTCAAGTGAATGCAAGAAATTCCATGTACCTTCTGAAGTGCCCAGGAGCTCTCCACTGAGGCAGCTTCAAGCTAGCTTCCCATGGGCATTGGCCCAAACAACAAAATGAAACCAAGCTATTAATACTAACTACTAAAGCAGCAATCTCAGGTAGGACACAGAATGGCCACTGTGGAACGTAATATTTGTACAGTATAGCACAGGCCATCAAGCAGGATTAACCTCGACATGTAATCGCCTGAAAGTGGAAGGAGTCTCAATAGTTCCACTCCCCAATATCAATCACTCTCACACTGGGATGAGCTCAAAAAATATTATGACAAATTAAACATGAAGGAAAGCACTGGGAAAAATTAGAAAATAAATCGAAGATGAGCAGTAATAGGGTATGAGTGAGAGGTAATTAAAAACTAACAAGTTCTGAAACAAAGCAGTCAATTCAGAATCATCAGTATCCACAACAAAATCTTGGTTCAATTTGGATTAGAGTTGATCAAGTTATTCACAGAAAAAGAACAGAATTCTAATCAAAATCACAATCTGTAGGCATCATATATTAAACCAATCTTCTGGTATGATGCCATTCATCATATATAATCAGTTGGAAATAAGTTGGAGAATAGAATAATTCAGAGAGGAGTTAATGGTAGATAAGGAAACTGTGGATGAAATGAGCAAGTATTTTGCTTCTGTCTTCTCAACAGAGAATACAACATCAGTAATACCTGAAAATTAGGAATTGAAGAAAAAGAGGAACTTGGTGAAATTATAATCATCAGGGAAGTAGTACTGGATAAACTGATAGAACTGAGAGTTGAAACTGGGTCCTACTGAATTAAGGTCCGAGTATGTTAGAAGTGATGGCTAGTGTTGTAATAGTACTCCTTCAAAATTTGTTAGATTCTGGAAAAGTTCCATTAGATTCAAAGACTACAAATATACTCCCTCTATTGTGCATGGCAAAAAACAAGAAATTATAAGCTGATTGATCACTGAGGTGGTTATAACTGGACACATGGGAAAATTCTCAAAGTAATCAAGAGGAGTCCGTGTATTCTGTGAGCGCAAAATCATATTTAAGTGATTTATTGGAATTCTTTGAGGGAGTAACATGCATTGTAAATTAAGGGGTAACTGTTGATGTCCTGTACTTCAGTTTCCAGAAGAACTTGAGAAGATGCAACACAAATGATTATGACTCCAAGTGGGAGTTCATGATATACAGGGTAACATCCTAGCCTGGACAGAAGACTGCTTGGCTGAGAGAAGACAGTACATGTAAACGTGTCTTTTTCAGGTTGGCAGAATGTGATGAGTAAAATCCCACAGGAATATGTACTCAGCTGTCAACGTTTTACAATTTATACCAATGATTTAGATAACAGGTTTAAAGTCATGGTGGCTAAATGAGCAAATGACATAAAGTTGAATAGGAATGTATGTGGTGACGATGGCAATAACAAGAATGCATACCAATATAGAAATGTTTAGTGAATTGGAAAAATCCTATCAAATGGAGTACCAATGTGGGAAAATGAGAGGTTGTTCACCTTCTCAGCAAAGACTATTATATAAACAGAGAATGACTGCAGTAGTCCAGGTGCAGAGAGATCTTAGCATCCTAACACATAATTCACAAAATGGTTAGTAAGTACAGCAAGTGATTATGGTAGTGCAGAGAATGTGACACATTTCTGAGAGAAAAATTGGAGATTAAAAATAATCATTGCGTACCTCAGTTATGAGGCATTGATGAGGCCATATCTCAAATACCATGTACAATTTTATCTCATTATTTGAGAAGAATGTAAATACATTCAAGGCAGTTGTGAGAAAGGTTAGTAGATTGATACCTGAAATGAGCAGAATGTTACAGACAGACTTGGACCTGCTGAGCTTATCTTCACTGGATTCTGGAAACATGGAGGGTGGGTTCATTAGAGTTATATGAATGGGCTTGATAAGTATGTGAAAAGGCTCTTATAAGTGGGTCCAGAACACAGACACTGTTTCAACATTAAGGATCACTCTATTAGAAGAGATAAGGAGAGCTTTCCTCTTAGGCTTTTACAATTTTGGAACCTGCTTCAGTAGGTAGCGGAGGCAGAGTCATTGAAAGTTTAAGCCAGAGGTAAGTACATGGAGACAGACAGATTGGCTTAGGGTCTGTTTCCATGCTTATACCTCCATGATCTGCTTGAATGGAAAAGGGCCGAATGTCTACTTCTGCTCTTAATCCAAACGTATGTTTGTATGTAACACTAGCAATTGGAGTCAGCCCATTACAATTGTCCTATCATGAGCCACTGGTTTTGGTTACGAAACAATAACTTGCTCGTGTTGTCAATAATAACTGCAAATTCGCTGCATGCTGCAAGTGCTGCGTAGCTTCAGGTTACCTGATTGCAGCTGCAATCTCATGTTACAACACATGGTGCTGGCAAGACACACAGATTCCAACCTGCCACAAAAACAGCACCACAGGAATCTGGAAAAATTCCCAATCACATCATCTGGAGCCACAAAGCAAACTCCCTTTCCACAGCACAGGAAAAATGGAAATATCCTTTTGTTAAATGTTTACACTTTGGTGAATATTTCATTTCAAGTTCATTAACTGCTTTCCAGGATGAAGTCTGGAAATAAAGAGCTAGCCGTGAAAATGCTTAATGACCAACAGGTGACGAGAGGAGATCCTCAGGGGTCAATGCTGGGCCCATTACTGTTTGTTATCTGTATCAATGATTTGGGTGAGAATGTACAAGGCATGATTAGTAAGTTTGCAGATGACACTAAGATAGGAGATATCGTGCACAGTGAGGAAGGTTGTCAGATATTACAGTAGGCCTTGGTCGACTGGAGAAATGGGCCGAGAAATATCTATATCAAACTCTGTTTGCTAAGTGTGAGGTCTTGCATTTTGGAAAGTCAAATCGCGGTAAGAGTTTCATGGCAAATGGTAGGGCTTAAGGAGTTTATTGGAACAGAGGGACCTGGAGTTCAGGTTCACACTTCTCTGAGACAGGGCAGTGAAGAAGGCTTTTGACACACTGGCCTTCAACAGTTTAGAAGTTGGGAAGTTATGTTGCAGTTGTAAAGGATATTGGTGAGGCTGCATTTGGAGTATTGTGCTCAGTTTTGGTCACCTTGCTATAGGAAGGATGTTATTAAACTGGAAAGAGTGCAGAAGGAATTTGCAAGAATGTTGCCAGAACTCAACGGTCCAATTAAAAAGGAGAGGTTGAACAAGCTAGGACTTTTTTCGTTAGTAAGAGAATGAGGGACAAACTTATAAAGGCGTATAACATCATGAGAGGCATGGATCGGGTGAATGCACTCAGCCTTTTACCCAGGGTTGGGGAATTGAGAACTAGAGGGCATCAGTTTAAGGCTGGAGGGGAAAGAATAAAAGGGAACCTGAGGGGCAACTTTTTTTTTTACACAGAGGGTGGTACGCATATGGAATGAGCTGCCAGCGGAAGTGGTTGAGGTGGGTGTATTAACAACATTTAAAAGGCTTTTGGACAAATTCATGGATAGGAAAGGTTTAGAAGGATATGGGCCAAGTGCAGGGAAATAGGGTTAGCGCGGATGGACGTTTTGGTTGGCATGGACCAGTTTGGGCCAAAGGGCCTGTCTCCATGCTATAGGACTCTATGAGGTTCAGTGAGGTTCATCTTGGAAAGAAACTTGCTACGACTGCACCATCTAGTCTTGACTCCAGTCCAACAGAAAAGGGTGCTGACACTGAACTGTCCTGTGACAAGGACTAACAAGCTAATCAGCTGTGTCAAAGACCTTCTAGCAAGTCAGAAATGTGGCCCGTCCCCACCTTCTCAAGACAACCACCGGGTGGAAATAAATGCCAGCAAAACCAACATCCTTATAATTAATACTGAAACTACTTGAATTGAGACAAAGAACATTTTTATCATACATTTCAGAACTTAATAATCACTCCAGATCCTTCTATCCAGCCCAAAAATGATCCTCAACCATCAATCTCAGATCACTTTATAATACCAGTGAGATATGCTTTCCACAACAACCATCCATGTTGTCAAAGAGGCTCCATCAACATTAGGGAGGGCAGGAGAATTTCAGCCACTGAAGGTTGAAGCTGTCCCACCTTTTCCATTTTGCTTCACTCCAGCCAGAGACTCCAGATATTTGTAAGTTTTCCAGAATATGCAGAAACAAGCACTTGAGCCAAGCAGCAAAACCTGGACTTCATCTTGCCTCTTCGACCCTTCCTCGAACTTCAACCCCAACTTGTAAGAGCAATATGTACCTCAGTCCGCTATCTAACTGAAGAATGTAAGTGGAAGCAAATATTAAACAAAACCTTACTATCACCTTAACTTGCTACAGATCAGACCACTTCTCAACTTCAACTCTTCATGGGGAAGATTTCCACAATTGTAAGGTATGTGAAGAAAAGCAAACAGCCATAACTTTCTTCCCCTATGATCAGGATCATGGACAAATAACGCACTTAACCAGTAATAATTCCAACATTCATTCATGTCCATGTCCAATATTTTGACAAAATACAGCTCTGCAAACTGAAAAAAAGGACATGAAATCAAAATATAGAAAGCAGGCATTAACAAACTATTCTTTCATCAGAGAGTTCGGCTCAAGTTCAACTAAGACTGCTCTCCTATATAAAAAAAGGAGTTTGACTATAGCCTCATCCAGTCATAAACTCACAGCATCAAATCATCCTGACACTGACATTCTAATCTTATAATAATCAGATACAGAACATTCACTTGGACAGTTAATGCAAGAAGTGGAATAATCAGTGTAGCAAAAGTGCTCTTCAAAAGTTCGGATAGGGTGAAAGTCCAGTGCTCCATCTGACCTGAAAGCATAGTGATCAAACTGGGAAAACTGTCCCACTCCACCATACCAACATACGCCTTCTTCATAATCGTAACAGGATACTCCCAGCCTCTCCAGAAAATTCAATGGGTAACAAAATACATTATGAGAACCCTGAATGCCAAAGGTACAGCTAATCCAGCCCTTTTGATACACAGTCTTGCAAGTTAAGACTTTAATCACCAGAGCTGTTAGCAATACTTAGACCTGCAGCAGATCTACTTTGTGCACAAACAACAAGCATTTTCAACTGAAGTAGAAACAAATTACTGCTTTAACAAAAACAAGTTTCTTAACTGCTTTATTGCCCAAAATGGACAAGTGTTTGACTTGGTTTTAAGAACCCAAACCTTTTGAATGTGTAGCATTTGGATATGAAATGCCTTTTTCCATAATGTGGACGGCACGGTGGCACAGTGGTTAGCACTGCTGCCTCACAGCGCCAGAGACCCAGGTTCAGCTCCCGATGTGGAGTTTGCACATTCTCTCCGTGTCTGCGTGGGTTTCCTCCGGGTGCTCTGGTTTCCTCCCACAGTCCAAAGATGTGCGGGTCAGGTGAATTGGCCATGCTAAATTGCCCGTAGTGTTAGGTAAAAGGGTAGATGTAGGGGAATGGGTGGGTTGTGCTTCAGCGGGTCGGTGTGGATTTGTTGGGCCAAAGGGCCTGTTTCCACACTGTAAGTAATCTAATCAAATCTAATCTAATAATCTGTTTAAAGATAAAAAAACACTGAAGGGTGGACTTTCACAAATGCCCATTCTTCTCTATCTCGGTTACCTAAATAAAGTTAAAATACCCCAGGACCACAGAGAAGAGGACACATTTTTACTTACAATCAGTACATCCAAAACTGAGGTTGTGTTATAAAACATTGGAAATCATGGTCCAGACATCCCAATCATGGCTGGAACCACCATTCCAATCCTAACTGGTCTAACATTTACCCATTGACCTTTAGATTTCTTCTTTCCACAGTGGAGAATACTGGGCCTCTATCGGAAAGATGTTGTTAAACTTGAAAGGGTTCAGAAAAGGTTTACAAGGATGTTGCCAGGGTTGGAGGATCTGAGCTACAGGGAGAGGCTGAACAGGCTGGGGCTGTTTTCCCTGGAGCATCGGAGGCTGAGGCTTGACCTTATAGAGGTTTACAAAATTATGAGGGGCATGGACAGGATAAATAGACAAAGTCTTTTCCCTGGGGTCGGGGAGTCCAGAACTAGATGGCATAGGTTTAGAGTGAGGGGGAAAGATATAAAAGAGACCTATGGGGCAACTTTTTCACGCAGAGGGTGGTATGTGTATGGAATGAGCTGCCAGATGAAGTAGTGGAGGCTGATACAATTGCATCATTTAAAAGGCATTTGGATGGGTATATGAATAGGAAGGGTTTGGAGGAATATGGGCCGGGTGCTGGCAGGTGGGATATCTGGTCGACATGGACACATTGGACCGAAGGGTCTCTTTCCATGCTTTACTATAACTCTATGATTCTTGTGACTAAGCTGTTCAGGAAGCCCACAAACCTGCAGTGAAGAAAACCTCTGTGGAAACCACATCCCTTTTTGCAGCAATCAGTTGCTGGTGTTCTGTAACTTCAATGTTTCGCTGTACAGCCAGCCACTGACAGCGTGTCAGAAAAGCAGGATCAGACTGGCACTGTGTCAGTAAATTGGAGAGGAAACAGTTGAGTTGGGGTTGGGGGTGGGGGGATATTGGATAAGTTCAGTGGGGATCAGTCTGGTGGTAGGCAAGTGGAGCACGCTATTAGCAATAAGGCAGGCAGTTAGGGCAGGGTGTAGAATGGGGTTGGCTATGGGGCAGGTCTAACTAGTGATGATTCACAGGGTCAGTTTAACAGCAAGTGCCAAAACATTTCAATCAATTAGATTTTCCAGGCTTAAGTGAATCAAAATCCTGTGAATTTTCCCACGTTAAAGGATCTCTTTTGGACAGTTCCAGACACAAGGGGATTGCTCATCCGAATAAGTAATTTTCTAGACAATTTTCAGAGGTTCAATAGGGTCCCGATCCACAACTCCAGTAAATGCTGCTCCAATGACTTTCTACTCATCGGAATTATGCGAACCAACTATTTTGTCTACCTATACCATGCAAATTTTGTCATTTAAATTTCTAAATTCTATCAGTTCCCCATCAAAACAGGGATCAACTAAACTTTCAAAAGCAACACAGACACAGTTTATTACCCTGCTACCCGGACAGCAACACGTCCAAAGAGAAAGCTGATTAGTACCACCTCAGGTTTGCAATCAGTGAAGATGTGAAGGCTATTGCCATTCAAAGTAAATCAGGCAGGCTCAACATTGTTCAAATATCATTTCTCTGTGAGAAAACTATCTATTAGGGCTCTTACTGGAGGCAATGTACACCGTGGATGGGTGTGGGAGGTGATGTAGGTGTGTGAGGAGTGAGAGAGAAGATGTAGAAGGCAATGTGCTTGGAAGTTGAACTGGGAAGTTTTAATTGAATTCTATTCGCTCGACAAGTCTGTGTGTTTACAACACAATGCATCAGGGAGAACTAGCCATTTGAATACAGAGCTGGCTCAAAGGTGGTGCTGGAGCGTTGTTTTTCACACTGGAGGCCTGTGACCAGTGGAGTGCCACAAGGATCGGTGCTGGGCCCTCTACTTTTTGTCATTTACATAAATGATTTGGATGCGAGCATAAGAGGTACAGTTAGTAAGTTTGCAGATTACACCAAAATTGGAGGTGTAGTGGGTAGCGAAGAGGGTTACCTTAGATTACAACAGGATCTGGACCAGATGGGCCAATGGGCTGAGGAGTGGCAGATGGAGTTTAATTCAGATAAATGCGAGGTGCTGCATTTTGGGAAAGCAAATTTTAGCAGGACTTATACACTTCATGGTAAGGTCCTAGGGAGTGCTGTTGAACAAAGAGACCTTGGAATGCAGGTTCATAGCTCCTTGAAAGTGGAGTCACAGGTAGTCAGGATAGTGAAGAAGTCATTTGGTATGCTTTCCTTTATTGGTCAGAGTATTGAGTACAGGAGTTGGGAGGTCATGTTGCAGCTGTACAGGACATTGGTTAGGCCACTGTTGGAATATTGTGTGCAATTCTAGTCTCCTCCCTATCATAAAGATGTTGTGAAACTTGAAAGGGTTCAGAAAAGATTTACAAGGATGTTGCCAGGGTTGGAGGATTTGAGCTATAGGGAGAGACTGAATAGGCTGGGACTGTTTTCCCTGGAGCGTCGGAGGGTGAGGGATGATCTTATAGAGGTTTACAAAATTATGAGGGGCATGGACAGGGTAAATAGGCAAAGTCTTTTCCCTGGGGTTGGGAGTCCAGAACCAGAGGGCATAGATTTAGGGTGAGAGGGGAAAGACATAGAAGAGACTTAAGGGGCAGCATTTCCATGCAGATGATGCTATGTATATGGAATGAGCTGTCAGAGGATGTGGTGGAGGCTGGTACAACTGCACCAATTAAGAGGCATTTGGATGGGTATATGAATAGGAAGGGTTTGGAGGGATATGGGTCAGGTGCTGGCAGGTGGGACTAGATTGGGTTGGGATATCTGGTCGGCATGGACAGGTTGGACCGAAGTGTCCGTTTCCATGCTGTACATCTCTATGACTCTATGATTCCATAATGACATGACTAGCAAACTGGCAAATTACAATTCATTCCTTTTTTTTAATTTATTCCATAATTGTGGCTGTGTGCAAGAGTGAGGGTTACAATCAAAGAATTGTTTTAAATTATAATCATAATCATATCATCTTGTGATTCAGCGTTGCTCTACAATTATAATATTAATAATAAATTTTTGGATGTAAGTTTGCTCGCTGAACTGAAAGGCAATTTTCAGATGTTTCGTCACCATACTAGGTAACATCATCTGAGAGGTAAAAACAATGACTGCAGATGCTGGAAACCATATTCTGGATTAGTGGTGTGGAAGGGCTTTTGCCCGAAACGTCGATTTCACTGTTCTTTAGATGCTGCCTGAACTGCTGTGCTCTTCCGGCACCACTAATCTAACATCATCTGAGAGCCTCCGATGAAGTACTGGTATTATGTCCCGCTTTCTATTTGTGTGTTTAGGTTTCCTTGGGCTGGTGATGCGATATCCTGTGTTGGTGATATCATTTCCTGTTCTTTTTCTCAGACGGTGGTAGATGGGGTCCAAATCGATGTGTTTGTTGATAGAGTTCTGGTTGGAATGCCATGCTTCTAGGAATTCTTGTGCATGTCTCTGTTTGACATGTTGTAGGATGGATGTATTGTCCCAGTCAAAGTGATGTCCTTCCTCACCTGTATGTAAGGATATCGGTGATGGTGGGTCATGTCTTTTTGTGGCTAGTTGGTGTTCATGTATCCTGGTGGCTAGTTTTCTGCCTGTTTGTCCAATGTACTGTTTGTCACAATTCTTCCTTGGCATTCTGGAAATGATGTTCATTCTCCTTGCTGTCTGTATAGTGTCTTTTAAGTTCATTACCTGCTGTTTTAGTGTGTTGGTGGGTTTGTGAGCGACCATGATGCCAAGAAGTCTGAGTACTCTGGCAGTCATTTCAAAGATGTCTTTGATGTAGGGGAGAGTGGTTAGGGTTTATGTGTGCGTTTGGGATTTTTTTTGTTCAGAAATTGGCAGACTGTGTTCATTGGGTACCTGTTATTTTTGAATATGCTGTGTAGGTGATTCTCCTCTGCTCTTTGTAGTTACTCTGAGCTGCAGTGTGTGGTGGCTCGTTGAAATAATGTTCTAATACAGCATCGTTTTTGGGTGGTGGGATGATTGCTTCTCTAGTTCAGTATTTGGTCAGTACATGCTTTTTCCTGTAGATGCTGGTTTGAAGCTCTCCATTGACTGCTCACTCTATTCGACATCTTGGAATGTTAGTTTGTTGTTTTCCTCCTCTTTTATGAATTTTATGCCAGTAAGCATATTATTGATGGTTTCCTCTAATACTTTTCATTTAGAGATGACAAAGGTGTCAGCCAAGTAGCGGACCTAAAGTTTGGATTGGATGGTTGGCAGAGCTGTTTGTTCAAGTCTCAGCATTACTGTCTCTTCTAAAAACCCTGATATTAGAGATTCTGTTGGGTTGTCTGGAGGTTTTGTTATTGAAAGTGAAGTCGTACTAAGGGTATTGGTCCACTAGCTTGACAATAATGTCCTCGCTGATTATGTTGGTGGCGTTTGGTGTGTGTGTCTTTGGGTCTTCTAACAGGATAGTTAGTGTTTCCTTGGCCAGGTTGATGCTGCTGGATGTGAACAGGGCTATTACGATAAAGGAGACCATTATTTCATCCTCTTCTATCTTGGTATCTTTGTTGGTGTTCTGGAATTCTTGGATGGAATAAATGGAGTGGCATGAATCTTCTACTAAGTGTTTTAGTCTTTGGTGTAGTTCCTTGGCTGATCTTTATGTTGGTGTTCTAGCTAGCAAGACTATAGGTCTGAGGGGAGCTCCTGGTTTGTGAATTTTGAATAATCCGTAGAAGCGTGGCACGTTGGATCCGTGTGATTTCATTTTTTGTAAATCTGTCTTGTTTAATTTTCTAGATTTCTGAGGTTTTTTGAATTAGGCTGTGATTCGGTTCTCTAGTTGTGGGGTCAGATCTATCACCACCTGTTGGTAAGTGTCAGTATCTACAAGCAGTGCGTTTGCTTTCTCAATGTAGTCTGTTCGGCTTAAAATGACTGTCAAGCTCCTTTGCCTGCAGGTAGAATAATAATGTTTTTATCTTCGAGTCCTTCTAATGCTTTCCTTCCCTGTGTATTGAGTGTGTTTCCTTCCTTTTTCCTGCTTAGTGTTGGTGCGACTGCCCGTCTGATGGTTTGCTGGGTTTCTTCTGTGAGTTGGTTGTCTTTCAGTGTTGTTTCTAATGCTACTAAGGAATTTTGCTTGTCATATGGAAGTTGTAATTTAATCTTCTTACTATAAAGGCTTTTTCAGTATCTGTTAAGAGTCAATCAGATAAGTTTTTTCCCCATGCTTCTGCGTTGTCTATGTTGTTATTTGGTATGAATTTGTCTAATTTTTCCAGTTTTTGTGTTTGCCACTGTCTAATGTCTACGGCTCATTGTACTGTGTCTGTCCATTTATGGTCTATCACTTTAGTGAGTAAACTTTTTTGGCACAAAATTGTGTTTACAGAGTTTATTGTCATTAATCATTCTTTAAACATTCTGCTGCCATTTTGCTCTGTTATTCTTTTGGCTAGTGTGGTGTTTAGGAGAGGTTTGTATTTAAGACATTTAGGTAGTACCTGTTTCCTTAGTCATTCATGCAGGAAGTACAGCTATTTGTGGGTGGCACTCTATAACTTCAGGTCAGTTTTAAAATATTGCACCCATAGGCATTAGCAAGTTTAGAGAAGTGTATGGTGTTAAAACAACTGAAAACGAACGTTCCAGCTCAACGAGCGACCTTACATCCAGAACCTGAGCTACAAATCTTCTTAAAACTCACTATTTAATTTCTGTTTCAGTTATAACCTTGGCGATGATATCTGCTATTCTTAAAATCTGGTTAGAATTGGACAATTGAGGGTCAAATATTTTAATTTCACTCTGTTGCAAATCCAGTGTTAGTAAGTCTGATTTGGTCTGACTTGCTATCCCTGTGTCATAACATGAGACAGCATCGTGGGATGGAAAGCTAACATATCAGGTTAACGACCAATTAGAATGTGTAATTTTAAATGATTTTCAATTTTTATTTGATGTAATTTCAATTTCAGCTTTCCCAGTAGTTCTACCACCCTTCCCATTCCCTAGCAATTCCTGCTTTTCCTTTCCTTGAACAGCCGTTTCTAACACTAGCAGGACTGAGGAGCCAGGCGGAGGAGACACCAGGCTATTCAAACAGCAGTATTAGGCACAGCATCATTTCTAGATGTGAGTGTAAATAGGTTCCCTACAAATTATGGTGTCATTGTGGTGCTCAATAGCATCTTCAATGCTCACCATTACTGGGATTACAAGATACAGGCCACAATATCCACCAAGGTTTGAGAGAGAAACCTTCAGAGGTAAATGTTGATTATTCCACACTCTTACCTCACATCCTTGCCAACTGTCATTGCAGCAATGACTTTCTTAACTGCTTCTTTTCTTTTCTCTTTCTTTTCATTATTCAGTTCAGCCTTCAATTCAAATATCTCTCCTGGAAGGTGTAAAAAAAATGTGGACAAGATTAAGCAGAATTATCATGTGCCATAGATGCAGCAGAAAGTTCTTTCACTTTGTTTCTCAACCTTTTATTCCTTCTCCCCAAGTTCACTGGATCCACAATGATCACCAATCCACTGGTACCAAGACCATTATTCACACAAATTGTAGCAGACTGTTGAATCTTGGAACCAATCTTCCCTTACTCCATCATCAACTAACCTCTCTACTATCCTGCCATAGTCCCTGGACATTGACCAGGAACTGGAATGCGGAATGCTGTTTTTTGGGTATCCACTGTCCTCTATTCAATAAAAGGTGATGGAAAGCAGGAGGCTACAGGTCAGTTTGCTTAGCATTTGTCATAGGGAAAATTGGATACATTCAAGGTAAATCAAGCAGAGTCAACACGATTTTGTCCAAGGGAAATCATATTTGAACAATCTATTGGAGTTCTTCGTGGAGGGAATGTGCAGCATGAATAAAGAGGAAGCTGTAAATGCACTATACTTAGACTGAATAAACTGAAAAATATGAAGTATGATCTTGATAGGGTAGTGAATCCTGCCTCATGGGAGAATCTAGGATTAGGGGTCACTGTTTAAAAATGAGGGGCTGCCCATTTAAAACAGACATGAGGTGATTTTTTTTCAGAGCTTCAAGAGTCTTTGGAATTCTCTTTCTGAAAAGGTGGTGGAAGCAGAGTCCTTGAATATTTTTCAGACAAAGGTAGACTCTTATTAAGCAAGGATTGAACATTATCAGGTGTATGCAAGAACGTGGATTTCAGTTTACAATCAGATCAATGATCTTACTGTGACAGTGCAGCAATCTTGAGGAGCTCCTAATTCACATGTTCAGATGGAGCTGTAGAACACTTACTAACTCCCAAAGCCAATGTCAACCTCCTCAACACAGGCCAATGGTAGAACTTAATAGTTCAATACAATGTCATATGGCATATTTTTATCAGGAAATGCAAAAAATAAACAAGTCGTGTGTTTTCCCATCTCACCCGTTGACAAGAGCAAATGCACCACGGATTAAGGCAAATACTGAGTACCACAAAAACAGACAAGCTCATGGTAATACTAAGAATCTGGTTGCATAAATCCCTAAACCAAATGAGTTAGCAGAAATGTACTTGGTTCGCTGCTGAAGACTCCAAAAATCAGCATAAAAGTTCCCGGTACACTGAAGTAAAACGTATTCACGACAGTGGAATTTATCTGTTGAGCACAAGGGCTCACATTCGTAATAATTAATCCATCCATGAGCTGAGCTCCTTGCTTGTATCAAATTAAATCTTCATGAATTATAAGTCATGGAGTCATAGAGATGTACAGCATGGAAACAGACCCTTCAGTCCAACCCGTCCATGCTGACCAGATATTCCAACCCAATCTAGTCCCACCTGCCACCACCCGGCCCATATCCCTCCAAACCCTTCCTATTCATAAAACCATCCAAATGCCTCTTAAATGTTGCAATTGTACCAGCCTCCACCACTTCCTCTGGCAGCTCATTCCATACATGTACCACCCTCTGCGTGAAAAAATTGCCCCTTTGGTCTCTTTTATATCTTTCCCCTCTCACCCTAAACCTATGACCTCTAGTTCTGGACTCCCTGACCCCAGGGAAAATACTTTGTCTATTTACCCTATCCATGCCCCTCATAATTTTGTAAACCTCTATAAGGTCACCCGTCAGCTTTCGACCCTCCAGGGAAAACAGCCCCAGCCTGTTCAGCCTCTCCCTGTAGCTCAAATCCTGGCAACTTGTAAATCTTTTCTGAACCCTTTCAAGTTTCACAACATTTTTCCGATAGGAAGGAGACCAGAATTGCACGCAATATTCCAACAGTGGCCTAACCAATGTCCTGTACAGCTGCAACATGACCTCCCAACTCCTGTACTCAATACTCTGACCAATAAAGGAAAGCATATCAAACGCCTTCTTCACTATCCTGTCTACCTGCGACTCCACTTTCAAGGAGCTACGAACCTGCACTCCAAGGTCTCTTTGTTCAGCAACACTTCCTAGGACCTTACCATTAAGTGTATAAGTCCTGCTAAGATTTGCTTTCCCAAAATGCAGCACTTCGCATTTATCTGAATTAAACTCCATCTGCCACTTCTCAGCCCATCTTACTATCGAAACCCTGTATTTTTTAGACTTGGTCAAATTCTACCTTTCAGGTCATTTATTCATCACAATTTTCCACTTCATGGCCAGAAACTGTTGCACAGCACTAGTCTTTATACACAGTGCATATTCAATGTTACAGCAATGCAGATTCAAACACTTCAATGCATTTTATTTTCCCTTTCTGCATACACCACTGCTGCACTGAGCAGAGGAACTTGGCAGAAAGTAACCACAACACCCACTTCTGTTGGCTCACGCCTCGGATTCTCTTTTGTCTTCCCAACAGTTCTGCTGATAATGGAAAGAAGATCATTGTGTCATTCCTATAATCTGAGCTTTAGTTTCCCAAAGTGCAATACTGGATAGTCACACAACTTAAAACACCGTAAACTTCAGGGTTTTGTCAGGTTGCACGTGCAGTTACAATAAACAATCAAGAAGAAATCACACCAAAAAACGCACCTTTTTTATTAGTGGTGAAATACTTCGAGTCGGTCATGGTGGCAATATTTTAAGCTTCCTGCAAAAGAGTAAAGAATTTAGAAAATTCTGTTTCTTTTTCTTTTTGAGACAAGAGCAGAAAATGAGTTAGTAACTGCATCAAGAGTTCAAGTGAGCATTAATGCCAGACAGCATTACTGTAGTCTCAGGAACACTGCTGCTTGGTTTTCATAGATAGCTGAGAAAACACTTCTTCAGTCAGTGAATCTATTTTAGCTTTTTTGTTGAAGACTTGTATCTGGAGACTAACGTTTGGCATAGAATAAAAAACAGATCTAATCATCATCATTACATTGGTGTTCATGGGAACTTGTTGACACATTTCTGATATTACAATAGTAACTACTGTCAACAATAGCTCATTGAATAGTCACTTTGAGACAATGAGGCTGCAAAAAACACCATATAAATGTAAGTTATTTGTTTTCACTGCAATGAAATCCAAACCAGAGTGGAGATAAAGTCTCCAATATTTGATTAAGTCAGTCCCATCTGAGATGAATGGGAGCTGCCTGAATATCAAACAGAAACAGAACAGTTCAACAAAACGCAACTCTAAAATTTTCAATACACTTTGTAAAGACTATAAACATGGTTTGTCAGAACTGAAAATTTTGCATTTGCAATCAATGCAATGGGTGGGTGAGAGAATCTTTTGTTAGAAGTTAAGGAAACAGTACCACTTGGAGGCTTAGCACCAAGCTAATTCTCCTAAAATTGACCTTGGAGCATTTCGACACAAATTCAGGATACTGGAATTGAGAGGAAAAATAACTCCATAACTCCACACTGATATTGTTCACTTGAGTGAGCAATAAACTCTTCAGAAGCCACAAGTTTTTTTTTCTAACCGTCCAAAATAATGTGTGAAGAGTTGAATTTAAAAGAACTGCAATGAGTCAGTCAACAGCAAGCTGCTGCAGCTGTTAATTTGTCAAAGTTGTAAAAATGTGATATTTTCTTCACAGGCTGGCTGTGAGAAACCAACAAACAAAGAACAAGCATCACATGCCCAAAGAGCTAATGGAATCAGAATCAAATTATTCCCTTATTCCCAATATCGTTTCTGGAGTAGAGTTTGTAGTCCAGAGTATATTCCCACGTTAATTAACTCATTGGAGGGCATTTTAATTAAATGAAAAAAATGTTAAAGGTTGAAATATTAACATATTGTTATAACCCAGAAAGCAGGCAATTCAGGAGAGAACTCAAGTCTAATCTTAACAAAAGCTGATATAAAAAGGTACAAACTTCCAAAACACAGTGGCTCAGTGGTTAGCACTGCTGCCTCACAGCACCAGGGTCCCAGGGGGCAGCTGTAGTGATTTGTTTCTTTTCCTCACTGTTTCCTGAAACATCCTCTAATATCTTTGGTCCCTTGTTCTCTTGCCTGGGAAAACGTTGGCACTATTCCTCAGCTGGCCCTGAGTCATACTTGATTCTACATTGTCACTTTGTTCACATCCATATGCTGTCAGATTTCTTCATGTTTCTTTTCCAGTTCAATTTAGTCCCGGGATGAGGATGACAAGACTGAATTTATTGCTCAGACCTAGTTCTCCTGGGACGGTAATTCTTGGCTAGCAATTATCATGATAGTGGGCTGGATTGCTGAATAACTTGAGGGAACATTGAGTGGGGAGAGCTAAGTAAGACTAAACCTAGAGGTAAGACGGACAGATATTAACCCTGAAGAACAAGTGAAAGATGAAGGAACACTGCTCTAAGGATTGTATTAATGTCGAAAGACTAGTAAATCAGGACAGCAAACTTAAACCCTGGGGATGTGTGTTCCAATTCCATCACAGCAGCTTGGAGAATGTAAACTCAAGGCTGCCATTGAAAGTTAGTCCCAGTAACAATGGCCATGAAATTACCAATTGTTGTGATTCACTGATATCTTTTAGCAAAAGAAATGTACCGTTCCTTCCTGGTCTGGCAACTCCAGACCCACAGCAATGTGGTTGACTTTGAAACGAAATGACCTCGCAAGACACTCAGTCCAAGGACAAGAAGCAACGGCCAAGTGCTGGCCTTAATTGCAACACCCACATCCCATAAAAGAATAAAAGATTGTTCATACAACAAAAGATTAGCTTTCATCTTTTAGCCTAGAACAGAGGTGATACAAGGAGACACAAGTATGACATGTGGCAAGGTTAGAGTAGGAAGCTCTCTTCTTCAATCCAGAGCTGGAGCTTAAAGCTATGTATAAAAAGGGATCCGGTGAGGGGTAGGCACTCAGATCTTGTGCTCATATGGAGGACAACATGAATGTGAAATGGTTGAGTTGGGGCTAGCTCTGTTGCAATTTCTACACAAGTCATTTTCCAAGAAGCAGAAAGTTTGTAACATGCCACTTTGAGGAGGCGCACAGACAAAAGTACTTTCATTGGCAAGCACCTCCCTTATAAACAGTGTAAAATACAAGCTAGCCAATCCCCGTGAAAGCTTCAAAAACACAACCAAGCTCAGCTTCAGGATCTCAGAACCAAAACTACATCCTGCTGCAGAGCAATCCAGGATACCCAGTACTGCCAAACGATATGCTGCAGCCAGGCTGGGAGAAGCTAACATCATTGAATGTCAACCCATATTCAGCAAAACCTCAGGCTGCAAGAAGTCTTTTCTTTCAGTTGGAACAATGAGAGGCCTCATGTTCACCATGCCTCTCTCACAAGCTGATACCAGGCCTGTGCAGACTCTGAACCCGGTGTCACACTCACTCAAATACAACACGCAGGATGCATTTCTGTTCACTGATCAAGAGGAAGATTAGATGTTCAATTTCATAATGGGACAATTACTACATTCCCCCTAACCTTTTCAATATACTTCATGAAACTCCTACCCTCTTTTCAATTTAGCTTTATCCCCTTAATCTCTGTGTCCTACTTTCTGCTGATTTACCATTGCTCCCTCTTACAAAACCTCTCAGGACATTAAATCAGCTGGAGAAAAATAACAAGTACTTTCATCAAAATGAAAGATCTAGTTAATTCTACATTACAAACAGCTCCCACCAATTACACCCTACCTTGATGTTGTTACATTTCTTAGAGAAACCAACAACATTCTGAAGGAAATTCCAACTTCCAACTGAAAGAATGTCAGGTTTTCAGACACACAAGGTAACAAATAAATAAAAACATCAATGAGACATCATTTATGTCATCAAATTTTAGTCTGAACCGTAGAATACAACATTTCCTTCCTACTTTGAACGAACACACACACACACACACACACACACACACACACTTCATAGACATAGTTTACACCGTTTAAACTCAATTCTACCAGAGCAAGCCAAAGTGATTCTTAGCTTCAGTGATCTTAATTCTATCCATTTCCTTTCCCAGTCTGGTAACTTTTAACCACAGAACTGTCTTCCATGATGAATTTTTCTGGCAATGCTCTGGCTCAAGCTTTTTCCAGCCTAGTTTTAAATCCTCATGAATTTGGTCTGTTCAATCCAACCAATAGCTCCCACCTGCACGGTAAACCACAGAAACTTGCTCTCTCTCATCCTGGCAGACTGACTTAGGTCTGCTAGCTCCAGAGCTATCTGAGAAACCCTCCTCTCTCAAAGTCTGCCTCCATGGCAACATGAATCAGCATGACTTTGCATTCAGGTAGAATTACTAACCGATTAACTTCTAAAACCCCAACTCCAACTTGAAACTAATTAAACTGCTAAACTAACATATTTAATACATCGCACAAACTTGGAGACCGAGTCTATTCACTGTCGCTGCAGATGTTCGTGCCATTGTCTAAAAGTCTGAATCTCTTGTACCTTCTTCACAGTAAAACTCCCTTGACCTCTCTTTAATAATCAAAGTAGCTAGGCTTACCGTAATCAGAACTCAGGCCAGGTCACATGACCCCCATTTAATTTAGGTGAAAATGAAAAATACAATCCCAAATTTTTATAAAATCTTAATTCCAACATTATACTCAAAATATTTGTAGACAAATAAGGAATAGCAGCATGAGATGTTCAGACTGACAAGCCTGCTCTATCATTCAATAAAAGCATGTCTGATCTTTTACCATAGCTACAAGTTCCTACACGAATCCCATATGCCTTAATTCCTTGAGTATTCAAAAAGAAAATCCATCAGTCACTGACAGAGCATCCACAGCTCCAGGCACAGGGAATTTCAAATATTCACAACCCTTTTAGTGAAGAAATGTGTTATCTCAATTCTAAAGTTTTCACCAAACATAGATAATAGCCAAAGACCAATTCTGAATCTATTATCCCGTCAAGCCCAGACTCAAGCCAATGTTTGAGCAGACAATAATTCAACCACGGAAAATTAGATATATCTGACTGACACAACTCATGGAAATCCTCCTGACAATAGCTTCTGATGTCTCATCATTATTGTCACCTTCAACTATCAGGATACTGGAGTAACTGGGCGGCACTGTGGCACAATGGTTAGCACTGCTGCCTCACAGCGCCCGAGACCTGGGTTCAATTCCCGACTCAGGCGACTGACTGTGTGGAGTTTGCACGTTCTCCCCGTGTCTGCGTGGGTTTTCTCCGGGTGCTCTGGTTTCCTCCCACAGTCCAAAGATGTGCGGGTCAGGTGAATTGGCCATGCTAAATTGCCCGTAGTGTTAGGTAAGGGGTAAATGTAGGGGTATGGGTGGGTTGCGCTTTGGCGGATCGGTGTGGACTTGTTGGACCGAAGGGCCTGTTTCCACACTGTAAGTAATCTAATCTAATCTAAACACTGCAGAATTTACCAATAACATGCTTGCTGCTTTCAGTCCAGGAGGGGGATATTCTATTTATCCCTTGCTTGGTTTGTTAGCTTCCTCACTCACTAAAGTTAGTTCAAAAACATGATTTTACTATAATATTGACAATTATAGGCTCATTTTGTTTTCATTATTTTGCTGTAGACAGCTACTGACTGAACCATGTATATGACAGGGATCTCTGAATTCTTGCCACAATTCGACAGGGTTGAAATTTGCTGTCACAGAAACCATGCCTCTCCCAAACATCAGAAAGGTTAGCACTCTTTCAGAAGCAATCATTCTCAACACTGGAAACCACTGCACACTCTAATGCAGTCCTAAACAGAAACAATCTCACCTCGAGTCACACAGCAACTCAGCAGCAACTTACACATCATTATCCTAGTAACAGCTTAAAGCCAAGATTTCAATAAACAGAACATATCTGTTTCCAGGCTGTCGAAGATAAAAATGGAACAGGAGGTTAAGATGCTCAATCTAAATTTCCTCAAAAACTCAGCAGGCAGAAATCATTACTCAATTTACAAAATATATCAATAAGATGCACTGCCTTCAAGAATGACAAGCAAATTTTCTACCTAATTATCATATTCTTTAAAAAGATATTATCCTAGGACATGTTGTAGCCAAACATTTTGTTACCTTTGAACCTCAATGTAAATTATTGGTCATTTGGGTACAAAAGATGTATATTGCCCATGGAACTACATCCCAGCAAGGAGTCAACACCAACAGGAGACAAGGAAAAGAAATGGAATCAAAATTCAAGATGAGGAGATAGAGTAAACAAAACTCAAATAATGCAATTTAATATTCAGCATTTTTTTAGGTCTTCCTTTTCCTGCCCTATCCAAGAAACATGTTGAAACGTTCTTGATGGCGACAGGATTATAAAAATGCAGAGGTTATTTCACACATTGATACTGCAAAATATCTATCACTCTGAACTCAGCCAGTTTCACGGGTGACAGTCCTAAAATCATCAATACTTATTACGAAACAGCAGCAATGGCAGGGGAGGAAGTGTTCGGGCTCTGTGCTCGTATGTTCCAGCTCACCTGGCCAGCTGCATTCTTCTTTGTTCTTTTTGTTTTGTTTCTTTATTTCTTCAATTTTCTTTTATATCAAAGTTCACTTTTTCTTCTTTTTTGCCGCTGCAGAGGAGGAAGGTGGTTGCCCGGACCCGCTGTGGCAGTGGCAGCGCGGCGGATCCAGACGTCCATTTCTCGTGGCCATGACTTAATCAAAGGCTTCATCATAGTGGGTCTGATCCGTTCCTCCATGCGGCATGGTGGGTCAGGTTCCTTCCTTGTGGCTGTGGAAGAAATGTGGCAGCTTCATGTGGCAACTGAAGTGGCGATGGCTTCAGCGTCAGCACCTTGGTGGGTCCACTCTGTCCCTCAGTGCTATGGTGCAATGCAGTGGCTTCAAAGTTGACAACGTGGTGGGTCTGGTCTGGAAATCCTTGCTTTGGTGGCCTCTGGGGCAACTTTGGCAGTGGAGTCCTGTAGCCACTCCATAAACCCAGATTACCGTGGGGGAAGCAAAAGATGAATTTTGTCCTAACTTTGTCTCAATTATTTCTTTTATAACTTCTGTAATTAACATGACACCAAATTGTGGTGACTTATACACATTCTCATTGTATTTTCATAAATACAAGTGACAATAAATTGCTATTCTATACTATTCTAAAACTTCAGCTTACATGCTCATTCTTGGTGCAAGTGAGAAATATACAGTCGATGTTTTTAATGCAGTTCAATTAGACAATTCTAAAATGAACTTCTATCATAATGCTTTACCAAAGTGATGTAATTACACTAACAGACGTGTCATTCTAACAAGTGAACATCTGGGCATCTCACGTACAACAAGTTGTGGTCTTGTTCTTGGGATTGGTTTTCTGAAGGTATTAACTTCCCAAGCATCTTGACCAAGTGATCATTTGCAATGAGTGTCTGTGAACTATTCAACAATGGAAGCTGTCATGGCCCAGTCCAAGTTCCAGTCAGAGCAAGAAGAATGGGACCTTGGAGGGTTGATTGTTTGTGGATTTCTCCCTTGACCACAGAATGTGCCCAGTCCAAATGCCCGTCCTGTCTGAAACCAGTTCAATAATTCAACTCAGGGTCTTTAGTTATGCTTGGTTCCTCAAAGTATCAGCACTTTAAGAATGGAAGGCTTTAGTTTTAAATGTCCCAATCAACCCGTTTGTATAGTTTGTATGTTGGGATACCCCTGTGGAGTAGCTAGGCCTCTTCAGTCCAAGGAATCCAAAGTAGACAGGCAGGAGGCTGGAAGAACATAGCAACGAGGCAGCATCAGGAGGTAGGGAAGTCGAAGTTTCGGGTGTAATCCTTCTTCAGGTCAATCCTGAAACGTCGACTTCACCATCTCCTGATGCTGCCTGACTTGCTGTGTTCTTCCAGCCTCCTGCCTGTCTACTCTTGGGTCTAGGGTCAAGGACACTACCACTTTGCGACAAGAGGAGCTTCCATGGGTTTGTTTTATACTATTTTCCTGATCAACCTGCTTAAAGATGTTATTATCCACCTCAGGACCAGGTGAGACTTGAGTCAGGCCTCCTTTTGGTTCAGAGTTAGGAACACTTCCACTGGCCTTGCGTTTAATTCCCCAACCTGAGTTTATTTCTTTTAGTGTGGGGGCAATTGGGATGCTTTAAAAAGGCAAGGAATTGTTCAATAATTAAGATTGGCATTAAATAATTTTGTACAATGGACCAAAGCAACTTTAATTGCCATCTGCGATTGCAGAGCTCACCCACAAAAGTACTGTGGGCTGTACACTTTCACATTTGATCTCTGGGGTAACCTGATCAGCTCTGGTTGCCAAATACAGAGGAACCTCCATTACCCAGCCATGGGGGGGAGGGGGGGGTGTTGTTGGAAAAGTTATTCAGGTGGGGAAGTGAGGTGGAGAAGTGGTTTGGAGGGTATAGGGTGGGGCAGTTATGAAGGGAATGGGGAAGTGATTCGGGGGGGCAGGGGGGAGGAAAGTGATTGGGGGTGGGGGTGGGAGTGGGGATGGGGGGGTTGGAAAAGTGATTGGGGGTGGGGGATCGGAGAAGTGATTGGGGATTGGGCAAGTGATAGAGAAGGGGGTGGGGGGAGTAATTGGGGGAGTTGGGGAAGTAATTGCAAAGTGAAGGGATGGGGGATGGGGAAGACATGGGTGGGGGTGGGGTTGGGGTTGGGGGTGGGGTGGGGGGGAAGTGATGGGGGGAAAGTGATGGGGGGGAAAGTGATGGGGGGGAAAGTGATGGGGGGGAAAGTGATGGGGGGGAAAGTGATGGGGGGGGAAGTGATGGGGTGTGGGGGGGGAAGTGATGGGGTGTGGGGGGGGAAGTGATGGGGTGTGGGGGGGGAAGTGATGGGGTGTGGGGGGGAGTGACGGGGTGTGGGGGGGGGGAGTGGGGGGGGAGTGACGGGGTGTGGGGGGGGAGTGACTGGGTGTGGGGGGGGGGGGAGTGACGGGGTGTGGGGGGGGAGGAGTGACGGGGTGTGGGGGGGGGAGAGTGACGGGGTGTGGGGGGGGAGTGACGGGGTGTGGGGGGGGGAGTGACGGGGTGTGGGGGGGGAAGTGACGGGGGGTGTGGGGGGGGGGGGGGAGAGTGGGGGTGTGGGGGGGGGGGGAGTGACGGGGTGTGGGGGGGGAGAGTGACGGGGTGTGGGGGGGAAGTGACGGGGTGTGGGGGGGGAGTGACGGGGGTGTGGGGGGGAGTGACGGGGGGAGTGACGGGGGTGTGGGGGGGGGGGGAGTGACGGGGTGTGGGGGGGGAAGTGACGGGGGTGTGGGGGGGAAGTGACGGGGGTGTGGGGGGGGAAGTGACGGGGGTGTGGGGGGGGAAGTGACGGGGGTGTGGGGGGGGAAGTGACGGGGGTGTGGGGGGGGAAGTGACGGGGGTGTGGGGGGGGGAAGTGACGGGGGTGTGGGGGGGGGAAGTGACAGGGGTGTGGGGGGGGGAAGTGACGGGGGGTGGGGGGGGGGAAGTGACGGGGGTGTGGGGGGGGGAAGTGACGGGGGTGTGGGGGGGGGAAGTGACGGGGTGTGGGGGGGGGGAAGTGACGGGGGTGTGGGGGGGGGAAGTGACGGGGGTGTGGGGGGGAAGTGACGGGGGTGTGGGGGGGGAAGTGACGGGGGTGTGGGGGGGAAGTGACGGGGGTGTGGGGGGGAAGTGACGGGGGTGTGGGGGGGAAGTGACGGGGGTGTGGGGGGGAAGTGACGGGGGTGTGGGGGGGAAGTGACGGGGGTGTGGGGGGGGGAAGTGACGGGGGTGTGGGGGGGAAGTGATGGGGGTGTGGGGGGGAAGTGATGGGGGTGTGGGGGGGGAAGTGATGGGGGTGTGGGGGGGAAGTGATGGGGTGTGGGGGGGAAGTGATGGGGGTGTGTGTGGGGGGGAAGTGATGGGGGTGTTTGGGGGAGGTGATGGGGGTGTGGGGGGGAAGTGATGGGGGGAAGTGATGGGGGTGTGTGGGGGAGGTGATGGGGGGGAAGTGATGGGGGGGAAGTGATGGGGCTGTGTGGGGGGGGAAGTGATAGGGGAAGTGATAGGGGAAGTGATAGGGGAAGTGATAGGGGAAGTGATAGGGGAAGTGATAGGGGTGTGGGGGGGGAAGTGATGGGGGAAGTGATAGGGGAAGTGATAGGGGTGTGGGGGGGGAAGTGATGGGGGAAGTGATAGGGGTGTGGGGGGGAAGTGATAGGGGTGTGGGGGGGGAAGTGATGGGGGAAGTGATAGGGGTGTGGGGGGGAGGTGATGGGGAAATGATGGGGGTGTGTGGGGGGGAAGTGATGGGGGGGTGTGTGGGGCGGGAAGTGATGGGGGTGTGGGGGGGGAAGTGATGGGGGAAGTGATAGGGGTGTGGGGGGGAAGTGATGGGGGTGTGTGGGGGGGGGAAGTGATGGGGGAAGTGATGGGGGAAGTGATGGGGGTGTGGGGGGGGGGAGTGATGGGGGTGTGTGTGGGGGGGAAGTGATGGGGGTGTGTGGGGGAGGTGATGGGGGTGTGTGGGGGAGGTGATGGGGGGAAGTGATGGGGGTGTGTGGGGGGGGAAGTGATAGGGGAAGTGATAGGGGAAGTGATAGGGGTGTGGGGGGGAAGTGATGGGGGAAGTGATAGGGGTGTGGGGGGGAGGTGATGGGGAAATGATGGGGGTGTGTGGGGGGGAAGTGATGGGGGGGGTGTGTGGGGCGGGAAGTGATGGGGGTGTGGGGGGGGAAGTGATGGGGGAAGTGATAGGGGTGTGGGGGGGAAGTGATGGGGGTGTGTGGGGGGGGGGAAGTGATGGGGGAAGTGATGGGGGAAGTGATGGGGGAAGTGATGGGGGAAGTGATGGGGGTGTGGGGGGGGGAGTGATGGGGGTGTGGGGGGGGAGTGATGGGGGTGTGTGTGGGGGGAAGTGATGGGGGTGTGTGGGGGAGGTGATGGGGGTGTTTGGGGGAGGTGATGGGGGTGTGTGGGGGAGGTGATGGGGGGAAGTGATGGGGGTGTGTGGGGGAGGTGATGGGGGGAAGTGATGGGGGTGTGTGGGGGAGGTGATGGGGGGGAAGTGATGGGGGGGAAGTGATGGGGGGGAAGTGATGGGGGGGAAGTGATGGGGGGGAAGTGATGGGGGGGAAGTGATGGGGGGGAAGTGATGGGGGGGAAGTGATGGGGGGGAAGTGATGGGGGGGAAGTGATGGGGGGGAAGTGATGGGGGGAAGTGATGGGGGGAAGTGATGGGGGGGAAGTGATGGGGGGGAAGTGATGGGGGGGAAGTGATGGGGGGAAGTGATGGGGGGAAGTGATGGGGGGGAAGTGATGGGGGGAAGTGATGGGGGGGAAGTGATGGGGGAAGTGATGGGGGAAGTGATGGGGGAAGTGATGGGGGAAGTGATGGGGGAAGTGATGGGGGAAGTGATGGGGGAAGTGATGGGGGAAGTGATGGGGGAAGTGATGGGGGAAGTGATGGGGGAAGTGATGGGGGAAGTGATGGGGGAAGTGATGGGGGAAGTGATGGGGGAAGTGATGGGGGAAGTGATGGGGGAAGTGATGGGGGAAGTGATGGGGGAAGTGATGGGGGAAGTGATGGGGGAAGTGATGGGGGAAGTGATGGGGGAAGTGATGGGGGAAGTGATGGGGGAAGTGATGGGGGAAGTGATAGGGGAAGTGATAGGGGTGTGGGGGGGAAGTGATGGGGGAAGTGATAGGGGTGTGGGGGGGGAAGTGATAGTGGTGTGGGGGGGAGGTGATGGGGAAGTGATGGGGGTGTGTGGGGGAGGTGATGGGGGTGTGTGGGGGAGGTGATGGGGGTGTGTGGGGGAGGTGATGGGGGGGAAGTGATGGGGGTGTGTGGGGGGGGGGAAGTGATAGGGGAAGTGATAGGGGAAGTGATGGGGTGTGGGAGGGGAAGTGATGGGGGAAGTGATAGGGGTGTGGGGGGGAAGTGATGGGGGAAGTGATAGGGGTGTGGGGGGGAGGTGATGGGGAAATGATGGGGGTGTGTGGGGGGGAAGTGATGGGGGGGTGTGTGGGGCAGGAAGTGATGGGGGTGGGGGGGGGAAGTGATGGGGGAAGTGATAGGGGTGTGGGGGGGAAGTGATGGGGGTGTGTGGGGGGGGAAGTGATGGGGGAAGTGATGGGGGTGTGGGGGGGGAAGTGATGGGGGAAGTGATAGGGGTGTGGGGGGGAAGTGATAGGGGTGTGGGGGGGAAGTGATGGGGGTGTGGGGGGGAAGTGATGGGGGAAGTGATGGGGGTGTGGGGGGGGAAGTGATGGGGGAAGTGATAGGGGTGTGGGGGGGAAGTGATGGGGGTGTGGGGGGGAAGTGATGGGGGTGTGGGGGGGAAGTGATGGGGGGGAAGTGATGGGGGGGAAGTGATGGGGGGGAAGTGATGGGGGGGAAGTGATGGGGGGGAAGTGATGGGGGGAAGTGATGGGGGGAAGTGGGGGGGGAAGTGATGGGGGGTGGGGGGGAAGTGATGGGGGGGTGGGGGGGAAGTGATGGGGGGGTGGGGGGGAAGTGATGGGGGGGTGGGGGGGAAGTGATGGGGGGGTGGGGGGGGGAAGTGATGGGGGGGTGGGGGGGGAAGTGATGGGGGGGTGGGGGGGAAGTGATGGGGGGGTGGGGGGGGAAGTGATGGGGGGGGTGGGGGGGGGGGAAGTGATAGGGGTGTGGGGGGGAAGTGATGGGGGTGGTAATGGGGGGGAAGTGATGGGGGTGTGTGGGGGTGGTGATGGGGGGAAGTGATAGGGGAAGTGATAGGGGTGTGGGGGGGAAGTGATGGGGGAAGTGATAGGGGTGTGGGGGGGAGGTGATGGGGAAATGATGGGGGTGTGTGGGGGGGAAGTGATGGGGGGGTGTGTGGGGCGGGAAGTGATGGGGGTGTGGGGGGGGGAAGTGATGGGGGTGTGGGGGGGGGAAGTGATGGGGGTGTGTGGGGGGGGGGAAGTGATGGGGGAAGTGATGGGGGTGTGGGGGGGGAAGTGATAGGGGTGTGGGGGGGAAGTGATGGGGGTGTGGGGGGGTGGTGATGGGGGGGAAGTGATGGGGGGGAAGTGATGGGGGGGAAGTGATGGGGGGGAAGTGATGGGGGGGAGTGATGGGGGGAAGTGATGGGGGGAAGTGATGGGGGGAAGTGATGGGGGGAAGTGATGGGGGGAAGTGATGGGGGGAAGTGATGGGGGGTGGGGGGGGGAAGTGATGGGGGGTGGGGGGGAAGTGATGGGGGGTGGGGGGGAAGTGATGGGGGGGTGGGGGGGAAGTGATGGGGGGTGGGGGGGAAGTGATAGGGGTGTGGGGGGGAAGTGATGGGGGTGGTGATGGGGGGAAGTGATGGGGGTGTGTGGGGGTGGTGATGGGGGGAAGTGATGGGGGGAAGTGATGGGGGGAAGTGATGGGGGGAAGTGATGGGGGGAAGTGATGGGGGGAAGTGATGGGGGGAAGTGATGGGGGAAGTGATGGGGGGAAGTGATGGGGGTGTGGGGGGGGAAGTGATGGGGGTGTGGGGGGGGAAGTGATGGGGGTGTGGGGGGGGAAGTGATGGGGGTGTGGGGGGGGAAGTGATGGGGGTGTGGGGGGGGAAGTGATGGGGGTGTGGGGGGGAAGTGATGGGGGTGTGGGGGGGGAAGTGATGGGGGTGTGGGGGGGGAAGTGATGGGGGTGTGGGGGGGGGAAGTGATGGGGGTGTGGGGGGGGAAGTGATGGGGGTGTGGGGGGGGTAGTGATGGGGGTGGGGGGGTAGTGATGGGGGGGTAGTGATGGGGGGAAGTGATGGGGGGGAAGTGATGGGGGGAAGTGATGGGGGGAAGTGATGGGGGGGTGGGGGGGAAGTGATAGGGGGGTGGGGGGGAAGTGATGGGGGGGTGGGGGGGAAGTGATGGGGGGGTGGGGGGGGAAGTGATGGGGGGGTGGGGGGGAAGTGATGGGGGGGTGGGGGGGGGGGGGAAGTGATGGGGATGGGGGGGGAAGTGATGGGGGGGTGGGGGGAAGAGATGGGGGGGTGGGGGGGAAGAGATGGGGGGGTGGGGGGGAAGAGATGGGGGTAAGTGATGGGGGGTGGGGGGGTAAGTGATGGGGGGTGGGGGGAAGTGATTGGGGGGTTGGGGGGAAGTTATGGGGGTGTGGGGGGAAGTGATGGGGGTGTGGGGGGAGGTGATGGGGGGAAGTGATGCGGGGAAGTGATGGGGGTGTGGGGGGGGAAGTGATGGGGGTGTGGGGGGGGAAGTGATGGGGGTGTGGGGGGGGAGTGATGGGGGGGGGGGGGGGGAGTGATGGGGGGGTGGGGGGAGTGATGGGGGGGTGGGGGGGGGGGAGTGATGGGGGGGTGATGGGGGGGGGGGGGAAGTGATGGGGGGGTGGGGGGGAAGTGATGGGGGGGTGGGGGGGAAGAGATGGGGGGGTGGGGGGGAAGAGATGGGGGGTAAGTGATGGGGGGTGGGGGGGTAAGTGATGGGGGGTGGGGGGAAGTGATTGGGGGGTGGGGGGAAGTGATGGGGGTGTGGGGGGGTGGTGATGGGGGGAAGTGATGCGGGGAAGTGATGGGGGTGTGGGGGGGAAGTGATGGGGGTGTGGGGGGGAGTGATGGGGGGGTGGGGGGGAGTGATGGGGGGGTGGGGGGGGAGTGATGGGGGGAAGGGGTGGGGGTGGGGGGGTGATGGTGGGGGTGGGGCTGGGGGGGGTGATGGTGGGTGTGGGGGGGGTGATGGGGGTGGGGGTGGGGGTGGGGGGTGAGGGTGGGGGTGGGGCTGGGGGGGTGATGGTGGGGGGTGGGGGGGGGTGATGGGGGGTGATGGGGGTGATGGGGGGTGGGGGGGTGATGGGGGGTGGGGGGGGTGATGGGGTGGGGGGTGATGGGGGGTGGGGGGGTGGGGGGGTGGGGGGGTGGGGGGGGTGATGGGGGGTGGGGGGGGGGGGGGTGGGGGGGGTGATGGGGGGTGGGGGGGTGATGGGGGGTGGGGGGTGATGGGGGGGTGATGGGGGTGATGGGGGGGTGATGGGGGGGGGGGGGTGATGGGGGGTGGGGGGGGGTGATGGGGGGTGGGGGGGGTGGTGGGGGGTGGGGGGGTGATGGGGGGTGGGGGGGTGATGGGGGGTGGGGGGGTGATGGGGGGGGGGTGGGGGTGATGGGGGGTGGGGGGGTGATGGGGGGTGGGGGGGGTGATGGGGGGTGGGGGGGTGATGGGGGGTGATGGGGGTGATGGGGGTGATGGGGGGTGGGGGGTGGGGGGGGTGTGGGGGGGTGATGGGGGTGTGATGGGGGGTGGGGGGGGTGATGGGGGGTGGGGGGGTGATGGGGGGTGGGTGGGGGGGTGATGGGGGGTGGGGGGGGTGATGGGGGGTGATGTCGGTGTGAAATGGCCGGGAGCGGGTCGGGGAAGGAGCCGGGGATGAGGGTGAAGGCAGCGGGCAGGGTCTGGGGGGATAGAGCGAGGCCTGGAGACAGCAGCGACAGCAGCACAGAGCCGGGGAGGGAGGGGGAGGGAGGTATAAAGATGGAGAGACCCACCTGCGAGGATCCCGAGGTGAACCGGAGAGAGCGGAGATGGAGCCACCCAGAGAGGGAGAGGCGCTGTGTACCCGGAAACACCGTCCGGGCAGCACCCGCCGGATGTGGGCGGGGGAACAGAGGGAGGGACGGACAGAGTCAGAGAGGAGCATGTGTCCCCTCAGAGTGTGATCCCTCACTGCCCCACAGTCCACCTCAGGGATTGATCCCTCATGTCCACTCAGTCACCCTCAGGGAGTGATCCCTCGCTGCCCCACAGCCCCGCTCAGAGAGTGGTTCCCTACTGCCCCATATCTCCCTCAGAGAGTGATCCCTCACTGCCCCACAGTCCCCTTCAGAGAGTGATCCCTCACTGCCCCACAGTCCCCCTCGGGGAGTGATCCCTCACTGCCCCACAGTCCCCTTCAGAGAGTGATCCCTCACTGCCCCACAGTCCCCCTCGGGGAGTGATCCCTCACTGCCCCACAGTCCCCTTCAGAGAGTGATCCCTCACTGCCCCACAGTCCCCTTCAGAGAGTGATCCCTCACTGCCCCACAGTCCCCCTCGGGGAGTGATCCCTCACTGCCCCACAGTCCCCCTCGGGGAGTGATCCCTCACTGCCCCACAGTCCCTCTCAGAGGCTGAACCCGCAATGCTCCACAGTCCCTCTCAGAGTGTTTGCCCTCACTGTTTGCATGAACTTGCTCTGCTTGACAGAGACATAGATAGAGTGAATAGTCAGATACTTTTTTCCCAGGGCAGAAATGGCTATCACGAGGGAGCTTAATTTTAAGGTGATTGGAGGAAGGTTTCGGGGAAATGTCAGAGGTAATTTCTTTACACAGAGAGTGGTAGGTGCGTGGAATGCACTGCTAGCAGTGGTAGTAGAATCAGATACATTCGGGAATTTAAAAGACTCTTGGAAAGGCACATGGTTGATTGTAAAATGAAGGTATGTAAGTTTGTCTGATCCTAGAGTAGGATAAAAGGTCAGCACAACATGACCAAAGGGCCTGTACTATTCTATGCTTCACAGTCCCCTCAGAGGGTGAGTCTTCACTGCTCTGCAGTTCCCTCAGAGGGGAACTATCACTGCTATCTCACCTCCTCAGAGTTAATACCCTTTATTGCCTCCTTCTCTCCTCAGTGGGCAAACCCCCTTCACCATTTTATAAAGCCTTCAGAATGAATGCATTCATTTCTTTATAATCCTCTTGGAGAGTGAACACATTGTTTTACAATCTACAGCCCATTCTTCTCATGAAAACCTTCACTATTGGACAGTCGGCCGCACCGTACCATTTCGATGTAATTCTTAATTGACTAGATAAAAGACGGTTGAGTAAATTATAGAATTTTAATGTTACAGAAAGAAAACTTTCGGCTCATCATGCCCGCACCAGCCCACTGTAGTACCAGTCTCCGTCTTCTTTTACCATCTTAAATGTTTCAATAAAACCTGACTCCACTACACTTCCAAGCAGTGCATTCCAGCCCACACATTTTCTGCGTGAAAAGTTTTTATTTCCCCTCACCTTGCATTCGCTTCTTTTGTAATGCACTTTAAGGCAGTTCCCTCTGCTTTACGATCTGTTTCTCCCTATCCACTCTGTACAGATCCTTCATACTTTGAAAACTTTTATCAAATCTCCTCTCAACCTACTCTTCTCCAAGGAAAACAGTTCGAACTTTCCAATCTTTCCTCATAACAGAAGTATCCCATTAACAGAACCATTCTTGTAAATCTGTTCTGGACTCTCTCCAAAGCATTAACATCCTTCCTTTGTATTGATCCCAAACTTGTAAACAACACTCAACTGCAGTATAATCAATGTATCATACAAGTTCTTTATAATCTTACTGTTCCTGTACCCTATGCCTCTATTAGTGAAGTCTAAAATAATGCAAGCCCTTGTTAAAAGCTTTCTACAGAAGTCCTGCCAGGTGTGGCTTACATACATACACTTCCTGGTCTCTCTGTTCCTGCACACCCTTCAGAATAATACCCTTTATTTTAGATTGTCCCTTTGTGTTCTTTGTACCAAAGTGAACCACTTCTCATTTCTCTGCATTGAACCTTCTGCAACTATCCTCATAATCCCTCAGTTTGTCTATGCTATTTTGAACTCTACACGGTCCTCCTCGTGATTTTCAGTTGTTCCAAAGTTCAGATCATCCACAACACTTTGAAATTGTCCCCTGCACACCAAGATCTCAATCATTAGTACTGTATATATCAGGAAAAGCAAAGGTTCTATTGGTAACCCATGAGGAACTCCACTACAAGCCTTCTTCCAGACTGAAAAAGATCCATTACCCAATATATTTTATTCCCTATTCCCCAGAAAATTCTGTAGCCGTGTTGCTACTGACGTTTTTTTTCCCATGACCTATATCTTTCCTCACAAATCTGTTGCGTGGTATTGTATCAAAAGCCTTTTGAAAGTTCATGGACACCACAATAACTTTCCCATCATCAACCCTCTCTGTTACCTCTTCAAATATCTCCTGAAAGTAAGTTCAATAAGATTTTCCTTTAACAAGTCCACACTGACTCCTCCCAACTAATACACGTTTTTTCATGTGACAATTAGTTCTATACCAAATAAGCGCTTCTAAATGTTTCATTGTCACTAGAGTTAAACCAAAAGTTCTATGATTGCTGGGCTGACTTAAGCAATCACTTTCAACAAGGGCATTAATTTTGCAAATCTCCAACCGTCTGCACCAGCGCTGAATGTAGCGATGACTGAAAGATCATTGCCGGTGCATCTGCAATTTCCACTCTCAAATACTCTCCATATCCCTGGATGTATCTAGTCTGATCCCAGGGCCTTATCAGCTTTAAATAGTAATAGCTTATCCAAAACCTCTTGACTAATTTCAAACCCGTGGAGTGTCTGAGTTCTTCTGTCAGCATGGCCTGGACAGTATCTACCTCCATGATAAATACAGATGCAAAGTATTCATTCATTATTCATCTCAGCCATGTCTAATGTCACTTAAGTGTCAAACTCCTTTTTGATCCTTAATTAGCCCTACTCCTCCTTTTACAACCCTTTTACTGTTGCTGTGTTTATAGAAGATTTTGAGAATTCCATTTATGTTAGCTGCAAGTCTCTTCGCATAATCCATCGTTGCTCCTCATATTTGCTTTTTTCACCTCAGTTCTGAACATTCTGTATTCAGTTTGGTTCTGAATTGTATCGACCTGAGCAACTAAAGAGAGAGTTGGGCCCCTTAAAGTTCAGAGGTCGTCTTTGTGTTGAACCTCAAGAGGTAGGAGAGATATTAGATGAATGTTTTGTGTCAGTTTTTACTGTGAAGAAAGAAATGAAAGAAAGGGAAATGCATGTTGATGTTTTGAAAGCAGTTCAGATTACAAAAGAGGAAGTGCTGGAGGTCTTAGAAAATATAAAAGTGGATAAACCTTCAGGATCTGTGTGACTGTATCCCATGAATTGTGGGAAGTTAAGGAGGAAATTGAGGGCCCCCTTGCAGAAATATTTATATCATCTATAAATACGGGAGAAGTGCTAGATAATTGGAGAGTGGCTAAAGTACCTTTATTTAAGAAGGGATATAAGGAGACACTTGGAAGTAATGACCTGTGAGTCTGACTTCAGTAGTGGGTAAGTTGTTGGAGGTGATTTCAAAAGATAAGACCGATATGCATGTGGAGAAGCAAGGAATGGTTAGGGATAGTCAGCATGGTTTTGTGCGTGGGAAATCGTGTCTCACAAACATGATTGAGTTTTTTGAGGAAGTAGCCAAGAAGATTGATTAGGGCAGAGCATTAGATGTTGTTTACTTGGACTTCAGTAAAGCCTTTGACAAGTATGGTTGACTCTTTAGTAAAAGTTAGATCATATGGGATTCAGGGTGAACTTGCCAATTGGATGCAAAATTGGCTTCATGGCAGGAGGCAGAGAGTGGTGATGGAGGGTTCTTTATCAGACTGGAGGCCTGTTTCCAGCAGTGTTCCACATGAATTGGTACTAGGTCCACTTCTGTTTGTCATTTATTTAAATGAATTTGATGAGAATATAGCAAGCTTGATTAGTAAGTCTGCCAATGGCACTAAACTTGATGATATAGTGGACAGTGAAGAAGGTTATCTCAGATTCCAAAGAGATCTTGATCAATTGGGTCAACGGACTGGGAAATGGCGGATGGAATTTAATTTAAATAAATACAAGATATTGCATTTTGGTAAAACAAACGAGGGCTGGACTTATACAGTTTAAAGGAAGGACTAAGGTAGTGTAGAACTGACAGACCTAAGGGTTCAGGCACATAATACTTTGAAATTTGCATCACATCTAAACAAGATGGTTAAGAAGGCATTTAGCACACTTGCCTTCATTGCTCAGACCTTCGAGTGTAGGAGTTGGGATGTTATGTTGGGGTTATACAGGATTTTGGTGAGACCTCTTCTGGTGTACTGTGTCCAGTTCTGGTTGCCCTGTTAAAGGAAGAATATTATTAAGTTTGTGAGAAGATTTGTAGCTCGGGTGCTCGTTGTTGTGGTTCTGTTCGCCGAGCTGGGAATTTATGTTGCAGACGTTTCATCCCCTGTCTAGGTGACATCCTCAGTGCTTGGGAGCCTCCTGTGAAGCGCTTCAACAAACACATCGACCTCGACCCAATATACTGGCCACTGCAGCAGACAGCTGGAACTGACAACCGGAAGCGGTAGAGACAAACCACTATAAATGCCGGAGGAAACAATACATCATACGAACAGCTCCGGTTCCTGCACAAATGCCGAAAGAATCGAACCTTTCCATCATGTGTCAGATACAGACCACCAGTCAACAACCCACAAGCCAGGGACACCGCCAGACAGAACGGATTCAGGATGATCCAGGTAATGATTACAGATGCACACAACAGCCTACACAAGTACAGACAAGAAATTGCGTGCCAAAAATCATTAATTTCAAAAACCACCAATCAGGAATGGACTCGGACCATAGAACAGGCCATCACCATAGGACAGAACAGGACCACACACCGCAAAAAAAAAACGGCATTAAAAGAAAAAAATGGCCAAACTAACACACAACAGAGAGGACACCACAACACATACCTGGGTTATAAACCTCTCCCATAGACAGCTCACAGACTCAGAAAGAACAATACTGGCCAAGGGATTCACTACAACCACAGGGACGCCAAGACAGCAGACTTCCTAGCAGCACTAGAATGCACGCTCAGAAACAATGGACTGACAGAAGAGACACAACAAACAGTGAGACAAAGTATTGTACCCCTGATAACAAGGAAAAGACAAACACATAACCTCAACACCAAGGAGAGGGAAGCACTAAAAACACTAAGAAATGATAAGAACATAATCATACTACCAGCAGACAAAGGCAGAATGACGGTCATCCTGGACAAAGCAGAATACATCCAAAAAGCACAACAACTACTTGCAGATACCAACACCTACCAAAAGAGGGAGTTTGACCCCACCCCACAGCTCACCAATAGGATAAACAACACACAGAGGAACCTGCAAAAAAACGGACCGATAACCAGGTCTGACCTACAGAGAATGAAACCTGACAGTAACAACACCCCCAGATTCTATGGACTACCTAAAGTGCACAAACCAAACATTCCACTCAGACCCATTGTATTGCTCCCAGGGATACCATCACACAAACTGCTAAAGAACTACAGCAGAAACTGAAACACCTGATCAGCGGATTCAGATACTCTATACAGTCAACACAGGAATTCTTGGACATCATCAGAAATATACACATAGACAGGGAAGAAACTATGGTCTCATTCGATATAACGGCACTGTTCACCTCTCTCGACAAAACCCTAGCCAGAGAAACAATAGCCAACCTGCTGGACATACACAACAGACAACAAGACGGGGAACCTATCAACAAAGACAGCATACTCAAAACTACTGGACCTGTGTCTCACAACACACTTCACATTCAACAACCAAATATATGAACAAATCAATGGCACACACATGGGCTCACCGATCTCTGGACTCACAGTAGAAGCAGTAATGCAAAGATTAGAACAAATAGTCTTACCGCAAATTCAACCCAAACTCTGGGTCAGATATGTGGATGATACCTTTGTAATCAGTAAAAACACAGGAATACAGAACACACACCGGATCATCAACGCCACACTCATAGGAATCCGATTCACTAGAGAGGGAGAAAAGGACAACCAGCTCCCATTCCTAGACGTGATGGTACAGAGAACACCGAACGGAGAATTCACCACAAAGGTATACAGGAAAGCCACAGACACAGACCAAGTCCTGAACTATGAAAGCAACCACCCCAACACACACAAAAGAAGTTGCATCAAGACACTGTTCAAAAGGGCCACAACACACTGCAGCACACCAGAACTGCAAAAAAGAGGAAGAACACCTTTACAATGTATTCGCCAAAAACAGATACCCCAGTAATTTCATCAACAGATGCCTAAGGGAAAGACAACGGAATGAGGACATGCCACAACCCAAAGGACTAGCCATGTTACCATACATCAAGAACATTTCTGAACTGACAGCCAGACTACTGAAACCACTAGGACTCAGAACAGCACACAAACCAACAGCCACTCTCAGACAACAACTCACCAGAACGAAGGGCCCAATACCCAGCATGAGCAAAACCAATGTAGTGTACAAAATCCCATGCAAGGACTGCACAAAACACTACATAGGACAAACAGGAAGACAGCTAACAACCCGCATCTATGAACACCAACTAGCCACGAAACGACACGACCAGCTATCCTTAGTAGCCACGCACGCAGAGGACAAGCAACATGAGTTCGACTGGGACAACACTACTATTATAGGACAAGCCAAACAGAGAACAGCCAGGGAATTCCTAGAGGCATGGCACTCATCCACAGATTCTATCAATAAACACATCGATCTGGACCCAATAAACCGGCCACTGCAGCGGACAGCTGGAACTGACAACTGGAAGTGGCAGAGACAAACCACTATAAATGCTGGAGGAAACATCACAGAAGTGCTTCACAGGAGGCTCCCAAGCACTGAGGATGTCACCTAGACAGGGGACGAAACGTCTGCAACACAAATTCCCAGCTCGGCGAACAGAACCGCAACAAGGATATTATTAAACTGGAGAAAGTTTAGAAAAGACTTACCAGGATGTTGTCAGGAATGGAAGGTTTGAATTATAAAGAAAGGTTGGATAAGCTGGGACTGTTTTCACTGGAGCATGGGAGGTTGAGGGTTTATCTGAAAGAGGTTTATACAATTATGAGGAGTATAGATAAGGTGAATGGCAGGTGTCTTTTCCCTAAGGTGAGGAATTTCAAGACTAGGGAACATATTTTTAAGGTGAGAAAAGACAAATTTTAAAAAGACACAACGGGCAACTGTTTTACACACAGAGTGGTTTGTATGTGGAATGAACTCCCAGAGAAAGTGGTGGATATGGATACACTTGCAACGTTTAAAAGACATTTGGAAATGTATATGAGTAAGAACTGCTTGGAGGGATATGGCCCAAGTGCAGGCAGATGGGAGGAGTTTAGTTTGGGATTATGGTTGGCATGGACTGGTTGGGCAGAAGGGTCTGTTTCAGTGTTATATGAATCTATGGCTCTGTGATACCAACTGCTCAGTCACTCTGAAGGTCTGCAATGACCAATTGGTGTGCTAAAGTCATTCCCAGCATTGATTCCAGTGTTGGAGGTCCATTGGAGGAATGTGGCCTGACATCTGCCATCAGCACCATAGCTCAGTGTTTAGCACCACTGTCTTACAGCGCAGGGACCCAAGTTCAATTCTAGCCTCATCCGACTGTCTGTGTGGAGTTTGCATGTTCTCCATGTGTCTGCATGGGTTTCTTCTTGGTGCTCTGGTTTCTTCCACAGTCCAAAGATGTGTCGGTGAGGTAGATTGGCCATGCTGAATTGTCCATAGTGTCCAGGGATGTGCAGAGAAAGCCATAGGAAATGCAGGGTTACAGGGATAGCATAGGGGGATTGGTCTCAATGGGATGCCCTTCAGAGGGTCGGTGTAGACTCAATGGGCTGAATAGCTTGCTTCCACTCTGTAGGGATTCTATTAACAGAACTCTTTTGCTTCCTTAATTTAATCTCAACCTCCTTTGCATTCCAGGGAGCTCTGGTTCTGTTTGATGTGCCTAAGCCTTTTGAGGGAATATATTTTGACTGTGCCCATAACATACAGTCAGTGAAGCTAGCCCATTATTTGGGTACTGTTAATTCTTCCAACCTTTGGGTCCAGTGTATTCAGCCCAGCACTGTTCTTGCTCCTTTGAGTTCAACTCTCCCCCAGTTGAGCTTTTCACCATTTTTACTCTGGATTGATCAATGTTATTTTCTTATGATACAATGATCACTGTACCCTAAGTGTTCCCTCACTCTCGCTTGATCTATTTGCCCCATCTCGTCCCAACAATCAGGTCTAGCTGTGCCTCCTTTCTTGTTGGACTGGATACATACTGTTGTAGGAAAGTCTCCTGAACACAACACTTAGTCCTCAGTGCCCTTTAAACGACCAGTATTCCAATTGATATGCAGGTAATTTAAGTCCTCAATCATAAATACTATATGAATTTTACCGTGTCTTTGCAATTTCATTTCCAGTTTGTTCCTCCATCTCTTTCCCCTAACTTGTGGTCTATAGATACAAAGAGAAATTTAATTGTTGTTCTTTAGCATGAGTCAAATCGTACAGCAATGCCCACTTTAACCAAAATGCCACCTCTTCCCCAATTGTTCTCTTTCCTATCTTTTCTGAACACCTAGTACCCAAGAATACTCATCACCCAGAACCATCCATCCTTAAGCCTGGACTCCTTTATTGCCCCAACATCTTGGCCCCAAAGGGCAAACTGTGCCTGGTACGCCCCAATTTAATTAATTATACACCATATATTCAATTATATTCAGCATAAGACTGATTTAGACTTCATTACTTTCTTTCTGGACAACCACCTGAAGGAGCAGCGCTCCGAAAGCTAGAGTCTCCAAATAAATCTGTTGGACTGGGACTATGACCTGGTGTGATGTGATTTTTAACTGTTCACTCCAGTCCAACACCGGCATCTCCAAATCGTTAAATTTTTATGGAATCTTTAAAATCTGATTGAAGATTTGTAGCTCGGGTATCCGTTGTTGTGGTTCTGCTCGCCGAGCTGGAGGTTTTTGCTGCAAACGTTTCGTTCCCTGGCTAGGGAACATCATCAGTGCTGTTGGAGCCTCGTGTGAAGCGCTGCTTTGTTGTTTCTTCCGGTATTTATATTGGTTTGTTCTTGCCGCTTCCGGGTGTCAGTTTCAGCTGCAGTGATTTGTATGTGGGGTCCAGGTCCAAACTCCATCAACAGACACATTGACCTGGACACCATATACAAACCACTACAGCTGAAACTGACACCCGGAAACGGCAAGAACATCCAGCAACAGACACATCGACCTGGACCCCACATACAAATCACTGCAGCTGAAACTGACACCCGGAAGCGGCAAGAACAAACCAATATAAATACCGGAAGAAACATCAAAGCAGTGCTTCACACGAGGCTCCAACAGCACTGATGATGTTCCCTAGCCAGGGAACGAAACGTTTGCAGCAAAAACCTTTTATGGAATCATTAACCCAAATGTTCCAAGACACTTCAAATGAGCAGTATGAAACAAAGTATGCTGGTTAGATACACAGCGATATTAGGAGTTTGATCAAAGAGGTTAGGTGTTTAAGGAGTCTCCTAAAGAATCAAGAAAGAAAGAGAAGGAACAAGACCGGGGGGAGGGGTGTGAAGCAGGGAGGGGAGCAGATTTCCAGAGCTTGGTTTCTAGGAAATCTAAACCATTGATGGAACATTTTGAATTAAAGATATTTAACAGGCTAAGTTAGATGAATGGCTAAGGAATTACAGAGATAGGGAGAACCAACATCATGAAACAAGGATGAGACTTTTAAATTCAAGACACCGCTTGACTTGGAGCCTCTGTAGATCAATGAGCAAAATGTCACAGGGGGATGAGGCTTCGACACAGGCCACACTGTCAGTTTTAGATGGTGTCAAGCTTACAAAGTATTGAATGATGGAGATCAGCAAAAAGTGCATTCGAATAGTCAGGTCTAAAAGTAACAAAGATATGAAAAATGGCAGCAGCGGCAAATAAGCTGAGATGCATAAAGCTGGGCAGTGTCATGGAGGTTGAAACAGTTTAGCAATGCTGCAAATAAATAGTTGGAAGCTCCTGTCAGGGTCAAAAAGGTTACCTAATTTGTAAACAGACTTATTTTACTCTCAGACTTTTGACAGAAGATTGGAAATTTGCAAATAGTAGTACATCCTTGTTTAAGAAAGGCCCAGTAATTATGACCAGTCAGTTTAACTTCAGTGGTGGGGAAACATCTACAGACAACTATTCAGGATAGAATTTGTTGTCACATGAAAAAGGTGGGTTGATTTGGAAGAGTTATCTTGGATAGGGAGGTTGTGGTATCACTCAATTAGTCATCAAAAGCCCTAGGCTAATATTCGTGGCTCGTATATTAACAGGCCGTTGATATATATGCTGTTGGTCCCAATGTAAACCACCACCTCTGAATGTTTGCCTTCCTCTCTTTAGATATCCTGCAGCCATTCAGTGGCATCCTTGATCCTCGCCCCCTGGAGACAACACACCATCCTGAAGTCACATCTGTGATTGCAGAAACGCCAGTCTGCTCTCCTTTCCTGATGCTATCATTCCCCCAAACGTTTTGGTCCATGGTTAAACTACACTGACCAAGGGAGCTAGAAGAGAGCGAGGACTGCAGATGGTGGAGAGTCAGAGTCGAAAAGGGTGGCGCTGGAAAAGCACAGCAGGTCAGGTAGCATCTGGGGAGCAGGAGAGTCGACGTTTCAAGCATAAACCCTTATGGCCTAGGTGTCGGCTGGACTGGCTGTGCTTTTCCAGCACCGCACTTTTCGACTCTGCTCAAGGGGGCTGCCACTCTCACCATTTACCAACACAAAACAAGATCAGTCCTTGACTGAGATGCACTCAGCTAAAAATCACACAACACCAGGTTATCGTCCAACAGGTTTATTTGGAAGCACACTAGCTTTCAGACCACTGCTCCTTCATCAGCTGGGTAGTGGAGAATAAGATTGTAAGTCACAGAATTTATAGCAAAAGTTTACAATGTGATGCACTCAGCAGCATTCCTAACTCCTACCCTCCCGCCCCTGCCGTTACTGATGCTCAGCTATTTCCCCTCTGCATCTGTACTTCCTTAAACTGCAGTGACACGTGCGGCTTGGGGACCAACCAACGGGCAGGGCTCAAACTGGGCGGGGCTTCGCTGGGGGTAACGTTTACAATGTGGATGGGGCTTCTCAAATGGGGGGATCCCCGCGTGCGCACAGCGCCGGGTGGGCGGGGGCAGCAGAGTGGGCGGGGCTTTCCACAAGGCGGGGCTGTCCAAAGGGGCGGGGCTCCCTGCGTGCGCGTTGCGCCGGGTGGGCGGGGCAACAGAGTGGGCGGGGCATTCCACAAGGCGGGGCTGTTCAAATGGGCGGGACTCCCCGCGTGCGCGCTGCGCCGGGTGGGCGGGGCATTCCACAAGGCGGGCTGCCCAAATGGGCGGGTCTCCCCGCGTGCGCACAGCGCCAGGTGGGCGGGGCAACCGAATGGGCGGGGCAGCGTCACCCAGTGGGCGGAGTCTCCTGCCGGCCTGCACCCAGTGGGCGGGCCGAGCCCCTGGTTGCCCCGGGAGACGGTGCGGCCATGGCGGAGCGCGGGGCCCATTTGACGGGCGGCCTCTCTGCGACTCCGGGCCGACCGTCCGTCTTCGAGGTGGTTGCCCAGGACACGCTGATGTCGGCAGTGAGGCCGGCCGCGCACCACGCCAGCAAGGTGAGTGTGGAAGCCGGCCCGCGGGAGGGAGGGACGGTGGGCTAGAGGCTCTGGGCCTCCCCGGATCGGCCGAGGCCGCCGTCCCTGGGTGTCAGGGGCCAGGGGTGTCGGCTGGCCCAGGGGGCCGGCAGCGCCTCTGTCAGACAGAGGGTTGCATGTAGGAAGAAGCCCGGGGTCAGGGCGATAAAGCCGGTGACCCAGAGGTGACTCACTCTTCAACTCACTCCCAACAAAACCCTGACTGCTACTTTGACCTGAACCACAATAGTTACACATTAAAGGCAATTGCAATCCTTGTCAGGTGCTTTACAATGTCTTTCTCAACTATTACAAGAGAAAGTTCATCCTTGCTTTTGTGCTACAGTCAGGAATTACAGTGTAAACCTCCCTCACATATTCTCACATTGATCCAGTACGTTTTTTATCTGCTGCTGGATTCTCCAGCTCTGTTGGCCTTTGTGGCACAAAGGAGAATGTGGGAGGTTTACTTTTTTTTTCTTTTATTTTCTTTTTCTTCTACTTTTTTTCGTGCTTATTTTCCCCGGCACCCATGGTGTGTACTGTGGGAGGTTTAAATTGAGCATCGCTCCACTGTTATTGTTCCAGAATTGAGTGGGGCATCTGGATTCTTAAATTAATCCAAAAGGGATCGTGGACACTTCAATGGATCTGTAATCAAGATGCTATGTTCAGGTGCAGTCTGGACTCGGTTTGATCATTTTTGCATGGTTGTGATCTCAGGAATGAGAGTTACATTGAGCCATGGGAGTAAAAAAGGAATGACTCTTCAGGATAGAGTAATCCCATAAATTCCAATTACTCATTGTAATCATTACAGGAACACCTCATTCAGGAGTAAAAATAAAAATATGGCCCATTTGACACCATTGTAGCACTCCTCTCAAACCACAATAATCAAGTTGACTAATCCAAGCAAATAATCCTGATGGGGGAAAGTGAGCACTGCAAATGGTGGAGTTCAGAGTCGAAGAGTGTGGTGCTGGAAAGCACAGCCAGTCAGGCAGCATCTGAGGAGCAGAAAAATCGACAGTTCGAGCATAAAGTCTTCAACAGGAATGAGGGGATGGCCCAAGGGGACTGAGAGCTGAGTGGGTGCGGTTGTGGGGAGGTGGTGGGAAGGTAGCTAGGAATGCAATGAACTTGGGGGTGAAGGTGATAGGTCAGAGAGGAGGGTGGAGCAGATAGATGGGAAAGAAGATGAACAGGTAGGACTATAGGTTTTCATCTGTCAGAGATTTACCTGCACTTCCACACACATCATCTACTATATCCGTTGCTCCCGATGTGGTCTTCTCTATATTGGGGAGACAGGATGCCTACTCGTAGTACACTTCTGGAACACACACACAAAACAACCCCATTGCCCTGTGGCCGAACACTTTAACTCCCCCTTCCACTCCACCAAGGACATGCAGGTTCTGGGCCGCCTCCACCGCCAAACCCTTACCACCTGACCCCGGGAGGAAGAACACCTCATCTTCCACCTTGAAACCCTCCAACCCCATGGCATCAATGTGGATTTCACTAGTTTCCTGATTTCCCCTCCTCCCCACCTTATCCCAGAACCAACCTTCCAACTCGGCACTGTCCGACCTGTCCATCTTCCTTCTCACTTAACTGCTCCACCCTCCTATCCGATCTATCACCTTTGCCCTCACCTTATTCTACCCATCGCATTTCTAAGCTACCTCCTCCCTCTCTCTCTCATTCCTGATGAAGAACTTCTAGTCAAAACATCAATTCTCCTGCTCCGATGAATCCTAATAAACAAGTCTGCAACAAGCCCAGAAATGGTTGAAGTAAAACTCTAGTGGTGGAGTTCTTTTGAGAATCACTGCTTCAAACTCGCCTTTTAACTGCCCTTAACATAACGGACAAATCTTAGTGTTTCCGGACATTACAACCGGGCAGGAAGTATCATGCACCAGCTGGTTCTGACTTCACATGATTCTTGTACATTGTCACTGATGGGTTAGGGACAATGTTACCTTCTGGTAATGAATGCCACTGTTCAGTGGAGTATCTTGGCTTGTGGCATAGTGGCATTTTCACTGACGAGTTACATTTGTAATGTAATTAGCACAATTGAAACCAATGAGGATTTGTGAAAAATGTTTGGTGATATTTCATTTGGGGGAGGAAGTTATGACAGGTGTGTGTTGCTTTTGAGAACCTGAATATGGTACTGAATTATAAAAATATACACCATTATATTGTTTGTTTAAAAAGGATCATTTTGGGATTATGGGATTTCTACCAATGGAGAAAGTAGAGGCAAACAAATGTCCACTGGGGAAAGAGAACATAAGTTAGTCTGTTTGCAAGTCAGTACAGAGTAGTGGGATAGGGAAGAACATTGTTACAAAAGGGGTAAATCTAATTGTGTGGTAAGATACCAGGGGATAAAATGGAAGTGAATGTGTCCCATAGATAACTGGTTTATCCTGAAGAGGAGGGATTGAGAGCTATAGTGTGAAGGCAAGTATAGAGGATGCTTAATGTTAATAGAATTTTAAAATGCACAAAAAATTCAGGTTAACTGTTCTATGCTGGCTTTCATCCAAGCTGTGTTTGGCAAATAGAGTTAAGGAGAATCCAAAGGGTTTTACAAATACATTAAGGACAAAAGGGTAACTAGGGAGAGAATAGGCCCCCTCAAAAATCAGCAAGAAGGCAGCCTCTGTGTGGAGCTGCAGGAGATAGGGAGATCTCAACAAGTATTTTGCATCAGTATTTACTGTGGAAAAGGACATGGAAGATATAGAATGTGGGGAAATAGATGGTGACATCTTGAAAAATGTCTGTATTACAGAGGAGGAAGTGTTGGATATCTTGAAATGCATAAAAGTGGATGTAGTGGTCAGTGAAGAAGGTTACCTCAGATTACAACGAGTTCTTAATCAGATGGGCCAGTGGGCTGAGAAGTGGCAGATAGAGTTTAACTTAGGTTCTGCATTTTGGGAAAGCAAATCTTAACAGGACTTATAAAGTTAATGGTAAGGTCCTCGGGAGTTTTACTGAACAAAGAGACCTTTGAGTGTAGGTTCATAACTCCTTGAAAGTGGAGTCACAGGTAGATAGGATAGTGAAGAAGGCATTTGGTATGCTTTTCTTTATTGTTCAGAGTATTGAGTACAGGAGTTGAGAGGTCATGTTGCAGCTCTGCAGGCGAAAGTGAGGACTGCAGATGCTGGAGATCAGAGCTGAAAAATGTGTTGCTGGAAAAGCGCAGCAGGCCAGGCAGCATCCAAGGAGCAGGAGAATCGACGTTTCGGGCATAAGCCCTTCTTCGGGCTTATGCTCAAAACGTCGATTCTCCTGCTCCTTAGATGCTGCCTGACCTGCTGCGCTTTTCCAGCAACACATTCTTCAGCTCTACAGGACATTGGTTAGGCAACTGTTGGAATATTGTATGCAATTCTGGTCTCCTTCCTATCGGAAAGATGTTGTGAAACTTGAAAAGGTTCAGAAAAGATTGACAAGGATGTTGCCAGGTTTGGAGGATTTGAGCTACAGGGAGAGGCTGAACAGGCTGTTGCTGTTTTCCCTGGAGCGTCGGAGGCTGAGGGGTGACCTTATAGAGGTTTGCAAAATTATGAGGGGCATGGATAGGGTAAATAGGCAAAGTCTTTTCCCTGGGTTGGGGGAGTCCAGAACTAAAGGGCATAGGTTTAGGGTGAGAGGGAAAAGATATAAAAGAGATGTAAGGGCAGCATTTTCATGCAGAGGGTGGTATGTGTATGGAATGAGCTGCCATAGGAAGTGGTGGAGGCTGGTACAATTACAGCATTTAAAAGGTAGGGTTTGGAGGGATATGGGCTAGGTGCTGGCAGGTGGGACTAGATTGGAGTGGGATAGCTGGTCAGCATGGATGAGTTGGACTGAAGGGTCTGTTTCCGTGCTGTACATCCCTGTGACTTTATAAACCCGTTTCCCTGTTCTTTCACTGTTACCTTTTAAGGATAATAAGGTATGTGACATTGTGGCACAGGGCACAGTGTTGTGATAGAGTGTACATTTCTCTTCTAGGTGCTTGCAGAGTCCAACCCCAGTCGCTATGGGTTTCTATGGCGATGGTTCGATGAAATCTACGTGCTGCTGGACGTTCTGCTTCAGCATCATTATCTGTCCAGGACCAGTGCTTCCTTCTCTGAGAACTTTTATAGTCTGAAAAGAATTCCGTTGGGTAGTGGTCATGGACTATGGAGGTTAGCCAGCCGTGGGCTCCCAAGGACCCAGCACTGGCGATCCCTCCTAGTGCTAATAGCTGTTCCATACGTAAAAGTCAAATTGGACAAACTGTTTGCTCGCCTGCAAGAGGAGGATGACTATGCCATACACCTCCCAGCGTCCTCTTGGAAGCGTCTTTACAAGGCCTTCCTTGCAGCCTATCCTTTTGTGAACATGAGTTGGGAAGCTTTGTTCCTTATCTACCGGCTTTTGTATGTCTTTGAGAAAACGCAGTTCCACTCACCACTGCTGCGAGTGGCAGGGGTCCGTTTGGGGAACCTGACCCCTGCAGATATTCAGGACCTCGAGAAAAGATCCTCTTCCATCAGCAACCGCTCAGCCAGTGAAAGGTAAGCAATGTGCTTCGAGAGGCAGGTAAGAGAAAGCCTTTGAAAGGCTGGTCATTAGGAATGTAAGATCAAGAAAGGTTACAGAACTTGAGTGCATTCTTTATTATGAAAGATGGTGGAATCTTGACGTTATTATCTTCAAGATGTGAAAGCACTGATGGAAAATCATTCTTTGTGGTGAAGTTTCAATTGCTGGGGAATACCAGGTTAAAAAGGATGGTATTGGGGATGAAAGTAGAAGGCTGGTGCTGAGAGTTACTTGGCAGATTCCTGCTTGATCAAAGATCCAATCCAAGAAATTCGCTGACATTGTATTTGGGTTGGATCACAGGCAGTGGCACGAGCCTGGGACAATACTTTGGAATAATACCTGCATGCGTTCTAACTTCCTCACTTTTCTCTCTACAGTGTGGTTGGAAAGCTGACTTCCTTTCTTGCTAAAGCGATGGGAGGCGTGACTGTGTCCCTGTCGACTGGTATATCTGTGGGTGTCTTTTTCCTGCAGTTTCTCGAATGGTGGTATTCATCAGAAAACCAGGAGACGATTAAATCCCTCTCCTCCCTCCCAACGCCTCCCCCACCAGTGCACTTTGACAAGCTAACTAATGAGTCTTTACCTAGACTGAAGACTGTGTGTCCTTTGTGCAACAAGATTCGGACAAACGACACAGCCTTGGCAACCTCTGGATATGTTTTTTGTTACCGATGTGCTTACAGCTACGTAAAACACCATCAGCGATGTCCTGTGACAGGCTACCCTTCTGAACTGCAGCATCTAGTTAAACTTTATTCTCCAGAAGCATGAAGGCAAAAGGTTTTGATCCATGTGCACATACCATTATTGATCATGGAATATTTTATACACAGAAGTCTGACTTAATGACTTGTGAAGTGCTGTTTACTATTGACAAGTTTCAACTGCAGCATTTTTATTGTCCAATTTTCTGCCTCCCTCCTAAATGTGCTGACTTGCATAATTCCTCATTAAAGTGGCTGTGGATGTAGACAGGAGACTTGTCCTATGGAGCATTGGTACTGATGTTCACACAGGTCCACCCTTTCCAGTCCTGGCAGGAATGACATTCAGGAGATCTGACTAAGAGGTCTAAGACCTGTTTTAGCAATGCTGCCTTCTTGATTGAGATCAGCTAAAGGAACTCCTTCCTGTTGTGAGTTTGAATTTTAATACATTGACCTCTGAAACATCAAGAGAACTGTACATAAATAATTGCATTCATTGGTCATTGTGATGGGGCCAAGAGACAATGGAGATTGCGTATGTCGGTGTTTTCAGCGTGATCTCCCATGATAATTCTGAATCTTTTAATGGAATCTTGTCATTCTCAAATTTTATTAATAAATCATAAGTTCAGAGGGTTTACCAGTTCATTAATAGATGCAGTATGTAGTCTCTGATTCATGGTTTAAAAATTTACATTGTAGGAAATTCTCTAAAGATTCAAACAAAAACCCCGTTTGGTTGAGATTAAATTCGAAAATTAGAGCAAAAGTCTCAAACATTGGCCCCTGTAATCTAAATGGTTCTTGAAATTAATATTTTAATGGTTAAGATATAACATGTACTGTGCACTAAATCAGTATGTTGTGTCAATTGTTTCAATATTGTTTTGAAGATGTTTAATGTTTACCTGTAAACTATAATAAATTATACATTAGCTCGACCAATGAACTGACTTTACATGAAAGCTGTAGATGAAAGTCTTCAAAATCTGAACAGAAGACACACAAACAGAAGGGATGAGAAGAGGAATAATGAATTATGCAAATCCAAAATAAAAACAGAAAATATTGCAGATCTCAAGCACGTCAGTTTTCATCTAAGAGAAAGCCCCCGGCTCTAATGAGTCCAGTTTCGACCAAGTCAGTAGAATCCCAAAGTGTAGTGGTTTTTGAGTTTTTATGAAAATAACTTGTTACCTAAGGGGTAGTTCATGATCATATTTTAGTACACAATGTATATCTGGAAAACCAGTACCTGTCCCATGGTCAGAAATTTCATAAGCATGTTGGGCAAGGTCACGTATTACTCAAAGTAGCATCAGAGACATTGACCTGCAATGTATAATTAACATTAAGTAAGCACAGGGAGAATTCAGTCAAAAGTTAATTTTTATACACCTGCATTCAGCAGCCCTGTTTATAGTGATGCTTATTAAGAGTCTGCAAACTTTCTGGCTGTGGTGTATTTTTCTTCCCGGAGAGTGTTTTCTGAACATTGCAAATAACCCTTCTGGTTTATATACTTTTTAAGTGTTAGTATGAGATAATTAAGCCTGACGTGTTATGCTCTACAGGATAACAACAGATTAAACAGAATTCAAGTCCACACACTATTATATAAGGAGCACAGTCAGTGTGCAAGAGACTTCAGCCATGTGAGACAGGCTGTGTGAGTGTACTGTTGGAAATTTAATTCAGAGGCAATTCCATGCAAAGGGAGACAAATATGCTTTAAAGAAGGTTTACTGCAAGAGGTAAGCTGTCCATAATGAGAGGTGAGTGGGCGAGGACAAGTGGCATGAATCAAGAGGCATACACGTGCAGTAAGACCAGCTGCAGAAAGATATCGTAATCTACAGCATGATACGAGTTTAGGGAAAGAAGTTAAAGAACAAATTTCAAGTACAAAATAAGGTCTTCAGATTGTTTAGGTCTCCAATGATTTTCTTCTCTTTTTTAAAAAATAGCTGGTTAAGTATAACATTGATACTGATTTATAAAAACTATCAATACAGTAAATTGTAAAGAGCAGGGAGTTTAGAGTAATTAATACAAATTAAATCAAATGCAATAGTTGATGGTAGGAAGGGTGATGTGTTACTACAGCCATGATGTGGAAGTGCCAGTGTTGGCCTGGGGTAGACAAAGTTAAAAATATCACAACACCATGTTACAGTCCTACAGGTTTATTTGGAATTATAAGCGTTCGGAACACTGCTACTTCATCAGGTAGCGAGTGGGCCAGGATCATAGGACACAGACTTTATCATAAAAGATAAAAGTGGCATACAACTGATGCAAAGTATAGAACAAATACAGATTGCTGTAAAGTCTTTATTCACTCAGATTGGGGATGCAGGTTTTGAGTGGTTCATACATAAACCCCAGAACTTCTTTCAAGTCAAAGTTCCAAGATAACATAAGATTTTATTTAAAACAAGGAGATATCTCAGCTCAGACAGTGCATTAAAGATGTGAGGTTAGAGATTGCAACTAATGAAAAATACTGGACACCAATGTGATCCAGAATGCGCACAGTCAGTAGCTGCAGACATTGTGCTACATCAGGGAAGGTGAAAGTTACCTGCACACTTTGCTCCAGAGGGCAGTCTTGTCCCTCAGATTAGTCAATTCAAAATTCGTCACGAACAGGGAGGGTGGGACTGCTTGCGATGCAGGTGTAAAAACCCGGGGGGTTGCGATCAAAGAGCCCTCAGTCCCTGCAACTGTCTAACAGGAACAAGGTTCTTGCAAGCTCTGTGGACGAGTGTGGAGACTGCATCGAAGATGAGTGAACTGGCCATGGCATTTGGTGCAGGGAGCTATTTAAGCTAGGGGATAGATGCTGTTCTCTGCAGCCATGTGAGTTCAAAGGCTTTCCTACATCCCTGATGAAGGGCTTTTGCCCAAAGTGTCGATTTTCCTGCTCCTCAGATGCTGTCTGACCTGTGCCTTTCCAGTACCACACTCAACTCCAGCATCTGCAGTCCTCACTTTCGCCTTGCATCCCTGGTGCCAGGTTTAAGGCTACTTCCTCGGATTGGAGGAGAACTTGGAATGAGAGTGGAGAGATAGTTGTCTTCGTGCACACTGGTACCAATGACATTGATAGGATTAAAAAGGAGGTTCTACTGAAAGATTTTAAATAGTTAGGAGCTAAATTTAAAAGCAGAACCTCCCACAACCACAAGGAATAATTTATAAAATGTACTTGGGACAGTTTCCTAGAACAGTATGCCACGAATCCAACCATGGGTCAGGCTGTTTTGATCTGGTGATGTTTAAAAATGTCAGAGTAAAAGATTCCTTAGGAAACAGTGACCATAATATAGTGGCCTTCTATATTCAGTTTGAAAGGGAGAAATCTGGTTCAGGAACAATTGTATTAAACCTAAATAGAGGTAAGTGCAAAGGGCAGAGCTAGTTGGAGTGGGAAAAGATTTTAGCAGCAAAGCCAGTTGAGGAACAACTGACCCTAAAGAAAATAGTTCATGGCTCACAAGAAAAAATATATCACAATGAGAAAGAAAGATTCAAAGAGATTAAGCCAGTCATGGGTATCCAAGGAAGTTAAGGATAGCATCAAATTGTACACTTTTTATTTCAATGTGATAAAGATCAGTGGTAAGCCATGGATTAAATAAGTTTTAAAAATTAACAACAGGGGACAAATAAAATAATAGAGAGAAGATAATCTTTGAGAGTAAACTTGCAAGTAATATCGAGACAATCAGCAAGAGCTTCTTCACATAAAAAGGAAGAGAAGACAAAATTAAAGTAACCCCCTTAGAGAACGTGGCTGGTGAAATAATGGGAAAATATTCAAAAAATACAAAATGTTGAAGGGGAAAAGAGAAGAAATAAATAAAGTAATTATAACAAGAGAAGAATGTGAGGAAAACTAATGGGGCTAAACATGGTCAGTGCCATGAACTGGAGGGGAAAGTAAATTCCCAGAATGTTAAAAGAAGTAGCTATGGAGATAATGAAAGCACTGGCAATAATCTTCCAAAAGTTCTTAGATTCTAGAAAAGCCTCAGATGTTTGGGAAACTGCCAATGTAAAGCAAAGGAGACAAAAAGCAGGTAACTTTTAGGCCAGTTAGCGTAACATCTGTTATTGGGAAAGTTTAAAGAGTCAAATATAAAGGATGTGAAAGTAGACCATTTAGAAATGAGAGGCAGAGTCAGCATGGCTTTATGAAGGAGAGATCATACCTGACAAATTTACTAAATTACCTTCAGTAGGTAATTAATAGGATAGATAAAGAAAAAATAGTGGATGTTATATATTTGAATTTTCAGAAAGAGCTTGATAAGGTACGTCACACTACTTAATAAGACAGGGGTCCATGGTGTTGGATGCAGTATATCAGATGAATAAAGCATTGGCTAACTAATAGGAGACAAACAAAAGGGGCATTTTCAGGATGGCAACATGTAACTCGTGATGTTCTACCGGAATCCATGCGGAGGCAACAATTATTTACAAAATATATTAATGACTTGGATGAGAAAAATGACTGTCCTACTGTCAAATGTACAAATGAGACCAAATAGGTGGGAAGATGGTGCTGAGGTAACACAGAGTCCCCAGAGGGATATAGACAGATTAGAGTGGGCAAAATCTTGACAAACCAGGAAAAATTGAGGTTATGCATTTTATTAGGAGGAATAGAGGAGCTGAATATTATTCAGTGATAGAAGGGCTATAGAAAGGTGGATTTGGGAGTACTTGTCAATGAATCACAAAAAGCTAGCATACAAGTTGCTGGCCTTTATTTCAAAGATCACAGAGTATTGAAATAGTAGTGTCTTGCAGAACTATACAAGGCATGAGCTAGACCACACCTGGAATCCTGTGAGTGGTTTTAGTCCCCTTTTCTATGGAAAGATATTTTGGTCTTGGAGGCAGCTCTCAGAAAATTCACGAGGTTGATTTAGTAAATGATTGAGTAAGTTGGGCTTGTACTCCGAGTTTGGAAAATGAAAGACGACTTTATTGAAAGACCAGATTCTTTGGGGTCTCGACAGGGCAAATGCAGAGACTAGGACCAGAAAGTAGTTGACCATGCTCCATGGAACTCTCACCCTACTGATTACCAAAGATAGAGATAAAGAGGCAGTTCCTCTCTCAGTGAATCTGTGGAATTCTTTACTGAGAGTTCTATAAAGTCTGAGTCTTTAAGTATGTTCAAAGCTGAGATAGATTTTTAGTCATTAAGGGAATTCAAGTTTATGGGGAAAAGGCAGGAAAGTAGAATTGATTATTATCAGATCAGCTATCATCTCATTGAATGGTGGAGCAGCTCAATGGACTGAATGGCTTACCTCTGCTCCTCTGTCTTACAATGAGAGCTTTATTTCAGTTATCCATGCTCCATGGAACTCACCCTACTGATTACCAACTCTCCATATTTATACAGTCAATTCAAACACAATAACCTTGTATTTAATATCCGTCACCTCTTTACTCATTCCTTCTGACTATATTAGGCGATATCATGACGCAATTCCTGCAGGGAATCTGCTTAGAAACACCCTGTCTTTACAGAACAAGCTGATGTATTCCCAATATGTCAACACTGTTTAAAGGCACCAAAGCTTTTTTTGAGAATCCAACGAGAGCTTTTAAGTGTGGCATGAGAAGTAGGGTAGAAAGGTGGGTGGATGAGTGGGTAGATGGCTTCAGCATAGATGTCAGATTGTGAAGTGGCCAGACTTGGATGGGAGTCGAATTGGGAGGTGTGGGAGGAAGGGGGTAGCATTGGCATCAATGTGTTTGACAAGGTAGGATCAATAGTATTGTCACCCAGTAGTTAAAAGTGATTTATTCCTTATTGCATTTTCAGGGTCGCTGCAGGTAAATACATTGGATGCTGCTAAAATTTCCGATTCTAACTAGCAGTTAGAGACTTTCTCAAAGGGTTCTAGGTGCAGGGTAATTCCCCTGTTGTCAATGCATTGGGATCTCCAAGAGGTACTGATTCTCATCTTTTGGGATACATCTGATCTCCAGAGGCTGGAGGACTGGAAGCACATAGACGCATTAAGTTTCTGTTTTGTTAGAATATCATCTGCACTCCTTCCATAATAAATCAGATGTTTTATAATAACCAGGAAAGGTTCGTTATCAAGGTCAGTAATGTTTCCATAGTGAGGGCCTCCCTCTGATCTGGCAGCCCTTGTGACTGGTACTACCCTGTTGGATTCTGCCTGTAATTATTGAGGAGTTCTTCTTGCTGGCTGTTGTGTAAAATGTGAAAATATCAAATTGTTCCCAGAGGCACTAAGATTTCTTCACTGGGAAGTGTGTGATTGTAATTCCTCATTTTAATAAGCACAAGATTTTGCTAAAGTAAACAAGAATGTGGCTGCATCCAAAAGCAATGTCAGGTGCACACTCTCTTCTGTTATCCCTCTCCACCACTATTCCCAACCTATCCCATAAATGTATTTATTGCAATGATGCTGGATCTGAAAACACTTAGATACTGATGTTTTCTGACTGGGGAATGTTTGCAATGGAATGTGCAGACTGCTGTCGTGTAGTTGGCTGTTTCCAAAGTCAGAAGGTATAGAACATTTTCACCAATTGTTTAGCTAGATATTACCCAGCTTTGTGTTGAACTTGCCAATTGTCTTGCTTTCCTATCTCTCCAGCTGTCCAGTCACCCATCCACAAACAGTTAAGTTTAAACTGTTTTCATTTTGTTTATGATTTGCCAACAGTGCTGCCTGCTTTGAGGTGTGTTACATAGTATGTGTTCATCTTAATGATATCCAGAAAACTCTCAAACTGACAGGGTTTCCCCATGTTTCATGAACTATATTCAAATATTTGAAATATGTAGATAAAATGTCCATCATAAAGTCAAACTCTCAAGCTCCTATCTTATTGTGTGAAGTTAAAAAAGTCAGACTAAAATCCCCTGCAGCAATTTGGGCAATAGCAATGTATAAAGTTGTTTTGAGAGCAGATAGCAGTTTGAAAGTTGGAGTCTGAACAGAAATGAGATAACATCAATTAAATGTGTCAAGTTTGAGTTTTTATGCACACCACCGAATCCAATGAGCACAGCACATCTGCAGACAAACTTCCAGGTGCGTTTTTCTAATTTTATTTCATACTCTGCTATTTATGTTGGGGAATGGAGCACATCTACTTTCAATATAAATCAAATCCACTGAAGTAAAACATGTTAGATGCAACACTAGGTTTCTTGTACTTTGCTTCAAATAGTTTAATTCAAACTTTCTGCATGTGTACTTTCTAGTTTCTTTCACTAGCCCCTTGAACCTGGTGAAAAAATGAGTATAATCTCCAAACTAGTTTGAGTTTGAACCTTTCAGAGCTTAGAGGAGAAAGTGAGGTCTGCAGATGCTGGAGATCAGAGCTGAAAATGTGTTGCTGGAAAAGCGCAGCAGGTCAGGCTGCATCCAAGAAACAGGAAATTCGACTGATGAAGGGCTTATGCCCGAAACGTCGAATTTCCTGTTCCTTGGATGCTGCCTGACCTGCTGCGCTTTTCCAGCAACACATTTCAGCCCTTTCAGAGCTTAAACATCCAATAGCCTGTACTGAATGTAAGCTCTATTACATCAATCTCCCCACTCTTAATTCTTGTTGACAGCAGAAAGGCAGGTTCCTTAAGCAGACTATGAGTGGGATGAGGTGCCAAGAGACTACTTTGAAAGACAGAAAATATTATGATGCTGGACTTAGATAAATCAAGTAGATATATTTATTTATAATAGGAATGGTTGGTTTAAAGGAAGAAAAGTGGTAAACATTCAGCATGAAGGCTGATTACTATTTAACATTTAATACTTCAAATATATGATACTTAAAATGAATAATTGATAATAAAAAGAACTTGTGTGTTGCTTTCAAAAAAGACAATTTTGTCAATATCAATGTAAAGGGAAAAACAACAATTTTCTTGTATGAGAGGAGTGTACCAATTAGTTAGCAAATGTTCTCTGATTGGTAGTGGCATTGCCATGGAAATGCGCCAGATAGATGATGATTGGTAGTTAACTGTGAAGTTTTATTTAATATTTTTAATCAGGCTGTTTGACTCTGGTCAAGGCATTGACTTGAGAAATGAATCAATGAACGCTGTCGCCTGTTTTCTTGAGTTTAAGCAGACATTATGGGTCTACATTTATTTTGGTGTCCAAAAACTCACAGCCCTGTGTATTAATATATTCCAGTACATGCAAGTCTGCCACGCTGTGAGCTTGACCGATCATGTTAAATTCTTAATGACAGGTCCAAATTTGTATCCCGTGGACTTGCTGCTCAGCATGACTGGACAGCCTTACTTGATAGTAAGCTAAAATAACATTGACTGTACTTTAGGAGCAATGAACTGCAAAGTAATATATACGATGTGCTGCCCAAGGTACACAAAAATGATGTCCTTTGACAGCCTATCTTATCAGTGACTGGTTCTGCTTAATAGAAACAAAGGTATGAACAGGTTTTCCACGTAGATTTGTGAAGACCATACAGGATTTGTATATTGAAAGAAATATGCAGCTAGTGAGCACAGGCAGACCTTTGCCCAGCATGGGTGAAAGTGTGCCCAGTGTGGGGGTGGGGGGATAGCAGGCCTTCGTGGGGAAAACCCAGTGTGGAGCAACTGCAGGCCCATGGCTAAAGAAAGGACAGTAATGTTTAACATCTAACTTTATTTCTTTATTTTTCTAGTTTATACTGAAAAGAACTGTAGTGATGAACTTTTTGAACTTATTTCTTTATTTTAATTTTCTTGTACCGAAGGGTTTGTACCTTTGTACCTAACCTGGCACTGGGAGTGGTGACATTGTATACTTTTCGCTGTACTCTTGTACCTGAGTATACGTGACATTAAAACTTAAAACTAAGTCCAAGAAATGTTGTGTTCATGTGCTCATTTGACATTGCCCGCCAATTCACCAACGTACCACACAAGCAAGCAATGGATATTTGTACTGCAGCACCATATTGTGGTGTTCTAGATCCACCACCAGTGTGTGAATTGTAACCAATTCAACAACTCTACCAGCTGAGTTCACTTCTAACAACACCCGCTGGGACCAGTTCTCAAACATCTTTGTTGGGCTCATGAGGAATTTTCTTTGAAGGAATGACGCACAGTTTCCTACCTCCTGGTTATTTATGGTATTTGAATCTGCAACTGCATGCAAGAATTTCCCTACATGTCTTCATGGGCTCCATCCTATGCTTCAGTTTTTACTTGAAATGTACCTTGATGCCCAAGTTGTGAAACCAGACAGGGACTTTTCTCTAATATATCTTTACTGTGAATATATGTATAAAAATTCGCACTAAGACTGACTTTGTTGGCTACTCACAAATACAGTCCAAGCCATTTGTTCACTGTTTGTTCACAGACTTGATGATGGAATAAGGTGGATCAAAGCCATCCTGCAGGATGAAATAATTTCCCACTATATATTGAATATGCCTCTTATTAGGCCGAATGAAATCACTTTTGACTCTAAAACATGCTCAGTCTACTTAAGACTAATAAGCTTTCTCACAACTTGAGCAACAGGTGAACCCAGCTGCTTTATTACTATGTAGGACCAACATGAACAGTATTCCCCACTAATGGCATCCTGCAATCAAGCCAAAAAGGTTATGTAGTATATGAATCTAAGTGCCAGTGTGATGATAGGTATGTAGACCATATATTCCAAAGAGTGGCAGATGCATTAAACAGCATATCCCTTTGGTTGTTTGCAACAAGCAAGATGCTGACTTTACCTAGTGATCTATGCACAATTCAAAATGATGTTTTCAACATTAGATACAATAGTGTGATTTAGTATTAACGAAATAACTTTGTGCAAGGAATTAGACCAACAATCAATTTAAGATTATCTGTGCACTTCACAGTGTGGCACACTCACATACAGGAAGCTTTAATACACTGGATGTACACCTACACTACTCAGAACAACATGTGTATACAAACTGCAAAAGTTTCAACTCCACAAAATAATTCTTTATTTTGCAGGGCAATGCGTTGAATAATCAGAATCAACCTGCCCAGTTTGAAATTAATGGTGCATTCTCAGACTCAAGATTAGAGTGGTGCTGGAAAAGCATAGCGGGTCAGGCAGCATCCGAGGAGCAGGAAAATCGATGTTTCGGGCAGGAGCCCTTCAACAGGAATGAGGCTGGAAGCCTTGGGGGTGGAGAGACAAATGGGAGGGGGTGGGGCTGGGGAGAAGGTAGTGCAATAGGTCAATGGAGGAAGGGGTAAAGGTCGAAGAGGAGGGTGGAGCGGATAGCTGGGAAGGAAGATTGATGGAGGCAGCTGTTCATAGGGATAGTGCTGAGCTGGAAGTTTGGAACTGGGGTAAGGTGGGGGGTGGGGAAATGAGGAAACTGGTGAAGTCCGGGGGGGGAAGGGGGTTCTATCCTTGTTGTGGTTGGAGGGGCGGGGATTGTGGGCAGAGGTGCAGAAGGTGGATGAGATGCATTGGAGGGCATCTTCAACCATGTGGGAGGGAAAATTGCAGTTTTTAAAGGAGGACGCCACCTGGTGTTTTCTGTGGTGGAACTGGTCCTCCTGGGAGCAGATACGGCAGAGGCGAAGGAATTGGGAATACAGGATAGCATTTTTGCAGGAGGTAGGATGGGAGGAGGTGTAATCCAGGTATCTGTGGGAGTCGGCTTTGTAAAAAATGTCGGTGTTGAGTCAACAGGGAACATCTCCGGGACACATGCATCCCCGTGGCCAAACATTTCAACGTCCCCTCCCACTCTGCTGAGGACATGCAGATCCTAGGCCTCCTCCACCACCACTCCCTCACCACCTGACACCTGGAGGAAGAATGCCTCATTCTCTGCCTTGAAACCCTTCAACACCACGGCATCAATGTGGACTTCACCTGTTTCCTCATTTCCCCTTCCCCCACCTTACGCCAGTTCCAAACTTCCAGCTCAGCACCATCCTAATGACCTGTCCCCCCATCAATCTTCCTTCCCACCTATCCGCTCCACTCTCCTCTCCGAACTATGACTTATACCTATTCCTCCATCCACCTATTGCACTCTCAACTACCTTCTCGCCAGCCCACCCTCTCCCATTTATCTTTCCATCCCTGAGGCTCCCAGCCTCATTCCTGATGAAGGGCTTTTGCCCGAAACATCGATTTTCCTGATCCTCGGATGCTGCCTGACCTGCTGTGCTTTTCCAGCACCACTCTAATCTTGACTCTAATCTCCAGCATCTGCAGTCCTCACTTTTGCCCAGTTGCTACCAATCAGAGTCAACTTGCCAATCAATCTGCACTCTCATATATAGTGTTGTTTTTCTCTTTCTCTTTAGTATTTTTCTTGATGAGTTGTTCCAACACGAGGTAAACCCCTCTGCTCATTTAAACTAGCAATACAGAAAAGATTTACCCTGTGCAGTAATCTTTGAAAATTTGAAACGCAAAGAACTATTTCAAGGGTCACTATTTCAAGTAAAAATTAACAACTTTATTTTCTGTTTAAAAGTCTAACAGAGAACAATTAACTAGCAACTATTTACAACTCCTTTCTCTAACCGATCTTTTACTTTCCCTTCTGTAATACTGGTCTGATAAAAACCCCCATTAACATTTACCAAAGAATTCAAATTTCAAAACCAGCCAACTGTCACATCTTCTCTCGGTATCTTCCTCTGTAGATTTGCTCTCCAGGTCGGCGTGGATGGTTTTCCTCTGTGCAAACGCCTTCTCTAGACGGGTACCTCTCAGAGAGTTCTGACTGGCAGCCTACATTTGTTGGTCTTTTGGCAGTTCTCCTCCAATTATTCAATTTTTTGAGGGGCGGATTTATACCCCAAATTGTGGGCGGCACGGTGGCACAGTGGTTAGCACTGCTGCCTCACAGCGGCAGAGACCTGGGTTCAGTTCCCATCTCAGGTGACTGACTGTGTGGAGTTTGCACATTCTCTCCGTGTCTGCGTGGGTTTCCTCCGGGTACTCCCACGGCACACAATGATGCGTGGGTCAGGTGATTGGCCATGCTAAATTGCCCGTAGTGTTAGGTAAGAGGTAAATGTAGGGGTATGGGTGGGTTGCGCTTCAGCGGGTCGGTGTGGACTTGTTGGGCCGAAGGGCCTGTTTCCACACTGTAAATAATCTAATCTAATCATCAGATTGTTTCATTGGTGTTAATATTGTCAAAATACTAAATTCAAACTTGATTGAAATTGGGTATTTTGGGGCATAATGATTGGCCGAATTTGAATTTGTTTTTGTCTCATAGCAACCTAGGTACTGCTCGCTGCTGAACCAAATGTTACGTTGTCAATTCTCCAGTACTCTGTGTGCTTGCTAAGTCCTTTATTCTCTTAAAGGTACAGTACACCTCTACACCTTCATAACAGAATGCAAAACAACAAGTCTAGACAAACCATGTCTTTCTTTCACCAATGCTTGAACCAGTTTAAAAATATAAGGACCCAAGCGCACGCAGGTGGGATTAGTTTAGTTTGGGATGATGTTCGGCATGGACTGCTTCCAAGCTGTATGACACTATGACTCGATGACCTAAAATCCAATAAATAAATTCTACCAAGTCTCTACTACGTGAGAAAGACTGTCTAGAGCATCCCTTCCTCAGCACACCAAAATAGAAACAAGCAGAGAACTAAAGATCTAAAGATTGTTATTCAGTTAATGGCCTACTTCTTGCGCTGACCTAAAGCTATTGATACAGGCTATTGTACATGAGGCCAATAGCATGTTGTGAAATGAGGAGGGTTTTCCCATGGCTGTTTAACTCAGTCATAATATTAGTGTGTTTCTGAGTTCCTTGCAAATCAGAGGTGGGTGAGACGTTGCACCAACTTAATGGAAAGTATTCTAGTTGAGGTGGTGGGACTATGCATGCTTATTGAAGCCTTGGAAACATAAAGGAGACGCAGAAAGACCACCCTGCTTTCCCCAGCCTCCCAGATCTCGGCCTAGTATTTGAAGGCCCTGCTGTGGGATCTGAGGAACTGAAGTTGAGGTGATATTTGCTGAGCAGGCCAGCCTCTTCAAACAAGCAGCCTTAGATGGAAGTATCTGATTAAACTAGCAGCAAGAGTGTGGCCCCTGCAACCTGGTGACAGTGCCCCAGAAGTTTAAGGACGAATAAATGAGTCGCAGGTCACTCTTGGGGATCAAACTGTAAACCAAATTTTCTAATAATCTCCTATGCCATAGTCCTGAGTCTAATAGAACTGCAGCTCCAATAATTTCCCCCCAAATACCACCTCTTACACTCATCCTCACCTTTGTGTCATCTCACACCATGCCTGATAGACAGTTTTCAAAAACATTGTCCTTCCCCCCCCCCTTTCCGTGCAATCTATTTTTCTTAGTTAGCTGCGCATTTTCTCTCCTTGCAGACGAGAGAGCACAGAACCCCAGGGAATGGCAAAGATTAGAGGTGGGAGAGCTCTTCCTTGTTTGCCAGTGGGTATAAAAGTGACGGCCTATCCTGATCTGATGAGAGAAAGCAGAATGCATTGTTTAAATTAGTTCTTGGAATGTGAGCATTCCACATTTACTCCACACCCTTTAGTGCCCTAAAGAGGGTGACTGAGCCAGTTTGAAACACTGCAACTTATGTGGTGTAGTTGCATCCACAATAATAATTAGAAAGAGAGTTCTAAGATTTTGACTCAGCAACTTTGAAGAAACAATGATACAGTGCCAAGTCAAGATAATCTATTGCTTGGAGACTGCCATCCAGATGATAGAGGTCAAGCATTTTGAAGCTACTGTCAAAGGAACCTTGAGGATGTGCTGCAGTGCATATTGCTGATGATGCACCCTGCTGCTGCTAAGTGCCTTTGACAAAGGGAGTAATTATTTAAGGCTGTGTATAAGATGCCAATTAAGCAATCTGCATTGTCCTGGATAATGCTGAGTTTCTTGAGTGTTGTTGAAGTTGCACTTATCCAGACAAATAGAGAATATTTTACCACATTCATGATCAGTGTCTTGTAAGTGATAAAGAGGCTTTGCTGAGTCAGGAAGTGAGTTATACAATGCAGTATTTCTAGATTCTAGCCTGTTGTAGCCACAGGATTTGTTTGGCGGGTCCAATTAAATTTGTTTCCGATTAATCTAACCAATGTCAGCAATGACCTGCCACAAAAAGCCAAAGCCTTTGAGGTGTTCATGTGTCTTGGGATCCTCTGCTTGTGGTGGCACTTTGAGCAAGATTTCTGTCTATCCCCTTTGACCTAGAGTAGTGTACATTTGGTAGTAATGCAGCAGATGCTGCTCCTGGTTCTGTTCACATTGCTGGTCCTCTTGTTTCTCCTCAGAGGCACAGAGTTGAGCTGCCCGAATTGTTTTCATGCTACAGCAAAAGCTAACAGCACAGCAATGCTCATCAGTTTGAGTGAATTGACTTAAAGGAATTGAAAGTTACCTGTCAAGCAACAAGAACATCCTGTAAAGAGTGTGGCAAACAGTTGACTCCTACGTAAATATGGATGCAGTTCCTCAATGTTGCTATTTGTAGACCTCCCAACAATCACTCCCTGGTGTGTTTTTGTCTTGGTGATCCTGATGTGACACAGAGAGCTAGGGGAACCTGTGCGTTGAATGTTGAAGCCAGAATTGAGGTTTAAGTTCAAAGCTAATTGCCAATTGCACACAGTATTTGAATAATTTTCTCATTATCTGCAGGGAAATTCCTCGTTCACTTGCAAACCTACCTGAGTTGAAGGAGAAAGTGAGGACTGCAGATGCTGGAGATCAGAGCTGAAAATGTGTTGCTGGAAAAGCGCAACAGGTCAGGCCCGAAACGTCGATTCTCCTGCTCCTTGGATGCTGCCTGACCTGCTGTGCTTTTTTACCTGAGTTGAAGCCAATATGGGTGATCGGGATTTCTGACCCAATACCACTCTTCGGAGGTTTAAGCCTGGCTCAAAATCCAGCCTAGCTTTTCTGACTGTTTTAGTTCTACCTGTTTTAGGTCAGGTGAATTGGCCATGCTAAATTGCCCGTAGTGTTAGGTAAGGGGTAAATGTAGGGGTATGGGTGGGGTTCGCTTCGGCGGGTCGGTGTGGACTTGTTGGGCCGAAGGGCCTGTTTCCACACTGTAAATCTAATCTAATCTAATATTCTTTCTCAATTATCATAAGATCTCATATTAATTTCCTCCAGTTTAATGTTATAGAGTGAAGAACAGTTTCTTCATTGTTGCTGAAGTGGTTGCTCAGGAGAGCCGATTGGATCTGAAACAGCAAACTGGAATTTCTTTGGTGATCCAACAGTAAAAGATAACTTGACACACTACTCACATTAATCAACGTTTCAAAGACTTTCATTTCTGCAATACTTCGCAAGGCATAATAATGGAGTTCTAAAATGGAGGGTATTGGGGGTAGGTGACTGTGGCAGGGAAAATGAGCACAGGGTGTAGAAAACTTAATAAAGAGTCCGAAAAGCAGAATCATGGTGACAATCAGTTCCCAATGGTAAATACCGGGAGAAAGCAATAGGAAAATATTTCTTTTTTGAGAGTTGGTGCCAGAACATAATCAGAGGAATAGAATGGGATGAAGATATAGTACTTGAAAGCAATGATGAGAATTTGGAAACCAATTTGTCAGGTGCAGTACAGACAATGGGGAAGTCGATGGATAATGTGAGGATATAATATTTGTTGAAGAATTTCGGCTTATGAAGCATTGTGGCAGTGACATTAGCTAACAGAAGAAAGGAATATGTTCTTTTCTGGATAATGAAGGTACTGATTAGCGATTCTTGTGGGAGTGTGAGAAGTGAGCAGAAGACAATGCTGCAGAGATCACAAGTGCAGTTTAAATACCAAATTGGATGAGAGTGAAGAGCCTATGGGGTTGAGGGACATTGAATTAGATGAAGCAGTTCAGAAATTTCGATATCTTGGTCAACTTGAAGTGGCCAGTGGTGAGACTTACAATGATTCAGCCTGAGCTACAAATCACTGGCAGCAACCAAAGTAATTTCATTTTTTTATCAGCATTATGCTGGTGTTGAATTTGGCTCATTTATGTGTTAATCAATAGACTGTTAGAGAGTAAAATGCCTTTAGACTGGGGCAGTAGTTAGACATGTTGTATTTGGCAGCTGGAAGCTGACTTATGCTTCTAGATAATAACATCATGGTAAAGTGGTAGAAAATGATTGGAAATGATGTGGGTGCCTGTATTTCCATGAGTGAGTGGTGCTGGATTAAAGAGGAGAAGCTAAAGAGGAAGATGAAATGGTTGAGACTATTGAAGGTTGTGTAGTGACAATGAGCCATGATTGCAGTCACAGGATGTCATTCACAGCTTTGATCGGGTGTGATCTCAGTGTTGTGGGTGATTATAAGTGGACTGATTTTTCTCAAGCTTTCTGTTCTTGTTTAAGATCTCCAGGACCTGCAATATTTTGCTTTAATGATATCAATATTTTTAGATTAGATTCTCTACAGTATGGAAACAGGCCCAACAAGTCCACACTGACCCTTTGAAGAGTAACCCACCCAGACCCATTCCCCTCCCTATATTTACCCCTGACTAATGCACCTGACAATATGGGCAATTTAGCATCGTCAATTCATCTGACCTGCACATCTTTGGATTGTGGGAGGAAACCCACACAGACACAGGGAGAATGTGCAAACTCCACACAGACAGTCACCCGAGGCTGGAATCAAACCCGGGTCCCTGGCACTGTGAGGCAGCAGTGCTAACCACTGAGCCACCGTGAGGCAACATTTAATCAAATTAAGGGAATGGGCCTGCATTCCGAGTTTTACACTGTGGCAGACCCTGTCAACAAAAAAGCTTGCAAGAAGTATTTATCTCACAATTGTAATTGCATTATGTACATCATGATGAGAGATCCCATTCCTGGAGAACAGTATTATGCTGGGGGTGAATAAGCATCCCAGGCCTCCTTTCTTCCTCTCTTTCCTGTGCTCAGCCTTTGGTGCAGTTTATATTTCAGATGAAAATGCGTGCTGCTAGGACAGAGAGAAGAATCTTGTCGATCTTGCTGAAAAGCACTTACTGGTCCTTTTTAATTCACTGTCTCAGAGGTCATTTGCTTTCCCCAGACCTAGAGCCAACACTTATTGGGCAGGCTCACTGAAGGTTTGCCATAATTTGAGTTCATTAACGGATGTATTTCAGGTGTTTTTTTGGCCTTGAATATAGTATTAGCCAACTGCATCTTGGCATAGTTTATAGCTTAGGACATGATTTTGAAATAAAAATGAAGCTTCCCAGCAGATGGTGCTATTTCACACTATTGACAGTGATGACTTAGGTTAGCATTATCTTAAAGATTCCTTTGCGGCATGCTATTGAATGTGTTGTCATCAATTTACTGCAGTTAGTGATTTAATTTTACTGCAGCAATTCATCTCTGAGCTCCCGTTTTCATACTAGAACTTTCTAGAAAGCAAGGGCAAAATTGATTGGGTTCCTGCAGTACCTTGTCAATGTGACATAAGTATGAGGTTTGTTTTGCTGCATATAGCATGGAAATGGAATTAGGAGATGAGGTTAATGTTGAAATTAATATTGTGGGAGTTCTGCAGTTACTCATGATAAGTGATGTAGGTATACACATGACTCAGGGGTTCTTGTGGTAGTGTGGTATTATCCCTAGCTCTGGGCCATGGTTCAAGATCATCCCCATCTGGTCCAGAGGTGTGTCATAACATGTCAGTACAGATTGACTAAAAATCTCTACAAGGATATCAGATTTCGAGAGATAATGTACAAAAAGGTTAGAAGATTTCAGTGATCTGAAAGATCTTGAATAGTTGACTTGGGGAATAAGACAGGTCTAAATAAAAACATGAAAGATTGCCATCGGTGGGTTAAGTGAGTTGACAAAGGTTTTATTTATCTTAACTGATGTAACTCTTAATTATTCAGTTTTCATGGGTTAGACAGCCAAGAAGCTTAGGACTCTGGGTTCTGTCTTGCACTGTTGAAAGACTGGTCCTTAAAACTGAACTGTCTTTACACTTGTGAAGGGCTTTTGCCCGAAACAGCGATTTTCCTGCTCCTTAGATGTTGCCTGACCTGCTGTGTTTTTCTGGCATTACTCTAATCTTGACTCTAATCTCCAGCATCTGCAGAACCCACTTATGCCTGTCTTTCCTCTTTGTCTACTGCATCTAGGTCCCTGCCTTACCCAAAAGTTACTATTGTTTGCCTTATGGGAGTTCAAACCAAAAATTGTTCATACACTATTATATAGAAGACTGATCTTATTCTATCCCCTTCCCAGTCTCGATATCATGTGACTGCAATGTCAGTGTTATGTCAGTGTTAACATATACATTCTCATTCCACCACAGGACAAATTGACAGATGGAGTGTGAGGTCATCTATTTGGAACTTGAGAAAGATTAATTAAAACATTGTCTAAATGAGGATACTCAATGGGAGTTCTCTGCTTCCTATGAGTCCACTAAAAGGTTTCAAGGAGCCTCACCTCCACTGCACACCCCCAACCCCAACCTCTCCAAACTTCATCTGTCTACCTCTCATCCTGGATCACCTGGAGTGGTGGAGACTGGTGGGAGACTTGATAGAAGTCTATAAAGTTATGAGTGCATTGATAGGGTTGAAGGTCAGAATCTTTTTCCTAGAGTTGAAATGTCTAATACTAGGGGATATGCATTTAAAGGTGAGAGTGGGAAAGTTTGATGGAGATGTGAGGGGCAAGCTTTTTTTGCACAGAGAATGGCAGGTGTCTGGAACATGCTGCCTGCAGGGTGGTGGAAGCAGATATGATACGGGTGTTTAAGGGATTCTTAGATGAAAACATGAATATCAAAGGAATGGATGGATATAGACCAAGGGCACCAAAGGATTTAGTTTAATTTGGCGTCAGGTTCAGGTTTGGCACAGCATTGTGGGCTGAAGGCCCATTCCTTTGCTGTTCTGTTCTGTGTTCTATCTCACATGTCAACCGATTGCTTTCACCAATAAGCCATTGCTCTCAGCAGCAGAGCAGATCATGTGTGAGCCATTGGGGGTAGCCATTGATCAGGAACTGAACTAGGTCAATTATGTAAACATTACAAGATCAGGTCAGAAGCTGAGATTCTTCAAAGCCTGTCAGCCACCGCCACTTTCTCACGGGCAATTGGTGATGGATGAGAAATTCTGGCCTCTCTGGCAACACTCCCATTCCATCAATGAACAAGAAGGAAAGCAACTCATCCAGAATTCCATTATCTATGATAGCCTTTCCTATGCAGCAGAACCGTCTGTGCACAAATTGGCCTGAGCAATCTGTTGTCCCTTTATCAGAACCCCAACAAACACCCCAGATGATGAGCATGGTCATTTTCACCTGAAGGATAAACTAGATATTGATTCTCGTCTTTTATGGTTCTGGGATGTTGGGAGAGTGAGGGGTCTCAATATGAATGCCCAATAAATACAGGTGCTGCATGGAAACATGGAAATGTGGGAGCATGGAAATGTTTCTCCCATTTATTTCTTTCTTCCATTGATGTTATTGCAAAAAATTAAGCTTCAATGTACAGAGCTAGGATGAACATTCCAATGCATTTACATCCTTAAAACAAGGAGGGCAATACTGCATTTGCAGCTCCAGAAATGGTCTCACCAGTGTCCTGTATAGCTGAAGAATGTTTAAACACACGCGTGTATGAGAGTGTTGTCCTTTTAAAAACTGTTCATTTGGAATACCCATCAAATTCTGGCAAAGGATTAACACAACAAATGATGATTGGTACATTCACTGTGAAAATACTGACTGGCCACTAGAATTTTATATTTTTATTTCAGAAATTTAAAATATGCCTAATCTTACTTTTCATGTCTATTACACGTTGAAGGGCTGATGTACCGTCGAATGCCCGAAACGTCGAATTTCCTGTTCCTTGGATGCTGCCTGACCTGCTGCGCTTTTCCAACAACACATTTTCAGCTCTATTACATGTTTGATCAGAAAGAGATGTTGAACACAGCTACTCCCCAGAGCTTATTTCCACTTTATCTTGGGGTGAATCACTTTGAGTTCTCGATTTTGTTAAATTTGCACCGGATTATCTGATTTTCTTTCGATTCAATTTCTAAAAATGTAAATCTGACCTTCAAATATAATTTGTTTCAACTAAGATACATTTTTGCACTGCTCTATATACATTGAATCATAGAGGTATACAACAGAGCAACAGACACTTCAGTCCAACTTGTCCATGCCAAGATAGCCTAAATAAATCTCGGCCCATTTGCCAGCATTTGGCCCATATCCCTCTCAACCTTCCTACTTGTATACCCATTCAGCAGTGCAGGTGTTTTTATCTCTTTTTCCCCAAAGTGCCAAAACAATGCAACAGCTTACAAAACAGTAATTAATGCACCTAGAATTCAAGGAAATCAATTCCAACACTAAAAATACCCAAAAAAAATGAGCAGCTCTTAATAGCCACAAATTTTTTCCGTCCTCCATCTTGGATAACCCAAAATATCAAATTACAGAGGAATTAGTTATTCAAAATTGTAAAAATGTTCTATGAATGAATGTTCACATCATCTAAAAGAAGGAAAGTAAACTTGAGCTGCAATGCTACTCCTTGCCTTATCCACATCCTGCCTACTTGACATAGCAAAGCAGTGAAACCCCTTGGCTAGTGTTCCAAACCTGTCCATATGACTGGGAAGTGGGGAAGGGAAAGATTGGTTTGAATTGAGAAGCTGCGGTAAAGGAAAGGCTGGGCCTGACGCCACATCCACTAGGATGTGAAATAAATGAATCCCATGCTCGGAGAAATGTCTCCTTGACTTGTTACCATTGTTGCACAACAGAGCATTGCGATCAGCATTTGTGTACAATTACACGTGGCTTTGTGCTGTTTCATGTGAGCACACATATGCCATTGTTTTACAAGCCTGCATAGACATTTGTGTGTCTCTGCAGCTACTTAAGTCAGTGCCTCACGATGCCATGTAAATAGACTCATTCAGTCTGCACCATCTTCTCAGATTACATTAACAGGGGACTATGACTTTTCTTCCTCTTGTTCCTGGCAATGTTGCATCCAGTCACTGCAATGCTTGTCCTGTGGACAGAGTTCGTCTTCTCTTATATGTAATAAGGTTGGGGATTTGTTTGAGCAAATTTCTGCTGTGTTGTATTTAATTTGTTTCTGTATCAAATGAACGAAATCATCGAAATTACCCTACAGAACGTGGCCATCCAGCCCACCATGCCAGTGTCAGCCAGAGCTGTGCAGTTCCATTCCATTGCTCTTTATTTCATTTATGCATGTCTTTAAGCAGGAACATTAGAAACAGGAGTATTTATTTCAGCCAGCTCTACTGTGCAATGAGATCATGGCTGCTCCTCAAACCTGTTTTGCTCCATAGACTCTCTACAGTGCAGACAGATGCCATTCAGCCCATCATGTCTTCACTGGCTCTCCAAAGAGCATCCCACACAAACCCAGCCCCCTACCCTAAAACCCTGCATTTCCCTTGGTGTATCCATGCAGCCTGCACATCCTTGGACACTGCGGGGCAATTTACCATGGGACCCAACCTGCACATCTTTGAACTATGGGAGGAAACAGGAGCACCCAGAGGATACCCACCAAGGCATGGAGAGAATATGCAAACTCCACACAGACAGTCACCAAGGCTGGAATTGAACCTGGGTCCCTGGTAGTGAGTGTAGCAGTGTTTACCATGCCACCAGTGCTTAGCAGTGCCACCATGCTGCCCTCCAGAAATTCCATATTTATTTAAACAAAACTCATTCTGCAATACTGCTTTGAGCCAACATTCATGGTCTTTTGAGAGAAAATTACAAGTTTTCACTATTCACTGAATGGAAAATCCTATCCTGATTTCATTATCGACTAGTCTGCTAACTTTAAGATTATGGCCTGTTATAACTGATCCTCCCATCAGCCGAGAAAGTTTTTCCATATTTACCCTCCAAAATCATTTGAACATGTTATTTCGGAAATACAAAACAGTTTTATACAAACCCTCTAAATACTTGTCAACTGCTTCATCTCTGCTTCACTTTCCTGGCTCAGTAGCCACTTGAGAAAAAGCAATCCATTTTCTTACAATGAAGGCTGACAGGCCAAAATTCCTTAACTTTCTTCTTTCTCGATCAATTGTGTCATATTTGTAATTCCTCATTCCGGATGAAGGGCTTTTGCCCAAAATGTTAACCCTCCTGCTCCTCGGATGCTGCCTGACCTGCTGTGCTTTTCCAGCACCACACCCTCGACTCTAATCTCCAGCATCTGCAGTCCTCATTTTTGCCTCATATTCGGAATTAGCGAGGAGAAAGTGAGGTCTGCAGATGCTGGAGATCAGAGCTGAAAATGTGTTGCTGGAAAAGCGCAGCAGGTCTGGCAGCATCCAAGGAACAAGAAATTCGACGTTTCGGGCATAAGCCGTTCTTCAGGAATCCTGAAGAAGGGTTTATGCCCGAAACGTCGAATCTCCTGTTCCTTGGATGCTGCCTGACCTGCTGCGCTTTTCCAGCAACACATTTTCAGCTCATATTCGTAATTGCCTACTTTGGAGAATTTTTAGTGCTTCTGACATTTCCCTGCTTTTTGGCCAAAAATAAAACAGCTTTTTGTTGCATTAACCCCTGCTGCCATTTCCTTGTAATGCTGAGGAGTGCTCAACTATTCAGAGCAGCCGTCTTTAAAATGAAACAGTGGACTAAGGCCATGTCTGCCCTTATGGCACTGTTATAGAGTCATAGAGCTGTACTGCATGGAAACAGACCTTTTGTGAAAGAGGAATATGAATGATCTTGTGATACCCTGACTAACAATTAACTCTCAGCAGACATCATCTAAACAATTTAATTTGTCATTTATCTCCTCTCGGTTTCTGGGAACTTGCTATACAGAAATTGACTGCCACACCTGGCACAAAACCTTATGAAATGTTTAAACTTTTCTTCTGTTTAGTCACAGAATAAATGCAGTCATCGAATTATCACACATATACAGCATCGGGTGTTGATTAGATTAGATTACTTACAGTGTGGAAACAGGCCCTTCTGCCCAACAAGTCCACACCGACCCACCGAAGCGCAACCCACCCATACCCCTACATTTACCCCTTATCTAACACTACGGGCAATTTAGCATGGCCAATTCACCCGACCCGCACACCTTTGTGACTGTGGGAGGAAACCGGAGCACCCGGAGGAAACCCACGCAGACATGGGGAGAATGTGCAAACTCCACACAGTCAGTCGCCTGAGTCGGGAATTGAACCCGGGTCTCTGGCGCTGTGAGGCAGCAGTGCTAACCACTGTGCCACCGTGCCGCCCACCTTGAAAATATAAACATCCCTTTTACGAGCCATGGTTTTAGGCTAAGAGGTGGCAGATTTAAAAACAGACAGAAGGAGGAAATATAAAAGGCTGTCAATCTGTAGAATTCACTACACCAGAGCGCTGTGGGTGCTTGGACACTAAATAGATTTAAGGAGGTGGACAGAATTTTAATTAGAAAAGGTCAAAGTGGAAGTGGCAGGAGGGTGAAGTTGAGGCTGCGGTAAGGTCAGCCATGATCATATGAAATGGGAGAGCAGGATCAAGGGCCTGAATGGCCGACTCTTGCTCGTTCTTACGTACTTGAAAACAAAACATTCAGGATGTATTAATCTATTTTTAGGTCTGGATCATTCCAGAATCCTCTTCAGTTTTTGCAAATGGCTGTATTTCAGGGTATCGACACCCTTAGGCCTGCCCCAAAACTAACAAACTTCAGCTGGTTGGTGTAGAACACACTGGGTAAAAAATGAGGTCTGCAGATGCTGGAGATCAGAGCTGAAAATGTGTTACTGGTTAAAGCCCAGCAGGTTAGGCAGCATCCAAGGAGCAGTAAATTCGACGTTTCGGGCCAGAGCCCTTCATCAGGAAACATTACAGGGTATCGACACCCTTAGGCCTGCCCCAAAACTAACAAACTTCAGCTGGTGTAGAACACACTGGCACCAGGACAGTGGCAGGGGTGGGGGGATTGGTTGGGGGGATGGGATGTGGAGGGGGTGAAAAATATTTGACTTTTTCAGCAGTTACACTGACACGAGGTACAGTGGCCTGCTGGATATGGTCTTGCACCATATGAAATGAAACTATTCTTAAATTATCTTGCCTTTTTTTCCTGTCAGTGTTGCACCTGTATCATGTTGACACAAAAACAGCAGAACAGGGGCACAGGAAAAATGCCTAAACTCTGTCACTGGCATCACATTGGAAAGATTAGCTGTTGTATGTGTCATTCAGACCTAGTTCTGTCTGCAGCGCTATGTAAATAATAGAAGACCTTTTTTTTCAGGAGCATGAGCTAAATGTAGGGCAGCAAGTTGCAGAAGAACACAGCTCATGTTGTCAGGCAGGAATGTGTGGAGCTGCCATAGACAAATCTCAGCTCTCAGTGCCCCAGACATTTGTCAGCAAGGTGTCCTTGGGCTGCTGCTGACATTGTCTCTTAATATCTCAGTGCTCTCATCAAACAGCGAATGCTGTGTCTCTTTTATACAAGTGCTGAGCAGGGATTACCAACATTGGACAAAGGTGTTTTGTATATTTGTCTCCATTAGCTTTTAACCCTTTCATAATTAGGCATGTCTTCTGCTAATGGTTGCACATTTATATCCTCTAAGGCATATTATATGGTTTCCAAATAAATTGTTTACATATTGTATTTCCTTATGTTGAGTGTAACAGTTACATTTGTTTCTCTTTTATTATATTTGATGTGTAGGCCGCACTCTGAGATTATATCCAGATCATACCTTAGGGCCAGGAAACCCTGTGTAAAATAGTTAAAAATGGACTTTTGTGGAAGTATCACTGAATTGACTGTCATTGGTTAAAGAGTTGACTTACTTAACAATTGGGAAAAGTAATTGCTGTCATTTTAAATCATTATAAATATATAAGCTTGTAAAGGATTGGACATGGTTCATGTCAATTAAGGGAGATTTTATGTTAAAAAAAAACCGGCCCTGAGGAATACCACAATCCCAAACTTGGGATAAAAATACACTTAGAGTTGTAGAGATGTACAGCTCAGAAACAGACCCTTCGGTCCAACTTGTCTATGCCGATGAGATATTCTACATTAATCTAATCCCATTTGCCAGCACTTGGCCCGTAATACTTCTAATTCTGGATTAGTGGTGCTGGAAGAGCACAGCAGTTCAGGCAGCATCCAAAGTGCAGCGAAATCGACGTTTCGGGCCAAAGCCCTCCATCAGGAGGAGAGCGGAGCAGCAGCGTTCAAATTGATCGGCAGAAATGGCAGCGGTGGGATTCGAACCCACGCCTCATTCGAGGCTGGAGCCTAAATCCAGCACCTTAGACCACTCGGCCACACTACCAACTTTTACCCCGTAATACTTCTAAACCCATCCTATTCATATAGTTGACTGATTTTAGACATGATCTGACCTTATTGCAAAACTATGAGAAAGTTCTGGGTTTTCAAAATTCTCCTATATCTGTTTGCTAACTCTCCTGTTCTCACCTGAATCAGATACTCCAGCTTGACACAGCCTCCATCAGAAATGTTCTACTTGATGCCTGGTAGTAGAGAAGTGAATATTACTGAAAAGAGACATACTGTCAAACCTTTTTGTTATGCATTCATAGAGTCACAGAGTCGTAGAGATGTACAACACGGAAACAGACCCTTTGGTCCAACTTGTCCATGCTGACCCAATATCCTGACCTAATCTAGTCCAATTTGCCAGCACTTGGCCTATATCCCGCTAAACCCTTGCTATTCATATATGCATCTGGATGCCTTTTAAATAATGCAATTGTACCAGCCTCCACCACTTCTTCTGGCAGCTCATTCCATACACGTACCACCCTCTGCATGAAAACATTGCCCCTTAGGTCCCTTTTCTATCTTTCCCCTCTCACCCTAAACCTCTTCTGGACTCCCCCACCTCAGGGAAAAATTTTTTTTTCGCTATTCATCCTATCCATGCCTCTAATGATTTTAGAAACCTCTATGAGGTTACCTCTCAGCCTTCGATGCTCCAGGGAAAACAGTGCCAGCATATTCAACCTCTCCCTGTATCTCAAATCCTCCAACCCTGGCAATATCCTTGTAAATCTTTTCTGAACCCTTTCTAGTTTTACAACATCCTTCTGATAGGAAGGAGACCAGAACTGCATGCAATATTCCAACAGTGGCCTAACTAACGTCCTGTACAGCCGCGACATGACCTCCCAACTCCTATATTCAATGTTCTGACCAATAAAGGAAAGCATACAAAACGCCTTCTTCACTATCCTTTCTGTCTGCGACTCTATTTTCAAGGAGCCATGAACCTGCATAGGACCTTACCATTAAGTGTATAAGTCCTGCTAAGATTTGCTTTCTCAAAATGCAGCACCTCGCAAAACTCATCATTACAGTTGTGAGAATCACAAATAACAAATGAAGCATGAATTTAAACTGAATGAGAAAATGGTGTTGATTGGTTGAGGTGTTGCCATGGAGAATGCACCAGGAAACAGTAACCCCACTTGATGTAGTTTAATTTAAAATAAAGAGCAACATCTGAACATAACTCTCTCCTGCAAAGGATAGGGTTCCTCTTTTGCTTCCAGCAAGTTTAAAGGAGCCGTTCTGTGATCTGTGATAATCTGATAATCTTAAATTGGTTCTTATTGTTATTCTGAACACTGCCAGAATGTTCAGCAAGTGTTGAAAATCACATCAAATGATGGACATTGCATTCTGAATTTTGCAAGGACTTGTCCGTTACTATGGTCAGCACCCTGTTTATTGTGAACAACAAGGGATATCTTTCACCAGTTGTCTGAGGTCCTTGGGTCAAGCTCAACCAATCTTGCTATAATAAATCTTTGGCTCAAAGGGCATGTCTTGAGGGATTTCCATGTACCTTCATCCGTTAGAGTGTTTTAAAGGTCCTCAAGCAAAATAGTTCTAACAGAGAAGTACTTGTCTGTGAGGGTCAGGCAAAACTTAGGGAGACTCAGGTTGATGTATAGAGAAGAACAAAGGGGATTAATGATAATAATGGCAGTAGGATTTTCTTAGATGGTACCAGATTGTAGATATGGCATAAGCAGTATTAGCTGCAGGGATTGCATCTTGGTGTAAGTTTGCTCACTGAGCTGCAAGGTTCATTTTTAGACATTTCATCACCATACCAGGTAACATCATCAGTGTGGTTCCAGCCATTTACAAAATACCGTGCAAGAACTGTAACAAACACTACATTGGACAAACAGGCAGAAAACCAGCCACCAGATACATGAACATCAATTAGCCAAAAAAGACATGACCCACTCTCACTAATATCCTTACATATGGATGAGGAAGGACACCACGTTGACTGGGGCAACACATCCATCCTCGGGCAAGCCAAACAGAGACGTGCACAAGAGTTTCCTATAAGCATGGCATTCCAACTGGAGCTCTATCAACAAACACATGAACCTAGATTCCATTTACCACCCTCTGAGGATAAGAACAGGAAATGACATCACCACTGGAGAAGACATCACCAACCCAAGGAAATCTAAACACATAAAGAGAAAGCAGGTCACTAACAGCAGTACTTCACTGGAGGTTCACTGATGATGCTACATATTATGGTGATGAAATGTAAGTGAACCTTGCAGCTCAGCGAGCAAACTTACACCCACAACCCACTTGCTTGGATTAGTATTTGTCCAACATCACTTAAAAAACTTGACATCACCCAGAGCAAAGTAACCTACAAGTATTTCTTTCTGTAACACCATGATTGTGTTCTTGTGCAACCCTGTGTTGTAGAAAAATCATGATTTAGAAACAGTGCCTGAAGTGTTGACAATGCTTTAGAAGCAGTGTCCCCAATTCGTCAATTGTAATATAACGAATTCTCGCTAATGAAATATGCATTGTAGCAGAACGACCTGTACATGATTGACATCCAATCCACAAATATTTGCAACTTCCAATCAGTGATGTTCAGTTACAGCAGTGTTTACAATCTACATAGGAACAGGAGAAGGCCATTCAGCCTCTCAACACTGTTCCATCCATCATTCAATGAGATCATGGCTGATATGTGGTCTAACTCCATATAATTGCGTTTGGCTATATCCCTTAATACCTTTGCCTATCAAAACATTATCTACCTCACATTTAAAGCTAAGAACAGATCTAGCTTCAACTGCCATTTGTGGAATAGAGTTCTAAACCTCTACCAACCTTTGTGTATAGAAGTGCTTTGCTACGGATCAGACCAAACCCTCTCAAAATGTATTAAGAAGACAGTCTAGACCGTAAAGTTAAGTGTAAGGTATTGCAAAAGCTTGATTTGTCAAACTACTTGACAATAAGCAAAACACACTTTATTTTTACACTGCACTTAAAATACAGGCAAAATAAAAAAGAAGAAAATAATTGGCTTAACTGTAACTCTTATTGAAATACATAACAAAATAATAGATATATTAACCATTACTAATTAACCGTTCCAACATAGTGACATCCAATAAGCATAACCTTGGCAAAGGCAGATTCAGTAAAACAGATTGTCTCACGCATTATTCTACCAGCGGAAAGAGAACCCCAGCTTTTAGCTGTGAGAGAGGAGTAAAAGCTTCCACATCCAGTTTCAATATCTCAGTAACTGTTACTGAAGGCTAAAACCAAAACAAAGTCCTGGATCTGTGGGAACGTGACCCCATCCCTTCAGGTTGGTTCCAACTTTTTAAAGAAAACCCAAGGCCTCACAAGTTGTTTACTTTATTGGCTTTGAAGCAGTCTGCTCAACACATCTACCTGAACCTTTCCTCATAAAAATAACCAGGAAAAAGTACACCTCCTAAAGCCATAGTATCATCACAGCTTCCAATCATCTTCCCTGAACTGACTGGCCTAATTCTCAGACTGTGCCCCCTAGTTCCAGAATCCCCAACCAATGGAGATAGTTTATCTTTATCTACCCTGTTATTTCCTGTTAATATTCGAAAGACTTCCACCAGATTAACCAAATATATCAAGGATCCTGAGACAATACTTTCCAAACCCATGACCACTACCATCTGGATGGACAAGAGTAATAGATATACTGGAACATCACCACTGCAAGTTCGATTCAAAGCCACTCACCATTATGACTTATAAATATATAGTTCACCACCATCTTCTTAAGGGTATCTAGGGCTTACCTCGGGGTGGCCCAGTCAGCTGCCGCTCATTTCATGAATGAACGAAAATAAAAGTCAGTTTGTGTTGGTATCACACAGTTTCCATTCTACACCATACGCTGTAGAGATTCCCTATCCTCTGATGCCATCAGGGATACCTTATAGCAATTTTTTATTAAGTTTGGTGTCCAATTATTCTGTTAAAGAAAACTGATGGCCCTAGATTTTGCAATGCAGCAAAAGCTATAATGAACAAATTACACCATTAAAGTTTGTGAGATATAAACGTAACTGGGAAATAGACTTGTGAAATATTTTTCATCCAAAATTTCCAATGATATCATTGAACAATCCTTTTCAGTTTAAGAGATTACAATGTCAAACAACAAAGTATGAGGTCAAAGCCACAAAGCAGCAAGGCTTCATCTGAGCTCGCCATGTTTTCACATGGTTCGTTCCATGTCGAGTGCTCAAGTATGATCATCAAAACAATCTCTTCTTTTTTATTTTATTTTAAGAAAGAAGAACTTCTAAAGTGATATTTAATGAAACATTTAATATCCCAACAAACAATGAAATACTGACAGAATGATTAAACAGATGTGGCCTTTGGCACTGATGATTAAGTTTTCAGCGTGTTAACAAATATTTAGGATGAGAGATGTAAAGTTGGATTTGATTCTGAGGGTGACACCAAGGCCTGAAGTTTTGCCACAATGCAGAAGGTTTTTACTTTAGTCAAAATGTTGTGAGGGCCTTGATTTAAAATGCCCAGCACTAACTATTTTTGCTGGGAGGATAGGGGTGGGGAGAGAACAGTGGGATTCCAAAACCCATTGACACCGAGATTTGGTCAGTCAATTCTGGGATTTTTGTGAGTGGACAGCTCAGACATGCTGATGGCCTTTTTTGCCAGAAGTAAGTGCCCCTACTTATATGAACTTTCAAGGGTCAGTGAGGCAAGGAAGAGTGGTGGTGGAAGTCCATGCTACCTCTGGTGTGTCCTGAGAGGCCTGAATGTTGTTCCTCCTCCAGCCGGATGCTTCCAAGTACTGCTCTATCTCTTTGTGATGAAGGAACAGCAGGACTGTCTGTCACATTCCCATCTCCTGGTTGCCATACCTTCAGTCTTATGGACCAATGGCTGGGATGGTGGAGTACAGTTGTGCGCACCTTTCCAAGATTATGTAATTCAGAATTGGTCTGTGTTCAAGGACAGCAGGATATGAATACAGGTAAGATAGGGAGCCTTGGGCCCTGCAATTATCCAATAGTAATGAGGTTATTGCAAACTGACAGTGGGGATTACATTCAGGATGAACAAACTAACTACAGCACCTCGGTGCACCAAGTCATTAACATGCGGGCAGGAAATGGGAATGACACAGTGGAAGAGGGCTATAATATGGGAGATATAAAATGTTCTCTACCGCCATGAACGTGTGTCCTTTGTTACCTGCCTTGTGCTCGGATTAATTACATCTTTTTAGGGCTGGAGGGAAGGGATCCAGTTGTCATCATGTGTGTTGGTACAAACAACATTGATAAGTCTAGAAAGGAGATTCAGCTGAAATATTTTGAACAGTTACCAACTAAATTAGAAAAACAGAATCTCCAAGATAATAATTTCTGAATTACCATCTGATGTACAGTCAAACTAGTAAGGATAAAGTGAAGTAGGAGAAAGTGAGGGCTGCAGATGCTGGAGATCAGGGTCAAAGAGTGTGGTGCTGGAAAAGCACAGCAGGTCAGGCAGCATTGGAGGAGCAGGAGAGTCAATGTTTTGAGCATAAGTTCATCATCAGGAATGAGGGGCTGGAGAGCATTGCCAACCATATGGGAGGGGAAATGGCGACCGACTCAACACTAACATCTACTACAAACCCACCAACTCCCACAGCTACCTGGACTACACCTCCTCCCATCCTGCCTCCTGTAAAAATGCTATCCCTTATTCCCAATTGCTCTGCTCCACCGCATCTGCTCCCAGAAGGACCAATTCTACCATAGAACACCTCAGACGGCCTCCTTCTTCAAAGACCACCATTTCCCCTTCCACATGGTTGACAATACCCTCCAGCGTATCTCCTCCACTTCCCGCACCACCGCTTTTGAACCCACTCCTCCTGTCGCAACAAGGACAGAACCCCACAGTCCCCACCTTCCACCTCACGAACCTCCAGATACATTGCATTATCCTCCGCCACTTCCGCCACCTACAAACAAACCCCACCTTCAGGGATATATTTCCTTCTCCACCTCTATCTGCGTTCCAGAGAGACCATTCCCTCCGCGACTCCCTTGTTAGCTCTATACCTCCCACTAACCCACCCTCCACTCCCAGCACCTTCCCCTACCACCGTAAGAAGAGTAAAATCTGCGGCCACACCTCCCCCTCACCTTCATACAAGGCTCCAAAGGATCCTTCCACACCCAACAGAGATTTACCTATACTTCTACGCACGTCATCTACTATGTCCGTAGCTCTCGATGTGGTCTCTTCTACATTGGGGAGACAGGACCCCAACATGCGGAACATTTCAGAGAACATCTCTGGAACGCACACTCTAAACAACTCCACTGCCGTATGGTTGAACACTTTATCTCGACCTTCCCACTCCACCAGGCACATGCCAGGCCTGGATCTCCTTCACCACCAAACTCTAGCCATCTAACACTTGGAGGAAGAACACCTTATCTGCCATCTTGGGACCCTGCAACCACACGGGATCAATGTTGATTTTACCAGTTTCCTCATTTCCTCTCCCCCCACCTTATCCCAGATCCAACCTTCCAACTCGACACGACCATGTTGAGCTGTCCCACCTGTCCATCTTCCTTCCCACCTATCCACCACCTTCCTCTCCGACCTATCGCCTTCACTCCTACCTTCATTTACCGATTGCATTCCCAGGTACCTTCCCCCCAGTCCCATCTCCCTCCCATTTATCTCTCACCCCACCTTGGGCCACCCCCTCATTCCTGATGAAGAGCTTATGCTTGAAACTTTGACTCTCCTGTACCTCGGATGCTGCCTGACCGGCTGTGCTTTTCCAGTAACACACTCTTCAACAATGGTAATGTAAAGTCAAGGAGTGAAATGCATGGGTCAAAGATTGTTGTGGGTAGAATAAGTTTCAGTTCATGGAGCACTGGCACTGGTACTGGGATCAAAGGAAACTATTCTAGTGGGGCAGACCTTACTTGTGGGATGGGAAAATGGCATGGCAACTGACTCAATATGGCCATCGACTACAAACCCACTGACTCCCACTGCAACAGGCGTTCTGGCAAATCAAATAACTGTCTGTAGAGAGGCATTAAAAATGGAAGGAGGGAGAATTTGTGAGGAGGAAATGTAGACTTATAAAGGCAAGAGGACACGGCAGTATTAGAGGTCAGCCACAACACTGCTTGATATTTCAGAGTGCCTATTCACATAAAGAGAGACAATAGCCCAGTAGTATTACTGCTCAACTATTAACTCGGAGACCATGGTATTGTTCTGGGGACCCAGGTTCGAATCAGATATAGCAGATGCTTTTATTTGAATTCAATAAATAACTGGAATTAGGAGTCTGATAATGGCCATGAAACTACTATTGATTGTTGAAAAACGCCACCTGGTTCACTAACGTACTTTAAGGAAGAAAACTGCTTTCCTCACCTCGTCAGGACTACATGTGACTGCGGACCCTCAATAATGATGTTGATACTTAACTGACCTCTGGGCAATTAGAAATGGCTAATAAATGCTGTCCTGTCTTGTAATACCTTCATCCAATGAATGAATAATAAAAAACGAAACTATTGTCAGATTTGGATTGCATGACTGACCTTTCAAAATATTGTTTTCACAAAGGTGCCTATCAAGCGTGCACTTTGATGCACAGCTCCAACTGCTTATTGAATCGAAATGTTTGATTTTGTGGATTAGACACTTAAACATTAAGCATTTCATGAAATGTTTGTTTTCATAAATCATTCGATGAATTAATTTCAATGTATTGACTCTTCTTTTTTGTTATCAATGTTTTTGTCCCAATGGTCAGTTTTCTTCCTGAGGTTTACCAACGGTGTTTTCCAGATGAGAGAGAGATAATGACAAAGGATGGTGGATAGTGAATGAATTCATTGACATGGATTGGCACAGGGGCTGTAAATGGCCATGGTGATGATTGGGTGTGTATGCAGGCACAGGCAGATTGCTATAGTATGGATAGAGGGGTATTGGGTGGCATGGATTAGCATGGGACTTGGGATGTTTTATGATCTTGACCATAGTGCTGCTTCCCTGAGGCAATGTTCTCACCACTTCAGGAGCGTGCAGCCTCTTAGGATCTTCCAGGTCACCCAGCCGATTGTTGAGAGTCACCAGCTCTTGGGGGAAGAATTAAGGGACAGTTTGGTACTGGTAAAATATACAGGGATGTGGGCGGAAGGGGGTTGGGAAACGTTAGCGAATCTGTGACAGGAGGGTCTGGCAAAGTTATGGGAGCAGTTTATAGGACCATAGTGCACTCTTGTGTGAGCAGGTGCATCCACTGCACAATTACAAATGAAAGGTATAAAATATGGGACTAAGGCAGGAAGAGAGAATGCATTGGTTGTAATTTTCTAAAAGTCCTTGGGTTCTGGAGATGTACCAGACGAGTGGAAAACTGTCAGTGTGTCAGCCCTATTCAAATAGGGAAGGAGGCAAAAAGTGGGTAACTACAGCCCAACACCTATTGTTGGAAATGTTTTGGAATCAATTACTAAGGAAGTAATAACAAAACATCGGAAAATCATAATCTAATCAAGCAGAGTAAGCATGACTTCACAAAAGAGAGTCTGGTTAATTTATTAGAGTTTTTCGGGCAGTTTTAATCGAATGGATGGAGGGGAACCTGCAAATGTGTTGTGTTTGGATTCTCAAATACATTGGACAAGGTACTTCACAAAAGGTTAAGTCATAATGTTGGAGGTAGTGTATTGGCATGGATAGAAAACTGGCTAAAGGGTAGGAAATAACAAGTGGGGATAAGTCTCAGGGTGACGACTTGTAACCAGTGGGTTCCATAGGGGTCAGTGCTGGAACCATAACTGTTTAAAATATATATTAATGTCTTGGTGGAAGGAAGTGAATGTAAGGTAGCCAAATTTGCAGACAACAGGAAAATAGATGGAAAGACAGATTGTGAGAGGGAAATGAACAGCTTACAAAGAGACATTGATAGGTTAGATAAGTAGGGGAAAAAAAATCACAAGTCACAGTAGGAAACTGTGAAGGTGTTCATTTTGGTGGGGAGAACAAAAGAACAGTATTATTTAAATGGAAAAAAATTGCAGAAAACTGGAACACAAAGGGAATTGGGGGTACCTGTGCCCAAAATCCAGAAAACAAGCACACAGGAGCAGCAGGTAATCAGGAAGGCTTATGGAATATCAGTTGTTACTTCAAGAGGATTGGAGTATAACTGTAGCAAGGTCCTACTGCAACTTAAAAGGTGCTGGTGAAACCGCATGTGGAGTACTGTGAGCAGCATTGGTCCACCTGTTTAAGGATAGACATCATTTCAGTTCATTTTAAAGAAGGTTCACTAGGATGATCCCTGGTTTGGAGGGATTGTCTTAGAAGCAAAGATTAAACAGGTTGCGTCTCTGCTCACTGGAGTCTAGAAGAATGAGAGATGATCTCTTTGAAACATATAGAATTCTAAATGAGCTTGACGCAATAAATACTGAGAGGATGTTTTCTCTCATGGAAGAATCTAGGATCAGACAGCATAGTCTCAAAATAAGAGGCCATTAATAAGACTGAGATATGGAGGAATTTCTCCTCTCAGAGTTGTGAGTGTTATAACTCTTCACCACAGAGAAATGTGAGGCAGAGTCCTTTTTAAGGATTAGGTAGATAGATTCCTGATCAGTAGGAGAATCAAGGGTTTGGGGAAAAGGCAGGAAAGTGGATGTCAGGAATGTTGGATCAGCCATGAGCTTGTTGAATGGCAGAGCAGGATTGAGGGGCCGAACAGCCCACTCGTGTTCCTATTACCTTATGATCTTATGGAAGAAACCTAAGGCACATTGGACACTTACAAACACAGAATGGCCCCATAGAATACAGCTTAGTTGATTACCCTGATGTAATCAGTGATAGAAAATTTCTTGTTCCAATGTAGCCTTTGCAGTGGTGGCACTGGAAGCTGGTATCATACTTATTTATATGTTAGATGGCTGGCCACACGTGACTTTGCAAAGGCAGGTCAATTAAGGCTGCCCAGTCAAAGTACTTAAATGGTGTGAGTTATTAACAAGCTTTGAGAAGATTTGTAGCTCAGGTTGAGGTTTTTGATGTAGGTTTGCTCGCTGAGCTGAAAGGTTCATTTCCAGACGTTTCGTTACCTTACTGGGTACCATCTTCAGCGGGCCTCACGCAAAGCAATGTTGAAAATTCCTGCTTTCTATTTATGTGTTTGGATTTCTTTGGGTTGGTGATGTCATTTCCTGTGGTGATGTTATTTCCTGTGGTGAAGTCACTTCCTGTTCCTTTTCTCAGGGGGTGGTAGATGGGGTCTAACTCAATGTGTTTGTTGATAGTATGAACTATCCAGTATCATGTCCAAGATGGCAACTTCGGTGGTGCAGTTGGTGTTAGCTCAGAAAAGGCTTGTCTAGTCTCCTTCTCAGTGGGACTCACAAGACTTCAGTGAATGAGGCTGATGGCGAATGTCCTCTCTGATTCTTCAGCTTTGTGCCAAACTCAGTCCTGTCCTTGGATCAGGTCACTGGCCCACGATGATCCTGATCACTTGGCCCTACACTCAAGTCATCTTCTCCTCCATCATCTATGACTGGGGACTGATAGATTTTTTCCTGAACTACTAATCCTGTCTCCCACATTCTGTTCTTGATCTATTCAATAAATGCTCACCCTAGCTTGACTTGTTTCACTGGGTAGGTCTTCAAACAGCACACCATTGATAAAGTTCAAATTTCCCTGTCATATTCAAGTTTATTGACCCTTTAAATACCCCAATTGGTGTCCCAAGATTTCAATGTGAGAAGTTTTTTCTTTGTGGTTCCAGAGGTGGTGTCATGACATTGGACATCTGGGCAAACTTGGTGTGCTCTTATTTTTAAGTCACTTTCACCTTCAAAATCAGTCTTAATGGTTCAGTGAAATCTTGCCTTTTTCACTTTTGTAATAGAAGCATGAAGTAGCCAAGTTGTTAATAGCAAGTTCCCACAAACAGCAATATGATAATGATTAGATTATCAGGTTTTAGGAATCTTGGATAAATATTGACCAAGCCATCTGGGAGAATTTGCAGTTCCTCTTTGAATAGTGTCATAGAATGTTTACCTGCAGGCTACTTGTGGGATGCATTCTCTAGTTACCATTTTTTTTATTAGATTAGATTATTTACAGTGTGGAAACAGGCCCTTCAGCCCAACAAGTCCACACTGACCCGCCACCCACGCCCCTAATACTCTGAACAATTTAGCTTTGGCCAATTCACCTAACCTGCACATTTTTGGACTGTGGGAGGAAACCCACACAGACACAGGGAGAATGTGCAAACTCTATACAGTCAGTTGCCTGAGGCGATAATTGAACCCAGGTCTCTGGCGCTGTGAGGCAGCAGGGCTAACCGCTGTGCCACCATGTTGCCTACTTTCTTTATGTTGAGAATCTAGGATGAAGATACAAAGAGCACAGTGCATTCATAATCAAAGATGCATAAAAATACACAATAAATGATAGCAGCATGATGTTAAAAAATGGAATTTTTGGGACAGAATCAATATAAATTTATAAAAGGGAAACAGTGATTCAGAAATCTGTTTTGAGTTTCTTGAGGTTGTAACTAGTAGTGTGAATAGAGCACCAATATATACAGTGTACTTGTATTTTCAAAAAGCATGTAATAAACTGATGCACAGCAGTGAAGTTGGCTCGTCGGATTGGTGTTACTTACATAGAGTGAAGGTTAACAAACAGTGTAGGAATAAATGGATAATTTTCAGTTTGACAGGCTGTAACTAATTAGGTACCACAAGGATCACTGCTTGGGTCTTAGCTATTAAGAAAACTACTCCTGTAATGATTACACTTCGGGGGAAATGTGTAATATATTGTACATCCAAATTTGTTGGCAACATCAAACTAGGTGGGAACATAGACTTTGAAGACAATGCAAAGAGGCTGCAAAAGAATATAGACAGTCTAGGTGCGTGGGCAAGAACGTAGCCAATGGAACATAAAGTGTAAAACTATGAAATTATCCACTTTAGTAGGAAAGTGAAAAAAATGATATTATTCAGATAGTGAGGGACTGGCTCATAATTTCCAAGTTTACTCCCCTCAGTTGTACAGCCCTTCTTTTAATCAATATTTAGTTCATCTAGTGTCTCAATCCAAGTTTTAGATGCTATAGGAAGGTTAGAAAGGAAGGCAAGAGAGGACAGGAAGTGGCGTTTTTGATTAAGGAAAACATTACTGCTGTAATTAGGATGTTTCTGAGGGATTATCCAGTGAAAATATATGAATTGAAATTAAAAATAAGGAAGGGATGATCATCTTGATGCAATTGTACAATAGGCCCCCCAAAAGTCAAAGGGAAATTAAGGAGCAAATATGTAGAGATATCTCAGATATATGTAAGAATAATTGGGTTGTAATAGTAGGAGATTCTAATTTTCCATGCGTTGACTGGGACTGCTACGGTCATCGAGCAAACAACAATTTGAATGGAGATAGTCAACATGGTTTCATCAAGGACAGGTCGTGTCTCACAAACTCCAGAGTTTTTTGGGAAGGTGACCTACATGATGGTAGGGCAGTTGACGTGGTATACATGGACTTCAGTAAAGCCTTTGATAAGGTTCCACATGATAGGCTGTTGGAGAAAATGCAGAGGCATAGAATTGAGGGTGATTTAGCAGTTTGGATTAAAAACTGGCTTTCTGAAAGAAGGCAGTGAGTGGTGGTTGATGGAAAATATTCAGCCTGGAGTCCAGTTCCTAGTGGAGAGCCACAAGGATCTGTTTTGGGACCACTGCTGTTTGTCATTTTTATAAATGATTTAGATGCAGGCATAGGTGGATGGATTAGTAAATTTGCAGATGACACTAAAGTCAGTGGAGTAGTGGACAGGGTGGAAGAATGTTATAGGTTGCAGGGGGACTTGAATAAACTGCAGAATTGGGTTGACAGGTGGCAAATGGAGTTCAATGCAGCTAAATGTGAGGTGATGCACTTTGGGAAGAATAACAGGAAGGCAGAGTACTGGGTCAATGGAAAGCTTCTTGGTCGTGTGGATGTGCAGAGGGATCTTGGAGTCCATGTACATAGATCCCTGAAAGTTGCCACCCAGGTGGATAGTGCTGTTAAGAAGGCATACGGTGTGTTAGGTTTCATTCATGGAGGGATTGAGTTCCATAGCCGCAACATTCTGCGCTGTATTGTTCTATGTTCTAAAGGTTTGGATAGTGAGTAATTTGTTTAAGGTGTAAAGAAAGTTTTCTTGATCAATATGTAAATGTTCCCACTTGAGAAGGAGCAAAACTTGATCTTCTCTTGGGAAATAAGGCAGGGCAAGTGATTGAAGTGTTAGTAGGGGAACACTTTGGGACTAGTGATCATAATTCTATTAGTTTTAAAATAGTCACGGAAAATGATAAGTGTTCAATGAAAGTTAAAATTCTTAATTGGAGCGAGGCAAATTTTGATGGTTTGAGACAAGAACTTTCAAAAGTTGATTGGAGCATACTATTCGCAGGTAGAGCGATGACTGACAAATGGGAGGTTTTCAGAAGTGTCCTAATGAGAGTTCAGAGGCATTATGTACCTGTTAGTGTGAAAGGTAAGGCTGGTAAGATTAGAGAACAATGGATAAATAAAGATTGAGATTCTAGTCAAGCATATAAAAAACATACACTAGGCATAGATAGTTGAGATCAAATGAATCTCTTGAAGAATGTGAAGGGTGTAGGGGTATTCTTAAGAAGGAAAGCAGCAAGACAAAGAGGGATATGAGATAGCCTTGGTAAATAAGATTAAGGATAATCCAGAGATTCTACAAATACGTTATGAGCAAAAGAGCAATTAGAGAGAGAGCACTGCCCCTTAAAGATCAACAAGGTTGACTTTGTGTTCGACCTCAGTAGATAGAAAAGATATTAAATGACTATTTAATGTCAGTTTTTACTGTGGAAAAAGAAATGGAGGCTAGAAAACTTGGGGAAATGAATATTGATGTTTTGAAAACAGTTCACATTACAGGAGAGGAAGTGCTGGAGGTCTTAGAAAACATAAAGGTGGATAAATCCCTGACCCAATCAAGTGTATCCCGTTACATTGTGGGAAATTAGGGAGGAAATTGTGGAATCCCTAACAGAAATATTTGTATCATCTATAACCATGGGTGAGGTGTCAGAGGACTAACATTGTGCTTTTATTGAAGAAAGATGTCAGGAGACATCTATAGACTTGTGAGCCTGATATTGGTAATGGGTAAAGTGTTGATGGGGACTCTGAAAGATAGGATTTATATGCATTTGGAGAAGCAAAACATGATTAGGGATAGTCAACATGGTTTTGTGTGAGGGAAACCGTGTCTCACAAACTTGAGTTTTTTGAGAAAGTAACCAAAAAGATTGATGAGGACATGCTGCTTAATTGGGCTTTATTAAAGGCTTTAATAAGGTTTTGCATGGTAGACCAATTCGTAACATTAGATCGCATGGGAATCAAGTTGACCTTGCCAATCAGATACAAAACGGCTTCACAGCAAGAGGCAAAGGCTCGTGGGAGAGGGTTGTTCTTTGGACTGGAGGCCTGTAAGCCGCAGAGGTCCACAGGGATCGGGACTGGGTCCACTCCACTTTTATTTGCCATTTATATAAATGACTTGGATGAGAATATAGGATGCATGGTTAGTAGGTTTGCAGGTGATACCAAAATTGTTGTTATAATGGACAGTGAAGAAGGTTATCAAAGATTACAAAGAGATCTTGATCCATTGGGTGAATAGGCTGAGGAGTGGCAGATGGAGTTTAATTTGGATAAATGTGAGGTGTTGCATTTTGGGAAACAAAGAAAGACAGGACTTATACAATTAATGGTACGGCTCTGAGTAGTATTGTAGAACAGAAAGACCTAGGTGTTTAGATACATAATTCTTTGAAATTTGCATCACAGACAAAGTATTTAAGAATGCGTTTATCATGCCTGCTGTCATTAGTCTTTGAGTGTATGAGTTGGGACGTCATGTTGAGGTTGTACAAAACATTGGTGAGGCCTCTTCTGGAATACTGTGTGCAATTCTGGTGGCCCTATTATGGAAATGATATTATTAAATTGGAGAGGGTTCAGAAAGGATTGGTGCATGGGAATGGAGGGTTGGGTTATAAAAATAGACTGGATAGGCTGGGACTTTTTTTCACTGGAGCGTAGGATGTTGAGGGGTGACCTGAGAGAGGTTTATAAAATCATGATGGGTATGGATAAGATACATAGCAAAAAGTCTTGTCCCTAAGGTGGGGAGTTCAAAACCAGGGGGTATATTTTGAAGGCGAGAGGAGAAAGATTTAAAATGGACATGAGGAGCAACTTTTTTTACACAGTGTGTGGTTCGTGTGTGGAATGAACTGCCAGAGGAAGTGGTGAATGCAGGTACAGTTACAATGTTTAAAATACATTTGGATAAATGCATGAAAGGAAAGAGTTTGAGGAATATGGGAAAATGCGGGCTGATGGGACTAGTTTAGTTTGGGAACACAATTGACATAAACTAGTTGGACCAAAAGGTCTGTTTCCATGCTGTATGACTCTATGGCTCTACAACTAACTCCTCTTTCAGTATGCCATGAGCAGCATCTTCTGGTATGGTAAAGAGATGCAATGTATTCATGTAGCCCTTCAGCTATGCACCACGCACAAATCCCTCTTTATTTCCCAATTTGCCTTTATAACTCTTTTGCTTTTTGTATGTCCATAGTAAACTTTTGATTCCTTTTTATGCTAGGTGTCTCTTCTCATAACCTCTCTTTGTTTACTTATTTTAACTTCTGTAGGTAGACCCACAATACAGTAAGGATGAAAGTTCCAGGATGCTTATAGGTGATGCTGTTCACATGTATCTGCTGCCCTTATCTTTCAAGAGGAGCAGCCTTGGGTTTGGAAGGTACTGTCTAAGGAGCTGTTGTTAATTTCTGCAGTGAATCTTGTAGATAGTATACACTGCTGCTACTGACTGTTCATGGTGGAGGGAGTAAATGTTTATGGATGTGGTGCCAATCAAGCTGGATTGTGTCAATCTTCTCGAGTGTTGTTGGAGCTGCATCTGACCAGGCAATGGGGAGTGTTTCATCACACTCCTGCCTTGTGCTTGTAGATGATGGACAGGCTTTGAGGAGTCAGGCGGTGAGTTACTCACTGCAGGATTCCTAACCTCTGACCTGCTCTTATAGCCATAATGTTTATAAAGCCAGTCAGTGTCTGGTCAATAGTAACTTCTAGGATATTGATAGTGGGGGATTTCAGTGATGGCAATGCCATTGGCTGTCATGGGACGATGGTTAAGTTCTCTTTTGTTGGAAATGGTCACTCACACTTTTATAGTCTGAATGTTACTTATCACATTTCAGCCCAAACCCAGATATTGCCTGGGTTTTTTGGAAATAGATTGCATTTAGACATGGGCTGCATCATTATCTCAAGAGTGGCAAACAATGCTGAACATTGCGGTATTATCAGCAAACATCTGATCTTATGATGAGGGATAGTAACTGATGAAGCAGCTGAAGATGGCGAGTCACGTACATTACCTTGGGGAACTCCTGCAGAAATGACTTGTCTCCAAAAACCCTAACTATCTTCCTTTGTGCCAAATATGACTCCAATCACCAGAGAATTTGTTGTATTGTTAACAACCCCTTCCACGTATTTACTGATGGTTGAGAGTACATTGACTGGGTTGGATTTGTCCTGTATTTGTCTACAGGACAAACATGAGCAATTCTCCACATTGTTGGGTAGATGCCAGCATACTACTATTGTATTTAGTGCATATCAGAGAAGATAGAACATTCCAGCACAGAAACGGACCCTTTGACCCACAATGTTGTGCTGCACTTAACGCCAGATTAAACTATTGCCTTCTGCCTGCCCTTGATTCATTTTCTTCCAATCCTTGCATATTCAGGTGCTTATCTAAAAGTCCCTTAAACACACTATTTGTATTTGCTTCCAGAGTGTTCCAGACTCTTGCTTTATGTGAAAAAATCTTGCCCCCACATCTCCTTTGAACTTTCTCCATCCCATCTTAATATCAGTGTCATGCTTAATATTAATTTATTTTACAAAAAAAGAACACTTGTTTATTTATCTCTTTGCAAAGTTGTCACATAGTTCATCACTCTGTAGCCTTCCCCATGAAAGAATGACAATGGTGCAACTTATAGTTGCATTCCCACTCTAAGTCAGTGACTGTAATTTTACTTCCAAGTTCCAGAGCTCCTGAGCACTGCAGCATTCATAAATAGAGGAATAATTTTAACCCGTGATAAAAGCAAATTACTGCGGATGCTGGAATCTGAAACCAAAAGAGAAAATGCTGCAAAATCTCAGCAGGTCAGGCAGCATCTGTAAGGAGAGAAAAGAGCTGACGTTTTGAGTTTCAAAGCTCTGACAAAGGGTCAGTTAGACTCTCAACTCTTTTCTCTCCTTACAGATGCTGCCAGACCTGCTGAGATTTTCCAGCATTTTCTCTTTTAATTTTAACCCGTGAGTTCAGTTACCCATCACTTCTGTACCTGGATAAGTATAACTTTTTACTCATTGTGAACTCTGCCAGGATCATACCCCCAATGTGTGTGTGTGTGTGTATATATATACACACACACACATATATACATATGTATATACACACACACACATATATACATATGTATATACACACACACACACACATATATATATATATATATATATACACACACATACACCTACTGTGTTTGTCCATCATCCCTGGCTACGTGCAAAGTTGTATGGCACACCTAACTTTTCAAACAAAAAGTTGAACATTTCTTATATTCTAAAAAAATTCCTCTGTAACAGAAAATACCTTATTCAGTCTAGAATCAGAACATCTGATTGTTCTTGGCAAGTACTCAAGAGGAGATGTAGTTAGGTGTGTCATTGTGCAGCCTAAAATCTGCAAAGCCTACCAATCTAAAAACTGTTCATTAAAAGCAATTGTATATGTCTTGCAGTGATTACCCAACAATAACTACTTTGCTCTCTAAGGAATATGACTTCACCTCAGTAGAATGTTGCAGTGTTTCTGGTTTTAACAAAACTGCAAATCAACCAGTTCATTCTGAGAATTTCTGTGAGAAATGAGCTATTTATTTCAAATTAAGAGATTTTATTGCTTTCATCCTGGTAGAAAAACCAATTTCCTTCTAATTATTTTAACAATACTTTTATACCTGAACTCCTAGGCTAAATAAATGTTTTATCCTGAGTTCAATAAGTAACATATTACCTGCTCCTTACTGATACTCACATCCTCACATGACTTCAGTTAGTGACTTGACCTCTCACATCCTTTCTGTTATTTTCTCACTATTTTATAATGGTGCTAACACAGCATCACTCATTTGTCATGTACAGGTTGTATTGGCCCAGATCTTACAGGCTCCAGATCACCAAACATCGTAGAAACCATCCAAGATGTGAGTTGAGATGCTGCATATGTCCCAACACATAAACGTCTTTCAGAAGCGAAGTTTGAATCTGCGACATACAATTCCCCTGCTTCCCATGACTATCCAATCTTGGGTTACAGCCTGAGATGTCAGATGTACTTACCTAGATAGTTATTCAGGAAGCCAAAAAAATCTCAGTCTACCTCCTAGGTAACGACACAAGCGATTATTCACACTGACTCCCCCATCCCCCGATTCTCTACTCAACTGCCTGAATACTCCCTGATCCACTAACTACTCCCCTGACCTACCAGGCTATTCCTACCAACCTAACCCAACCAATTACCATCCTGATCCACCAATCCCCAACCACCCAATTATCCTTCCTTCTTGATGTGAAATACCATCTGACTATCCCACCAATCTGAACTGACAACTTCCCTCCCTGACCTGACTGCATTCCCTACCTAACTTAACTAGCTCCAAAAGCTCAGCTACTCACCCTTGCCAGACTGGAGTGGCCTGGGACTTGATAACCCCTCCCAACCTAACTCCCCACTCCCTCGCTCACCCACCTCAGATACCTACCATATTTATCTTGCCACCTTACCAACTACGCCATTTTAATTCATCTATTCATTCAATAGCATTCACATTGGATAAGTAAACTTACTCCAAGGCCAGTGTGTGCGATTCAATAAAACAAAGTAAGTCCTGTCATCTCTCCAATGCTACAGCACTGCGATGGAGCTCTTTAATGTACGCTGAGCTCCACACTTCTGGAGAATCTGAGCTCAAAAGACCTGGTCATAAATATGGAGCAGCATCAGGATGGACAGAAGGAGGGTTGGCATGGCAACCTCATGACAATTGTTACTACGTGGTAGATCATCGCCACTGCGTCAAATAAGAGCTATCAGGCTACGTGCAACATTGCAATCTTCTTTCATGGACGAGGAGATGTACTTTCTGTTCAATAATAAGGCAATATCTGTAATTTGAATATCTGTGGGGCTTGTCTTGACTGTCCCTTAGCACCTATCTAATCGCTGACTCAACTCAACTCAACTCCCGCCCAACCTGACGACTAGCCCCCAGCACCTGCCACTATCCTAATCGTAATCCGTGTGACTGCCCCCCTCCAGGACTAGACCTGACTCACCCTCAGAACCTGAATACTGCCCCAACCTTCAACCTCAGCCAGGAACAGACTCAGCTTACATTCGGATGAAGGGTCATTAGCTTGACACATTAGGTCTCCTTTCCCCACAGATGCTGACAGGACAATGTTTCAGCGTTTGACTTCACACCTCACAGAGTCTTTGCTGTTGTTATCATGCTTCCATGAAGATATGCATTAAGAGTTTATAAACTAATAAATATCTGCTATACTTACCTCATGACATAAGTTTTATTTCTTGAATCTGATTTATAACTTATAGTCTATTGCAATGTGATGCAGTGTTTATTCTTCTGTTATATAAGAATAAAACAACATGATATGGCTTGAATCAAGTCCAGTGATAAATTTCACTTGAGGCTTAATTTGCAGGTCCAGGACAGTGTTACATTAAACTCACAAGGAGGGATGGTGGATCTAGGGAACTCCTTGAAAGTGGAGTCACAGGTAGACAGGGTGTTGAGGAAGGTGTTTGGCATGCTTGCCTTCATTGGCCATAACATTGAAAATAGAAGTTGGGATGTCATGTTGTGGCTGGACAGGGCTTAGTGAGTCCACTTTTGGAATACTGCATACAATTCTGGCTGCCTTTCTATAGGAAGAGACAAATAAACTGCAGATGCTGGAATACAAAGTAGACAGGTAGGAGGCTGGAAGAACACAGCAAGCCAGGCAGCATCAGCAACATTGACTTCTCCACCTCCTGATGCTACCTGACTTGCTGTGTACTTTCAGCCTCCTGCTCCTCTATGGAAACAATGTTGTTTAACTTGAAAGGATGCAGAAAAGGTTTACAAGGGACGAAAGGGTTCCAGCTATAGGGAGAGACTTAATAGGCTGGGGCTTTTTTCCCTGGAGCATCAGAGGCTGAGGGTGATTTATAAGGTTTACAACATCATGAAGGGCACGGATAGAGTGAATAGCCAAGGTCTTTTTACTAGGTTGGTGGGGGTTGGGGGGGGGGGGCACGGTGGTGGGAGGTGGAGTCCAATACTAGAAGGCTTAGGTTTAAGGTGAGGGGGGAAAGATTTAAAAAGGACCTGAGGGGTACATTTTTCATGTGTGTATAGAACGAGCTGCTAGAGGAAGTGGTGGAGATGGGTACAATTACAGCATTTAAAAGGCATCTGAATAGGATGGGCTTTGAGGGATATGGGCCAAGTGGTGGCAAATGAGATTAGGTCCAATTGGGATATCTGGTTGGTGTGGACAAGTTAGACCGAAGAATCATGTTTCCGTGCCATACGGCTCTATGACTGTATTGGAAGCCGTTCTTGGTTCTAACCATAACACAAGTATTCATTTGTGAAGTTCTTCACATTTCTCATTAAAAACTGGGAATCTTTTTAAAGTCCTTGCTAATTTATTCTGCCTACAATCTACAGGGTTTTAACGTCCAAACTTGACATCAACTTACTGCTATTTTGTCAGCTCTCTTGTTTGTTCTCCATTCTTTCTCCCATCAAACTGCAACATAATACGTACAGTAATCTGGTTATGTAGCTTCCATTTTGAGCGTTGGTCTTTTGGCTGTGACCTATTATTAACAGGATATGACAACAGATCAATTACCAGAAGGGAAGGAAATTTCAGTGAGATTTTCTCAAGATGCAACAATCCTTTATGTACCTCAAATGGATGTTTCATTTGAATGCTGCTCTCACATATTAGGGATCTATTAATGAAAAGAGCTTTCAGAGTGTTTGTCTTTTAGAGCTGTCTCAGATTTCTGATCATGAATTCACATCGATTTGTCAAATTTCTGTTGTCTTTGTCTTCTATGGAAATTGTGTGCTTGTTTGCATAACCTCATTTCTTCAGTGGATTGAATATGGAACTCGAGACTTGCTTTGTGACTGTTTGTTTGTCACCTTGTTTCTATGGAAAAATCATTGTCTTTTTGTTCAGGCAGTGATCTGATCTTCTTCCAAAGCTGTTTCCTTTGATTTTCTCTTTTTTAGGATTGCTGTTGACCCAGCCACAAAAGGTACATAACTTTGTGCTACAGAACATCACTGATCCGTATCAATTGGGACACACTTCTTCAATAGATCAATGAAAATGTAATGCAGTTCTCATTGTCAGAGAATATGCACTTTCAGATCATTTTACCCTTTGCCAAGGACTTAGTGAAACATAGCATTGTCTTTTTAATATTGTTAATGCTTGAAATCTTTCATGTGTCAACTTTGGCTTAGTGGTGATACTCTCATCTCTAAATAAGACAGTCAAATCCCAGAAACCTGAGCCCATAATCTGGATTGACAATTGAGCATAACTATGAGGGAGTACAACACTGTCGGGTGCTTCACCTGCACTCTTAGGGAGATGTAAAAGATCCTGGTGGTTTGAACAAAATCAATGGAGTTCCTTTGGTGCCCTGGTCACATTTATCCCTCAACCAACATCACTCCAACAAATGATTTGGTCATTTGTCTAACTGCAGTTTGGTGGAACCTTGATGTGTACAAATTGGCCTCTGTGTTTTCTACAACAGTGACTGAACTTTACTAATATTTCATTGGCCATAAACTGCTTTGAGATATCTTGAGTTTCAGTCTGGCCTGGCTTTTTTCCTTCACTTAGTTTTCTTAAAGATATGGCAACAATGCCCTGTTAGTATTAGAAAGAAAGCTATAACAATTTCTTGAATTTATTTTACATCTTTCATGGGATGTTGGCTTTGCTGGTTGGGTCAGCATTTATTGTCCATCCATCACTATCTTTGAGAAAATAGTTATGAGCTGGATCTTTGAACAGCTGCTGGCCTTAGGTGGTAATGCAGTGGTATTGTCACTGGACTTTTAATCCAGATACCCATGTTAAAACTCTGGAGACATGGGTGACACCATCACGAGAGATGGTGAAGTCTGAATTAATGAACATCTGGATGGTGTAAAACTGTCATTTGTTGTAAAACCCCATCTGATCCTTCAGGGACGGAAATCTGCCATCCTTATCCAGTCTGCCCTAAATGTAACTCCAGGCCCACAGCAATGTGGTTCATTCCTAATTACTCTCTGAAATTGTCCTGGCTAGCCAATTAATTCAGTTGGAAGTTAGGGATGAACAATAAATGCTGACCCAGCATGGATGCTCACATCTCATGAATGACTGAATACAATCCACTCCCAATGCAGCTGGGTACTTCCAAGATATTGAGTGAAGGAAAGGCGAGATAGGATGGTCCGTGTTCAATTCAGCTGTAGCTCAGAAATATTTTGGGCTTTAAGGATCCAACATTGAGATCAACAACTTCAGAGCATGAACTCTGTTCTCCATTTTGATTATGACCCCCTTAAGCAATTTGTAAGTTATAATGAGATTGCATCCCATTCTTTGTAAGTTGAGAGAATACAGACTGAGTTTACCCAATCTTACTTTGTGCCATTCTTTCTCGGGAACCTTTTTTACATTCCATCTACAGCAATCTTATCCGTCCTGAGGTAAGGACATCAAAACTGTGCATGTTACTCCAGCTGCAGTTAACCACACTTCTACACAGTTTGCTCATGATGAAGTGGCGCAGGGGGACGATCCTTACCTCTGGACTAGGAGGCTCAGGTTTAAATCTGACCTGCTCTAGAGGTACAACATAACATTTCTGAACTGGTTGGTTAAAAAAAAATCCTGTCCACAAATCTTCTGACAATAAAGACCAACATTCAGTTAAGCTTCCCACTAGTTTGTTACACTTACATGATAATGTTCAGTAACTTATTGACAAGGACATTTGGATCCTTTTGTGCATTTGTACTTTTTAATCTCTTTGTATTTAAGCAATACAGTATCTGTTTCTCTTATCAAACTCTATACTCTCACATTTTTCCATATTATGTTCCATCTGCCATGTTCATGCCCACTCACCAAACCTGTACAAATCCTTCTGAAGCTGCCTTAAATCTTCCTCACGAAACACATTGCTGCTTCACTTCTTATCATCTGGAAATTTGGAAATAAGAGATGTGGTCTCTGACTTTATTGTAAATAGCTAGGGCTTAAACATTGATCCTTGTGGACCCCGCTATTCACAGTCTGCCAATGCAAGAACAACCCTTTAATCCTGCTCTCTGGTTTCTGCCTGTTAGCCAATCATTAATCCATGCCAGCACTTTACCTTCTGAACCACTTGCAGTAATTTTGCTTACCAACATCCTGTGGCTGACCTTATCAAAAGCCTTCTGAAAATCTAAGCATCCTACATCCATCAACTTCCCTTTATCAATTTTGTTAATAATATTCTCAAAAGTCTCCAACAATTTCATCACACACAATTTCCAATTTGCAAATCCATGCTGTCTTTTCCCAGTCAGGTCATTATTATCCAAGTGTCCATTTATCCCAAGCTTTAAAATTGATTCTGGCATTTTCCCGACTGCCTTCTCGGTTTTTGTAACTTGGAAGAAGAATGGATACAAAAGGGTAACTAGGGAGAGAATAGGGCCCCTCAAAGATCAGCAAGAAGGCAGCCTCTGTGTGGAGCCACAGGAGATCGGGAGATACTAAATGAGTACTTAGGATCAGTAGTTACTGTGGCAAAGGACATGGAAGATATAGAATGTGGGGAAATAGAGGTTGACATCTTGAAAAATGCCCATATTACAGAGGAGGAAGTGCTGAATGAGTTGAAATGCATAAAAGTGGATAAATCCCAAGAACCTGATCAGGTGTACCCCAGAACTCTGTAGGAAGATAGGGAAGTAATTGCTGGGCCTCTTGCTGAGATACTTGTATCATCGATAGTCACAGGTGAGGTGCAAGAAGACTGGAGGTTGACTAATGTGGTACCACTATTTAAGAAAGGTGGTAAGAAAAATCCAGGGAACTACAGACCAGTGAGCCTGACATCTATGATGGGCAAGTTGTTGGAGGGAATCCTGAGGGACAGGATGTACATGTATTTGGAAAGGAAGGACTGATTAGGGATAGTCAACATGGCTTTGTGCATGGGAAATTATGGCTCACGACTTTGATTGAGTTTTTTTGAAAAAGTAACAAAAAGGATTGTTGAGGGCAGAGTGGCGGATATGATCTATATGGACTTCAGTTAGGCGTTCGGACAAGGTTTCCCATGGGAGGCTGGTTAGCAAGGTTAGATCTCATGGAATACAGGGAGAATTACAGGGCCATTTGAATGCAGAACTTGCTCGAAGGTAGAAGACAGAGGATGGTGGTGGAGGGTTGTTTTTCAGTCTGGAGGCCTGTGACCACTGGAGTGCCACAAGGATTGGTGCTGGGTCCACTACTTTTCATCATTTATATAAATGATTTGGATGTGAACATAGAAGGTAAGTAAGTTTGCAGATGACACCAAAATTGGAGGTGTAGTGGACAATAAAGAAGATTACCTCAGAGTACAATGGGATCTTAATCAGATGGGCCAATGGGCTGGGAAGTGGCAGATGGAATTTAATTTAGATAAAAGCGAGATGCTGCATTTTAGGAAAGCAAATCTTAGCAAATCCCTAAGGTCCTAGGGAATGTTGCTAAACAAAGAGACCTTGGAGTGCAGGTTCATAGCTCCTTGAAAGTGGAGCTGTAGGTAGATAGGATAGTGAAGAAGGTGTTTGGTATGCTTTCCTTTATTGGTCAAGAGTATTGAGTACAGGAGTTGGGAGGTCATGTTGCGGCTGTACAGGACGTTGGTTAGGCCACTTTTGGAATATTGCATGCAATTCTGGTCTCCTTCTTACCAGAAGAATGTGAAATGTGAAAGGGTTCAGAAAAGATTTACAAGAATGTTGCCAGGGTTGGAGGATTTGTGCTACAGGGAGAGTTTGAATAGGCTGGGCCTGTTTTCCCTGGAGCATCAGAGGCTGAGGGGTGACCTCACAGAAGTTTATAAAAACATGAGGAGTGTGGGTAGGATAAATAGACAAAGTTTTTTCACTGGGGTGGGGAAGTCCAGAACTAGATGGCATAGATTTAGAGTGAGAGGGGAAAACTATAAAAGGGATCTAAGGGGCAACTTTTTCACTCAGAGGGTGGTATGTGTATGGAATGAGCTGCCAGAGGAAGTGGTGGAGGCTGGTACAATTGTAGCATTTAAAAGACATCTGGATGGGTATGTGAATAGGAAGGGTTTGTAAAGATATGGGTCAAGTGCTGGCAAATGGGACTAGATTAGTTTAGGATATCTTTATGTCTCTACGACTGTATAGTTGTTGAAAGCTGTATAATAGTCCTTTAAAGACTATCAATTGCCTATGTACAGCCAGGCCTTTCAATAAAATTTTCCAATTGATCTCAACCAATTTTACCTCATATCTTCAAGATAGGCCTTATTCAAACTCAGCATCTTGTTTCAGATTGGGTCACCTTACTTTCAAACATAAAGCAAAATTCAAGCATATTGGTCTTTGGCCCCGAAAATTTCTTTTACAAGATTATTGATTCATCCTTTTCAATTCTCAATGCTAGACTGAAAATCGCCTGTCCTCTATTTAGGCTCAAGACAATCATTCCTAATTCCAAAAACTCTTTCTCGACAATTTTAATGTTCTTTTAGTTTACCTGGTCTGTTCACAAACTGAAGTCACCCCTGTTAATTGTGTTGCTACAAGCTTCTCTCATCTTCTGATTCATACCATGCCCTACACTCCCAGTACTGTTTGTTGTCCTTTAATAACACCAACCAATATCTGCTTCTCTTTGCTCAACTCAAAGAGATTCCAGATAATATTCTCCTGATCGGAGTTTCTCTCTTACGAATGTTCTGATCTCATATCTTAAAATCCACACAATTCCATCTCCTTTCCTTGCTTGTCTAAGCTTCCTTAACACTGATTGTCCTTGAGTGTTCAGTTCTTAATCCTAATCACCATGTAGCCATGTTTCTGTAATGATACTTGTTCCTTTAACCCAGTTGCCTTGTTGTGAATGCGACATGCATTCTGGTGTTGCGCCCTTAACTTGAATGTTCCGACATCATTCTACATTCAAAGCTTGCTCAATGCTTATCTTTAGCTTCTAGTCTTGCCAGCAACTTTTTCTACAAACTGTTACCAACATCCTACCCCTCAGGAACCCATCCAACTAACATGTTAAACTAACTCAAACAGCACAGAGTCAATCTTCCTGTGAGGATATCAGACCTGTTCAGATGTAACCAGCTTGTATAAGCCCCTGTGCTTCAGAAACTGGGGTGCTGTCTGTCCTACGCCAGATCTCCGGCCATATGTGCAATCGATCGACCCTCCTGTTCTTGAGCTCACTAGCACATGGCGCTAGGACTAAACCTGAGGTTTCTGCGTTTTAATTTCCTTCGTAACTCCTGCTTTCATCCAACCCTCTTCCTATTTTGATGAATAGATTGGTAATCAATATCCACGCTAAACCCACTGATCCCTATAGTTATCTTGATCATACATCCTCACACCCTGCTTCCTGTTCCTAGTTTCTCTGTCTGCAACACATCTGTTTTGATGATGCCAACTTTGATGAAGCGGCCTCTAAAATGTTCACCTTCTTCCTCAACAGAGGATTCTCCAGCACCGTTACTGACAGGGCCCTCAGCTAGGTCCCACCTATCTCCTGCACTTTGACCTTCGCTCCTTCTCTTCCCTCCCACAACATCAATAGGGTCCCCATTATCCTCACCTACCATACTAGAATCCACATCCAGAGGACATTCACCTCCATTTCTGCCAACTCTAGTGAGATGCCACCATCAGATATATATTCCCTTCCCCTTCCTTGCCAGCCTTCCACAGGGATTGCTCCCTCCAGAAAACCCCAGTCCAATCTTTCTTCACTCCTAACAGTCCCCACAGTCCCACTGCACCTTTCCTTGCAACCACAGAAGGTGCAACACCTGTCCGGTTACTTCCTGTCTTCTCAGTGTCCAAGGGCTCAAACACAACTTCCAGGTGAGGCAGCCCTTTACATGCACTTCACAGAATCCAGTCTCCTGCATTCACTCCTCACAATGTGATCTTCTCCACATTGGGGAAATGAAACGTAGACTGGGTGCCCACTTCGCTGAACACCTACGTTCTGTCCACAAAAAAAACCCTGAGCTTCCTGTTGGCTGAAATTTCAACACACCATTTTGTTCCCTGGCCAAATCTCTGCCTCAGGCTTGCTAAAGTGCTCCAGCGAAGATCAATTCAAGCTGGCAGAACAGCTCCTCATTTTCCGCTCGGGGACCCTGCAACCTTCTGGACTCAATATCGCATGTAAACAACTTTAGGGCTTGAGTTCTCCCATGTCCTTCCCCCAACTCCCACACACTAGGCCTTGTTAGCACATAGGAGTCAGTGAGGACTGCAGATGCTGGAGATCTGAGTCGAGAGTGGGATGCTGGAAAAGCACAGCACGTCAGGCAGCCTCCGAGGAGCAGGAGAATCGATGTTTCAGGCAAGATCCCTTCATCAGGGGCCTATTTGCTCATAGTCTGCCAATACACATTAGCTATTGTTAGCCACTAACAGTCCCCATTAACAGCTATTCACCCTCCCAGCCAGATTGTTATCTATTCCTTTGTGTATCCAACTGTTGGTCTCTCTCTTTGAGCTCTATTTCCCACCTATTGTTTAGACCTTACCTCCTGCCCCTACCCTATCTTTTGCATATAAGCCGACATTTTCCAAGGTACCATCAGTTCCGAGGAATGGTCACTCGACCTGAAACATTAATTCTGATTTCTCTCCACAGATGCTGCCAGACCTGCTGAACATTTCCAGCAATTTCTGTTCTTGTTCTGATGTGCAGCATCTGCAGTTCTTTGGTTTTTTTTGATGAGGCAAATGAATGTGCTATTGTCAAGTTTGCTATTGACACAAAAATAGGTGGGAAGCCAAGTGGTGAGATTGATATGCATAGTGTACAGAGGGGTATAAATGTGTGAAGTGAGTGGGCAAATGGAAGATCATGTGGGAAAATGTGAGGAATTGCACTTTAGCAGGAAGAAAAAAGGCGCTAATACTATTTAAATGGAGAAAGACTGAAGAAAGCTAAGCACAGGGATTTGGGAGGCTTTGTGCAAAAATCACAAAAAGCTAGCACATGGGCTCCCACGCGATCTAACCTTCCAGAGCAGCCTACCATGTGGAACCTTATCAAAGCCTTCCTGAAATCTGTATAGAGTACAACCCCGGCCCTGCCTTCGTCAACCTTCCTGGTCACTTCATCAAAGAACTCTTAACAAATTTGTGAGGCATGATCTCCCACGCACAAAGCCATACTGAAGACTTCTAATCAAACCCCGTCATTCCAAATGCATGTATATTTTCTCTCAGAATCTTTGCAAGTAACGTATATACCACAGGTGTTAAGCTTACTGGTCTATAGTTCCCAAGCTTATCTTTGCAGCCCTTCTTCAATAAGGGCACAATATTCACTCTCCTTCAGTCTTCCAGGATCTCACCCGTGGCTAACGATGATGCAAAAATATCAGTCAGGCAATTTCTAGCCCCTTGCAGTCTTATTGGCCATATTTGGTCAGGATCAGGAGATTTATCCATCTTCATACTTATAATACATCCATCTCATCCACACAAGAAGAAACCTTTTCATATTAATACTATCCAAGCCTTTCATCATTTTAATTCATCTGGTAGATCACCGTTCAAACATGTACAAGAGAAAAGACCTTTAACCATTCAATCCTTTCCTAATGTCTAGACCCAGGTATTTCTGCAACTTCTCCAGCACCACTATATCTTTATGTAAGATGATGACCAGAATTGCAGGCAAGTGTGGTCAAAGCAAGGTTCAGTTTTGTTTAGCATAACTTTCCTACCTTAAAATTCTAACTGTCAGGAAATAAAACCTAGTTCTTGGGTTTAGTCTTTTCCAACCACAAATTTCCACATGATAAGTGACTTAACCTGTCAAAATGGGCGATCTGGCATTCATAAAATTATGCTGAGCTTCATCTGTTAGGAGCAATAAATGCTAACCTTGTCAGCAACACCCATATTGCATGAAGGAATAATAAGAAAAGCATGTTTTTGCCTTTGTTGGTTTTTAATAAACAGGTATTGTCAAATCAAATGCCAGCACTGTGCAAGTTGGCACGTAAAGAATGATCACTTGGGATCACTGGGAAATTGGTATCTGTGTAGCTGCAGGGAGAAAGTGAGGACTGCAGATGCTGGAGATCAGAGTCAAGAGTGTGGCGCTGGAAAAGCACAGCAGGTCAGGCAGCATCCGAGGAACAGGAGAATCAAAGTTTCGGGCAAGAACCCTTCATCAGGAACCTGACCTGTTGTGCTTTTCCAGCGTCACACTCTTGACTCTGTGAAACTGTGTCCAGGATTAGAGGGAAATGCAGGAGAGAGGGAGAAAGTGATAGAAGGAAATCTATAATTGGCCAATAATTGTAAAGCAACTCCTGCTCCACCATTGTAATTTTGGTGTAAGGTATCTTTTCCCTAGGGTGGGGGATTTCAAGACTTGTGAGCATATTTTTAAGGTAAGAGGGGTAAGATTTTTAAAGACATGAGGGGCAATTTTTTTATATAGAACGTGGTTCATGTGTGGAATGAATTTCCAGAGGAAGTGGTGGATGCAAATAAGTTACAACATTTAAAAGACATTTGGATAAGTGCATGAATACGAAATGTTTAGAGGGAAGTGGGTCAAGCACAAGCAAGTGGGACTAGTTGTGGTTGGGATTATGGTCAACATGGACTGGTTGGTCCAAAGGGTCTGTTTCCGTGCTGTATGATCCTCTGACTATGGCGAGATAACACTTCCTCTACTGTGATACAGACTGTCCCCAAGATATGACCACTAACTTTCCCGAGTTCCCAGGTCTTCATGTCTTTCTCTACAGTAAACACAAAGGAGACATCATTGAGGATCTCGCCCATTTTCTGTTGTTCTACATATACATGGCCATTTTGGTCCTTGAGGGATTAAATTCTCTCGAGTTATTCTTTTTCCTTTAATATACTTAAAGAAGCTCTTTGGATTCACCCTAATCTTCTCAGCCAAGACTATACCTTGTGATCTTTGTTTGTGTATCTTGTTATTACTCACCGACTAAAAAGAAGTGAACTAGGCTGCAGTGAATGACATTTTGAACAAATATTTGTAAGAATACAATATGTGCTACTGTCAATACAGTAGGCATTACTTCGGTTTTGTCATTAATAGATCACGTCATGGGGGTGTGGGCCAACATTATGAATCTTTTTGTTGTATCAATAAGGATATGCTGATTGGTCTTCCTATATAAATACTTCGACTTTTTTTTAAGCTGAGAAAGATCATGGGTCTATTCCACAGAAAAAAAATCATCAACGAGCAGTCGTAGTTAAGAAAACGACGTGGAACAAGAAATAGTGCATATCATGTCGTTCTCAATTTCAGGTCTGATTTTGAACTCAGCTGATGTTCTCCATGTTTGGAATCCTCACTCTCTATGATCCTTTTCCTTTCCTCCGTCAACATCATTGTGCAGTCTGGCTCTGGGAAACCTTCTATCCAAAAGCAGGTTTCCTGCATCCTCTTCTTTTTCACCCCATCCTTGACACTGTCAAACTCTGCACAAAGTCACTTTGCTCTTTGTTCTTATCATTTGGCATCATACTTTAGTGCAATGCTCAGAATTGATTGACAGTGTCTTGGACGTTTCAGACCTTTGCTTCTCACTATGGAGTTGTAGTACAGCTTCCTATTTGTGAGAACCATATCATCTATCCTTCACTGTCACTGGGTCAAACTCCTGGAAGTTCCATCCTCATTACACTGTTGAGGTTACTTATCCCTCATGGATAGCAGGACTTCCAGAATGCAACTCACCACTGTAAATGCTGACCCACAGTGACACCCACATCCCATAAATAAATGTACAACTTCCAATTCAATTGCATGTGATAAGAAGAGAAAATGCTCAGCAGAGTATGTGGCACCTGTGGGGACAGAAAATTTGATTTTGGTTTTTTTTGTCAGAGCTAGAAGAAACTAGGGATATGAAAGGTGTTAAATATCTGCAAAAGCAGGAAACAGGAAGGGGGATGGGTGCAGAGCTGGGGATGAACCAAAGGTAAAGTCTATGTCAGGATTCAAGTTAAAGAAACTAAATCATGAAAATGATGCTGAGCACAAGTAAAGAAACAAAACTTGGGTCTAGAGAAAGTGATGAAGGGCTTATGCCTGCATCATCAATTCTCCTGTACTTTTCCAGTGCCACACTGTTCGACCCTAATTAGATTACTTACAGTGTGGAAACAGGCCCTTCAGCCCAACAAGTCCACACCAACCCGCCGAAGTGCACCCACCCAGACCTATTCCCCTACACTTAACACTACGGGCAATTTAGCATGGCCAATTCACCTGACCTGCACATTTTTTGGACTGTGGGAGGAAACTGGAGCACCCGGAGGAAACCCACGCAGACACGGGGAGAATGTGCAAACTCCACACAGTCAGTCGCCTGAGGCGGGAATTGAACCTGGGTTTCTGGCGCTGTGAGGCAGCAGTGCTATCCACTGTGCCACCGTGCCACCCACAAATCTCCAGCATCTGCAGTCCTCAAGTTCTTCTTGAGAAAGTGTAAGAAAGTAAAATCATTACCAACTGATATCATTCAAAAGAGTTAAGACAGAGGTAATAAAGTGCTGACTTGAGAAGATGGGATGGTTATTTCTCACACTTAGATAAAGCTTCTTTGGAATCAGTGTAGGAGTGGGACTGAGAATTAAAAAGGTAGGAGACAGGCAATAACCCATTTCCTTTCATTATGTTATTGAAACGCCTGGCATAGAGTCAAAATCCACAATACATGACATTGTAAAGATCTGTGACAGAATGCAAGATCAACAAAGAAGCGATGGAAAATTGGTTTTTGTTTGGAAGACTGAGAAGTGTAAAGAATTTCAGTTTTCAGCAGTACGTATGCAGGAATGTGAGGAACATTATATTAATTGACTTGAGAGCATAAAGAGAAAACATATGGTGGAAAACTGGGATCCTGTGTAGTCAAAGTCAGGTATAGGATAAAAACTGAAACAAAAATAAAAATTGCTGAAAAAGCTCAGCAAGTCTGACAGCACCTGTGGAGATTTGAGGTGCTGCATTGTGGGAAAGCAAATCTTAGCAGGACTTATACACTTAATGGTAAGGCCCTAGGGAGTGTTGCTGAACAAAGAGACCTTGGAATGCAGGTTCATAGCTCCTGGAAAGTAGAGTTGCAGGTAGATAGGATAGTGAAGAAGGCGTTTGGTATACTGTCCTTTATTGGTCAGAGTCTTGAGTACAGGAGTTGGGAAGTCATGTTGCAGCTGTACAAGACATTGGTTAGGCCACTGTTGCAATTCTGGTCTCCTTCCTATCGGAAAGATATTGTGAAACTTGAAAGGGTTCAGAAAAAACTTACAAGGATGTTGCCAGGGTTGGAGGATCTGAGTTACAGGGAGAGGCTGAACAGGCTGGGGCTGTTTTCCCTGGAGAGTCGGAGGCTGAGGGGTGACCTTATAGAGGTTTACAAAGTTATGAGGGGCATGGATAAGATAAAGAGACAAAGTATTTTCCCTGGGGTCGGGGAGTCCAGAACTAGAGGGCATAGGTTTAGAGTGAGAGGGGAAAGATATAAAAGAGATCCAAGGGGCAACTTTTTCATGCAGACGTGGTACGTGTATGGAATGAGCTGCTAGAGGAAGTGGTGGAGGCTGGTACAATTGCAACATTTAAAAGGCATTTGGATGGGTTTATGAATTGGAAGGGTTTGGAGGGATATGGGGCAGGTGCTGGCAGGTGGGACTTGATTGGGTTGGGATAACTGGTCGGCCTGGGCGGGTCGACCGAAGGGTCTGTTTCCATGCAGTACATCTCTATGACTCTATTAAAAGGGGTCACAGAGATATACAGTTTCACAATTAAAATTTTCACAACATCTTTCTAATAGGAAGGAGACCAGAACTGCATGCAATATTCCAAAAGTGGCCTCACCAATATCCTGTACAGCTGCAACATGACCTCCCAACTCCTGTACTCAATACTCTGACCAATAAAGGAAAGCTTAACGCCTTCTTCACTATCCTATCTACCTGCGACTCCACTTTCAAGGAGCTATGAACCTGCACTCCAAGGTCTCTTGTTCAGCAACACTCCCTAGGACTTTACCATTAAGTGTATAAGTCCTGCTAAGATTTGCTTTCCCAAAATGCAACACTTCGCATTTATCTGAATTAAACTCCATCTGCCACTTCTCAGCCCATTGGCCCATCTGGTTCAGATCCTGTTGTAATCTTATGCTCGCATCCAAATCATTTATGTAAATGACAAAAAATACTGGACCCAGCACCGATCCTTGTGGCACTCCATTGGTCACAGGTCTCCAGTCCGAAAAACAACCCTCCACCACCATCCTCTGTCTTCTACCTTTGAGCCCGTTCTGTATCCAAATGGCTAGTTCTCCCTGTATTCTATGAGATCTAACCTTGGTAATCAGTCTCCCATGGGGAACCTTGTCGAACGCCTTACTGAAGTCCATATAGATCACATCTACTGTTCTGCCCTCATCAATCTTCTCTGTTACTTCTTCAAAAAACTCAATCAAGTTTGTGAGGCATGATTTCCCACGCACAAAGCCATGTTGACTATCCCGAATCAGTCCTTGCCTTTCCAAATACATGTACATCCTGTCCCTTAGGATTCCCTCCAACAATTTGCCCACCACTGAGGTCAGGCTCACTGGTCTATAGTTCCCTGGCTTGTCCTTACCACCCTTCTTAAACAGTGGCACCACATTTGCCGACCTCCAGTCTTCCGGCACCTCACCTGTGATTTTCGATGATACAAATATCTCAGCAAGAGGCCCAGCAATCACTTCTCTAGCTTCCCACAGAGTTTTTAGGTACACCTGATCAGGTCCTGGGGATTTTTTCCACCTTTAACCGTTTCAAGACATCCAGCACTTCCTCCTCTGTAATGTGTTGGAATTAAAGTGAAGCTGCTTCAGTGCACAGTTTCTTTTTAAGGACCTTCTCACTCTCCTGGCTCACAAAAGTATCGATGTTTTAAATCTGTGGCACTATCATACCATATAAGATTATTTCATGAAGTATTGAGTGACATGCATTCTCTCGGTTTCACATCACATCTCTGTAATCTTGAAAAAGGGATTATATTGAGCTGAACATTGCATGACATAGTTGACCTATAACTCTGCTAGATTTGATTTCCAATCCGAATTGAGTGTTCAGATGTTATCATTTGTGCTGAGCAGCTGTTGAAAGCACCAAGCTAAACTGTGATGGTCAAACAATTCGCTGGTACTGACACATGGAGAAAGTGTCAATTCAGACTGCACGCTGGAGGAACACTTGAATCCAGCAAACACAACAAGGATTGGGAAAACTCCGTGCTACTGAGCTTCCACTGGGAGCTGGGTGCAAACCTCAAAGTTTTGCTGTCGTTTTCAGAGGCAGCAATAATCCCCTTAATTCCCAGCTACAATTGTGTGGAATTCCAGAAGCATAGGAGAGGAAATATTTTTAAAAATAACCCTGTCATTTTCAGTTCTTCAGAGGAAGTAAAGCCCTTTATGGCTGTACTTTACTCAGGCAGTATTCAGAATGCTAACTGCTGATGGAGAGCTCAAAAGCAGTTTAGACATCTCGACTTGGTATGAGTATAAAGAATTCTCACACTCCACACCACAGGAAGCTTTCTGAATTCTATTCCACTGTTAAAAAGCAGACAGCAATTTCTCTATTTGTTCAGATTTTATCAGATTTCCATCTGTCATGGTCCTGAGAAATAATCTCCTCTCCAGGCTATTACCTTGCTTGAATACATACAGAGTCTGGAGATTCACAGAAAGATTGGTGGGCTTGTTCTCAAGACTTTTTGTTTTAAAATATGAATATTAAAGGGTCGAGGTATTTATAGATATAGAGAGGGAGCATGGGATGTACCCTCTCTCTCTAGACTGTGAGACAGTCCTGACATTCCTCTCTTCCCAGTCTATTCACACTAATATCGATAGAAATAGCAGACTAGGCATCCTCACTGACTCCTTTCAGTGCAGAAACAGCAAGAAGTAATGGGATAGACACAACAATTGCAGCTGATAACAATCTTCATGCATGTTGGTTCTGTTGACGATCACCAAGTAGTGGGAAAGACATGGAGAAACAAATTTGCAATGAGAATACAGGCAGGTCTAAGCATTACAGAGTAGTTATAATACAGGACTTTAATGACCCATAGATAAACAGGGATAGTGGTCACCTGAGGTGCTCCGAGATTGTGTTCAGAACAATTTTCTGCAAAATAGTGTCTGTCCGTGCAACAATAAAGAAGGCAATGGTAGACCTGGTTCTTGGGTATGTGATGGCCAAGTGAATGAATTATTTGGGGAGTGCGTGAGGTTGTGGGAGCATGTAGGGGACAGTGAACATTGTATTATCAGGTTTAAAATGACAGTGGAAAATAGCATTAGTTACTTCAGGGTAAAAATAAACAACTGACAGAGAGCTGATTTCACTGAAGTAAGTACAGTCCTGGGCAGGGTACACTGGAATCAAACATTGACAGGAAAAACACTTAATTTCAAAAAGAAGATTGTTTGGATTCATTCAAGATATATTCCTTCAAAAAGAAAAGGTAAGGCAAACAAATTCAGAGCTCCCTGGGTGACAAAAATGATAGACGTTAAATTGAGAAAGAAAGACATGTGATTATTACAGTTGTCAGGCTGTGAGAGCATTTGAGAATTGAGTTCAATACAGAAGGTTTGGTGGGAGGTGAAATTATATGCTTCAAGATGTTTTATTTTCACCTGAGGTGCAGGCTGCAAGAAAAGAGAAGAGACAACATGATTGTCAACAGTTTCAAATCTGTCAGTAAAGGAACAATCAGCAAACGAGGAGCTAGGAAAAATTGAGAGCAGCGAGGTAAAGAAATACTTGTAAGTGAATATGGATCTCTAGCTGAAGGCTGCAGATGTTCCAGAGTTACTCAATGGGGCAGAGTGTTGTGGATGCTATTGTAATGAACTGAAGATTGGCAGGTAGGACAGGTCATGAGGATGGTGCTGAGCTGTCCTCATGTCCTTCACATCTATCCACTCCACCCTCCTCTCTGACCTACCACCTTCATCTCCACCCCCATCCACCTATTGTACTCTTTGCTACCTTCTCCCCAGCCCCACCCTACTCCCATTTATCTCTCCACCTGGAGGCTCCCTGCCTTCATTCCTGATGAAGGACTTTTGCCCGAAACTTCAATTTTCCTGTTCCTTGGATGCTGCCTGGCCTGTTGTCTTCTGTCAGTTTAAATACTGAGGTATCTATGAAATGAATGCTTTCCTAGTGTAATGTAGTTTTAGTTTTAATGGATTTGTTAATTATTGAGTATATTGGTGAATTCTTCAGATTCTGCTTCTGTGTGAGTCTGAACACTCTATTTGTCAGCACTATTACCGAAGGTGTGAATGCATCGTGCTGTAAATTAGTGAGAATGAAAAAGTAGCCCCTGAAAGCCAAAACGCAGCCCACAAAAATTAAAATGCAGCCTGAGGGAGGAGCACTCAGTGTTGCATGGTGGGGGCGGGGGCCGGGGCGGGGGGTTTATTTTGTGCTACATGTGTCACCCAGTCATTTAGCCACTTACCTTTCCCACCCAACTACCCTACCTCCTTATGTATTCACTCAGTCATCCATTCATCCACTCACCCATTCATTAACATTCACCGCCTACATTTAAATTCACTCTAAGGCAGCTAGTACCTTCCAAAAGGCTGTGTCCAGTCTTCTGCTGTCAACTCTACAATCCTGTAATGGAGATCTTCGCTGAACACTGAGTTCCACACTTCTGAAGAGATTGGGTTCAGAACACACAGCAAGAAGTGTAAATTAGCAATCTAATGACAATTGCCACACTGCAGAAGATCCATGCCAATGAGCAAAGTAATGTCCAATTTTTCTCTGAAAAGCCTTGCTACCTGAGAAAAGTCCCTTTGAAGAACTGGTTTGCCTCGACATTTTGGTCTCCCGTCTGGAGGAATGAGAGGAAAAGCTGAAAGATAGAGTGATGGGAAAACTAGCAGAATCAAATTTCTGATTGGCTACTATGTGAGTCGGTAGGTGCATGTTAACATTCTTGCAGTTAATTGGTTGATTGTGCAGAATAGGTGGTACTGTGTTTCTCAAATGAGGGTAACCAGATGTCACTGATGACGAGGCCTTTGTCTTGGAGAGTGGGGGAACAGTGTGATATTGGTAGCCTTCTGGACATGACTTATATATAATTGATATATATAACATTAAACATATATGACATGAAATAAGTAGACCATCCAAAGTAACTGAGAGAAGCAAGCATCTGAGCTAATTACTTGTGGAAAGCTATTTCTTTCTTTCCCAGGAGAGGTCTGCACATCTCGTTAAGATTCAACATGCACTTCTTTATCATCTTGACCCCGGACTGTCTTCTCCACTCACCAGCTTCTTACTGACATGCAGCAGGAAACAATCGTTTGAGGCAGATCCTGTAAAATACTGGAAAGATGACACCCTCCTTGGCAGTTCATTATTATACTTACTTGTTTTTTCCTCATATTTTAGTTATTAAGTTGACCTTGTTGGACAATAATTGGCTCTTCCTATTATCTATGTTTAAACTAGGTCTTATGTTCCTTGAATCTTGTGTGTAAACTGCAAACTGTTTCTCCAAAGGTTGTTCTTTCAAGAGAAAGAGTTTCCATGATGCAACTGTAAAATCATCTTACTGCGATCATTGGAATCTCTTCTGGGGTAGAAGTGACCTGTATAAGAAGGACAGGTTGCACCTGAATTGGACGGGGACTAATATACGCAGAGAGATTTGCTAGAGCTGCTCAGATAAGTGGGGGGAAGGATTGAGCGATACAAGGAGATAGTGAGGAAAAAGATCAGTCTCAGACTGGTACAGCTGGGAAAAAGGAGCAAGTCAAAGAGTCAGAGCAGACACGAACAAAGCAGAGGATGAAATAGGACTGATAAAATTAAACTGCATTTATTTCAATGCAAGAGGCCTAATAATGAAGGCAGATGAACTCAGGGCAATGTTGGGAACACTGGACTGTGATATCATAACAATTACAGAGATGTGGCTCAGGGATGGACAGGACTGGCAGCTTAATGTTCCAGGATACAAATGCTATAGGAAGGTTAGAAAGGAGGGCAAGAGATGAGAGAGAGAGGCATTTTTGATTAGGGATAACATTATGGCTGTGCTGAGGGAGGATATTCTTGGGAATAGAACATGGGAAGTTATTTGGGAGGAACTGAGAAATCAGAAAAGGATGAAAACCATTTTGGCATTGTACTATAAATTCCCAAGTAGTGAGCGGGAAATTTGGAAGGAGATTTCAGTTATCTTTAGGAATAATAGGGTGATTATGGTCGGGGATTTTAACTTTCCAAACATAGACTGGGACTACCATAATATTAAGGGCTTGGGTGGAGATGAATTTGTTAAGTGTGTATAAGAAAATTTGCTGATTCAGTATGTGGATGTACCTACTAGAGAAGGTGCAAAACTTGATTTACTCTTGGGAAATAAGGCAGGGCAGGTGACTGAGGTGTCAGTGGGGGAGCACTTTGGGGCCAGTGACTATAATTCTAGTAGTTTTTAAATAATGATGGAAAAGAATGGACCAGATCTAAAAGTTAAAGTTCTAAATTGGAGACAGGCCAATTTTGACAGTATTAGGCAAGAATTTTCAAAAGTTGATTGGGGGCAGATGTTCACAGATAAAGGGACGGCTGGAAAATGAGAAACCTTCAGAAATGAGATATAGAGAGTCCAGAGACCGTATGTTCCTGTTAGGGTGAAGGGCAAGGCTGGTAGGTATAGGGAATACTGGGTGACTAGAGAAATTGGAGGTTTTGGTCAAGAATAAGAAGGAAGCATATGTAAAGTATAGACAGGATAGATCCTTAGAAGAGTATAAAGGAAGCAGGAGTATACTTAAGAGGGAAATCAGGAGGACAAAAAGGGAACATGAGATAGCTTTGGCAAATAGAGTTAAGGAGAATCCAATGGGATTCTGCTAATACATCAAGGACAAAAGAGTAACTAGGGAGAGAATCCTTGAGGATCAGCAAGAAGGCAGCTTATGTGTGGAACTGCAGGAGATGGGAAGATACTGCACAAGTATTTTGCATATAATATGGAGAAGGATATGAAAGATACAGAACGTAGGGAAATAAATAGTGTCATCTTGAAAAATGACCAAATTACAGAGGTGGTGGTGCTGGACATTTTAAAATGCATAAAGGTGGATAAATCCCAGGACCTGATCAGGTGTATCCAAGAACTCTATAGGAAGCTAGGGAAGTGATTGCTGAGCTCCTTGCTGAGATATTTCTAACATTGATAGCAAGACTGGAGGTTGACTAACTTGGTGCCACTATTTAAGAACAGTGGTAAGAAAAAGCCAGGGAACGATAGACAAGTGAGCCTGACATTGATAGTGGGTAAGTTGTTGGAGGGAATCTAGAGGGACAGGATGTACATATATTTGGAAAGGCAAGTATTGATTAGGGATAGCCAACATGTACGTAGGAAATCATGTCTCATTAACTTGATTGAGTTTTTTGAAGAAGTAATGAGGAGTATTGATGAGGGCAGAGCAATGGATGTCATCCATATAGACTTCAGTAAGGTGTCCTCATGGGAGACTGGTTAGCAAGGTTAGATTACATGGAATACAGGGAGAACTAGCCATGGAGAACTGGCTTGAAGGGAGAAGACAGAGAGTGGTGGTGGAGGGTTACTTTTCAGACTGGGGGCCTGTGACCAGTGGAGTGCCACAAGTTTCAGTACTGACTCCACTGTTTGTTGTAATTTATATAAATGATTTGGATGTGAACATAGGAAGTATAGTTAGTAAGTTTGCAAATGACACCAAAATTGGAGGCGTACTGGACAGTGAAGAAAGTTACCTCATATCAGGATCTTGATCAGATGGGCCAATGGGCTGAGGAGTGGCAGATGGAGTTTAATTTAGATAAACGTGAGGTACTGCATTTTGGAAAGGTAAATGAGAGCAGGACTTATTCACTTAATGGTAATGTCCTGGGGAGGGTTTCTGAACAAAGAGAACTTGGAGTGCAGATTCATAGTCCCTGAAAGTGGAGTCCCAATTGGACAGGGTAGTGAAGAAAGCTTTCCTTTATTAGTCAGTGCATAGAGTACAGGAGTTGGGAGGTCATGTTGTGGCTGTACAGGACATTGGTTGGACCACTTTTGGAATATTATGTACAATTCTGGTCTCCTTCCTATCAGAAAGATGTTGTAAAACTTGAAAGAGTTCAGAAAAGATTTACAAGGATGTTGCCAGGGTTGGAGGATTTGAGCTACTGGGAGAGGCTGAACAGGCTGGAACTATTTTCCCTGAATAGTCAGCGGCTGAGGGGTGACCTTATAGAGCTTTATAAAACCATGAGGAGCAGAGATAGGGTAAATAGGTAAAGTCTTTTCCCTGGGATGGGGGAGTCCAAAGCTGAAGGGCAAAGGCGTAAGGTGAGAGGGAAAAGATATTTAGGTTTTTCCCTAGCACCTAAGGGACAACATTTGTACCCATGAGGCTGGTGCATGTATGGAATGAGCTGCCAGAAGAAGTGGTGGAGACTGGTACAATTACAACATTGAAATGGCATCTGGGTGGGTAAATGAATGGGAAGGGTATACAGGGGATGGCCAAGTGCTGGCAAATGGGACGAGATTAATTTAGGATATCTGGTCAGCATGGACAGGTGAGATTGAAGAGTGTTTCCACGCTGTACATCCCTATGATTCTAAATGCTTGTAATACAACACTCATACCGTGAGAATAAATACAAATCTAAAAGCATACAGATTTTTCAGCAATGATTAAGAAATAATCAGCAACTTCAATCATTGGCCATGAGAAAGGAAGAACTTGCTAATTATGAAGCAACTTATCACATCCTTATGACATGCTAAAGCTTTGTACAATCAGTCCCTCCTTGAAATGTGGTGATTGTGTTTCCAAAGGTGAATGTGTTCGAAACATTACAAAAAATTACAAAATACAATCAGGTTCCACGGATAAATGGAGCTTTGAAGTGGCCACAGACTTTGTTAGTGAGTTGTTTTTATTTGGCAACTTTCAGTAAATCTTTTTTATGTGTGTGAAGCTTTGGGGTTTAATTCCCTTAAAATATCCAATGCTCACAATTGAGGAACTGTTCAAGTTCAAGATTGCACTTCATCACAAACTCTTTTCTTTGTATTCATGTGTTGTGATAGTCTTTCCTTAATTTGCATTTGAAAAGTCTATTGAATATTCGAGAACTATTTTCAGAATTTTCAAATTCTTAAATGTGTCAAGGCTTTCAGTACATTGTCTTCACATGTACTCGGTGAAGAAGGAGCTTGTCTGAGAGACAATGGGTGAACATTCTGAATAAGGCGGCTGTCTTGTCTGAGATACAATGGGAGTACATTCAGTGTGAGGTGGCTGTCTTGCGTTCAGAGGCTGCCAGCTGGCGTGTCGGCAATGCCACTGAGAAGGCTAGGGTTGCAATTGGTACAGCATCTTCTTCTCCTCAGGGGGGTGGACACCTGCCTCATCAGCCTGGACCAGGAGAAAGCCTTTGACAGGATATCGCATACATATATGAGGGATGTCCTCTCCAAAATGGGCTTTGGGGAGGGAATCTGCAATTGGATCAGACTGCTCTACACCAACATTGTCAGTGCAGTCTCAATCAATGGGTGGGAATCAGATAGCTTCCCTGTAAGATCTGGAGTCAGGTAGGGCTGCCCACTCTCTCCTGCCTTCTTTGTGTGTTGCATAGAGCCATTTGCCGAGTCCATCAGGAAGGATGCGAGCCTGAGAGGGGTGACTATTCCTGGCAGCGGGGGCCTACAGGTTAAGGCCTCCCTGTACATGGATGACGTCGCCGTTTTCTGCTCGGATCCGCTGTCCGTGCACAGACTCCTGTGCATCTGCGACCAGTTCGAACGGGCCTCGGGGGCCAAGGTAAACCGAGGGAAGAGCGAGGCCATGCTCTTCGGGAACTGGACCGACCAATCCTATATCCCCTTCACCGTCAGGACTGACCACCTGAAGGTGCTGGGTATTTGGTTCGGGGGTGCTGGGGCGTGCGCCAAGACCTGGGAGGAGCGGATCAGGAAGATGAGACAGAAACTAGGCAGATGGGAGCAACGGTCGCTCTCCATCGCGGGGAAAAACCTGGTCATCAGGTGCAAGGTACTCTCAGTATTGTTGTATGTGGCACAGGTCTGGCCTATCCCCAGAACCTGTGCTGCCGCAGTCACCCGGGCCATCTTCCACTTCATGTGGAGATCAAAGATGGACCGGGTCCGAAGAGACACCATGTACAAAGACCGGTGCAATGGGGGAGAAAACACTCCCAATGCCACCCTCGCCCTGATGGCCACCTTTGTGTGTGGCTGCATCAAGCTGTGCGTGGATTCCCGGTACGCAAACACCAAGTGTCACTACGTACTGAGGTTCTACCTGTCCCCAGTGTTGCGAAGGATGGGCCTGGCCTCGCTGCCGCGGAACGCTCCGAGTAGTTGGACCGTTCCGTACCATCTGTCCTTCGTGGAGAAATTTCTGAAGAAAAACACCTTTGACCACAAGTCCATCAGGAAGTGGTCAGCACGTAGCGTCCTTGAGACCCTTCGGAAAAAGGAGAGGGCGGATCCTGTTGAGTGGTTCCCTGAGCAGACTGTCAAAGCAATTTGGCAGAATGCCTCACCGCCAGAACTTTCCAACAAGCACCAAGACATGGCTTGGCTGGTGGTGAGAAGGGCTCTACCTGTGAGATCGTTTATGCACGCCCGGACTCTCAGCCGCACCGCACGCTGCCCTCGAAGCGGCTGCGGGGGGGGACGAGACTGTCACACACCTCCTTCTGGAATGTGCCTATGCAGTGGAAGTCTGGAGAGGAATGCAGTGGTATTTGTCGAGGTTCGTCCCGAGCAGCGCCGTGACGCGGGACTCCGTGCCCTACGGCCTGTTCCCCGGGACGCACACCGAGACGAATATCAACTGCGCCTGGAGGATCATCAACTCGGTGAAGGACGCTCTCTGGGCGGTCCGAAACCTGTTGATCTTCCAGCTGAAGGAGTTGACCCCGACTGAGTGTTGCAGACTGGCACATTCCAAGGTCCAGGACTACGTGTTGAGGGACGGGCTGAAGCTTGGGGCAGCTGCCGCCAAGGCGCGGTGGGGAAAGACCACCGTGTAACATCTGCCTGTCTAAAGAAGATCAGGGGGCCCACGTAGTCATTTGGGCTCTGCTGACGCCTCAGCCCAATATATGGGCGTAGGAGCGAGAAATGCACAGACCTGCATGTAAAAAGGAAAATTCTAAACTGTGTATGTTAATGTGAACATATGTATGGCATTACCCAATGTACAGTGTATCAAATTATTTTATGAATATTTACGAATAAAGTATATTTTTGAAATAAAAAAAACCTTCTTCTCCTGCCATGATGCCACCTACCTTCTCCCTCTGTCTATTATTAACTCTCCCCTCTCCTACTCCCACTTCCCTTAACCCCTTACTCCTTTTCTCCTCTCTTTAACCATTCATCCCTCTCTTCCGCCTCCACTTTTCACCTCCACTTCCTCTCTTTCCCATTCCCTCTCTTCCCCCAACCCACTCTGTCCCATCTTCCCTGTTGCCCCCTCTTCTCATACATCCCATCTTCTCCCCAACCCCCCTCCTTGTCCCAAGTTCCTCTTCTGCATCCTTGTTCATCCCTCCCCCCACCATCTATTTCCCTCCCCTTCCCCCCCCCCCCCTTTTCATCTACTTCATCCTGCTCTCTTAATCTGTTGCTTTCTCATGGTGTAGGTGACATTGCTGGTTGGAATCAGTAAACTCAGTACAGACGAGGAATTGAGTGTTAGGTCTCCAGGTTGAGTCACTCAATGCACAGTGGTTCCACAAAGTTAACTACTTGGTGGGTTTCTCACACACCCCTGTCCTAGAAGCCACATCCCGTTTTGAGACGCAGTGAGATTCCCCATTTATTTCAATAAACCTTGCAAATTTCTAAACGAGACGACTAGCCCACTCCTGTAGCAGCCCAACTGCACCGGTCAGTCCCATCACTGCCTCTCTCTGACTCGGTTTCTTAGTGAAGAAATCTTTCCCATGGGGAGTAAATGGACCAGGAAATGTGACAACAATCTACAATGACCCAGCCCACTGCATCCGATACTCTGAGGCAAATGAAGGCATGGAATGGGCAGTGGAAGTCAGGAAGCTGGGTAAAGACTGTGATTCACAAACTTCAGCTAAAGACACCACCCCCCTGAAAACACACACACACACACACACATTCATACACACACACACACACACACATTCATACACACACACACACACACACACACACACATTCACACAAACACACACACACACACACATTCATACACACACACACACACACATTCACACATTCACACACACACATTCACACACACATTCACACACACTTCTTTGGGAATAGGAATTCTAAATGTAAGGTGGGCTGGTGAGCTCTTACTGAAAACCAGAGAGAGCATCAGTATGTTGTTAACATCATGAGATACTAATAAGCAATTTCCTGTGATTCTTATTGCTGTGAACTGAGAACAATGCTGGCATGAAAATGTTCCTTGGAAGGAGGCCAGGAATTTCCAGCTACTGCAATTTGAAACTAATCTGAGCGTAGTTTGTTGCTAATATTTCAGCAAGGTTATATTTCCATGTCTTTCCCAGGTCTTCTGCCTCCCAAGCTTAATTCCTTTGGTGTTTGCTCTGGGGAGGGGGGAGGAGGGGGGGTGGGGGTGGGCAGGGGAGCGGGAGGCGTTAGGGAGGAGGTGGTAAGTACTTCTCTCATGATTCACTTACAACTGCACTGTAAAAGTTTCAACTGCATGCCCAGTGGCAATCATTCATTGATTTCTGCAGCTAACAAGATTCTTGATCACAGGATCACTCTCTCTCATCATCTGTCTCTCACATGCACATGCACACACCACCCGACCATATACAGCCACCACCTCCAGCCCCTGCTAGCCAAGGCATGCAAATTTGAACAGATGTTTTATACAATTAATAGAGCCATTCACTGCCAAATGTGTCTTGACCATATAAAGAACTGTTCTGACCTGCCAAAACCACTTCTACTATTCCACGGATATTTTGGAATGCAAAGATAACTCCTGGATTCACCTCATTTCTTAATCTCACCCTCTTAGACCCCTATTCCCTCTTTAGTTCATCTTCACTTCCAACATAGATTATTTTGACCCTAAGGTCAAGTGCAATCCTATGCTTGCTTCCCTCCTTTCTCCAGCTGATCAAACCAAACCAATACATGTACCCCCCAACTAGCCACTCAGTTACTGAATTTCGATCCTCCCTCATCTTGACTTGAGTGTCTCCAAGCTTGAGCTGAAAATGTGTTGCTGGAAAAGCGCAGCAGGTCAGGCAGCATCCAAGGAGCAGGAGAGTCAGTGTTTCAGGCAAGAGCTCTGTCACATCTGTCCCTTCCCTCCCTCAAACAAAACAGCCCTTAACCTCCTATCCTTGTGATCCATCCCCATTTCCAAATTATCTTTTTTTCCAAAATTCTCAAAAATACTGTCACCACCCAATCCATGCCCACACTTGTAAAACTTCATTTTTGCTTCCAGTTAGATTTCCGCCATGTCACTATACCAAACCAGTGCTTAGTCAATGTTGCAGGGGACATCTTACATGACTGTGATATTGTTAAACTTTCCCTTTATTTCTATCTTGTCTATCACTTATGAAACAGCTGGCCACAAAATCCTCCTCCCTCATCCCATTATCATAGAATCATAAAATGCCTAAGTGCAGAAATATGCCATTCAGCTCATTGAGTCTGCACTGACTCTCCGAAGAGCATCCAACCCAGACTGACTCACTGCCACCACCCTGTCCTTGTGACCCCATGTGGGTTTTTGCCTGGTGAACTCGGTGTCCCAGTGGTTAGCACTGCTGCCTCACAGCGCTGGAGACCCGGGTTCAATTCCTGCCTCAGGCGACTGACTGTGTGGAATTTGCACATTCTCCCTGTGTCTGCGTGGGTTTGCTCTGGTTTCCTCCCACAGTCCAAAGATGTACAGGTCAGGTGAATTGGCCATGCTAAATTGCCCATAGTGTTAGGTGTAGGGGTATGGGTGGGTTGCGCTTCGGAGGGTTGGTGTGGACTTGTTGGATCGAAGGGCCTGTTTCCACGCTGTAAGTAATCTAATCTAACTGCACGTGCTTGATTTCATTTATATTCACACAGACACAACTTGAGAATCTTCTGCAATGACTTCTCTATGTGCTTCTGCACCATGACCTCTGGTGTTCCCTGTACTAATCCCCACCACAAGCTATATTCTTGAGTCACCGTTTCCAATCCTCTGCATTGCTGCATTTTTGCACAATACTAGTAGAGAAGGGGTGATCAATCCCAACACAACTTAAATCAGATAGCAAGTGTGAATGGCCTTGCATGGTGGCTAATTGTCTAAGCAATTTGAGACACAAGACATGTTTCTTCAAAGACAGAGAAAATGTAAACCTGTAAAAACTTTACAAGGAAGTAGCCAAGTTAGAAAGAGACATACTTGGAGATGAGTAATGTTTTATGAAATATACAACTAACCCAAATCATACAAGAACATTACTGATCATACTGTTACACTGCAAAGGAACAGAAAGCCAGCTCCAGTTAATGTATGGCACACCAATCATGCATAAACTTTCTGATGTTAATGATTGTGCAGTGAAATTGAGTGACAGGTACCAGTAGCCAAACAACCAAAGTGTTAAACAAAGTTATTTCCCTGGAGAGGAAGGACCCTGAAGGCACACATAGGGGCAACTTTTTCACGCAGAGGGTGAATTAGATTACTTACAGTGTGGAAACAGGCCCTTCGGCCCAATAAGTCCACACCGACCCGCCGAAGCGCAACCCACCCATACCCCTACATTTACCCCTTACCTAACACTACGGGCAATTTAACATGGCCAATTCACCTAACCTGCACATCTTTGGACTGTGGGAGGAAACCGGAGCACCCGGAGGAAACCCACGCAGACACGGGGAGAATGTGCAAACTCCACACAGTCAGTCGCCTGAGGCGGGAATTGAACCCGGGTCTCTGGTGCTGTGAGGCATCAGCGCTAACCACTGTACCACCGTGCCACCCCTGGAATGGAATGAGCTGCCAGAGGAAGTGGTGGAGGCTGGTACAATTGCAACATTTAAAAGGCATCTGGATGGGTATATGAATGGGAAGGGTTTGGAGGGATATGGGCCAGGTGCTGGCAGGTGGGACTAGATTGGGTTGGGATATCTGGTCGGCATGGACGGGTTGGACCAAAGGGTTTGTTTCCGTGCTGTACATCTCTATGCCTCTATGTCTCTATAAGTACAACTGAGAACGACTCATACCTTTCAATATGGGTGTACAATCACCAGCTCAGAGTAAAACTTTATAATGAAGCTTGAAGTCTTAGTCATGTAAACTCTGTTCCACCTGTTTGCGTAATTATCAAACTAACAGCATGAGCCTATGTACCTACCTCCTTTTGTTTTGGAATACATTTTTATTTTTGAGAAAAGACAGATGTTCTGTTATGTCTTGTGGTCAGTATGTCAGTATAGCTTGAAGAGACAGGCTAAAAGTATCATCACTGTGTTACAGAGGGTATAAAACCTCATCCTCCAGCTTATCCAGGATGATTTGAAGCCTGACATGCTGTAGAAAGCATGCTGCTCTGAATAACTTAGTAGTTTAATGTGAGCCAAAAGACATATATCCATGAATGAAATGCTTCTACATAATAGTTAGCTATTATAAAAGTATTTTATATTCTTCAGTACCACAACATCCAGGTTCAGTTTCTAAGGTACCAAAAGCATTACCACATTAGGAGGCAAACTCACATCAATGGTCATGGGATCATGCTCAAGAAATCTGCTATTGGTTAAGGGATGAACATTGGCTAAAGCACCATTGAGAACATCCCTGTTCAGCTTCAGAATAGACCATGTGAATCTTTTGTGTCTGACGGAGCCTCAGAAAAAATGTAACATGTCTGAAAATGACATCCAGCCTCAGTGTTCCACTTGAAATCTGAAATATCTGAAATCTCACTTGAACCCATTACTTTCTGACTCAGGCATGAGAGTGCTACCAGAGCTGACAGCTTAGATTTCGGATGTTACCACCATTCTGTTCAACTTTCATTGCCATGATTATACATTTTAACTCAAAGATTGAAGTCACAATTGGTGCTGACCTTGCTTCGCTCAGCTACGGAGTCAATGTCATTTCTACAACAATTGCTATAAGGTTTTTGATGGGGGAGAGGGGAGTGCATTTGTGTTCATCTGTACTCCTTCTGGGCTGTAATCATACTTCGATTCCATAATGAAGATGCCACATTGCTAACATTTGACGTTATCATTGGTTCATTCATTCCCTTTCTGCAAAGGACAGTGATGAATGATTGTTTATTCAGACTAAAGCGAGGTGGATATGGTGGGGCTCTCCAGAGGTCACTATTTGAACTGCTACTTTTTTTGATGAATCATAATAACTGGATGTGGGATTGCAGGATGTAATTTCAGTCGATAACATACAACCTTGAAATATAGTAAGCAATGAGGAGGATAGTAACAGACTTCAGAAGGACCGGTAGTCTGATGAAATAGAGAAACACATGGCAAGTGATATTAGCGTGAACTAATACATATTGGTAGGAAAAATGAGAAGAGGCATCTGAGAAAATAAATGTGTCACATGATGATCTTGTTCCTTACCTGCTAGTCTGATCTAATTCATTATGGTTTTGTATGACAAGATTCTGAAAGTGCGATTCACACTGGCATTCTACATTCACTGTGGCTTAAGTGGGCACTCTTCTGTCTCTCCCACCTGCCCACAGCTGACACGACATGACGCCACCCATCTCCCCTCTTCCTCACCTATCCCTCATTCTGGGCCACTTCTCCCATCTCAGTTCAGACTCTCACCTTTGGGTCAATCTTCTCTTGGGTTCCTCTCACAAGAGTTCCTCCCTCTCCACTTCCCCCACATCCGTCTCCCAAACAGCTATTGCCCCTGTCTTTATTTCACTGGCATTCTCTGATCTGGAAAATAGCAATGAGAATTTTTGCCTTCAGAACTTCTACCCACTGGGCACCAGAAGCAATTTCAGAAAAGGTCCAGAAATATTGGTGAGGAGTGGAGCTGGATGCAATGCTGATTTTAATTCAGAAACATGGACAAATGAACATGAATTGGGAACGAGTCACAATGGATGGCCATGCTGGTGTTGGTCAGCCCCAGTATGCATTATGCAAGGATAGAGTATTTCCTTTTTGCTTTATTCTTTCATGGTATGTGTACATCACAAACAAGGCCAACATTTATTGCCAGTCCCTAATTCCCTTAGACTGAGTGACCTGCTAGCCATTTCAGAAGGTTCTCAAATGTCAACCATATTGCTATGAGAATTACTTCCATAAAATGCATTATTGAACCTGATGGACTTTTACAAAGGTCACTGATAGTTTCTGCTGAAGGGCTTTTGCCCGAAACGTCGATTCTCCTGCACCTCGGATGTTGCCTGACTTGCTGTGCTTTTCCAGCACCCCACTCTGGACTGCTAGTTTCATGGTCATCATAACTGAGGTTGGCTTCCAATTCTAGGTGCATCATTTGAATTAGCTGCTGTGGTGAGATTTGAAACCAAAACTGGACTATTGTCCTGGATTACTCATCCAGTGCCATTATAATCTACTGCATATGACCAACTAAAAGCTCCAAAGTACTTGCTCTGCCTATCCCTGTTTCGCTGATTACACAGAATCAGTGATTAGATCTTCTCCTCATCCACATCCCTAGTACTCCATCAGTCTCACACGTTTGTGACTGCTCTGGGGAACGGGCTAATTAAGGTCATTAGCTCTGCAGAAAAGAGGTGCCAGTTTCCTGGAGTCCACCTATCCAGATTGACAAGACTTTGAAAATGGGTGTGGAGGAGATTAGCTCGAATAGTACTTGGGGAGGGATTAGTGACTTCATTTACAAGAAGCTCAGATTTCTATCCTGAGAGTGGCAAGGATAAGGGGAGATGTAATGGAGGTGTTCAAAACAATGAAGTGTTTTTATAGAGTACAAAGAGAGAGAAAGTGTCCACTGGCCAAAAACCTATAAGCAGAGGTTGGAGATTTAAGACATGTAGCTAGAGGTGCAAAAAGGGGATTTGTTTTGCAGTGAGTTATTATGAGCTGAAAGTGCTGCCTGAAAGGGTGATGAAAGCAGGTCAAACTGGGGCTTCCAAGAGGAAACTGGATAAATACTTGAGCAGGAGCTATTTGCTGTAAAGTGCAGAAACAGCAAATGAAAGGGCTAATTGGTTAGTTGTTTCAAAGATCAGGACAGATGGAATGGAATGAATGACTTCCTTTTTGTGCTGATGTGTGTGTATATTCCACTTAGGATTGTGATGGAGTTTGTAGCACAATGCAAACTACCTGGATTGTGGTGAATGAAGGTTCAATTGAGGCAATTAAGAAGGCAGATGACTGTTTGGATAAAAATAATGTGAAGGATATGGGAAAGGATGGAGATTTGGCACTAGGTAATGATGGCGAAAGTGAGGACTGCAGATGCTGGAGATCAGAATTAAGACTACAGTGGTGCTGGAAAAGCACAGCAGGTCAGGCAACATCCGAGAAGCAAGAAAATCAATGTTTCAGGCAAGAGCCCTTCATCAGGAATGGAAGCCCTTCGAATGTCGATTTTCCTGCTGCTCAGATGCTGCCTGACCTGCTGTGCTTTTCCAGCACCACTCTAATCTTGACTAGGTAATGAGGCTCATTTAACGAGATGGTGCCAGTACGATGGGCCAAATGACCTCCTCTGAGCCTTAATACTTCTGTCAATCCATGATACATGATCCACACAAGATGAAGGGAATGTATCAAATCTCTAAGTCACGAGTTAGAGGAGTGTCATTCATTCCCTAAACTGAGGGAGCACACTATCAATGTGGGAAAGTGAGAAATGGGAAACTCTCTCTGTGGCTATAGTAGTGAGGGTTCAATCAACATCGCCATATTGGCATTTTCTCATTGAGTATACATTCAGTTGCACTCGCAACCGTAGAAAGAATATTTTCAAGTGGTTTAAAGATCAATGATCTTCAGGTGCAGAAATGCTCAGGTATCACCAATGTTCTTCTGTGTTTAGGATGTTTGCTGAGAGTAACAGTAGACCATTGAATCCAAGAGATGTACCTTTGTTTCATTTAGTTTGCAACTGTACATTTGTTAAGTGAGTAATAGCTACATTAACAGCTGCACCTTTTGGCTTCAAAAATCAAACATCATTCAATTAAAAACAGATTTGGTTTCAAATGTGCTGTGTAACGTACAAAGTAAATTTGCTAATGTATCTGGTATCAGATGTCAGAGAAACGAAACTGACCATAGTCTCAGTTTTAAAGTTCAGACTAATAGTGAAGGAATGATGAGGATGGCAGGATTGGCTTTTTGCATTGCTGGATGACACAGTGTTTTGCGGTGCATTAAGTTACCTGTCAGTGTTTCTCTGGATCTGGATCATCAAGCAGCCTCACTGCGTAAATCCACCACTTGACTTTTGATAAAAGAAACCAGAAACGTATAAAGCGACAAGAACAATTTGCATAAATCCACTTTAAATTGACAAGAGTTTTGGAAACAATTTCAAGTTCAGGTACGTGGATTGACAAATAGTTTCTTGTACAGCTGTGAGGTTTGGAGTAAAAAGTGTGTGTTTTGTAAAGTTGAGACAATACATTGCTCATTTTTGTGGATAATGATTTGAAGGTAAATTGAAAGGAAATCTGTCTTTAATTGCCAAGTATTTGCTTTCTTAACTAATGTTTTAAGGTAATAAAAATCAGAATTTAATTCAACAATGATGCGTCAGAAGTTTTTTTTAACAAGTTCACACAATGGATCCTGTGTCTTTGATAGTCTTAAAAGGATTGGAGTATGAAGATGTCTGCTTTATTGCAGTAGCCTTTGTACTCTGAGGGTGCAGTAAATTACGTTATGAAATAAACTGTGAGGTATCAGGACATTTGAGATTTGGAAAAGGGTCTTGCTCTTTTTTGGTATTTTCCTGTATCAGCTTATAAATAATCTAGATAAATAAATTACTTTACTTTATCAATCAAAAATATCCTGAGTCTTTTGTCACTAAGATTTATATATTTTCCTATTTAAACAATATATTCTTCCAGCAATGTCACCCATGTGTACCATAGTATTGCATTCATCATTGCCTGTAAAAGCATTAGCAAGGCAATACAATTATTATTTTGACAAATCTTAAGGAGCATACCCAACTAAAACCAAATACTGTACTGCCTGCGTGAAAATGAGTGAAAATTAAGCCAGCTTTTACGAGGCATTGCGGAGACTTGTTTTGCTTGTACTAATTGGAAATATGGGAATTCTCTGTGAAGAGCAACATGTTGCATATCCGAGGCTGAATCAGGAATGGTCTATCTATGAGAACTCATTAGCAGATGGCATTTTAATTTAAATGTAAGTTAAGTCATGTACATGGGTATTTGTTAGGCAATATAATATGTTTTGAATCCCAAGAAAGGTCATGTCATCATTTAGGGTGAAGTCTATGTAGAAATGTTAAGAAATCAACAGTAAAACAAACCTGGGCCTTAGAGAAATTGGAGACAATTAGTTTTTGGATTTTTCCAAAAAGATTTTTATTTTTTTCACTCCCACCCCCTTACCTTGTCTCTGTGCTACGTCTGGGTGTCTGGGTACCCGAGAGTACCTTCTTTAGTCTTTCAGACAGACATTCTTAACGAAAATCTTTGCTGCAAGAGAAAGACAAGGGTGGGGAAGCTACAAAACACAAAAGGCAACATTATTCCCCCAAGAGACGCCAATAGGCAGAATGAATGGGGTATTGAAAAGTGTAGCAATTGAGACAATATTAATTTTCATCTTCATAGTTAAACCATTTGTATGCCAAGATCCATGTGTTTGTTCAAATCAATTGTAAATGTAAGCATTTGCATGGATTCAGATGTCCATACCTTAACAGGCTTGTCAAAGAGTGCAGCAGGATTCACATCTCTGTCTGATTTGTTACAATTACATCAGATTAAACACGAATTAACAATGATATTATGGTGATACAGTAATAAATGGCTGGATTTCCAGTTACTGAAAGGGACATTCTTGGTATGCATAATTTTAGTGAGAGAGACTGATGGGCACAAGAAAAACATACATCGAGTGATGGATAGAGCATACAACATTTAGACACAAATGTAAAATATATTCACTGTTCAAGTTGAAAAATACATTACCTTCTATCAGTCTTATGAATCTCTATAATTATTTAGAGATTGAAAAGTCAAGATGCTTAATGAGGAAACAATTCGATACAGTTATGTAGTTCTGTTGAAGATATAATGAGTGGCTGGAGTATGTGCATTGCATTTGGATTTCCAAAAGACATTCAGTGAGACGCTACATCAAAGGTGATGACACAAGATAAGAGCTTATGGCGCTGGGGAGGTATATTACATGGATAAAGAATTCGCTTGCAAACAGAAAACAGAGGTAACATAAATCGTTTTCAGGTTGGCAAACTAACTAGTGCAGTGCTGCAGGGATCAATGAATGAGCCTCCATAAGACCATAAGAAATAGGAACTGGGGTAGGCCATTCGACTCTAGAGCTGACTCTACTATTCAATAGAATCACGGCTGATTCTACACTGCTTAACATTTACTTTCTTGTCCCTGCCCCATAATCCTTGATTCCCCGACTGATCAAGAATTGATCTATCATGGCCTTAAAAATACACAAGGACTCTGCCCCACAGCTCTCTGGGGCAAGGAGTTCCAAGTACAGTACCCACAACCCCCTGAGGATGGAAATCTCTCCTCATCTCAGTCTTAAAGTGGCACTCCTTTATGGCCTTCTGGTCCTAGCTTCTCTCATGAGGGGAAACATTCTCTAAGCGTTTACCCTGTCAAGACCCTTAAGAATCCAACATGTTTCAATGAGACTACCTCTCATTCCTGTAAATTCCAGTGAGCAGAATCCCAACCCATGTAACTTTTGCTCATGAAACAATCCCTCCACACCAGGGATCAGCCTCGTGAACCTTCTCTGAACAGCCTCAACTATTTCCAACCCATATTTTAATGAGGTGGATGATGGGGCAGATTTTCCTGGAGCTACATTTGCTGATGAAACAAAGACAGGTGGGAAAGTGAGTCGTGAGGATAATATAAAGGGTATGCAAAGGGCTATGATAGGATGAGTGGTTGAACAAAAAATTGTCAGATGGACTATAGTGTCGGAAAAAGTGAGTTTGTCTGCTTTGACAGGAAGATTGTGGAGCAGAATAACATCTAAATACTGAAAGACTATAGAATGTTCCAGGATATAGTCATAGAGTCATATAGCACGGACACAGACCTTTGATCCAACCAGTCCATGCTAACCATAATTCCAAACTAAACTATTCCCACCTGCCTGTGATCTGGATATCCTTGTACATGAATCGCACAAAGTTAGTATGCAAGGACAGTAAGTGATTAAGAGGGCAAATAGACTGTTGGCTTTCATTGCAAGGACAATGAAGTATGAAAGTCAAGGAGCCCTGCTAGAACTGTATGGAGCATTAGTAAAGCAGCACCTACTGTACCACATGTAGCTTTGGTCACCTGTAGGAGAAATCCACTTGCATTCTAGATAATTCAGAGAAGGTCCACTAGATTGCTTCCTGGAGTGAAGGGTCTGTATTATGAGGAGAGTTTGAGTAGGTTAGGATTATGCTGTTTGGATTTTAGAAGAATGAGAGATGACCTATTGAAAGATATAGGATTCTGCAAAGGTTTGATAGGGTATATAGCGAGAGGATGTTTCCCTCATTGCGGTGTCTAAGGGAAATAGTTTTAGTGTAATTGGTAGCAAAAATAGAAATTGCTGGAAAAACTCAGCAGGTCTGGTAGCATCTGTGGAGGGAAATCAGAGTTAATATTTCAGGTTGAGTGACCCTTCCTCAGATGAGCGGCATGATGTTTAGTTCTGCAGCCTCACAGCGCCAGGGACCTGTTTTTGATTTCATCCTCAGGCGACTGTCTGTGTGGAGTTTGTACATTCTCCCTGTGTCTTTGTGGGTTTCCTCCCACAGTCCAAAGATGTGCAGGCTAGGTAGATTGGTCATGCTAAATTGTCCATAGTGTCCAGGGATTTGTAGGCTAGATGGGTTAGCCAAAGGCATTGCAGGGTTACAGGGATGGGGTAGGCCTGGATGGGATGTTCTTTGGAGGGTCAGTGTGGACTTGATGGGCTGAATGGCCTGCTTTCACACTGTTGGGATTATATAAACAAAAAAGACTTGCTGGGCTTTTCCAGCATTATCTATTTTCGTTTCTGATTTACAGCATTTGCAGTTCTTTTTTTCTTCAGTGTAAGCGATCTTGCATTTAAGAATTGGAATTCTCTGCTGGAGGGAGCAGCAGAGATTGGGTCATCGAGTATATTCGAAGCTGAGTGTGACAAATTATTAAGTGAGATATGAAGAAAGCGAAGTAGATGAAATCATTCACAACTTTATTGTATTATGGAGCAGATTAACCCTAACCTGTTCCTGACTTTATGTTCTTAAATAATACACATTCTGCAACAAATCCACAGATGGTGATACAATGGCAGAATATAATGAATATTGAGGGATACAACTATAAATTGGAATAGCAACATTATACCATTGAAGTCTTAAGACTTTGATTCAAATAGTTGCAAAGAACAGCTGTACATAGACTCCTTCCCATCCCTAGCTGCGTTCTACAGAGAACATTCCCTCCGTGACTCCCTCATTAGGTCCACACGCTCACCAACCCACCCTCCACTCCCGGCACATTCTCTCGCTGCCGCAAGAGGTGTGAAACCTACCCCCACACCTCCCCCCTCACCTCCATTCATAGCCCCAAAGAACCTTTTCACATCTGGCAGAGATTTTCCTGCACATCCAAACATCTCATCTACTGTGGCCATTACTCTTGATGTGGTCTCCTCTACATTGTTGGGAGACAGGATGCCAACTAGTGGAACGTATCAGGGAACAGCTCTGCGTCACACACACACCAAACAACCCCACCGCCCTGTGGCTGACCACTGCAACACCCCCTCCCACTCCGCCAAGGACAAACAAGTCCTGGTCTTCCTCCACTGCCAAATCCAAGCCACCCAACAGTTGGAGGAAGGACACCTCATCTTCCGCCTTGGGACCCTTCAACCACACGGCATCAATTTCCTTATTTCACCTCCCCCAACCTCAACTCAGATACAACTTTCCAACCCAGGTGCTAAGGTGGCTCAGTGGTTAGCACTGCTACCTCACAGCACCAGGACCCAGGTTTGATTCCAGCCTCGGTCAACTGTCTGTGTGGAGTTTGCACATTCTCCCCGTGTCTGCGTGGGTTTCCTCTGGGTGCTCCCGTTTCCTCGCACTGTCCAAAGATGTGCAGGTCAGGTGAATTGGCCATGTTCATCATGTTCAGGGATGTGTAGGTTAGGTACGTTAGTCAGGGGTAAATGTAGACCAATAGGGTAGGGAAATGGGTCTGCGTGGGTTACTCTTTGGAGGGTGGGTGAATACATAGAGATTGCTTCGATATATTTCCAACCAGACTATTGTACACTCTAGCTGTACTGCACAGTTGTATTTCCTGTGGGTGTAGACTTATTGGGTCAAATGGTCTGTTTCCACACTGTAGGGATTCGATAAAATCTATGAAACCTAGCACCGCCCTCTTGAACTGTCCTACCTTTCCACCACCCTCCCCTCCAAACTATCACCAGCATACTCCACCGACATTTACCTATCACCTTCCTAGCTCCCTTCCCCCACCTCCACCCCCACACTCCTATTCATCTCTCAACCTTCTTACCCCCTCCTCCTGACATTCCTGATGAAGAGCTTATGCCCGAAACATCAACTCTCCTGCTCCTCGGATGCTGCCTGACCGGCTGTGCTTTTCCAGTTCCACACTTATCGACTCTGACTCTCCAGCACCTGCAGTCCTCACTTTCTCTTGTTTATGTACATGCCAACAAATGATTGGACTGTTTATATTTATTTATTTGAAGGCATTGCTGTAGTCAAGTGAAAATTGGGATTGATTTTTGTGTTCAGGGCACAGCAGAGCACAGGAAATACAACTGTGCAGTACAGCTATAGTGTACAATAGTCTGGTTGGAAATATATCGAAGCAATCTCTATGTATTCACCCACATTTTGTTCTTTTTATGAAGTGTGACAAGGCCAGCATTTATTGCCCATTCTTATTCAACTTGAGAATGAGGTGGTGGTGAGCTGTCTTCTTGAACATATGCATCTGGTGCAGGTCCCCGATAGTTTTCGCTGTTGTCATTTCCATGGCTTAGGTAGATGCGGAGTGGTCCATCAGGTTTATTCCTTTACAATCCTAGCAATTGATACAGCATATTGACCTACTAAGCCATTTCAGAGGCAGTTAAGAGTCAGTCTCGTTGCTATGGGCCTGGACTCACAAGTATTCTGCAGTATGATATAGAAAGTGTCATGCTACTACTCCATCCCGTTCTCCCAATTCCTCTGCCTCTGCTGCATCTGCTCCGACAAGGAGACATTCCACTCCCAAACATCTCAGGTGTCTACCTATTTTGAACAATGTGCTTTTCCCCTGCCTGCCATCCAGACAGCTCTCCACTGCACCTCCTCCATTCCCCGCTCCACTGTTCTAAATCCCCTCCTCCAAACTCAATCGAGACAGGGTCCCCCTTGTCCTCAGTGGAAGTGAGGACTGCAGATGCTGGAGATCAGAGTCGAGAGTATGGTGTTGGAAAAGCAATGCAGGTCAGGCAGCATTCAAGGAGCAGGAGAATCGACATTTCAGGCAAAAGCCCTTCATCAGGGCTTCTCAATCCTGCTGAAGGGCTTTTGCCCGAAACACCGGTTTTCCTGCTCCTTGGATGCTGCCTGACCTGCTTTGCTTTTTCAGCACCATACTCTCGACTCCCCCTTGTCCTAGCCTACCACCCTACCAGTGTCCACATCCAATGCATCATCCTTAAACTCTTGTGCCAACTCCTTTCAGACACCAGCACCAACAACATCTTCCCCTCCCCACTCCTCTCAGTCTTCCGGAAGGATCGTTCCCTTTGACAATCCTTGGTTCACATCACCCTCCTCACTGACCCGCTCCCCCCTCCCTCCCCAAAGCCCCAGGTACCTTCCCCCGCAACATTAAAAGATCCAAAACCTGCCAGTACACCACCCCCTTCACCTCTATCCAGGGCCCCAAACAGTCCTTGCAGATGAGACAGAGGTTCACCTACCTCTCCTCCAACCTTGTTTACTGTATCTGGTGCTCCCAATGTGTTCTCTACATTGAGAAGACCAAGTGTAAAGTAAGGACATGTTTTGCTGAGCATCTTGGACGGATCCATAGGGGCCAGCCTGACCTCCCAGTCACCGCCCATTTACATCCCCTTCCCACTCCCTCTCCAACATGACCATCCTTGGCCTTGTCCATTCCGATAGCGAATCAGCCTGCAAATTGGAGGAACAACACCTCATCTTCTACCTGGGCAGCCTATAGCCCAGAGGACCTCAGCATTGAGTTCTCCAATTTCAAGTAACCTCCCTCCTCATCCTCCGACTCCCTTTCCAGCCCTTCCCCTTCCTCACATTCCTCTGATTGACCTTTCCTTCCAGCTACCAACCAGATTCATTCCTCCCATCGATCAGGTTGTACCCTCTCCCTGTGTTTACCTATCTCCAACTCCCCAACCGCTACCCTCCTCCCCCTTTATCTGCAGCTCCCCTTCCACCCACCCCCAAGCCTGAAGAAGGGTTACCTCCAAAATGTGGACTTCTCCACCTCCTGATGCTGCCTGGCTTGCTATTTTCTTCCAGCCTCCAACTTGTCTACCTTAGAGGCAATATAGTTGAGGACAAGCTGCTCACAGACGGAGGAGGAAGGGATGAAAAGATTTTCAGCCAATGGCCATCCAGGGTCTCCAAGCAGTAAATTCTTCGTGTTGGTCTTGGTGATGAACAATGCTTGATCCATCTGTGAGGAAATGCTGGCTGAAATCTGCCACTTCTTGCAGGAGAAATAGCAGGCTGGGACCATTGCCAATGGGTATAAAACTGAGCAGGGTCATGAACATCTTTTCAACTTTGTGGGAGACATCTCCAACATTTTGCAGTGTTAGCCATTGTTGTTTAAGGGAGTGACTGATGCTTTGTATGCAATAAAGGGAATGACATTCCCTTCAGTCTTTCCAGACAGAGGCAAGCAGACTGAATATGAAGCCTTGCCAAGTTCCTCCCTCATCGTACAGGATGCCATTGACTGCTTTGTGATGGCTGCATCTAAATTCTGAAACGTGCCACAAACCATGTCTATGTCTAATCAAATTGTTAAGTTTATTAATGTCTTTATTTAAGGTGTAGATGAAACAGTTGCTGGCTATTAATTGTCTGAACACATGTTTAGAGAGTTTTTATAACATTGGGCTGGGAATCGGCTTTGTGGCTAAATAGCTGAAAATGTGTTGCTGGAAAAGCGCAGCAGGTCAGGCAGCATCCAAGGAACAGGAGATTCGACGTTTCGGGCATAAGCCCTTCTTCTTGAATGAGGAATGTCATTCCTCATTCCTGAAGAATCTCCTGTTCCTTGGATGCTGCCTGACCTGCTGCGCTTTTCCAGCAACACATTTTCAGCTCTGATCTCCAGCATCTGCAGACCTCACTTTCTCCTCTGTGGCTAAATAGTCAATGAACTCTATTTGCAAGATTTGACCAACAGGCTTAGATTGGAAATGACAAACTACTCCCTCAATATGGGACAAAAAAATCCCAAAGAACTGCAGGTACTGGAAATCCAAAACAAAATCAGAAATTTTGCGAGGAGCCCTCAGCAGGTCTGGCAGCATCTGTGGATAGAAAGCAAAGCTTCGAGTCCAGTGAACTCTTCTTCAAACTGATTGTGGCAAGGAAAGTGTTGGTATCTATGCTGAAGATGGGGGGGGGCGCAGGGACGAAGCAATAGGTGGAGATGAAGCCCAGAGAGAGAGACAGACAGAGAACAATAGTTGATCAGACAAAGGAATGTGTCAAAGTCAGTCTGGGAGAGTTAAGGTGTGACCATGGATACTCGCGTAGGCCCCAGTGATGCTTGTCTCGTTGTGGAACCTTCCTTGTTCCAGTACTACTCTGGCCATCATCCACAATTCTTTCTCCGGAATATCAATGATATCATCACTGCTAGTTCCTTCTATTTCACTTGAAAAATTAATCTATTTCACTTCCAATTACCACCCTGCTCTCACCTGCTCCTGGTCTATCTCTGACTCCACCCCTCCCTTCCTTGATAGTTCTATTTCCATTTCTGGGGATAGGCTGACCCCAATATCTGCTATAAACCTACCCTCTCCCACAGTTACCTTGACTACACATTCTCACACCCTGCCTTCCTGTCAAGACTCTGTTCCATTCTCCAAGTTCCTCTGACTCTGTCGCATCTGTTCTGATGATGTCAGCTTCTACCAGGGGACCCTCAGAAATTGTCCATGTTTTTCCTCAACAGTGGATTTCCCAGCACTGTAGTTGACAGGGCCCTCAGCCATCTCCAACCCATCTCCTGTAGTTCAACCCTCACCCCGTCTTTTCCCAGTCACAACAGCAAGAGGGACCCCTGGCCCTCATGCATCATCCCAACAACATCCACACCCAGAGGATCTTTAGCTGTCATTTCAGCTTCCTCCAGTGGGATGCCACCACCAAACACATATTCTCCTCCCCTCCCTTGTCAGCCTTCCACAGGGAGTGTCCCCTCCTGAATACCTTGGCTCACTTCTCCTTCATTCCCAGTAAAGCCCCTCAGTCACATGGCACTCATAGAAGGTGTAACATCTGTCTGTTTACTTCCTCCTTCTTCACTATCCAAGGGCCCAAACAAACCGTCCAGGTGAAGCAATGCGTTACTTACAGTTCATGCAAACTGGTCTACTGCATTTGCTGCACACAGTGCAGTCTCTTTTGCATTGAAGAAACGGAATGCAGACCAGGCAACCGCTTTGCAGAACAACTATGTTCTATCCACCAAAATGACCCTGAGCTTCCAGTTGCCTGCCACTTCAATACATCACCGTGTTCCCTGGCCAACGTCTCTGTCTCAGCTTGCTGCAATGCTCCAGTGCAGCTCAGCACAACCTGGAAGAATAGCACTTCATTTTCTGCTTGGGATTCTTCAGGATTCAATATGGAGTTCAATAATTTTAGAGTGTGAGCACCATCGTTCCATGTCCTTACCCTAACCCCCACACACTCGAGTCAAGATTAGAGTGGAAATACACAGCAGGTCAGGCAGCATCCGAGGAGCAGGAAAATTGACATTCTGGACAAAAGCCCTTCATCAGGAAATCATGTGAGCAACCCATTGTTAGCAACTAATGCTCCCCATTAGCAGATACTGATTTTCCCAGGCTGATCTTTACCCATTCCTTTGTCAGCCCAGCTTTTGTTCTCTTTCTCCCTGAGCTCCATTTCCACCTGTTATTTACTCCTTCAGCCCCTCTCCCCATCTCCCCTTCAGCATGTATACCGAGCTACAAACAGTTCTGAAGAAGTTTCACTGGACCCAAAACGTTAACTCTGCTTTCTGTCTACAGATGCTGTCAGACCTGCTGAGTTTTCCTTCAGTATGGTGCTGGTTTGTAACCATATTCAGCGCGTCATATCTGGCATTGCTCACCAGCCTGGTAGCCAACGTTATGTCCTTATTTTGTTCCAGTCAGCTGTACCCCTTCCATCAACACAGAGCCAACACAAAACAGACATCCCAAAACAATTACATCCATCAGAATGGGATTGCTAACGAGATATTACTGCACAGATCTCAACTAGGTACTCTACCTCAAGACAGCTAGATGAGCTACTCACTTATGCTGATAGGAAGCATGGCCATAAATCAGTCTTTTTCTGGTTGGTAACATTTACTGAATGATGTGTCACAGGGCTCGGTGCTGGGACCTCAATGGTTTACAAGTTATATTATTGAGGATGTTGCTAGGGTTGGAAGGTTTGAGCTGTAGGGAGAGGCTGAACAGGCTGGGGTTGTTTTCCCTGGAGCATCAGAGGTTGTAGTTATGGAGGTTTATAAAATCCTGAGGGCCATGGATAGGTTGAATAGCCCAGGTCTTTTTCCCAGGGTAGGGAAGTCCAAGACTAGAAGGCATAGGTTTAAGATGAGAAGGGAAACTTCTAAAAGGTACTGGAGAAGCAGCTTTGTCACGCAGATGGTGGTGTACCTGTGGAACGTGGAAGTGGTGGAGGCTGGTACAATTGCAACATTTAAAAGACATCAGAATATGAAGGGTTTAAAGGGATGTAGGCCAAATGCTAGGAAACGACCAGATCAGTTTAGGATATCTGGTGGGCGTGGACAAGTTGGACCAAAGGGATGACACTCGTGATGCAAAGATAAGTAGAAAAGCAAGTTGTGAAGAGGACACAAAGAGGCTACATAAAAGGATATAGATAGGTTAGGGGAATGAGCAAAAATCTAACAAATAATGTACAATGTGGGAAAATGTCTACTTGCCCATTTTGGCAGCAAGAATAAAAAAGAAACATAATATCTAAATGGATAGAGATTGAAGAGCTCTGAGATGCAGAGGGACCTAGATAGCCTGGTGCATAAATCACAAAAAGCAGGCACAGCAAGTAACTTGGAAAGTGATCAGAGTATTGTAGTTTATTGTGAGGGGAGTTGAATACAAAAGTAGGGAGATTATGCTTTAGCAACACAGGGTACTGGAGTACTGTGTATAGTATTACTAACTTTAGTTAAGGAAACAAAATAAAATGTTGGGAGCAGCTCAGAGAAGGTTAACTCAATTAGTACCTGGAACAGACGGTTGGCTTATAATGAAAGGTTGGACAGGCTAGGGCTGTATTGCTGCAGTTTGGAAAGGTGAGAGGTGATTTGATTGAGGGGTCTTGCCATGTGATCTGTGGAGATGTGGAAAGAGTAGATTAGACTTACAGTGTGGAAACAGGCCCTTCAGCCCAACAAGTCCACACCGACCCGCCGAAGCGCAACCCACCCATACCCCTACATTTACCACTTACCTAACACTACGGGCAATTTAGCTTGGCCAATTCACCTGACCCGCACATCTTTGTGACTGTGGGAGGAAACCGGAGCACCCGGAGGAAACCCACGCAGACACGAGGAGAACGTGCAAACTCCACACAGTCAGTCGCCTGAGTCGGGAATTGAACCCGGGTCTACAGGCGCTGTGAGGCAGCAGTGCTAACCACTGTGCCACCGTGCCGCCCACTAGTTCCTTCTATAGGAGAACCTTGATCACCCAATCCGAACAGAGATGGGGTGAAATATAGGGTCAGGAGTCTTTTGAACTCTCTTTCTGAAAGTAGAGTCTTTGAATGTTTTTAAGACATAGGTCAATAGATTCTTTGTGGATGAAGCAGTGCAGGGTTATGAAGGCGATGGGCAAAGGAGTGGATTTGAGGTAACAGTCAGGTCAGCTACACTCTGATTAAATGGTAATTGTGTAATGTTTCAGTGATCTAAATGAACATAATTTTCTTTTGTTCATTTGTGGGACGTGGGCGTCGTTGGCTGGGCCAGCATTAAATATCCATCCCTAGTTTCCTTTGAGAAGGCAGTGGGAGCTGCTTTCTTGAACTGCTGCAGTTCACCTACTGGGGGTTGACACATAATGCCCTTAGGGAGGGAATTCCAGGATCTTCACCTCACCAGAGTGAAGGAACAATGATATATTCCCAAGTCAGGAAGGTGTGTGATTTGGAGGGGTTCTGTTCTCATGTATCTGCTGCCTTTGTCCTTCTAGATGGAAGTGGTCATGGGTTTGGAAGGTGCTGTCTGAGACTATATATTGTTACAACACAGGGTAAACCCTCCTGCTTAATTTTAAACCAGCAACACTGAAAAGCTTCATCTCGTGCAGCAATCTGTAAAAATTCAGGTGGCCAAGGACTATTTAAGGTAAAAAATTAACATCTTTATTTCTTAAAGTATAACAGAGAATAATTAACTAACAACTATGTACAACTCCTTACTCTAAGCTATCTTTTACCTTCCCTTCCATAATACTAGTCTAATAAAACTTCCAATTACAATTTTAAAAATAAACATCTTATCTCAAAACCAGGCAACTTTTGTTCTTCTCTATATTTCAGTCTTTTCTTCATCTTGGGGAATCTACTTCACATGTTACTGATCCATAAAGGTACCTTTTTAAGAGAGCTATTTTCTGGGCATGTGCAGATGTCATTGGCTTGGCAGTTCCCCTCTCAACTGTTCACTTTTCCATGGTTTTATACACCCAAAGCATCAGATTGTGTCATTGTCTTTTAAGATTGTCAACATACTAAGTTCAAACTGGATTGGAGTTTGGTATATTCTCAGAGTATAATTTTAAACTGATTAGCCTAATTCAAATCTGTTTTGTCATTTCCAGGCAACCAGCTAATCAAGTTGTTCCAAATGTTACATTTTTTTTTCAGAACACTTGCTTCTGTCAGGTAGTTCTGTTGCTTTTAACTCTCTTAAAGGTACAGTACACCCACATCTTCATAACATGTCCCCCCTTAAGAAAAAATGAACCATCATAGTGAAAAGATAGCTTCATGTTTTCTGTACATTTTAAACACATTACCCCAACACACAGACTTCTTCCCACAATAAAGCATCTGCGATTACATCCTTCTGAGCTGCAACATGTATGATTTTTAAATTAAAAGACTCCAACAAAATAGTTTCATATTCTTGTCTTTAAAGGTTCGAAGAAAGCAAACGGATTGTGATCCATGTACACAACTCTCTGAAGCATTGTTCATGACATACTTATTAAAATGTTGTAAGGCCAGTACCAAACTCAATAGTTCTTTTTTGATGGTGGAGTATTTCCTCTTCGAAAAGTAACCAACTGGCAGTTCAATCTCACCCTCATTTTCCTGTAGGAGTACAGCTCCAACTCCTACGGTCACTAGTCTCGATGGCGACTTTGAAAGGCTTTGAAAAGTTTGGTGTAGCTAAAACTGGGTTGGTGGTTAATATTGATATCAAATTGCCGAATGCCTCCTGGCATTGTTCTGTCCACCGAAACTTTGTGTTCTTCTTCAGTAAATCGGTTAACGGTGCCACTTCACTGCTGAAGTTTGGAACAAACTTCCGATAGAATCCTAAGAATTGAAGCACTTCTTTCTTCGAGGTTGGTTGTGGAAATTCCTCGATGGCCTTTGTCTTTGCGTTCCATGGGGTCAACCTTCCATGACTGAGGTTATGTCCCAAGAACATCACCTCTGCTTTCGTGAATTCCATTTTATTTAAGTTTATCACCAGTTTTGCTTCTCCCAGTCATTCAAGGAGCTCTGCCAACTGTACCATGTGATCTTTCCAGAATTTACTGAAGATCGCATTAATCGTCCAAATAGACTGCACAGTTTGTTAATCCAGCCACAACTCTGTTCATGAGTCTTTGGAATGTGGCGAGCGCGTTCTTCATTCTAAAGGGCATCACTTAAACTGATATAGCCCATTTGGGGTTACAAACACAGACATTTCTTTTGCCGACTCCGATAAAAGTACCTGCCAATAGCCACGCAGTAAGTCCAACTGGCTTGTCTAATTTTTTCGATACAGTCCTCCAATCTAGGAATTGGACAGGAGTCCGATTTTGTAATGATGTTAATCCATGCATAATCATTGAGTCCCATCCGGTTTGGGAACTAAGACGAGCAGTGAACTCCACTCGTTCTGGCTTGGTTTGATGATGTTCTCATCGAGCATGGCCTCCACCTCCATCTGGATCGGTCTGGCTTTGAGAGGATTAAGCCAATAGGGGTGTTGTTTTATTGGAGCAGTGTTCCCTACGTCTACTTCATGTACAATAGCATTAGTCCTCCCCATCTGATTCTTACATGTGTCCTTATGCTGCAGTACCAAATCTTTCAATTCCGTTCTATGCTCCTGAGAGAGATGGCTTACTAATCTATTCAACTCCTCAAGGACTTCTTCATTTTTTAATCTATTTTGAGGCACCACATCATCTGGATTTGATTCCTTACTCTGCGGGGCAGTAACTAACACTGGTTTCTCCAGTTCTTTCTCTCTAGTGTAATACGGTTTCAACATGTTCACATGACATACTTGATAACCTTTTATTCTATTTGGCATCTTTACTACATAGTTCACCTGACTCAACATTTTCTCAATTTGATAGGGACCACTGAACTTGGCTTTGAAGGGATCTCCAATCACTGGTAACAGAAATACATCTCATCCCCTAGGGAAAACATCCGAGTCCCAGAGCTTTTATCTGCCACCTGCTTCATTCTACACTGGGCCCTCTTTAGGTGCTGTTTAACTAACTCGCCTACTTGATTTAGTCTCTCCTTTATACATAATCTAAGTGTGAGATCTCTGACTTTGGTCCTGTCAATTTTTCTTTAATTAATTTCAAAGAGCCTTTCACTTCATGACCGAATATTAACTCAAAGGGAGTGAACTGAGTAGATTCATTTGGGCATCTCTAATGGCAAACAATATGAATGGGATACCTTTATCCCAATAAATCGGGTAATCCTGACAGTATGCTCTTAACATGGTCTTCAAGGTCTGATGCCACCTTTCGAAAGCTTCCTGGGATTCTGAATGGTACGCACTGGATTTAAAGCGCTGTATACCTGAGCTATCCATAACCTCCTTAAACAGCCTAGCAGTAAAATTTGACCCTTGGTCCAACTGAATCTCTCTGGGTAGCCCATACCGTGTGAAGAAAGCTACTAACTCCTCTACTACCCTTTTTGTCTTGCTACTCCATTATGGAATTGCCTTCGGAAATCTGGGAGACACATCCATGATGGTTAACAAGTACTGGTTCCCAGTTTTAGTTCTCGGGAGGGGACCTACACAATCAATTATAACTCACATGGAAGGTTCTTCAAAAGCAGGAATTGGCAACAGAGGGGCTGGTTTTATTACCACCTGTGGCTTACCTACCATTTGGAATGTATGACACTTAAGGCAAAAGTTAACCACACCCTTGTGCATTCCAGGCTAATAAAAATGTTTTTATTCCTTTCATACCCCTTGGTGACCTCCTACAGGTAGTTCATGTGCGACCCATAACACATGCTGTCTGTACGCTACCGGCAACATAATCTGGTGCACTTCGGCCCATCTCTCCTCTGCATGGTCTCCATTTTCATCTGAGGATTCTATCTTTCATATAATAACCCTCTGGAATGTTCTCAGCCTCCTTTTTGGAGTATGCATCCACATATATATCTTTTATCATCCCTTGTCTTACTGTTACAAGTCCCTTAGTCTTTCAGGAGTAAACACTTCTATCTGACCCTCTGCTGGTTCAGGTTTCTCCTGCACCATTACATCAAACAGGGTCTCTGCTAACTGAACCTCAACTCCTTCATCTTTCTCTTTACTTTTCACTTCACGTTGTGACTTATGATGGTAGGATCGGTTTACCACACAGTCTGGGAAAATACCAGGATATTTCTGTTTTAACTCCTCAGTTTCTTGGTCTTCCTTGGGGTTCTCCATAACAAGGGGTGTCACTCCCACCTTGAATCCTGCCAAATCATTCCCAAGAACAAACTGAATTCCTGGAACAGACACTCTGTCAATCACTCCCACTGTAATTTCCCCATCTTAAATTGGCACTCCAACCTGATCTTATATAGGGGAACAATAAATTTCTGTCTATCTATCCAATAAATTACCACACGCTCAGGTAACAGACCAGAAAGAGTGTGTATTCACTCATCCCTTACTGTCTGCAATTGGTTAGATCCTGCATTTCTCAAAATTATAACTTATTGTCCTTCTCCCCCTGTTCTTTCAGAGTAAACTTTACCCACAGAGGCGAATTCTTTATAGAGAACAGGTACTAACTCCATACTCAGGCCTTGCTTAGGCTGTGCACCCTCCTGCATCTCCTCGGCTCTTTTTCATGTCTCCTTTACTACCTTCACTAACACCACTGGCTTAGCTGCTTTTACCACATCTTTTTCCACAGCACCTTTCTTTAACAACCAGCACTGTGACTTTGTGTCCCACTTTACCACAGTGGAAACACCTGAGACCTTTCACCTCATTTCTACCCACTTGGGCTTTTATTTTATCCTGTGGTGAAACCTTATCAGTGCCTCCTACCCTTGGTTTAGTCGATTGGGATCTCCCCCTTTCCCAACTTCTCTCCCTCACAGGAGGAAATTCTGGCCTGAAGCTTGTGTTATGCACCAACATGTACCCATCTGCGAATTCTGCTGCCCTTCTCACTTCCTGAACTTTCTGTTCCTCCACATGAATTCTTATGATTTCTGGAAGTGAGTTTTTAAACTCCTCCAGCAATCTCTTCGAACTTCAAAGGTCTTGTCTATTTTCAAAGCATGTACCCATTGATCGAAATGACTATGCTTAATTCTTTCGAGCTCAACATAAGTCTGACTTGATTCCTTCTTTGTGTTTCTGAACTGCTGTCTATATGCTTCTGGTACCAATTCAAAAGCACTTAAAATAGCCTGTTTAACCTCGAGATAATCTCTTGGCACCTCATCTGACAGTGCAGCAAATACCTCACTAGCTCTGCCTATCAGTTTAGTTTGAACTAGCATTACCCATAAATCCTCGGACCACTCCACTTGCCTAGTCAATTTTTCAAATGCAATAAAGAAGGCTTCAACATCTTTCTCATCAAAATGTGGAAGAGTTTTGACATATTTATGTATATCACTATCTTCTCTTTGAATCTCCATCTTTTAACTTGACTTTGCTAAGTCACAACTGCTCAAGTTCAAATTCTCTCTCTCTTTCTCTCTCCTCTCTCTCTCTTTCTTTTCTCTCTCTTTGTTCAGTTAAGAACCTTCTCTACCTCTTTTACCTCTCTCTCTGTCTTTCTTGGGCAGCATAGTGGCTCAGTGGTTAGCACAGCTGCCTCACATAGCCAGGGACCCAGTTTCAATTCTAGCCTCGGGCGACTGTCTGTGTGGAGTTTGCACATTTTCCCCGTGTCTGCGTAGGTTTCCCCCGGTGCTCCGGTTTCCTCCCACAGTCCAAAGATGTGCAAGTCAGGTGAATTGGCCACTCTAAATTGCCCATAGTGTTAGGTGCATTAGTCAGAGGGAAATGGGTTTGGGTGGGTTACTCTTTGGAGGGTCGGTGTGGACTTGTTGGTCTGAAGGGCCTGTTTCCACACAGTAGGGAATCTAATCTAATCTCTCTTTTACTCTTTGTTTACTTTCTAACTCTATTTTCCTCAGTTTAAGTTTTTCTACCTCTACTGCACTTGTCTGTTTCTCTGACACACCTAAATGTTTGAGTAATTCCCTTCAAATTTCAGCTTTACTTTTGTCCTTAGTTAAACCCACATCTAACTTCTTTGCAAATTCTAAAAGTATGGCCTTTTTCTATCCTTATAAACTTTCTTGGCAAATCTGAGAATCATCTTCAAATCCCAAAACCTCTTTAGCAATTCTAAGAGCCATTTTTCTCACTTTTAATTTAATCAACCACGAGTCACTGAAATTAAACAAATTGCCTTACCTACATTTTATTTAAAGATCTAAGACACTAACCTGCTGGTACCCAGAAACCTATTCAAATCTGTCTGAACCAGTTAAAATCCTGACGATGAGCCCACAAACTGCTACGACATGGGGTAAACCTTCCTGATTAATTTAAAACCGGCAACACAGAAAAGATTTATCCCGTGCAGTAATCTGTAAAAGTTCGAGTGACCAAGAACTATTTAAGGTAAAACTTAACATCTTTATTTCTTAAAGTATAACAGAGAATAATAACTAACAACTATTTACAACTCCTTACTCTAAGCTATTTTTACCTTCCTGTCTTTAATACTTGTCAGATAAAACGCCCGATTACGGTTTACAAAATAAACGTCTTATCTCAAAACCAGGCAGCTTTTGTTCTTCTCTGTATTTCAGTCTTTTCTTCATCTTGGGGAGTCTGGTTCACATGTTACTGATCCATAAAGGTACTGTTTTAAGAGAGCTATTTTCTGGGCAGCATGCAGATGCTGTTGGCTTTGGAAGTTCTCCTCTCAATCATTCAATTTTCTCCAGTCTTATACCCCGCCAAAGCATCAGATTGTGTCATTGACTTTTAAGATTGTCAGTACACTCAATTCAAACTGGATTGGAATTTGATCTTTCTTTCGGGGTATAGTTTAAATTGATTGGCCTAATTCGAATCTGTTTTGTCATTTCCAGGCAACCAGCTAATCAAATTGTTCTACCAAGTGTTGCATTATATTTTTCTTCATAACACTTGGTTCTGTCAGGTGGTTCTGTTGCATTTAACTCTCTTAAAGGTACAGTACACCCACATCTTCATAACAATATGTAAGCCTGAGATTGTATATCAATATATATAGTTAGTGTTCTTAATAAACTTCAAGACATTATCTCAACAAGATTCCAGTGTCTGTGGTGTATGTTACACAGGCCCACACATAGAAAATCACATTAAAACATAAAAGATCCAATATTCAATGTAAAGGCCAACTAGCCAGTCTCTTAGAGCCTGTCATGTACCTTTGTGTAGGCTATTTCTCCTTGGCAATGCTACCTTTGTGGTTGCCCTATGGCTGCTTTGATACTTCTGATGGTTAATGAAAGAGATTGGGGATTTGGAGTTGTCTTGCAGGATTACCTTGTGCAGTCGTGGCCCTGTGTGGGTTGAACTGCAGTATCTTGACTTGAGTGGCAGTAATCTGAGCAATGAGCAACAGCAAGGATTCTGACAGACTGGCAGGATCGAAGAATAACTAAGATGAATGCTGTCAACGTGAGACAGGACAGCAGGTTCTGACTCAATGGCGTCACTGGCATTAAGATAGAGTCTTAGCAATCTGACTAATGTATTATGAGATGGATTGCTAGACTGTTATGACACATGGCAAATACGTTGAAATCTGCATCTATCAACATAAAACCCATGACAAATAGAGCAAATGTGGGTAAAAGAAGCACAGGAAAATGAACAATGCAAGACCTTCTGCTTCTCATTTCCATACCCACAGTACTTTTTACCAGGCACCAATGAGATGGAGAGTTTCTTCAGCGCTATAGAGACCACCTTTGTCCCAAGTGCTCAAAGTCCTATCTTGCTGAAGTGCACGGTTAGAGAGGATAGGACCTGAAGGCAGGCAGCACTTGCTGGAGAGTGCACTTTGAAGAACTCCTCAATTGTGACTTTTTCTTCAGCTCTCCAATGTACTGAACTCGGATTTTGTAACACCAGTTTAGCTTGATTTTGATGGTAACCCAGTCCATAGAAATGTCACATGACAGCTGAGGAACAAATAAAGTGCCTGGACCCAGGTGCAATCCCTGCAGAAATTTGACAACACAATGATGATACACTCCTGTCGTAGATCCACAAGCTAATATCCCTCATCCGGGAAGAGGAGTGCCTGCTGGGGTTGGGGGTGGAGGGGGTGGGGGGGGAGTGGGGGAGGTGGTGTGGTGGAGAGCTGATCTCTGCTGTGGTTGTAACTATACTCAAGAAAAGAGACAAGTCAAATTGCAGTAAATCCAGAAGAGCCTCCCTGCTGTCTTCCAAAGGGAAGACCATTAGATGCATAATTGTTGAGCACCTCTTCCAAGCGGTTGAGGAACACCTTCCAGAGACACAATACAGATTTCCTTCACAGTACAGTAAACTCAAGAGAATTTCAAGAAACAGTAACCAACTGTTGTACATTACCTTTCTTGGACTCCATTATAAACTTTTGATTCAGTGGGTATTTGTAGAGTACCCTTCTCATTTGGTCTCAGAGGTTTGTCACCATATTTTATTTCCTGATGATATATGCTGTGATCGTCACAGACAGAACCGCCCCAAAGTCTTATGTCATGAAATCGAAGCTGTGTCATTGTTATAATTCCCTTCTCCATTTCCCTAGCTATACTACTGCACCTCGCCTCCAGCAAGCTAACCTCAGGTATGAAGACGCTCTTCAGACTGGAGGAAACTATTTAGTCTACACCCTTTTCAGATGAAAACCAAACTAACTCCACCCTCAATCACAGAGCTTCAGTGATGGTTGTGTGTGCATTCACTCAAAAGCTGAGCTCCAGATCTTTATTCAAAGCATTTGAGAAAATGGGTCTTCTGCTAAATATCAGGAAAACTAACATCATCTTCCAACCAGTGTATCCTGTGCAGCACCATTCCATATTTCTTAAGATCAACAGTGAGGTGCTGGAAAATATGAACCATTTACTGAGCATTACTGTCCAGCGCAGAAACAGACTCTTCGGTTCAACTCATCCATGCCAACCAGATATCCTAAACTAACCTAGGACCATTTGCCAGCACTTGTCCCGTATCCCTCTAAACTCTTCCTATTCACATACCCATCCAGATGCCTTTTACATGTCGTAGTTGTAGATTAACTAGGAGAAAGTGAGGACTGCAGATGCTGGAGTACCAGAGTTGAAAAATGTGGTGCTGGAAAAACACAGCAGGCCAGGCAGCATCCGAGGAGCAGGAGAATCGACGTTTCAGGCATTCCTGAAGAAGGGCTTATGCCCGAAACGTCGATTCTCCTGCTCCTCTGATGCTGCCTGGCCTGCTGTGTTTTTCCAGCACCACATTTTTCAAAACATGTTGTAGTTGTACCAGCCTCCATCTCTTCCTCTGCCAGCTCATTCCATACACACACCACCCTCTGCATGAAAACATTGCCCCTTAAGTATCTTTTAAATCTTTCCCTTCTCACGCTAAACCTATGCCCTCTAGTTCTGGACTCACACAACCCAGTGAAGAGACTTGGGCTATTTATCCTATCTATGTCCCTCATTATTTTGTAAACCTCTATAAGGTCACCCCTCAGCCTCCGATGCTCCAGGGAAAACAGCCCCAGCCTGTTCAGTGTCTCCCTATAGCGCAAATCCTCCAACCCTGGCAAAATTCTTGTAAATCTTTACAGAACCCTTTCAAGTTTCACAACATCCTTCCTATAGAAGGGAGACCAGAACTGCATACAATATTCCAAATGTGGCCAAACTGATGTCCTGTACAGTTACAATATCACCTCCCAACTTTGATACTCAATGCTCTGACCAATAAAGGAAAGCATATCAAAAGCCTTCTTCACTATCCTATCTACCTGAGACTCCCCTTTCAACTATGAACCTCCAATGAACCATGAACCTGCACTCCAAGATCACTTTGTTCAGCAACACTCCCCATGACCTTACCATTAAGTGAATAAGTCCTGCTAAGATTTGCTTTCCCAAAATGCAGCACCTCAGATTTATCTGAATTAAACTCCAAATGCCATTCCTCAGCCCATTGACCCATCTGATCAAGATCCTGTGGTACTCTTGTGGTAACCTGCTTTACTGTCCACTGCACCTCCAATTTTGGTGTCATCTACAAACTTACTAACTATACCTCCTAAGTTCACATCCAAATCACTTATATGTAAATGATGAAAAGCAGTGGACCCTGCAATGATCCTTGTGGCACTCCACTGGTCACAGGCCTCCACTACTCTCTGTCTTCTACCTTTGAGCTAGTTCTGTATCCAAATGGCTAGTTCTCCCTGTATTCCATGAGATAAAATCTTGCTGCCCATGTACCATGAGGAACTTTGTCAAACATCTTACTGAAGTCCAAATAGATTATATCCACCGCTCTGCTCTCAACAATCCTCTTTGTTACTTCTTCAAAAAAACTCAATCAAGTTAGCGAGACATGATTTCCCATGCACAAAACCATGTTGACTATCCCTAAACACTCCTCGCCTTTCCAAATTCATGTAAACCCTGTCCCTCAGTATTCCATCCAATAACTTGCCCACTGCCGATGTCAGTACATCATTAATGAATTTCACAATTACCTCTTGTGTACAAGCTCAGCATTTGGCTGATTGAGGGAAGGGTATTCCAAATTGTTACTTTGTGGATAGAACTTGAGTATTGCTGCTTAAACAGACCTGCTTTTGATCTTGCATTCATCAGGACAAGTGCAAGAATACTAAGTCTCAGTGTTTAGGAATAACAATTTACAGTGCATGAGAAAACGGGGGTTGTTTGGTGAGGTTTTGCCAACAGGGAATGGTTATTCCAGCAATGGTTATTCCAGTCAGATTGGCAATATGGCTAATTTCGGGAGCCTCATCTATTCATACATAGGATGTTGTGCTGTGCAAGCAGAAAGAATATGTCCAGCCATTTGCCTTTCTCAGTTAAACCAAAGGTTGGAAGACTGAGATGAGACACAAAGAGTGAATAGTACAATTTTAGAGAAGATGCATGAGCAGAGAGACATCAGGGTAGACATGCACAGGTCTTTGAAGGACAGAATGAGAAGATTATTACAAATGTGTTACAAACAGGATTTATAAGTAGAAGCATTGAGTGTAAACGTGAGGAAGCCATACTCACTACTTGATATTGTTTTTAATCAATCCAATCAGACATTTTACAACACACCTCCAGGCCAGAAAGGATTTGAACTCAGACTTTGTGGCCCACAGATAGACATGACTGTGACATGACTCATTTAGGGGCATCTGCAGCACAATAGTAGTGTCATAGCCTCTGGGTCAGAACATCCAGGTTAAAGACCTACCTGCCTCAGAAATGAGTTACAACATATGACATTACATAAGTGATCTGGGACAAGTGAGTTGGGGGTAAATGAGGTGGGTATAGGGTCTGTTAAGTAGTTACGCAGGATTAGATGTATTTAATAGTCTTAACTTTCCATAAGTAACTATTAAAGGACAGGAATGGTTGTTGCAGTTTCCAGGATTTAGATCTTTCAGTAAGAACAGAGAATATGGTAAAAGTGGGGAGGTGTGGCATTGTTAGTCAAGGACAGTATTAGGGTGACAGAAAGGATGTTTGAGGACTTGTCTACTGAGGTAGTATAGGCTGACGTTAGAAACAGGAAAGGAGAGGTCATCCTGTTGGGAGTTTTCTATAGGCCTCCAAATAGTTCCAGGAATTTAGAGCAAAGGATAGCAAAGATGATTCTGGACAGGAGCGAGAGTAACAGGGTAGTTGTTATGGGGTCTTTAACTTTCCAAATATTGACTGGGAATATGATAGATGGGTCCATTTTTGTTCAATGTGTACAGGAGGATTTCCTGACACAGTATGTAGTCTGGGCAAGACCATATTGGATTTGGTTCGGGGTAATGAACCAAGCCAGGCGTTAGATTTGGAGGTAGGTGAGCACTTTGGTGCTGGTGACCACAATTCGGTTATGGTTACTTCAGTGATTGAAAGGGTTAGGTATATAATGCAGGGCAAGGGTTATAAATGGGGAAAAGGAAATTATGATGCGATTAGGCAAGATTTAGGATGCATAGGATGGGAAAAGAAACTGCAGGGGATGGTCACAACTGAAATGTGGAGCTTATTCAAGGAACAGCTACTGTGTGTCCTTGATAAGTAAGTACCTGTCATACAGGGAGGAAGTGGTCGAGTGAGGGAGCCGTGGCTTACTAAAGAAGTTGAATCACTTGTCAATAGGAAGAAGAAGGCTTACGTTAGGATGAGACGTGAAGGCTCAGTTAGGGTGCTTGAGGGTTACAAGATAGCCAGGAAAGACTGAAAGAGAAATGAAGAGCCAGGAGGGGACACGAGAAGTTGATGGCAGTTAAGATCAAGGAAAACCCTCAAGCTTTCTTGAGATATATCAGGAATAAAAGAATGAGTAGTGTAAGATTAGGACTAATCAAAGATAGTGGTGGGAAGTTGTACGTGGAGTCTGAGGAGATAGGAGAAGCACTAAATGAATATTTTTCGTCAGTATTCACGCTGGAAAAAGACAATGTTGTCGGGGAGAATACTCAGATACAGGCTACTGGATGAGATGGGATTGAGGTTCATAAGGAGGAGATGTTAGCAATTCTGGAAAGTGTGAAAATAGATAAGTGCCCAGGCCGGATGGAATTTATCCTAGGATTATCTGGGAAGACAGGGAGGTGATTGCAGAGCCTTTGGCTTTGATCTTTATGCTGTCATGGTCTACAGGAATAGTGCCAGAAGACTGGAGGAGAGCAAATGTTGTTTCCTTGTTCAAAAAAGGGAGTAGAGACAACCCTGGTAATTGTAAACTGGTGAGCCTTACTTCAGTTGTTGGTAAAGTGTTGGAAAAGGTTATAAGAGATAGAATAATCATCTAGAAAGAAATACGTTGATCAGGAATAAACAGTTTTGTGAAGGGTAGGTGTCGGAGAAATCTGCCCAGTAGGTTAGAGATCACAAAACACAGCTCGAAGTGAAATTGACAAACAGTTTATTGCAAGCAATAACGCTGGGAGGAGAAAACAGACTAGCTGACATTTTTTTATTTCAAAAATATACTTTATTCATAAAATAATTATGGTCTGTACAGTTGGTCATGCCATACATACGTAGACATTTACATACAGAGATCAGAATTTATCTTTTTTATATACAGGTCTGTACATTTTTCAATCATATGCCCATATATTTAGCTGAGGCGTCAGCAGACCCTAAATGACTGTGTGAGCCCCCTGATCTTCTTTAGGCAGGCAGATGTTACACGGTGGTCTTTCCCCACCGCGCCTTGGCGGCAGCTGCCCCAACCTTCAGCGCATCTCTCAACACGTAGTCCTGGACCTTGGAATGTGCCAGTCTGCAACACTCAGTCGGGGTCAACTCCTTCAGCTGGAAGATCAACAGGTTTCAGACCGCCCAGAGAGCGTCCTTCACCGAGTTGATGATCCTCCAGGCACAGTTGATGTTCGTCTCGGTGTGCATTCCGGGGAACAGACCGTAGAACACGGAGTCCCGCGTCACGGAGCTGCTCGGGACAAACCTCGACAAATACCACTGCATTCCTCTCCAGATTTCTTCTGCGTAGGCACATTCCAGAAGGAGCTGTGTGACAGTCTCTTCCCCCCACAGCCGCTTCGAGGGCAGCGTGCGGTGCGGCAGAGAGTCCGCGTGTGCGTAAAGGATCTCACAGGCAGAGCCCTTCTCACCACCAGCCAAGCCATGTCTTGGTGCTTGTTGGAAAGTTCTGGCGATGAGGCATTCTGCCAAATGGCTTTGACAGTCTGCTCATCAGTTGACGCAGAACTGACAGTCTGCACAGAGAATTTGATTTCTCTTCCCAAAGCTGAGGATGAGACCAGTTTTATAGTAATGCTGCACAATGACACTGATTAAGAGATGGGAAAATACAATGTTTCTGAAAATGGAGTAATTTAGCTGCATGGGTGCAAATTGGAAAACAGGTTTATCGTATGAACGTCCTGTTCCTTCACACAATGCAACATGACAGTATCATGGTTCCATTCATCTGCACAGGTAGTTGTTAAAGTCTTTTCTGCAGTGGTGAGGTGCTTCCATTGTCCTGTGGTGCCTGTCTGTCTGTCCCACTCTTTGTGTAGTTTTGCTGCTGCTGGGTTGTGAAACTGCCCTTAGGGCTTTAAGCCTCTGTCATGTCCCCGAGAGCTTGAAACCATATTCCGTTGTCTGCGCATCGTCTGACCCAGTTCACGAGCTGCTCGGGAATTCTGGGTGTCCTGGTACAATTTGTCCAACTTGCTTTTGTGGGCCTATCGTGGGTTCGCAAATCTTTTCCCATGGTAGGCCATGCCTCACAAACCTTATTGAGTTCTTTGAGAAGGTGACCAAACAGGTGGATGAGGGTAAAGTGGTTGATGTGGTGTATATGGATTTCAGTAAGGGGATTGAAAAGGTTCCCCATGGTAGGCTATTGCACAAAATACAGAGGCATGGGATTGAGGGTGATTTAGCGGTTTGGGTCAGAAATTGGCTAGCTGAAAGAAGACAGATGGTGGTGGTTGATGGGAAATGTTCATCTTGGAGTTCAGTTACTAGTGGGGGACCACAAGGATCTGCCTTGGGGCCACTGCTGTTTGTCATTTTTATAAATGACCTGGATGAGGCTGTAGAAGGATGGGTTAGTAAATTTGCTGATGACACTAAGGTAGGTGGAGTTGTGGACAGTGCGGAAGGATGTTGCAGGTTACAGAGGGACGTAGATAAGCTGCAGAGCTGGGTTGAGAGGGGGCAGGTAGAGTTTAATGTGGAAAAATGTGAGGTGATTCACTTTGGAAGGAGTAACAGGAATGCAGAGTACTGTGCTAATGGTAAGATTCTTGGTAGTGTGGATGTGCAGGAGATCTCAGCGTCTATGTACATAGATCTCTGAAAGATGCTATTCGAGTTGATAGGATTGTTAAGAAGGTGTCTCTGCTTTTCTTGGTCGAGGGATTGAATTCGGAGCCAAAAGGTCATGTTGCAGCTCTGGTGTGGCTGTACTTGGAGTATTACATGCAGTTCTAGTAACTGCATTATGGGAAGGATATGGAAACTTTGAAAAGGGTGCAGAGAAGATTTACTAGAATGTTGCCTGGTATGGATGGAATGTCTTAAGAGGAAAGGCTGATGGACTTGAGGCTGTTTTCATTAGAGAGAAGAAGGTTGAGAGGTGACTTAATTGAGACATAAGATAATCAGAGGGTTAGATAGGGTGGACAGTGAGAGCCTTTTTCCTCGGATGGTGAAGGCTAGCATGAGGGGGCATAGCTTTAAACTGAGGGGTGATAGATATAGGACAGATGTCAGAGGTAGTTTTTTTACTCAGACAGTAACATGGCACGGAACGCACTGCCTGCAACAGTAGTAGACTCGCCAACATTCAGGGCATTTAAATGGTCACTGGATAAACTTATGGACGAGAGTGGAATAGTGTGGATTAGATGGGCTTCGGAGTGGTTTCACAGGTCGGCACAATTTCAAGGGCCGAAGGGCCTCTACAGTGTTGTAATATTCTATTTACTTAAGTTCATCGGAAGGCTCCAAAGTCTCTGATTTAAATGGATACTTTGAATGGATTCCAGCAAAATCTTTAATTTCCCTGGTAATTCCTTCAGAGTCTGCTACAATAAGGATTCCACATGGTCCCTGCGCACACCTCCCATTCACATTGGAATAATGACTGTCCAGCCAGGGATAATGTATCTTTCTTGACTGCAAGATATGTCAGAGCTGAAAATGTGTTGCTGGAAAAGCGCAACAGGTCAGGCAGCATCCAAGGAACAGGAGATTCGACGTTTCGGCCTTAAGCCCTTCTTCAGGAATTCCTGAAGAAGGGCTTATGCCCGAAACGTCGAATCTCCTGTTCCTTGGATGCTGCCTGACCTGTTGCGCTTTTCCAGCAACACATTTTCAGCTCTGATCTCCAGCATCTGCAGACCTCACTTTCTCCTGCAAGATATGTCAAAGCACTTTGCAGCCAAAACATTACTTTTGGACTGTAGTCACTGGTGTACATTCAGAAAAATGGTAGTCAATTTGCTCACAGCAACCTCCCACATGATGTGGCCATGACCAGTTCATCTCTTTTATTGATGTGGTTCAGGAAAAATGAGGAACCAGGGATAACTTACCTGGTATTCTTTGAAATTATGCAACCTGATAATTTATGTTTGTCTGAAAGGACCTGCAGGGATCTCAGTTATAAGCCTTTCCTGATAAACTGCACTCCTGTGAGCGTGGCACTCCTTCAGTACTGCACTGCAGAGTCAGCCTTGATTTTTGCACTCAAATCCCAGAATGGGGTTTGAACCTGGAATTTTGTAACCCTGATGCAAATCTGCCATATGAAAGAAAGGCTGGTGGTGACATGAAGATTTTCTTGAAATACAACTAGTTGTTGTGCTCTAGAATGCACCACCTGAAAGAAGGATAGAGTTAAATGGTACATTTCAAAAGGAAACTGGATGCGTTTGTGAAAGAAAAAGGAATAAAGTGTTGTCTCAAGAAGAGAGGTAGAGCAAGTTGGGCCAATACTCATTGGAGTTTAGAAAAGTGAGCCGTAGTCTTAATAAAACAGAGGATTCTGAAGGATTTAACAGGGTAGATGCTGAGAAAATGTCTCTCCTTGTGTGCACGTCTAGAACAAGGGTTTACATTTTCAAAACATGTGAAGAGTGCCCTTAAGATGTATACTTCTGCAAACCTATCTTAATTCAACATTATTACACTTTCACAGCTCATCATTGAAGCATTTCTCTATTTGATTTATGCTTTGTAACTGTATAATTTTTCTGTTCTCTGAGAGGCTGCACATCAAACTGCTCTGAAAACTCTGCTGATGCTTAGGCAGCAACATTCGAAAACAATTATCAGGCCTCGAAATTAAATAAAACACATTTCTTAAAGTTAATTGATCCTTTAAAAGTTTCCAAGATGCAGATCCAGATTAAAAATAAATCAGTTCTTCCTGAGGTTGTGTCTTATCTGTGCACCAAAGTTTGTTAAAATCCATCTGAAAATTTCAGAGTTATCTTGTTTACAAATAGAATATGAGGAGAAAGTGAGGTCTGCAGATGCTGGAGATCAGAGCTGAAAATGTGTTGCTGGAAAAGCACAGCAGGAAGAAGGGCTTATGCCCGAAACATCGATTCTCCTGCTCCTTGGATGCTGCCTGACCTGCTGCGCTTTTCCAGCAACACATTTTCAGCTACAAATAGAACACCAAAAGTTGACAAAAACCTGAGCTCTGCCCACCTTCATTGACACAAGTAATGTTGGGTTTTCCATTAGGGTTTGTTGGCAGGTGGGACTAGATTGGGTTGGGATATCAGGCCGGCGTGCACTGGTTGGACCGAAGGGTCTGTTTTCAAATTGTACATCTCTATGACTATAATTTAGAGTTGTTAATCTTTGGAATTGTCTATGCCAGAGAGCAATGGTGGCTCGGAAATTGAATGTATTTAAGGTTGTGTAAGACAGGTTTTTGTTCAGTCGGGGAATAGAAAGTTAGGAAAGAGGTGCTCCAGCTACAGTAAGATCAACTACAATCTTATTGAAGGACCAAGCAGGTTTGAGGAGTCAAATGACCAACTCCTATCCTTATGTATCAAAGCTGTTGGGAAAGAGCTGAGAAATAGGAACAATTGAATCGCTTATTCAAAGAACAAAACTGGACCAACAGATCAAATGGCCTCTATCTGTGCTCTGTGATTCTAAATTTGTTAGTTGTAAAGTGAACAACATAGTGAAAAGTACACAAGTCATGCATGCTCACCTTGTTTTTAATGTCATGTTTGGTTTAAGAACATAGAACATAGGACCTGGCCACTATGCCTGTCCCCTGGTAGGTTCCTCCCACCCCCAACAGTATCCAAAGCGATATGCTTATTATTGAGGTGAACAGACACAGAGGATCCCTGCACTGACTGCATATTCTCTTTCCCTCTCCTGACTATCACCCAGCTACCTCTATCCTGTATCTTAGGTGTAACTACCTCCCTACAACTCTGTGGGTTTTTTTTGGGTAAATCCATATTTGCAGTATTATATTTTGTTTTGCTCAAAAAATGCATAATTTACAGTCAATCCAAGTAAGATTCTGTAAATCCCACTTTAGAAATAGAACCAGTCAGACTCAAGATTGGGATCCAGACAGACTTTAACCTCAAGAAGAAAGTGAAGACTGCAGATGCTGGTGATCAGAGCTGAAAATGTGTTGCTGGAAAAGCGCAGCAGGTCGGGCAGCATCCAAGGAACAGGAGAATAGACGTTTCGGGCAAAAGAAGGGTTTATGCCCAAAACGTCGATTCTATGCTCCTTGGATGCTGCCTGACCTGCTGCGCTTTTCCAGCAACACATTTTCAGGCTTTAACCTCAACCCTTTAACGCATTGTCTGAGCTGAAATGACACATTTTGTGGTAAAACCTGAACTTATCTTGAGAATGCAACTTAAAAGGAGTTCTGGCATTTACATATTAATGAACCAAAAACTAGCAAAACCATGTAAAAGATATAAGACTCAATCTAAGTTTGTTTAATATATTTCAGCATATAACACTGTAAACTTTTGCTATAAATTCTGTGCCTTATGGTCGTGCTCCACAACTACATGATGAAGGAGCAGCATTCCGAACGCTAGTGCTTCCAAATAAACCTGTTGGACTATAACCTGGTGTTGTGTGATTTTTAATTTTGTATACCCCAATCCAACACCGGCTCCTCCAAATCATCCCTATAACCTCTCTCTATCACCACTTCAGCTTCCCGAATGTTCCGAAGTTCACCCAGCTCCAGCTCCAGATCTCTAACGCGGTCTGTGAGGAGCTGGAGTTGGAGTCCACCTCTTGCAGGTGAAGTCAGCAGGGATACTAGTGGTGACCCTTACCTCCCACATCCTACAAAAGGAGCATACAACTGCCCTAGCTTCCATCCCCTCTGCTCTAAATTGCCAAAAGGGATAAATAAATCCTTACCTTCCCAACCTTGAACACAGTTTTGATTTGGTTAGTGGAGGAGGACGGGTGGGAGACATTCCACGTGTATTGTTTCGGATTTTAGATGCTGCCTGAATATGCTAGTTCACTTACCCAGCAGTCTCTGTTTGGGCTTCCACACCTGTTCAGCCTTTGTTCTGCTGAGTCACAAGGTAAGAATCTTGGGGCAACAAAATATGATATTGCAAAGAGACACAATTGTGTTTTTAAATCTAAGTCTGAGAAGCATCACAACATTGGGTAAATATGTTGCTTAGTAGATTAAGTGAATTCTGTCTTTGTAGCTATAACAGCATGTGCAGTATGTTCCACAGTTGTTATAGTTATGGATTCTTAGTTTTGTTTATTAATTTCATGATAATATGCTGAATAAGAGTTCTGTCATTCACGTGGGCTGCATAGAGTGGCATGTTAAAGGACTCATTAGCAGCATCTGAATAATGAGCTGATGAAGAGGCAGAGACTTCACAGTACATTGTGTTCAAACAGTGTAACTAAAAGGGATTGCTGCGTATGATAACTGAACTCTGTTGCTAGAAGGTACTGCATTTTGTGGCAAATTGGAAAACTGTCATTACGAATATGCTATTCAGCTCCTCAAGCCTGTCAAACAACAGAAGAGAGATGAGCGACAGTAAATTGTATGGCTTCTTGAATTGTCCTCTAATAAAATCATGGCTGAATCAACATCAACTGCTCTTCCCAGCTTTATCCCAATACCCCCCTGTTTCCTAGTCACCAAACTTCAATCTTGAATATGGAATGAGCATTTATAATCCTGCTGGGCTGAGAATTCCAAAGATTTGCAGATCGCTGAATAAAGAAGTTTCTCAAATCAGCTCTAAATGGCTGATCTCTTATACTGTATACTGTGACCCCCTTCTCCAGCTTTTGGAACCAGCATCTAACCTGTCAATGAGATCACCTGTCAGTTTGTAAACTCCAGACAATCTTTCTAGTTAATCCCTGCTCGTTCAATTCAGATAGCCCCTACAATGTGGAAAGAGACCATTTGGTCCATTGGGTCTGTACCAACCCTCCAAAGAGCATCCCACCCAGACTCAGCTCCCCCACCCTATCCCCATAACCCCATATTTACTATGGTTAATCCACCTAGCCATCAAATCCCTGGACACTACAGGGCAATTTTTAACATAGCCAATCCATCTAACCTGCAGATCGTTAGGCTGTGGGAGGAAACCAGAGAATCCAATGGAAACCCACACAGATACAGGGAGAATGTGCAAGCCACACAGACAGTCATCCGAGACTGGAATTGAACTTAGGAGACTGGCACTGTGAGGCAGCAGTGCAAACCACGGAGCAACCATGATGCCCAATTATGGCAACTGCTTGTGTTATCTTCAGGATAGGAAAGAAAATTCATAAATCTATCAACAGGCTTTCTCCAAGACAAGGTATGTGTACAGGTTAGATTACATAGAATGAAAGCAGACTCCTGGAGCATGAATATCAATGTAGACTTGGACTGTCATTGCAGTGTTGTAATTTGTTTTTGTAAACCTTTGAGAGTCAATCACTAGGAATGAACACGACTGAGTTAACATAAGAGCTAAAGCAGTAATCACATGATTTGAACTCAGTCTCCAGTGGCAGCAAAATGTATAGACAGTCTCACAGGTACACTTTATGGGTATGTACACTATATGGGTATGTACACTTTATGGGTATGGGTATTTTAACTGTGGACCCACATTATTATAGCAATTTTTGTTATATGATTAGTACATCTACATTGAACAGAAAAACATAACTCTGGGACAGCGTGGTTTCTGAGGATTTACGTGCGAAACATATAATCCTCAACTCTCTCACTTCCAGAGGAACAACTGCTGTGGAAGTAAAGCAATTATCTAGCTAACTCCTAGATATAATGAATCATGTGGCAGTGTTGAAATCCTGCACACTGTAACTTTGCTGTGAGACATTACACCTCGTACCATCCAGCGAGTCTCGCTTGAAGCAGGATGCCACAGGCAAGAGAGAATCCATTGGTTGTTGAATGCAAAAGGAATCCAGTGGGACATTTAAACCAAACAATAGAACCAGACAGTGAGAAGACGTTTAGCAGGTCTGTCAGCATTTATGGAGTAAGAAATTGAATTCAAGTTGCAAGTCTTCTTCCAAGTCATACTGGATTTAACTTGCTAACTCTGTTTCTTTCTCCACAGATACTGCCAGACCTGCTGAGTTTCTCCAGCACTTGCTGTTTTTAATTCCAGTGTTTTGTTTTTAATTGAAATACTGCAGGCTTAGGTGTGAGGGAAAGGTTCATCCTATAGCAGCTCCCAACATCTAACAGCTAAGTGAAGGCTGCAAAAGAAAAATCTTTTCTCATTATTTAACCTTCACTTTCAAAACAAGCAGTTCCACCAAAATCACTTCTTTTATAAAATAAAATAAATCTAAGTACTGCTGATGTTGAAAATGTGAAACAAAATCAGAAAGGTCTGGAGAATCTCAGCAGATCAGTCCGTGTTAACAGAGTTAATATTAGATTAGATTACTTACAGTGTAGAAACAGGCCCTTCGGCCCAACAAGTCCACACCGACCCGCTGAAGTGCAGCCCACCCATACCCCTACATTTACCCCTTATCTAACACTACGGGCAATTTAGCATGGCCAATTCACCTGACCCGCACATCTTTGGACTGTGGGAGGAAACTGGAGCACCCGGAGGAAACCCACGCAGACACGGGGAGAACGTGCAAACTCCACACAGTCAGTCGCCTGAGGCGGAATTGAACCCGGGTCTCTGGCGCTGTGAGGCAGCAGAGCTAACTGCTTTTTTTATTTCAAAAATATACTTTATTCATAAAATAATTTGATGGTCTATACAGTTGGTCATGCCATACATATGTAAACATTTACATACAGAGAGCAGAATCTATCATTTTTATACAGTCTGTACATTTTTCAATCGTATGCCCATATATTTAGCTGAGGCGTCAGCAGAGCCCAAATGACTGCATGGGCCCCCTGTTCTTCTTTAGACAGGCAGATGTTACACGGTGGTCTTTCCCCACCGCGCCTTGGCAACAGTTGCCCCAAGCTTCAGCGTGTCCCTCAACACGTAGTCCTGGACCTTGGAATGTGCCAATCTGCAACACTCAGTCGGGGTCAACTCCTTCAGCTGGAAGATTAACAGGTTTCGGACCACCCAGAGAGCTAACTGCTGTCCATATGTCAAGTCCAGCAATCCCATATATGAACTGAGAGCAGCTGGGAACTGGTGGTATTTATACTGATGACAGAAATGTTGGGTGGAGGATTGAGTTGAATAAGTGGAGACTTATCCCAGACAGAAACGACAGAGAAGCAGACAAAGGGATTGCTGGTGATAAGGCAAGAGTGAGATAGATGCTGAATGGGTGCTAATGGGAGGTGTAGGCTGTCTGTGCTGGGAGCAATCCATGTAGATCAGGACACAGGGGTATGGGCTGGATAGAGAACATGGAGAGGGGTGTTCAAGCTCTAAAGTTGTTCACTCCAAAGGGCTGTAAAGTTACATCAGTGGAAGATGAGATGTTGTTCCCCCAGCTTACGTAGTTGAGAATTGCTGGAGCACTGCAGCAAGCCTGAGACAGAGATGTTGACCAGGAAACAGAGTGATGTGTTGAGGTGGCAGGCAACTGGAAGCTCAAGGTCATCTTTGCAAACAGAGTGCGGGTGTTCCACAAAGCAGTTGGCCATAGAGGTAATCACATGGGGGGCAGCAAATACAGTAGACTAGATTGAGTGAGGTGCAGGTACACCATTGCTTCTCCTGGAAGGTGTGGCTGGGGCTTCAGATACTGAGGAGGGAGGTGATAAATGGGAAAGTGTTACACCACCTGTGATGGCATGGGAAGGTGTTGTGGGTGTGTGGTGAGGTGTTGGGAATGGAGGAGGAGTGCACCAAAGTGTCCCAGAAAGAACGGCCCCTTTGGAGGGCTGACAGGGGAGGGGAGGGCAATAGGTGTCTGGGTGATGGCATCCCACTGCAGTTGGCAGAAATGGCAGCTGATGATGTTTTGGATATGAAGCTGATGGGTGGTAAATGAGGACCAGGGGTTACTATTAGTGCTGTGGGAGGGAAAGAAAGAGTCAGGGCAGAAGTGCAGAAAAGGAGTTGGATACAGCTAAGGGCAGGGAATGAAAAATGTGTTGCTGGAAAAGCGCAGCAGGTCAGGCAGCATCCAAGGAGCAGGAGAATCGACATTTCGGGCATAAGCCCTTCTTTTGCCCGAAACGTCGACTCTCCTGCTCCTTGGATGCTGCCTGATCTGCTGCGCTTTTCCAGCAACACATTTTTCAGCTCTGATCTCCAGCATCTGCAGTCCTCACTTTCTCCTAAGGGCAGGGAATCCACAGTTGAGGGAAAAGGTGGACACTTCCAAACCCCCCACAGTTGAAGGTGACACCATCAAAACAAATGTGATGGAGAAAGCATAAGTGGGAGAATGGAAGTGCCTCTACAGGAAGTAGGGTGGGAGGATGTAAAGTTCAGGTAACTGTGGGAGTCAATGGGTTTGTGGTGGACATTGATAACCAGCCAATAATCTTTGACCAATATGGCCTTTGAGAGTACTGCAGCTCAGGGAAGCAAACAGCCTGAAGCAGAGCTTCACAAAGAGGGGTCACAGTTTTGGGCTGGTAGGGCCCAAGGTAGGAATGGCTTCCATCGAGCGCTGATGCAGCTTTAACTGCAATGCAGCTTTAGATCCTTGCATTTTATTTCCAAAGTGTGAGCATTGCTAAAACCAGCCAAACTCAAACTCACCTCTCGCAGCAGTGAAAATTCCAGGCTTTACATGTTTTTGATAAAACAAGGCCCCTATTCTCTAAAATCATGGAATCCCTACAGTGTGGAAGCAGACTATTCAGCCCATCGAGTCCACACCACCCCTGCAAAGTACATCCCACTCAGACTCAGGCACCCTTGGAGTGGCACGGTGGCTCAGTGGTTAGCAGTGCTGCCTCACAACACCAGGGATCCAGGTTTGATTCCCACCTCGGGTGACTGCCTGTGTCTGCGTGGGTTTCCTCCGGGTGCTCAGGTTTCCTCCCACACTCCAAAAGGTGTGCAGGTCAGCTGAATTGGCCATGCTAAATTGTCTGTTGTGTTAGGCACATTAGTCAGAGGGAAATGGGTCTGGGTGTGTTACTCTTTAGAAGTTCGGTGTGGACTTGTTGGACCGAAGGGCCTGTTTCCACACTGTAGGGAATCTAATCTAGCCATTTCCAATGGCTAACCTACCTAACCTGTATATTTTTGCACTATGGGAGGAAACTAGAGGAGTAGTTGGAAATGTTTGTAAAATAGCAGCACAGCTTCCTCAAGGGGAGGATATGCCTGATAAATCTATTAGAATTCTTTGAGGAGGTAACGTACAAGTGAGGCAAAGGAGACCCAGTGGACGTGATCTATTCAGATTTCCAGAAGGCCTTTGACGAGATGCCGAACAGAAGGCTGCTAAATACAATAAGAGCCCATGATGTTAGGGACAAGGTACTGCCATGGAGAAAGGGTTGGCTGACTGCCAGTGGGCAGGGTAGGGATAAAGGGATATTTTTCAGGAATGGCAGCTGGTGACTCATGGAGTTCTGTGGTGGACAGTGACGGTACCACAACTATTCATAGAAACACTACTGCAAAGGATGCAAGTATGAAGCCATTATACTGGGTACAGAGTCTACCACTCATGTATAATTCATCCAGCATGGTACAATAGTTAATATAGGCAAGCCTAACAAACCATCTGGAAAGTTCAATTTCTCACACACAGAGGAAGTGTCCATCTTGTATTACTGGAGGTAAGGCATGTGGCAAGAGAGGACATTTAAAGCAGCAAAACCTTAAATAAAGGCCAGGACCAGTGGGCTTTGACATCATAAGAAGCCACAACCAAAAGCCACACAGGTACATCTGCGGCATGTACAAACATCCTTCCATTTTACAGATTGAACTGACCATACCTTGAACATAGAATCCCTACACAGAATATAGAATCCCAACAGTGTGGAAACAGGCCCTTCAACCCAACAGGTCCACACTGACTCTCTGAAGAGTAACTCACCAAGACCCATTCCCCTATGCTACTGCTCTATGTTTGCCCCTAACTAATGCACCTAAATTACACATTCCTGATCACTGTGGGCAATTTAATATGGCCAATTCACCTATAAATGTAGCAAGTGATAATTCAATCAATTGTTGCCAAACTCACTGCACATAATTATAGAACCCCTACAGTGTGGAAGCAAGCCATTCGGCCCATTGAGTCCACACCAACCCTCTGAAGAGCATCCCACCCGATTCACACTCCCACCCTGTCCCTGTAACCCTGTATTTCCCATGGATAACCTACCTAGTCTGCACATCTATGGACACTGTTGGCAATTTAGCATGGCCAATCCACCTAAACTGCACGTCTTTGGACTGTGGGAGGAAACCAAAGCACCTGGGGAAAACCCACACAAACATGGGGGAATATAAAAATGGATTGGAGATTCCATCCTTGGGATCAATTCCAGACAAATGCCTCCACAAACTCTGCCTGGTCACTCCCAATATTTTGTGTAGCGAACACTCCCAGGTCGAAGGATCTAATACCGATTACTATCCACAGCATCAACTCAATGACACTGATTACTAGGTTAAAAATCACACAACACCAGGTTATAGTCCAACAGGTTTAATTGGAAGCACACTAGCTAGTGTTTCAGGCTCGAAGGGCTGAATGGCCTACTCCTGCACCTATTGTCTATTGTTTCCAATTAAACCTGTTGGACTATAACCTGGTGTTGTGTGATTTTTAACTTTGTACACCCCAGTCCAACACCGGCATCTCCAAATCATGACTGATTACAAGGAGCATCAGTGGGAGCCTTGTGTGTGTATACTGAAAGAAGGCTGACAAAACTTGCAACACAGCCCATCTGCCAAGATTCATTACACTGACCTTTTGGAACTGAATGCTTGTATCCAGTTTGAACTTGAAAGTGTCATCAGATTGTGAAATTAGTATTCAGCAGATCAATGTGGATTCTGCCCAGTCATCATTAATAGATACTCCCAGGACTCCAAGATGCACTTAATGAAAAACTGGGAAGATGAAAGACGCCCATGACCAATATGCTGGAAATGATCCACCCAAACTGAACATTGGACACGAAGTTTGTGTGTAACACCCAATGGAAAGTATGTGCAATCCAGTATATAACATGTAGTTTTGATTCTGAGCACATCAGATAGGGGAGTGCAATAAGACAGGGGCCAAATCAAAATAATACCACAACAAGAGCTACCAAGTCATCCTAATCCAAACAGAACATATCTAAGAATACGCAAACACAACACTCCAAACATTCTGAAAGATCAAAATCAATACAGCCACCATCACTGATGCTATTTCTTAGAAACTTAGATTAGATTATTTACAGTGTGGAAACAGGCCCTTCGGCCCAACAAGTCCACACCGACCCACCGAAGCGCAACCCACCCATACCCCTACATTTACCCTTTACCTAACACTACGGGCAATTTAGCATGGCCAATTCACCTGACCCGCACATCTTTGGACTGTGGGAGGAAACTGGAGCACCCGGAGGAAACCCACGCAGACACGTGGAGAACGTGCAAACTCCACACAGTCAGTCGCTTGAACCCGGGTCTCTGGTGCTGTGAGGCAGCAGTGCTAACCACTGTGCCACCGTGCCGCCCTAAACCTTAGAATGTACCTATCAGTCCAGTGGATTTGCAGGCTTTTAATCCCATTCATTTCTCTAGCACATTTGCATTATTAATATGTACAGTAAGATCCAGGCAAGATTACATTAAGTCTAGATGAACAAGCAAACTACATTTCAGAGACTTGGAAACTTATTGCTTTGCATAACTTTATATTCAGATACAATGGCATTTTCTATTGAAATGTAAATAGCTTGATTTTTTAAGGGTTAAACCCCAGCTTAGAAGCAAAGGGCAATGTTAAGATCTGATGTAGTTTCATCTTTAAGGAAGTGCTTCTTAATCAGCAATAAACCTTCGATTGGACACGTGCTATATTATGGTATTCTCATAGTTTGAACTCAATCTACAGCAGCAGCAGTTGAAGTCAGGCATGTATATATGGTCTTTCATATATGCCATCTGTATTTGGTCTTAGCTTCTAATAAAGAACTCATGTTATTCATTTCCTAGTCCCTGCTATATGATTGCCAATTTACATCAAAAACAAGTAACTAATCGCTTTTAATATTGGCAAAATTGGATATGTTGCAGTTGATCTCCTCATTGATATGGACTACAAATCGCTGAGTGTGAAACATTCACTCTTGGGTATTTCACTTGTTATATCTTTACCATCCTGAAAATAACTTATTATTGTCACTCTCAGTTTCTGCTCTTAATCGACGTTACTATATCTTCTTTCTCATGCCTGATCTGTATTTCAGGCCTGATTGCTTCCAGGATATCCTGATGCTGAGTCTTCATGTAACCTTAAAACAAATTCAGACTTTGTTATCTTGGTAGACTCCATTTTCAGTTGCCCCGGTTTCCTCCTGCAGTCCAAAGATGAGCAGGCTAGGTGATTGGCTGTGCTACATAGCCCACAGTGTCCAGGGACGTGCTGGCTCGGTGGGTTAGCCATGGGAAGTGTAGGGTTACAGGGATAGAGTGAGGGGTGGAGCTGGGTGCTCTTCAGAGGGCTGGTGTGCACTCAATGGGCTGAATGGCTTGCTTCCACACTGTATGGATTCTAGGGTTTTATCAAAATGATCAGGAATTTTAGCTTCGATAACTGGCGCCTATGATTTGATAATCATCAGAAACTATTGTCCTTGTTTAAAATAGCTGTGTCAAACCATGATTCAATAGTCATTGTAGTTTATAAAAGAGAAATCACATTTGTCAAATTTGGTTTTTTTTGTTGTAACCAGCCTGACAGACCAGGGAGAGCAGTGGATGATATTTGAAGTTCTTGAAGTCTTTCTTTAAATTATAGCACAAGATAGAGTCATAGAGATGTACAGCATGGAACAGACTCTTCGGTCCAACCCGTCCATGCCGACCAGATGTCCCAACCCAATATAGTCCCACCTGCCAGCACCCGGCCCATATCCCTCCAAACCCTTCCTATTCATATACCCATCCAAATGCCTCTTAAATGTTGCAATTGTACCAGCCTCCACCACTTCCTCTGGCAGCTCATTCCATACACGTACCACCCTCTGCGTGAAAAAGTTGCCCCTTAGGTCTCTTTTATATCTTTCCCCTCGCAACCTAAACCTATACCCTCCTGGACTCCCCAACCCCAGGGAAAAGACTTTGTCTATTTATCCTATCCATGCCCCTCATAATTTTGTAAACCACTATGAGGCCACCCCTCAGCCTCTGACGCTCCAGGGAAAACAGCTCCAGCCTGTTCAGCCTCTCCCTGTAGCTCGGATCCTCCAACCCTGGCAACATCCTTGTAAATCTTTTCTGAACCCTTTCAAGTTTCACAACATCTTCCCGATAAGAAGGAGACCAGAATTGCACACTATATTCCAATAGTAGCCTAACCAATGTCCTGTACAGCCGCAATATGACCTCCAACTCCTGTACTCAATACTCTGACCAATAAAGGAAAGCATACCAAATGCCTTCTTCACTATCCTATCTACCTGCGACTCCACTTTCAAGGAGCTATGAACCTACACTCCAAGGTCTCTTTGTTCAGCAACACTCCCTAGAACTTTACCATTAAGTGTATAAGTCCTGCTAAGATTTGCTTTCCCAAAATGCAGCATCTTGCATTTATCTAAATTAAACTCCATCTGCCACTTCTCAGCCCATTGGCCCATCTGGTCCAGATACTGTTGTAATCTGAGGTAACCCTCTTCGCTGTCCTCTACACCTCCAATTTTGATGTCATCTGCAAACTTAATAACTGTACCCCTTATGCTCGTTATGTAAATGACATAAAGTAGAGGGCCCAGCACCGATCCTTGTGGCCCTCCACTGGTCACAGGCCTCCAGTCTGAAAAACAACCCTCCACCACCACCCTCTGTCTTCTACCTTTGAGCCAGTTCTGTATCCAAATGGCTAGTTCTCCCTGTATTCCATGAGACCTAACCTTGCTAATCAATCAGTCTCCCAGGGGGAACCTTGTCGAAAGCCTTACTGAAGTCCATATAGATCACATCTACTGCTCTGCCCTCATCAATCTTCTTTGTTACTTCATCAAAAAACTCAATCAAGTTTGTGAGACATGATTTCCCACGCACAAAGCCATGTTGACTATCCCGAATCAGTCCTTGCCTTTCCAAATACATGTATATCCTGTGTCTCAGGATTCCCTCCAACAACTTGTCCAACACCGAGGTCAGGCTTACCAGTCTATAGTTCCCTGGCTTGTCCTTACCGCCCTTCTTAAATAGTGGCACCATGTTTGCCAACCTCCAGTCTTCCGGCAGGTCACCTGTGGCTATCGATGATACAAATATCTCAGCAAGAAACCCAGCAATCACTTCCCTAGCTTCCCACAGAGTTTTTGAGTACACTTGATCAGGTCCTGGGGATTTATACACCTTTAACCATTTCAAGACATCCAGCACTTCATCCTCTGTAATCTGGACATTTTGCACGATGTCACAATCTATTTCCCTACAGTCTATATCTTCCATATCCTTTTCCACAGTAAATACTGATGCAAAATATTCATTTAGTGTCTCCCCCATTTTCTGTGCTCCACGCAAAGGCCACCTTGCTGATCTTTGAGGGGTCGCATTCTCTCCCTAGTTACCCTTTTGTCCTTAATATATTTGTAAAACCCCTTTGGATTCTCCTTAATTCTATTTGCCAAAGCTATCTCATGTCCCCGTTTTGCCCTCCTGATCTCCCTCTTAAGTATACTCCTACTTTCTTTATACTCTTCTAAGGATTCACTCGATCTATCCTGTCTATACCTGACATATGCTTCCTTCTTTATCTTAACCAAACCCTCAATTTCTTTAGTCATCCAGCATTCCCTATAGCTACCAGCCTTCCCTTTCACCCTGACAGGAATATACTTTCTCTGGATTCTCGTTATCTCATTTCTGAAGGCTTCCCATTTTCCAGCCATCCCTTTACCTGCGAATATCTGCCTCCAATTAGCTTTTGAAAGTTCTTGCCTAATACTGTCAAAATTGGCCTTTCTCCAATTTAGAACTTCAACTTTTAGATCAGGTCTATCCTTTTCCATCACCATTTTAAAACAAATAGAATTATGGTCGCTGGACCCAAAGTGCTACCCCACTGACTCCTCAGTCACCTGCCCTGCCTTATTTCCCAAGAGTAGGTCAAGTTTTGCACCTTCTCTAGTAGGTACATCCACATACTGAATCAGAAAGTTGTCTTGTACACACTTAAGAAATTCCTCTCCATCTCAACCTTTAACACTATGGTAGTCCCAGTCGATGTTTGGAAAGTTAAAATCCCTGACCATAACCACCCTATTATTCTTACAGATAGCTGAGATCTTCTTACAAGTTTGTTTCTCAATTTCCTTCTGACTATTAAGGGGGGTCTATAATACAATCCCAAAAAGGTGATCATCCCTTTCTTATTTCTCAGTTCCACTCAAATAACTTCCCTGGATGTATTTCCGGGAATACCCTCCCTCAGCACAGCTGTAATGCTATCCCTTATCAAAAACGCCACTCCCCCTCCTCTTTTGCCTCCTCTTTCTATCATTCCTGGAGCATTTGTATCCTGGAACATTAAGCTGCCAGTCCTGCCCATCCCTGAGCCTTGTTTCCATAATTGTTATGATATCCCAGTCCAATGTTCCTAACCATGCCCTGAGTTCATCTGCCTTCCCTGTTAGGCCCCTTGCATTGAAATAAATGCAGTTTAATTTATTATTCCTACCTTGTCCCTGCCTGCCCTGACTGTTTGACTCACTTCTGTTGTCAGCTGTACCCATCTCAGCCCGATCTCTTTTCTCACTATCTCCCTGGATCCTCCCCCACCCCCCCAACCTTACCAGTTTAAATCCTCCCAAGCAGTTGTAGCAAATTTCCCTGCCAGTATATTAGTTGCCTTTCAATTTAGGTGCAATCCGTCCTTCTTGTACAGGTCACTTCTATCCCAAAAGAGATTCCAATGATCCAAAAATGTCAATCCTTCTCCCATATACCAGCTCCTCAGCCATGCATTCATCTGCTCTATCCTCCTGTTCCTGCCCTCACTAGCTCGTAACACTGGGAATAATCCAGATATTACTACCCTTGAGGACCTCCTTTTTAAATTTCTACCTAACTCTCTGTAATCTCCCTTCAGAATCTCAACCTTTTCCCTTCCAATGTCATTGGTTCCAATGTAGACAATGACCTCCTGCTGGACCCTCTCCCCCGTGAGAACATTCTGCACCCTCTCTGAGACATCCTTGATCCTGGCACCACGGAAACAACACACCATTCTGCTTTTTCTCTGCTGGCCACAGAAATGTCTGTCTGTACCTCGGACTACAAAATCCCCTAACACAATTGATCTCTTGGAAGCCGACATACCCCTCGTTGCATTAGAGCCAGTCTCAATACCAGAAACTTGACTGTTTGTGCTACGTTCCCCTGAGAATCCATCACCCCCTACATTTTCCAAAACAGCATACCTGTTTGAAATGGGTATATCCACAAAAGACTCCTGCCCTAGGTGCCGACCTCTCTTACCCTTCCTGGAGTTAACCCATCTATGTGACTGTATCTGAGACTTTCCCCCCCCCTTTCTATAACTGCCATCCATCACATACTGTTGCTGTTACAAATTCCACATCGCTTCTAACTGTCTCTCCAACTGATCCACTCGATCTGATAAGATTTGCATCCAACAGCATTTATGGCAGATATAATCCGTGGTAACCCTTAAACTCTCTTTAAATTCCCACATCTGACAAGAAGTACATATCACTGCAAAGGCCATTTTTGCTCCTTCACAATCTACAGACCGAGAAAATAACACCGTCTTATTCCTCTACAAACACTGCCCCAGGTTAAAATAATAGCTATGGCTTATATTTTAAGTTTAATCAAGAGACATATCTCCAAAAACATATAATCAAGAAAGAATCCACTGTACCCACTACTGCAGCCTTTCTCTTGGACAGACTTAAAACAACAATTAACTTATCTGATTCTGTGCTGTGAACTTCACCCAACAGTTCCTCCAAGATTAGTTGTGAATTTCACTGTTTGTTAATTTCCCCAGATGCACTCCGATGTCCAGCTCAAGGTCCATGGTCCTTAATCACAAATACTCACGCAGACAAAAGAAAAGGGTGTTATGTGTGGTGGGTAAGACTGGCAAGGCAGTTCAGTGGCTCCTGTTGGCAGGAGTTGCTAAAATGATTCTTCTCATTATTGCACCGGTCAGAGCGTCTCAGTCTTCCTTCTCTGGAGATGTTCACTGGTTCGGAGGAGGCATGGTGTCTGCTTCACAACTACAGAAAGGCCTCGGTGTTAAACATTAAAACTGAGAGTTTACAGCAATTGTTGAAGGAAAGATCAACTGGTTTTCTTCAGGTTTAAAGTGACTTTTACTGCAGAGAAGACAGAGAGCTGTTGAGCTGGTGCAGAACTGATTTCTTTTCTGTATCATTAGCTCGCTAATGCAAGAGTACTCTTTAATTAGCATGGTGTTTTACTTGCCTATGTATTACAGTTTGCTAAATGTTGATTTTAGTTTATTTGTTATACTAAAAGTCCTTAAAAAGTGAAAGATTGACCTTCGGTTAGGTCCACTAACCATTTGTAAAATATCCCGCAATTCTACTACAAAGAAGAGTCAGAAGTGATATATCAACTATCCTCAGGAATATTTATCTCTTCATCAAGACCACAAAAATGAATGGCCTGGTCATTATCATATTGCTGTCATTGCGAGCTTGCTGAGCATAAATTGGGTGTTGCATTTCCTAAATTTCCTCAGGCAAAGGACACAGATAAGATAGACAGGAAGGAACTTTTCCCCTTGATGGAGAGATCACCAAACAGAGCCATACCTTTAAGGTAATGTGATGAAGGAAATGTGAGGAAACATTTTCTCACCCAGGGGGTGGTGGAAATCTGGACCTCACTGTCTATAGGGATGGCAGAGGCAGAAACCCTCATTATTTCAGAAGTATTTATATGTACACTTGCAGTGCCAACTGCTGGGAAATGGGATTAGAATATTTAGGTGGCTATCTTTGACCAGCACAAATGTGATGGGTTGAAGTGCCTTTTCCTGTGCTGTCTACTTCTATGATTAGATGACTTTATTACAACCAACAGGTATCTCTTTGGCTTTAAAGCAGTTCAAGATAACCTTATAAATGCAGGGTTTTTTGTATTTTTATGTCCGATCCATGTCACAACTCCAATTTTCCAACTTATCCGGCTAAAACCTATCTGAAACTTTGACTTTTTCAATTGAACAAATCATAACAATCTTTTGACAGACAGAGTTCTGGATTACAGTATCTTCAGCAAAGACATTTTGCTGGATCTGTTCGGAAAGAACTAGCTATAATTTTAAGATTATGCACCTCTTAGTTCTGGACTTCTCCAGCACAAAATGTGATTTCTTTTCTACATTATCAAATATATAATCATTTTAAACACCGCATTAGTTCACTGATTAATCTTCTACACTTGAGTATACAGATCTAATCTGTGGCACTTTTTCTCAGTGAGTAGAATCAATTTAATTCTGTGGTTGTTTTGAAGCACTCATTTGAATGGACATTATTGTTTCGTAATTACATTTATGGTACTTAATAGGGACTAGCTCATGCGGGGAGAGAGTATGTACTTAGAAAGTTGTGGAAAAATAGAATGCTGTAATTATAACTGACTGTCTACTGTAAGGGAACGTCATAGATGGGTGAGCAAGCATGTTATTATTGTACTGCGTTTTCAATCCAAGGAAACGAGCCATTGCTAGCAATTCTGGCATTTAATGACCATTTATACTTATCCATTAGAAGATGCTAGTCTATTTTACTTCTTCTAATCACCTTATTCAGTGACATTTCCTCTGGAGCAAGGGGGGATTTGAACACAGGTCTCCTGGTCCAGAGATATATATACTACCACTGCACTACATAGTTCCTAGAGTCCCTGGAGTCTGCAAGTAACAAAATACATTAAAGCACAATTAGAAATAATTCAAGGCAAGTTAGCGACTCGTATTGGAATGGATTCATGGCAAATTGTGTCGTAGTTAATAGCAATCTCATTGATACAATAGAGAGCAGGGTTCAAATTCCCCTTGAGTGTAAAATGAAGGCTGACACTCTAGTGCAGTGATTTAGGAATACTGCATTGTCTGAGGTGCCATCTTTAGGATGTGATGTTAAACCAAGGCTCTTCCTGCTATTTCAGGCAGATGTAAAAGATCGCAAAGCATTCGGATAGCACAGTGGCTGAGCGATTAGCACTACTGCCTTACAGTGCCAGGGATCGAGGTTTGATTCCAGCATCAATTGACTTTAGTAACTTGAATAGACTGGAGAAACTGGGCAGGTTCTCCTTGGGAAAGGGAAAGGAGATTTGATTTTTTAATTTCAAAAATATACTTTATTCATAAAATATTAATAAAATATTTGATACACTGTACATTTGGTAATGCCATACATACGTCAACATTTACATACACAGCTCAGAATTTTCATTATTACATACAGATCTGTGCATTTCTCACTCACATATTGAGCTGAGGCGTCAGCAGAGCCCAAATGACTGCAGGGCCCCCTGATCTTCTTTAGACAGGCAGATGTTAAACGGTGGTCTTTCCCCACCGCGCCTTGGCGGCAGCTGCCCCAAGCTTCAGCGCCTCCCTCAACACGTAGTCCTGGACCTTGGAATGTGCCAGTCTGTTACACTCAGTCGGGGTCAACTCCTTCAGCTGGAAAATCAACAGGTTTCGGACCACCCAGAGAGCGTCCTTCACCGAGTTGATGATCCTCCAGGCGCAGTTGATGTTCGTCTCGGTGTGCATCCCGGGGAACAGACCGTAGAACATGGAGTCCCGCGTCACGGCGCTGCTCGGGACAAACCTCGACAAATACCACTGCATTCCTCTCCAGATTTCTTCTGCGTAGGCACATTCCAGAAGGAGGTGTGTGACAGTCTCTTCCCCCCCGCAGCCACTTCGAGGGCAGCGTGCGGTGTGGCTGAGAGTCCGGGCGTGCATAAATGATCTCACAGGTAGAGCCCTTTGATAGCCTTCAAAACCAGGAAAGGTCTCAACAATAAATCAGGAGAAGTTGCTTCTGTTGGCAGAAGGCTTGAGAATCAGAGGGCATTAATGTGAGGGTGGCTCAGTGGTTAGCACTGCTGCCTCACAGCGCCAGGGACATGGGTTCAATTCCAGCCTCCAGTGACTGTCTGTGTGGAGTTTATACATTCTCCCTGTGTCTTGCGTGGGTTTCCTCTGGGTGCTCCGGTTACCTCCCACAATCCAAAGATGTGCAGGTCAGGTGGATTGGCCATGTTAAATTTCCCATAGTGTTAGGTACATTAGTGAGGGGAATGGGTCTGGGTGGGTTACTCTTTGGAGGGTCGGTGTGGACCAGTTAGGCCGAAAGGCCTGTTTCAGTACTGTAGGGAATTTAATCTATTTCATGGTACAGTATGGAAATTGTCACTTGCATCCTAACCAATATTTATCCCCTGGTCAACATCAGAAAAAAAACAGATTACCTCATCTTTATTAGTGGTCTGAGAGCTATTGTGTGCAAATTGACTTCTGTGTGTCTTACAATACTACAGTATACACATTGAGAGTATCTCATTAACTGCAAAGCTCTCCACAACGTTCTGTGGTTGTGAAAAGGGCTGTACAAATTCAAGTCTTTCTTTTCACTGTTATCAGAAGGGACTGCACAAAGTGATATGTTTGATGACTTCCATTAATTAAAAAGGATCAAATTATGGTCTGATTACAGGGCAGAAGGACCCATTGTGTCCATTCTGTCCCACTGAATGAGCAGCTCAGCCTTGTCTTTTCCCCAGCAGTCCTCAATTTGTTTCTCTTGAGATAATCGTCCAAATATCCTTTGCAAGTCATTATTCAATCCTAATTGACTCTTATATCCACGTTGCCACTGTTCATTTTTATTCCATGGGTCTTACTATGTTGATAAGCCTTTTCTGTCGCACTTTATCCATTGTGTTCCTCTCTTCAACCTTATCTATTACCTGTTTTAGTTTGGTACAACTGAGCGACTTGCTTGGTAATTTCAGAGGAAAATTAATAGTCAATGACGTTGCTGTGGGCCTGCAGGATTTTCTTTCCTCAAGGATTTCCAAAGATGGCATTCCGACTAGCTTTTCAATTATACATTTTTCATTAACTCAATGAATTTAAATTCCACCAGTTGCCAAGTTGAGTTTTACACCCGTGCTCCCAGGAAACATAGCTCATTGCCAGTTCCCGTCCAAGCCACATAACATCTTGATTTGGAATGATGTTACTGTTCCTTCATTATGCTGAATCAAAATCCTGAAACCCTTTTCAGTACTGTGGGAGTAACTGCAACACATGGACAATAGGAACTAACTGAATATAAAATGGTAAATACAGAAGTCCAGCATATTTTAATAATACTGTGGTAACATAGCTAAAAGAATAGCTATTTATCAGCTCATCATTATTCCCTTTCATAAATATTTTGAGGGCCAATCCATTGAATAACTCCTCCTCGTCGGAACATTACAACACAATGATTGTAGCACACCCACTTACTTCTCTTTGTTCTCAGAGTAGAGCAGTTGTTCAGAGTCTACCATTCCAGCTTTATAAAGGTGGGGTATTGGGAAAATGAAATTGTGTTTTGCACCACGACTCTGATCCATTCAGAGCCAATGGGTCAGCCCAGCAAAAACAGCGATATGATCTTAGAATCCCTACAGTATGGAAGCAGGCCATTCAGCCCATCAGGTCCACACCAACCCTCTGAACAGCATCCCACCCAGACCCACCACCCTGTCATATCTCTGTAACCCTGCATTTCCCATGACTAATCCACAGAGCCTGCACATCCCTTGATACTATGAGTAATTTAGCATGGCTAATCCATCTAACCTGCATATTTTTGGATTATGGGAAGAAACCAGAGCAAACCCATGCATTCCCAGGGAGAATGTGTAAACTCCTCATAGGCAGTCATCCAAGGTTGCAATCTACCCAGGTGCCTGGCCCTGTGAGGCAGCAATTCTAACCACTGAGCCACTGTGCAGCATTATGATCTGCTAGAAAATAATTGACAGAGAGTTACTGACTAATTAATTTTGAACATTAGGATGGGTAGATAAGGAGATGGCTTGAGGTCATTTAAAACCTTGCTGACCTTGCCTTGTCTTGCACTAAGTCCCATTCCCTATCACCCATCTACTTGCTGATCTCTGTTGCTCTAAGCCCATAACACTCGGAGATATTTACTTCCCTCTCCTTCTCATTCTAGTGGTGCCTAGACTCTGGGAGTCAGAAACAGTTGGTAGGCAAAATGGATGCAGAGGGTGCAAAACACAGAGAATACTGGATGTGGACACAGGCTGGGTACAGACAGAGCTGAAAATGTGTTGCTGGAAAAGCGCAGCAGGTCAGGCAGCATCCAAGGAGCAGGAGAATCGATGTTTCGGACACGAGCCCTTCTTCAGGTATCACATTTTCAGTCTGATCTCCAGCATCTGCAGTCCTCATTTTCTCCTGAGTACAGACAGACCAAGTGTGAACACAGAGAGGGTGAGAACACAGAGAGATTGTGACACAGAGTGGGTGTGGACAGAAAGAGGGTGTGGAGATAGAGTGGGTGTGACACAAAGAGGGTATGGACACAGAGAGGTTGTGACACCAAGAGGTTGTGACACAGAATGGGTGTGGACAGAAAGAGGGTGTGGAAGCAGAGTGGGTAAGGACGTAGAGTGGGTGAGGACGCAGAGTGGGTGAGGATGCAGAGAAGGTGTGGATGCAGTGTGGGGTTGGAGGACCTGCACTAGTTTACAAGTATTTGTTCAAATGTAAATGAATGACACAGAAAACAGGCCTCACCCTGACACCTCTCCACTGGCCCCACCCTCACGCACACATCCTGTTCCACCTCATGTCCTCCACCTAACTCTCATGGCTCTTCACACCCTTCATGTCAATTTATGTTCTTCTGGCCACCCTCATGTCCCTGTACAGTTCCTATGCCAGCTTAGAACCAACTCATTCCAATCCATGCTGTCCATTTACCTTTTTTTTCCCATTATACTTGTTGTATGCACTCAACCAGCCTTCATTATGGGCTGACCTCAGGACCCATGCTGAAATTAAATAAAGTTTCTACTGAATAATTCACTATTTCAAAAAAAGCTATCTTTAATGAAGAAAAAAAGCTTGCTTTCATCATTTAAAGAAGAAAAACTTGGAATCTATAGATCCACTTCAAAGAGTTAAGACACTTGACTATGTCAATCAAACTGTGGACAGGCATCCCACTGCAAGAATGGAAGGTTATGAAATCAATCACGCACCATTACTTTTGTAAGAGTATCATTAATTTATGTCAACGAGGAGGAACACGGATTTTTTTAAAAACGCTGCAAATTTTTTTTCAAATATTTAAAGAATAAGAATTTCAAAATGCCTTGGTACCTCCACTTGACATTTCAAAAAGTGTATGCACTTTGCAACGTTCACATTTACTGTGAACAATCCCAACAAACAGTTTACCTCTCTGAAAGGAAAACTTACCTGTCCCACAGTGCCATGATGTGGTGATGCTGTCCATGCAACTCAGCCAAGGTTGGACCAGCTCCCGCCTGGTTAAATGTGCACATTGTGTTTTTTTTTCCCCTCTCCTGGTTAAGAGAACTCTGACCGAATGGAAGGTGGCTGCTGTTCAGTATGTGGCAGCTACCTCTGTGAACCAGGGATGTGTAATGTGGAGCTCATCATATTCCCTCTCTTTTCCGGAACAGCCCTTCCGGTGAAATTTATGTGTGCCATTTTTACAGATTGAGTTTCTGGAGTTGAACTCCCTGTTATTCTGAAGATTCAGGCTAATTTTTCTTGTGTGCTTCCAGATACTCTGAACCACATTTTATGATGTTAAGTTGATAAATAAATGTCGCTGTTCTGTGTATTCAACCTCAAGAAAGGTTGCCTTGCAGCATTGGCAAGCTGGAAGAAGGGCTGAATATCTCTTCCTGTGGAGGGAAAATATCTTTAATTCATCCAACAAAGTTTCAGGAGTGTGAGTACACCACCCCCCTACCCATCCCCCACCCCAACACAGAAAAAGGCATTAACAGCTCTTATTGCAGAAGAGGTGATGACAGCCTTCCACCAATGTTAGGGAGGTGAGGGAGGAAATCTTCATGAAACATGTCGCCATCTTTCCTGCCCACCCCCACACTTTGGACCTTGCCTCTGTCTCAGTGTAGCATCATTCAATAAAACATTGTTGCTGTGTTCTAATGCATTCTCTGCAATTGTTTTTAAACCGGACAATTTGTTTCACAGCATTATCTGAGTATACCAAGAGCTGTGGAGCTCAGAACCTTCTCTCAGGCTCAAATATCATCTTAATGCCTGGTATCTAAAACTCTGAGGGTATAATAACATTTTCTTGCCTCTCAGACCAACATTGCGCGATTTCGCTGCCAGGAACATTCTCAATCTAATCAAAACCTACACTTCAGACCAATGCTGCAACCAGACTTTGATTTACAATCTTACACAACACAGAATGTTCTAGGGGTTGCAGAATGAAGAGATGAATAAAATTATTCGTGAATGGAATTTGAAAGCAAAGGAAAGTACTTCTGGTATGAGGGTGATTTAATGGTGATATATTCCACTGATGTCCTGTACTGGTGCTCAGCACAGAGAAGAATCTGCAATGTTACTGAGCTGCAGCACTGATAGCCTTTTGAACTGAGGAACAGCAGTGGGCTATTTAAAACAGTAAGACTGATCCACCATTCATAGTGCACTTGGCTGATAGAATCATAGAATCCATAGAATGCAGATAGAGGCCACTTGACCCATTGAGTCTGCATCCAGCCCAGAACCACACTATCCCTGTAACCTCACATTTCCCATGGCTAATCCACCTAACTGACACATCCCTAGACTCTATGGGCAATTTAACATGGCCAATACCCTTAGACTGCACATCTTTGGATTGTGGGTGAAAACTCACACGGACACAGAGGGAATGTGCAAACCCCACACAGACAATCCAAGGCTGGAATTGAACCCAGATCACCGACGCTGTGGGGCAGCTAACCACTGAGCCAACGTGCTGCCCTAAATCTGTAACATAAATCCATAACCTCACCTTTGCTCCAAATAGATCCTTGTGGGACATCGCCAGACTCCTGCCTTCTAGAATGCCTGTCTATTCACCCTACTCTCTGTCTCCTGATGCTCAGTCAATTCCCTAAGCAGGAGAAAGTGAAGACTGCAGATGCTGGAGAAGTCAGAGTCAAAAAGCATGGTGCTGGAAAAGGACAGCAGGTCAGGCAGTATCCGAGTGGCAGGAGAATCAATGTTTCAGGCCTAAGCTCTTCATCAGGAATGTGGTGGGTGAAGGGGGTGAAAGATAAATAGGGGAGTAGGGATGGGGCTGGGGAGGAAGGTAGTTGGATAGGCAATAGGTGGATACATTTTGGGTTAATTGTGATGGATCTATGGGGAAGGTGGAGCGGATAGGTGGGATGTAAGATGGACAGGTCAAGAGGGCGGTGCTGAGTTGGAGGGTTGAATCTGGGATGAGGTGGGGGGAGGGGGGATTTACAAACTAGTGAAGTCGAGGTTGATGCTCTGTCGTTAAAGGGTCCCAAGGTGGAAGATGAGGCGTTCTTCCTCCAGTTGGTGGGTGGCTATGATTTGGTGGTGGAGGAGGCCCAGGATTTGCTCGTCCTTGAGGGAGTCGGAGGAGGAGTTGAAGTAATCGGCCACAGTGCAATGGGGTTATTTATCGCGTGTGTCACAGTGCTGTTCCCTGAAATGCTCTATGCATTGCCATCATATCTCCCAGATGTAGAGAAGACACATCGAGAGCAATGGACACAGGAGATGAGGTGGGTGGACATGCAAGAAAATCTCCGCAGGATGTGAAAAGATCGTCTGGGGCTTTGAAAGGAGGTAATGGGGAAGGTGTGGACTGAGGTTTTACACCTCTTGTGGTGGCAAGGGAAGGTGCTGGGAGTGGAGGTGCCTGGTTTAGGGGGACGGTTGGGCGGAGGTGCGGGCATGGATCTAATGAGAGTGTGGCCAAATCAAAGCCACCCACCAACTGGAGGAAGAACGCCTCATCTCCCGCATTGGGACCCTTCAGCTACATGGCATCAACATTGACTTCACCATATCCAAATCCCTCCTCCCCCCACCTCATCCCAGATTCAATGCTCCAACTCAGCACTGCCCCCTTGACCTGTCCTACCTGTCCAACTTCCTTCCCATCTATCCACTCCACCCTCTCCACTGACAATTAACCCCCAATTGCATTCACCTATTGCCTTCCCACCTACCCTGCCCCTAGCCCCACCCCTACCCCCTATTTATTTCTAAGCCTCTTCCCCCTCCACATTTCTGATCAAAAGGCTTATGCCTGAAACATTGACTCTCCTGCTCCTCGAATGCTGCCTGACCTGCTGTGTTTTTCCAGCGCCATCCTTTTCGACTCCAATTTCCGAAGCAGCTTGACAATGCCTTCAATTCTGTCAAGTCCAAATTATTTAGCAATCTTTTATGAAGGCTTTATTAATGGCTTTCTGGAATTCTATACTAATAATATTACATGAGATTACATTGGACATGTGGGACAGAAATGGGCCATTCAACCCAAGCAGTCTATGTTGACATTTATGCTTCAAACTAGCCTTCCCCCATATTTTCTCAGCTAACATCTCCAACACACAAGTTCATCCAGTTTGCCCATAAGTACATCTGCACTATATTTAATTCACCCACTCCCAGTGTTAGTGAGATCCAAATGACACCAGAAGATGGAGGAGCAGGAGTAGACCATTCAGCCCATTGAGTCTGTTCTGTCATTCAATAAGACCAAAGTTGATCTGATAATCCTCATTTTGACTGTCCTGTATTTTCCACATAACCCACGATTCTTCTATTGATGAAAAATCTGTCTTTCTCATACATGACCCAGCCTCAACTGCACTCTGTCGTAAAGAATTTCACTGATTCACCAACACTTGATAGAAGAAATTTCTCCTCATCTTTGTTGTAAATGCTGATTCCTTAGTCTGAAATATGTCCTCTGGTCCTAGACTCTCCCCCCAAAGGAAAATAACCTCTCTGCAGTTGACCTGTCAAAGCTCCTAAGAATCTTGTATTTTTCAGCAAAGTCATGACTCACTGTCCTAACCTTCAGTGAATACAAGGCCAACATACTCAACTTCTCTTCAAAAAGAGGTCTCTCCAGACCTGGGATCAGTTAATGAGCCTTCTCCAGACTGGCTGCAATGCCAGTATATCTTTTCTTAAAAAAGGAGCCCAAAACAGTTCACAGTGTTACACAGTCATAGAGTCCTACAGCATGGAGACACTCCCCTTTACCCAAACTGGTCCATGCTGGCCAACTTGTCCATCCACCGCAAACCTCATTTCCCTGGACTTGGCCCATATCCATCCAAATTTTCTCTATCCATGTATTTGTCCAAATGCCTTTAGGGATGGCACTGCTGCCTCACAGCAAGAGGGACCCAGATTTGATTCCAGCCTCGGGCGACTGTGTGGAGTTTACACATTCTCCCCGTGTTGATGTGGGTTTTCCTCCGGGTGCTCCAGTTTCCTCCCACAGTCCAAAGATGTGCAGGTTAGATGAATTGACCATACTAAATTGCCCATAGTGTTCAGGAATGTGTAGGTTAGGTGCATTGGTCAGGGGAAATGCAGAGTAATAGGTAAAGGGAATGGGTCTGGGTGCCTTTGGAGGCTGGGTGTGGACTTGTTAGGCCAAATGGCCTGTTTCCACACTGGAGGGATTCTACGAAATGTTGTTAATGTACCTGCTTCAACCACTTTCGCGAGCAGCTCATTCCATATGTGTACCAACCTCTGTGTAAACAAGTTGCCCCTCAGGTTCCCTTTTATTCTTTCCCCTCTAACCTTAAACTGATGCCCTCTAGTCCTCGATTCCCCAACACTGGGAAAAAGACTGAGTGCATTCCATGCCTCTTGTGATCTTATACACTCCTATAAGCCCCTTCCCCTCCTCAGTCTCCTATGCTGTAAAGATGAAGTCCTATTGTATCTCACCTCTCTCTATAACTCAGATCATTGATGTAGTTCTGTTCACCAAGCTGGAAGTTTTTGTTGCAAACGTTTCGTCCCCTGGCTAGGCGACATCATCAGTGCTTTGGAGCCTCCTGCGAAGCGCTTCTTTGATGTTTCTTCCGGTATTTATAGTGGTCTGTCCTTGCCGCTTCCGGTTGTCAGTTTCAGCTGTCCACTGTAGTGGTTGGTATATTGGGTCCAGGTCGATGTGTTTGTTGATGGAGTTTGTGGATGAATGCCATGCCTCTAGGAATTCCCTGGCTGTTCTCTGTCTGGCTTGCCCTATGATAGTAGTGTTTTCCCAGTCGAATTCATGTTGCTTGTTGTCTGAGTGTGTGGCTACTAGGGATAGCTGGTCGTGTCGTTTCGTGGCTAGTTGATGTTCATGTATGCGGATTGTTAGCTGTCTTCCTGTTTGTCCTATATAGTGTTTTATGCAGTCCTTGCATGGTATTTTGTACATTACATTAGTTTTGCTAACACGCAACAAAGAGGACACTACAACACACACCTGGGTTAAAAACCTCTCCCACAAACAGCTCACAGACATGGAAAGAACAATACTGGCCAAGGGACTGAACTACAACCACAGGGATGCCAAGACAGCAGACTTCCTAGCAGCACTGGAATGCACACTCAGGAACAATGGACTGACAGAAGAGACACAACAAACAGTGAGACAAACTGTCGTACCTATGATGATAAGGAAAAGACAAACACATAACCTCAACACCAAGGAGAGGGAAGCACTGAAAGCACTAAGAAACGATAAGAACATAATCATACTACCAGCAGATAAAGGCAGAATGACGGTCATCCTAGATAAATCAGATTACATCCAAAAAGCACAACAATTACTCGCAGACACCAACACCTACCAAATGAAGGAATCTGACCCCACACCACAACTCACCAATAGAATAAATAACACACTAAGGAATCTACAAAAAAAAACGGACAGATAACCAAAGCTGACCTACAAAGAATGAAACCGGAAAGCAACAACACCCCCAGATTCTACAGACTACCTAAAGTACACAAACCAGACATCCCACTCAGACCCATAGTATCACTACCAGGGACACCATCATACAAACTGGCCAAAGAACTACAACACCTGGTCAGCGGATCCAAACACTCCATACAATCAACACAGGAATTCTTGAACAGCATCAGAAATATACACATAGACAAAGAAGAAACCATGATCTCATTCGACGTGACGGCACTGTTCACTTCGATTGACAAAACCCTAGCCAGAGAAACAATAGCCAACCTACTGGACATACAGAACAGAAAACAGGATGCGGAACCTATCAACAAAGACGGCATACTTAAACGACTGGACCTGTGCCTCACTACATACTTTACATTCAACAACCAGATATACGAACAAATCAACGGAACACCCATGGGATCACCAATCTCGGGACTCATAGCAGAGGCAGTTATGCAAAGGTTAGAACAAACAGCCCTACCACAAATTCAACCCAAACTCTGGGTCAGATATGTCGATGACACGTTTGTAATCATCAAAAACACGGAAATAGAAAAAACACATCGGATCATCAACGCCACACTCACAGGAATCCGATTCACGAGAGAAGAAGAAAAGGACAGCCAACTCCCATTCCTAGACGTGATAGTACAGAGAACACCGAACGGAGAATTCACCACAAGGGTATACAGGAAAGCAACATGCACAGACCAAGTCCTATACTATGAAAGTAACCACCCCAACACACACAAACGAAGCTGCATCAGGACACTATTCAAAAGAGCCACAACACACTGCAGTACACCAGAACTGCGAAAAGAGGAAGAGGAACACCTATACAAGGTATTCGCCAAAAACGGATACCCGCGCAACTTCATCAACAGATGCCTAAGAGATAGACCACAGAACGAGGACATGCCACAACCAAAAGGACTAGCCACACTACCATACATCAGGAGCGTTTCAGAACTGACAGCCAGACTACTGCGACCCTTAGGACTCATAACGACACACAAACCAACAGCCACGCTCAGACAACAACTCACTAGAACGAAGGACCCGATACCCAACATGAGCAAAACTAATGTAGTGTACAAAATACCATGCAAGGACTGCACAAAACACTATATAGGACAAACAGGAAGACAGCTAACAATCCGCATACATGAACATCAACTAGCCACGAAATGACACGACCAGCTATCCCTAGTAGCCACACACAGACAACAAGCAACATGAATTCGACTGGGAAAACACTACTATCATAGGGCAAGCCAGACAGAGAACAACCAGGGAATTCCTAGAGGCATGGCATTCATCCACAAACTCCATCAACAAACACATCGACCTGGACCCAATATACCAATCACTACAGCGGACAGCTGAAACTGACAACCGGAAGCGGCAAGGACAGACCACTATAAATACCGGAAGAAACATCAAAGAAGTGCTTCGCAGGAGGCTCCAAAGCACTGATGATGTCGCCTAGCCAGGGGACGAAACATTTGCAACAAAAACTTCCAGCTTGGCGAACAGAACCACAACAACGAGCACCCGAGCTACAAATCTTCGCACAAACTTTGATCAGATCATTGAGTCCTGGCAACATCCTTGTAAATTTCTTCTGCACTCTTTGCTGTCTAATAACATCCTTTCTATAACAAGTGACTACAACTGAACATAATATTCTAAGTGCAGCTTCAACAATGTCCTGTACCACTGCAACATAACTTCCCAACTTCTATACTCAATGCCCTGACTGATGAAGGGCAGTGTTCAAAAGCCTTCATCACTGCCCTGTCTACCTGTGACTCTACTTTTAGAGAAATGTGAACCTGAACTCCAAGATCCCTCTCTTCCACTACACTCCTGAAGGCCCTACCATCCATGAAAAACTCCTACCTTGATTTCACTTTACAAAATGCAAGACCTCACACTGATCTATATTAAACTCCATTTGCCATTTCTCTGCCCACTTTCCCAGCTGACCAAGGTCCTGTTGCAATTTCTGACAACCTTCCTCACTGTCCACGATACCTCCTATTTTAGTGTCATCAGCAAACTTACTAATCATGCCTTGTATATTCTCATCCAAATCATTGATATAGATAACAAACAGTAATGGGCCCAGCAGCGACCCCTGAGGCACTCCACTAGTCACAGGCCTCCAGTCTGACAAACATCCTTGCACTATTAACCTCTGCTTCCTACTATCAACCCAATTTTGTATCTAATTTGCCAGTTCATTCTGAATTCCGTGCGATCTAACTCCAGAGCAGCCTACCATATGGAACCTTATCAAAGGCCTTACTGAAATCCATATAGACTTTGTCTACTACCTTGCCCTCATCAACCTTCTAGCTGTGATCTGATAGTGCAGTTTTTGTGTAGTTTTAGCAAAACCGCCCTATGTTTATATTCCATTCTCTTTAATATAAAAGTCAGGATCCCACACTCTTTTCCCAATCCCTGTTTATTGTGTGCAGTTCTGGAATCCATTTTAAAGGGAGAACATGAATAGGACTAGAGAGGATACAGAGGAGATTTACCTGGGCAGTGTTGGGCTGGGAAGTTCCAGTTATGAAGAGAAATTGGACAGATTGGAGTTGTTTTCCTCAGACGAAAGTAGATTGAGACAGGAGAAAGTGAGGACTGCAGATGCTGGAGATCAGAGCTGAAAATGTGTTGCTGGAAAAGCGCAGCAGGTCAGGCAGCATCAAAGGAACAGGAGAATCGACGTTTCGGGCATGAGCCCTTCTTCAGATTGAGACAGGAGGCATGATTTAAATTGTAAAATTATGAGGGGCACTAAAAGGGATAAACAGGAAGAAAGTTTTCCCCTTGGTAGAGGGATCAATGACCAAAGGATTCGGCTTAAAGCAAAAACAGAAATAGCTGGAGAACCTCAGCAGGTTTTAATACCTGGGAACAAAGAAATAGATTTAAGACAAGGAGCAGAAGGTTTAGAGGAAGTGTGAGGCAAAATCTTTTCACCCAGAGGTGGTGGGACACTGCCTGTAAGGTGGTAGAAGCAGAAACCCTCATAACATTTAAGAAGGATTTAGAGGTGCACTTGCAGCACCAAGACAGACAAGAAAATAGGTTTAAAATAGTGAGGAGGTTATTTTTGACTGACATGGGCCGAACAGCTTTTTTTTTTCAGTGCTGTAGATCTTTATGATTCCATTCCCCATTCAAATTGGATGTGAGCTTTTTGGCTCCCTCTGTGTTACAGATTTCTGCAGTTTTTCTCCATTTAAATAATATTCAGCCCCTCTATTCTTCCTGCCAAAGTACACAATTATTATTGTATTTACTTCCTCTGCCCCTTTGCACTTGACTATATAATACTTTTTCGAATGCTATCTTTCTCTTCTAATGTGAAGATTGACGTAAAGCATTTATTCAACTTCTCTGCCATTTCTTGGTTCCTTACCATTATTACTTAAGGGATCTATGTTCACTTCGATATCTTCCTTCCTTTTGATATATCTAAAGAAGCTCTTGCTGTCCATCTTGAGATTACTTGTAAGTTTATCCTCGTAGTTTATTTGCTCCTCTTTTTGTGCTCATCTTTTGTTGATATTCAAAATGTCCCCAATCCTCTGTCATACTGCTGATCTTTGCCACGTGCTCTTGTCACTAATTCTAAGTTTAATGCTATCTTAACTTCCCTGGTTAATCATGGGGTCTGCTTATTTCCTTCTGAAAATCCTTCTTTCTCACTGGGATATATATTGGCTGTGATTCATGAATTATTTTTGGAAAAGGCTATCATTTTTCCTCAACCATCTCTGCTGTTAAACTCCTTTCCCAGTATGCTTAAGCCAATTCTACTCTCATTCCTTTTTCACCCTGTTTTGGTAAAGAAGTTATTTAGAGTTCCTCAGTTGACTTCTTGCTGACTATCACACGTTAATAGCCTCTGGTTAAGATCTCCCTGTCTAATTTTTGATTAGCATTAGTGTCAGATTAGTGATCAGATTGGTATCAGGAATATTGGAACTAGAGCAGCATATCATTAACAGTACTCCTGATCACTCACAATAAAATGACAAGAAATGGCCACATACATTGCGACATGAAGGCTTTGCTTTTGTGAGGATACTGCTGAAAATGTGTTGCTGGTTAAAGCGCAGCAGGTCGGGCAGCATCCAAGGAAGAGGAAATTCGATGTTTCGGGCATAAGCCCTTCATCAGGAATGAGGAAAGTGTGTCCAGCAGGCTAAGATAAAAGGTAGGGAGGAGGGACTTGGGGGAGGGGCGATGGAGATGTGATAGGTGGAAGGAGGTCAAGGTGAGGGTGATAGGCCAGAGTGGGGTGGGGGCGGAGAGGTCAGGAAGAAGATTGCAGGTTAGGAGGGTGGTGATGAGTTCAAGGGAATCGACTGAGACAAGGTGGGGGGAGGGGAAATGAGGAAACTGGAGAAATCTGAGTTCATCCCTTGTGGTTGGAGAGTTCCCAGGCGGAAGATGAGGCACTCTTCCTCCAACCGTCGTGTTGTTATGGTCTGACGATGGAGGAGTCCAAGGACCTGCATGTCCTTGGTGGAGTGGGAGGGAGAGTTAAAGTGTTGAGCCACAGGGTGGTTGGGTTGGTTGGTCCGGGCGTCCCAGAGGTGTTCCCTGAAGCGTTCCGCAAGTAGGCGGCCCGTCTCCCCAGTATAGAGGAGGTCACACTTTTGTGAGGTTGCCAATATTATGCTTGAATGAGGAGCTCTGAGCTCTGTATCCTGATGCAGATTGTTCTTGCAGAAGTAATGTGCAAATGGTATATTGAATTGAATTGAACTGAATTAAGTTGAATTAGATTTATTGTTACATATTTTCATTGTGCATGAGTAAGTCAAAAGTTGATAAGTTGCCACTTGCAGCACCATCTTAGGTATAAAAGTATCTAGGTATGGATTCTTAAGTACAAATTCTTAGGAAAACAATATAGAAAATAAAGAAATAATAAGTCCATCATCATAGATCTTAGGATTAAATTTTTAAAAAAGAAATAAAAGTTGAGTACAGTCAGTTCTGATATAATGTGATAGCTCCGTTCTCCTGCAGTCACGCATTGTAAGAAAATTGCGCAAAAGCCGCACCATTTAACCTAATGGGACTAGTATCGCATTATAGCCAATACAGGGAAGGAAAGTTTGCATTCTATGAAGTTTCTAACAGTCTAAATTCTTCAATCTCATTAAAACCAATTTGCATTATAGCAGAACCGACAATATAACAGTCCTGCCAACAGTCAGTGCCAGCACCTGAAAGAGTCATCTCCCACCTCGCCGCTGCCTGTACTGGACCCACCAATGCAATTCTCTCATTGCTGACCCTACCACTCGGACACTGCCAAGTCCCGTGCTGAATCCAGACTTGCCTCTCACCCAGGAGTCCCAGCTCTGCTCCTGTTGCTGACTCACCCATAACCAGAATCCCTGCTCCGGGCTTACTACAATCACAACCAGGTGTCCTTGTTTCATTGCTACCTCGCCAATGCCAGGAGACCCTGCTCTGGGCACATTGCAGCCAGGAGAACTTGGCACCATTGCTAGGCTAGGAGTCCCCCTGTGCAGTGAGTTAAATTAAAACACTTCTCTACTGTGATAGCAAATCCCTTCCAAAGACTCTTGAACATCACAGCACATGTCATCACATACTTACACTTAGGTGTGGAATGTGGCAACTCTGAAGCCTTATGTTCCAATGCCAGGTGTAAAACACGATACAGAAATAGTGAGGCATCTCCATTGCGTTGTATATATGACATGACAGGGGGCCATTTGATGCTATGTATGTGACAGTCAGGTTGCTGCAATGTTACGACTATCAAAAGAATGACTTTTCAGCAGAATCCAATCTGATGGCAGATGGATGATATTTTAGATTCAATGGGTGCACGATTACTACAATTGTCCCAGGCAGTTGGGCCTCACAGGCAAATTATTGTAGATGCAAGCAAGCAGCAAACTGTGGCACTGGGGAATTGCTCTGAATTTCATATTGGGCATCGACACTGTCTAATTTCTGTGGGGAGGAGGGGAGAATAGAGAGCTGTACAGAAATAAGGTGAGGTTGGGGATTAATGAGATATAGATCCAAGGAGACATGACAATCGCTGCTCACTGAGAGTCAGGAATCGAGGTCTAATCCTTAACAGGAAAACTGGATTTTTTTGTTTGACATCAGGAATCTGATTTTTTTCATTCGCCTCATATTTTCCCAACTTTCCTGCTCTTGCCCATGTCATTCAGGCCTGGGTGTGTTACACCCTAAGATTTCTTTCAGACCGTAGATTGGAGTTGTAATTACTTTTGAACAATGTTTTGGGATATGACTTCTCACTGATGCTTTATGAAGTTGAAACTTAGGATCAATAAATAAATGAAACAGCTATATGGACACAGATATATCTTTATAGAATCATAGAACCATACATCAGGGAAACGGACTCTTTGGTCCAACTCATCCACGGCGATCAAAATCCCGATCTGACCTAGTCCCAGATGCCAGCATAGGCCCATATCCCTCTGAGGAGAAAGTGGGGACTGCAGATGCTGGAAATTAGAGTGTGATGCTGGAAAAGCACAGTAGGTCAGGCAGCATCTGAGGAGCAGGAGGGTTGATGTTTCAAGCATAAGCCCTTCATCAGGAAACAACGAATTCCAGCCCAAAACTCTCGAACCATGTCCCTTTAAACCCTTCCTATTCATGTACCCATCCAGATGCCTTTTAAATATCGTTATTGTACCCTCCTCTGCTTCCTCTGGCAGCTCTTTCCATACATAAATGACCCTGCACGTGAAAAAGTTACCTCTCAGGTACTTTTTAAATCTTTCCCTTTTTACCTTAAACCTATGCCCTCTCGTTTTGGACTCCCCCACCGTAGGAAAAATGCCCTTGGCTATTCACCCTATCCATGCCCCACATGATTGTACAAACCTCTCTCAGCTCACCCCTCAGTCTCTGACACTACAGAGAAAATAGTCCCAGCCTATTCAGTGTTTCCCGATAGCTCAAACCCGCCAGTCCAGGCAACGTCCTTGTAAATCTTTTCTGCACCCTCTCAAGTTTAACAACATCCTTCTTGTAGAAGGACGACCAGAATTGCATGCAGCATACTAATCAGAAAAGTGAGGGATTGCTTTGGCGTTGTTCCTTCTTTCCAAAAACAAAATTAAATGAAAATCAATTTACAGAGCTAAAGACTCAACAATTAAATACTAGGAAAGGTTTGAAAATTCTATCAAAGTTTATGGACAAAGTCTATAAGAAATATGCCCTCTTAAATGAATACAAAACCCATTCAGATTTCGATACATTTTGAAAGCCATTGAAGAAGACAGAAGGAACTCATCAGTACCCATGCAAGATGGTAAAATTTCCATTTGGATAGTCCTAATTCGGTCTTTGCCTTTAAATTGTCAGATTCAGGGATCTAATATGGACAGACTCCCAATATTGGCAGGAATTGGATTTCCTGAAAGAAACATTTTTAGAACAGGAGTTGAAAGCCTTCAAAATTTTACTTGGACAACATGGTGGCTCAGCGATTAGCACTGCTGCCTCACAGCACCAGGGACCCAGGTTTGATTCCAGCCTCGGGCGACTGTCTGTGTGGGGTTTGCATGTTCTCCCCGTGTCTGCGTGGGTTTCCTCTGGGTGGTCTGGTTTCCTCCCATAGTCCAAAGGTGTGCAGGTTTGGTGAATTGGCCGTGCTAAATTGCCCATGGTGTTCAGGGATGTGTAGGTCAGGTGTATTAGTCAGGGGAGATGTGAGTAATAGGGGTAGTGCAATTGGTCTCGGTGGGATAGCCTTCAGAGGGTCAGTGTGGACTTGTTGGGCCAAATGGCCTGTTTCCATACCGTAGGGATTCCAAGATTCTATGAACATTCACTTGCAGCCCGAATGTTGATATCCAGATGTAACCCAAAAAATGAGAGGTTTCAACAGTGGTGACCGTCCAGATGTGGAGCACATGAGTCAGCATGTAAGAAAGACCATATCCAAAAAGAGTGAAGGTGGAGAACCTTTGGCAGATTGATGATAGCAACGTCGGGCTTACAATAGAAGAATGAATCTCCTGAAATCCTGAGGAATCATCAGCTTGTTCACCTCTAAATATATGATGCAATGAGTGCCCCTGAAAGGAATAACAAGGCTTTTGATTTGACATATCTCACAAAAGGTTCAGAAAGAGAAGAGGGCAAAGTGATGAGACACAAGGAATTGTATCCATCAGAAGAAGCTCCAGCTCAGTAACAAATGTTCTTGTCACACACTCAATCAATTATAATAGAACATAGAACAGTACAGCACAGAACAGGCCCTTCAGCCCACGATGTTGTGCTGACCATTGATCCTCATGGATGCACCCTCAAATTTCTGTGACCATATGCATGTCCAGCAGTCTCTGAAATGTCCCCAATGACCTTACTTTCACAACTGCTGCTGGCAACGCATTCCATGCTCTCACAACTCTCTGTGTGAAGAGCTTCTGACATCCCTTCTATACTTTCCTCCAACCAGCTTAAAACTATGACCCCTCATGTTAGCCATTTCTGCCCTGGGAAATAGTCTCTGGCTATTGACTCTATCTATGCCTCTCATTATCTTGTATGCCTCAATTAGGTCCCCTTTCCTCCTCCTCTTCTCTAATGAAAAAAGTCTGAGTTCAGTCAACCTCTCTTCATTAGATAAGCCCTCCAGTCCAGGCAGCATCCTGGTAAACCTCCTCTGAACCCTCTCCAAAGCATTCACATCTTTCCTATAATAGGGCGACCAGAACTGGATGCAGTACTCCAAGTGCGGTCTAACCAAAGTTTTATTGAGCAGCAACAAGATCTCACGACTCTTAAACTCAATCCCCCTGTTAATGAAAGCCAAAACACCATATGCTTTCTTAACAACCCTGTCCACTTGGGTGGCCATTTTAAGGGATCTATCTACCTGCACATCAAGATCCCTCTGTTCCTCCACATTGCCAAGGATCCTATCCTTAATCCTGTACTCAGCTTTCAAATTCGACTTTCCAAAATGCATCACCTCGTATTTATCCAGGTTGAACTCCATCTGCCACGTCTCAGCCCATCTCTGCATCTTGTCAATGTCCCGCTGCAGCCTACAACAGCCCTCTATACTGTCAACGACACCTCCAACCTTTGTGTCATCTGTAAACTTGCTGACCCATCCTTCAATCCTCTCATCCAAGTCATTAATAAAAATTACAAACAATAGAGGCCCAAGGACAGAGCCCTGTGGAACACCACTCACCACTGACTTCTAGGCAGAGTATTTTCCTTCTACTACCACTTGCTGTCTTCTGTTGGCCAGCCAATTCTGTATCCAGACAGCTATGTTCCCCTGAATCCCATTCCTCCTGACCTTCTGAATGAGCCTACCAGGGGGAACCAATGCCTTGCTGAAGTCCATATACACCACATCCACAGCTTGACCCTCATCAACTTTTCTAGTCACATCCTCAAAAGAACTTGACAAGGTTTGTGAGGCATGACCTACCCCTCACAAAGCCGTGTTGACTACATTTAATCAAGCCATGCTCTTCCAGATGGTCATAAACAACTATCCCTCAGAATCCTTTCTCACACCTTGCAGATGACAGATGTGAGACTTACTGGTCTGTAATTGGTGGGGATTTCCCTATTTCCTTTCTTGAACAGAGTAATTACATTTGCCTCTCTCCAGTCCTCAGGTACGACTCCGGTGGAGAGCGAGGATGCAAAGATCTTCGCAAATGGCGAAGCAATTGCATTTCTCGTTTCCCAAAGCAGCCGAGGACAAATCTTGTCCGGGCCTGGCAACTTGTCAATCTTAATGTTTGACACAATTTTCAGCACATCAGCTTCCTCTATCTCTATCCATTCCAGCATGCGCACCTGCTCTTCAAAGGTTTCATTCACTACAAAGTTCGTTTCTTTCATAATGGGTTGGACAGTGAGAGCATGACCATACTGTGTGGGCTAGACTGGTTACAGTGCAACATACATTCGTGAAATATCGAGGACCAATGTAAGGTGAAACAATTGAGAGTTCTCCATACTTCATGTTTGGGGATGACAGCAGATCAAAATGACTGAAAAGAGTGGTCATTCCATGTGAAATGGCTCGAGTAGTCAGTGTAATATCTTTACTAATGAGCAAGCATCTATAACACAAATGAAACTGGATATGGAACGTGACCAGACATTTGTTTTGGGAAGTCATTTTCATCTTGCACCATGTAGACTTGGAAACTAGATTTAATCAATCAACAATAATCTACAATGATGGGTGATAGCACAATGATATTGTCAGTGGATCAATAATCCAGTAGATCCAGGTAATGTTCTGGGGACCTCATTTCAAATCAAACCATGGCAGTTTATGGAATTTCAATTCGATAAAATCTGTAATTTAAAGTTTAATGGTGATCATTAGTCCATTGTCAATTATGTAAAACTCCATCTGGTTCCCTGTCTTGAAGACGTTTTCCTCCTCTCTCTACAAGAACCTCAGGGAGTCCCTCTCCCACTGCAACTCCCAGGTCATTTCCTCTGCCCTGAAGCTCTTCAACCACGTCCTGAAACAAACTCGCTACCACAGCCACATTTGCTTCCTCAGTGCCTGCCTCCGTAACCAACTCATCCCACACGGACTCCGGACCACCCTTAAACCAGCAGAGTTTGGACCCGAACAGGACAAACAGTACAGACTACAGATTCAAAAGCACCAGCAACAGTTCTCCTTCAAGATCCTCCGCTCCACGCTCGCAGCAATGCGTCGGCATCCTAACCTCTCTACAGTCAGCCCTGCCTCAGCTGAGGGCCACACTCTCTCAGAATTGCAAAGGACCCACTCTGTACTACATCCTCAGGAGAATTCATACTCTCAACAAACAGTATTTCAACAGTATTTCAAAAACTGTAAGTACAACAAACTTTTATCTACCCATCTCCACAACCAGACCTCTTCAAACATTCCAGTACATTCCCCCGGCCTCTGCAACTGCTCAAATGCCATTAGCCATGTGGCTGCTGCAGCTACCATCCCCACGCTGATGGATGGCATCACTTCTGCCCCCATCATAGCCACTCCCACAGCCACTTCCTCCCCTCACAATTCCTCATGCACCACACGTGACATTACTTCTGCCCCTCACATCATCGCTGATGTCACACGCTCAGTCACCACCACTTCTGCCCCCACCAGCGCCACTCACCTGCATTCTGCTGACACGCCCCGCAGATCCCACTGTCACCATCCCATCCCCCCAGAACCCTGAGGGGAACACCACCCTTGCTCATGACTCCACCCCCATTCCCCCATCACACCCACTCCAGTTACAGTATCCGCACCCAATCCCAGCTCCACACCCACACCAGATCCCAGCTCCCAGCCCTGCCGAGTTTTCACCATCCCTCCAGACCTCCCCCTCACTGAGGACGAACGATCAGTCCTCAGCAAAGGACTCACCTTCATCCCCCTCCGTCCAAGCATCAATGAATTTAATACACGCCGTGACGTCGAACACTTCTTCCGTCACCTCCGCCTCCGAGCTTACTTTCACAATCAGGATTCCCACCCACCTTCCGAGGACCCCTTCGCCCACCTCCAATACACTGCATCCACCTGGACACCCCGCGCCGACCTATTACCCGCCCTCGACCTCTTCATTTCCAACTGCCGCCGGGACATTAACCGCCTCAACCTGTCTACCCCCCTTCCCACCCTCACAACATGCTGCCCGCCACTCAATCTGCTCCAATCCCAACCTCACCATCAAGCCAGCGGATAAAGTGGGTGCAGTGGTAGTCTGGCACACTGACCTCTACACCGCTGAAGCCAAATGCCAACTCGAGGACACCTCTTCCTACCGCCCCCCTCGACCATGACCCCACCCCTCATCACCAAACCATCATCTCCCAGACTATACAGAGCCTCATCACCTCAGGAGATCTCCCACCCACAGCTTCCAACATCATAGTTCGGGAACCCCGCACTGCCTGGTTCTACCTCCTTCCCAAGATCCACAAGCCTGACCACCCTGGCCGACCCATTGTCTCAGCATGCTCCTGCCCCACTGAACTCATTTCTACCTACCTCGATACTGTCCTATCCCCCCAGACCAGGAACTCCCATCATACATTTGAGACACCACCCACGCCTCCCCCCACCTCCTCCAACACTTCCGTTTCCCCGGCCCCCTTCACCATGGATATCCAGTCCCTCTACACCTCCATCCATCATGACCAGGGCCTCCAAGGCCTCCGTTTTTTCCTCTCCCGACGTCCCCAACAGTACCCTTCCACCGACACACTCATTCGTTTGGCTGAACTGGTCCTCACCCTGAACAATTTCTCCTTTGAATCTTCCCACTTCCTCCAGACCAAAGGGGTAGCCATGGGCACCCATGTGGGCCCCAGCTATGCCTGTCTCTTTGTCAGCTATGTAGAACAGCCCATCTTCCGTAATTACACCGGCACCACTCCCCACCTCTTCCTCCGCTACATTGATGACTGCATTCGTGCCATCTCATGCTCCCGCGAGGAGGTTGAGCAATTCATCAACTTCACCAACACATTCCACCCTCACCTCAAATTTACCTGGACCATCTCTGACACCTCCCTCCCCTTTATGGACCTCTCCATCTCTATTAATGATGATCGACTTGACAGTGACATTTTTTACAAACCCACCGATTCCCACAGCTACCTGGATTACACCTCTTCCCACCCTACCTCTTGTAAAAATGATATCCCGTATTCCCAATTCCTCCACCTCCACTGTATCTGCTCCCAGGAGGACCAGTTCCACCACAGAACACACCAGATGGCCTCCTTCTTTAGAGACCGCAATTTCTCTTCCCACGTGGTTAAAGATGCCCTCCAACACATCTTGTCCACATCCCACACCTCCACCCTCAGACACCACCCCTCCAACCGTAACAAGGATAGAACCCCCCTGGTGCTCACCTTCCACCCTACAAACCTTCGCATAAACCAAATCTCTGTCAACATTTCTGCCACCTCCAAAAAGACCCCACCACCAGGGATATATTTCCCTCCCCACCCCTTTCTGCCTTCTGCAAAGACCGTTCCCTCCATGACTACCTGGTCTGGTCCACGGCCCCCTAAGACCCACCCTCCCATCCTGACACTTTCCCCTGCCACCGCAGGAACTGTAAAACCTGTGCCCACACCTCCTCCCTCACCTCTATCCAAGGCCCTAAAGGAGCCATCCACATCCATCAAAGTTTTACCTGCACATTCACTAATATCATTTATTGTATCCGTTGCTCCCGATGCGGTCTCCTCTACATTGGGGACACTGGATGCCTCCTAGCAGAGCGCTTTAGGGAACATCTCTGGGACACAGGCACCAATCAACCACACTGCCCTGTGGCCCAACATTTCAACTCCCCCTCCCACTCTGCCGAGGACATGGAGGTCCTGGGCCTCCTTCACCGCCGCTCCCTCACCACCAGACGCCTGGAGGAAGAACGCCTCATCTTCTGCCTTGAAACACTTCAACCCCAGGGCCTCAATGTGGACTTCAATAGCTTCCTCATTTCCCCTTCCCCCACCTCACCCTAATTCCAAACTTCCAGCTCAGCACTGTCCCCATCACTTGTCCTACCTGCCTAACTTCTTTTTCACCTATCCACTCCACCCTCCTCCCTGACCTATCACCTTCATCCCCTCCCCCACTCACCTATTGTACTCTATGCTATTTTCTCCACACCCCCACCCTCCTCTAGCTTATCTCTCCATGCTTCGGGCTCTCTGCCTTTATTCCTGATGAAGGGTTTTTGCCCGAAACGTCGATTTCGCTGCACTTGGAATCTGCCTGAACTGCTGTGCTCTTCCAGCACCACTAATCCAGAATCTGGTTTCCAGCATCTGCAGTCATTGTTTTTACCTTGTTCCCTAGTGTCCTTTATGGAAGGGGAGGACTGCTATTCTTACCTATTCGGGACTACATGTGACTCCAGACTCACAGCTGACTCAACTGCCCTCTGGAATAGCTGAGGCAACCATTCATTTGTATTCAACCTGCAATCCTGCCTCATCCAGCCATGAATGCTTGTGAACAATTAAACAACTCAGTAGAGAATAAATTACCCTCAGCGAGGAGGGGGAAGGGGGCCAGTCCATCAGTGCAAAGGTAAGGCAGAAGCATTTGTGTCAATCTTCAGGCAGACTTGCCCAGTGGGTGATCCACCTCGACCTCTGCTAGAGATCTTGGCATCACAGCTGCCAGTCTTCAACCAGTTTGATTTACTTCACATGACAGCAACAAATGGAATTACGCATTGGATGCTGAAACGCTATGACATTCTGAAAATAGAGCTGAAGACTTGTGCTCTAGAAATTGCTTTGCCCCGAGCCAAGCTGTTTTTCAGTACAGCTACAGCCCGACAATGTGGGAGGTGGGGATGTACTCTGCCAACAATCAGTTTAAAGAGCTGTGTGAAAAATGGGAACAGTGTAGCAATGAATATGGAAATCCGTTCAGCAATGGAGTTTGTGAAAGAGATGCTTCATAAAGTTTTCATAAACTAACATCAGCCCTGGTGTGGGCAATCCATGCGACTGATTCAAACAGTCGAGGGCTACAGACCATATCAAATAGTTTCTGGGAGAAATCCACAAGATTCCCTTGGTTATGAGTGACCTTTGTCTGGTTTGGGAAGGGCTACAATTAGAACATCCTTTTTCTGAACAGCTGATTGCTTTGGCTGCACGGAGAATAGCATTCACTGAGACTGAGGTTTCAGAGAGAATTTGATAAGCCTTACGCCATTGTATAAAACCATCTCAAATAAACTTTAGTCCAGGGGACTTGGTGTACTACAAAACAGAAAGGCATAAAGAGGTGAAATGTCCAGGTAAGAGGACAGGTTTTGATGGAAAAAGAATACCTTGCCAGCATGGCAACCAAACTGTTAGTGTACGTTTTTCAGACTAGTTGACACTGATTACATGCTGACAAAATCTAAACAAGTAACAGAATGTGATGAAGTACCATCAAGCACTTCACACACACAAATGGTGGCCAGTTATGAAGAGCAGATTACGGTGGGTAAAGAGCTGGCTGAATATGGGCACTGTGATCCTGAAGAACAGGGCAAAGCTATTTGTCCCAGAGGGCAACAACTAAAGATTGGCATCAGAGTCACATACAGAAAGGGCTAGTGAGCCAAAGCATGTCACAGTTACAAGAAGAGCGGGGAAAGACAGCAGCCAGTGCAAACAATGGCCAAACGTACATGATGAGGGACAGAAGATAAGATTCATAGATTGATAAAATGAAATAAAAATGTGTAAAGACCAGAAAACACAGTAAGCGTTCTAAAAGTGGACTTAGATTTAAGCACAGTCCTAGGAAAACATCAGAGACTGGCGAGGGGAACTCAGATCATAGGAATGGGAGATCTTGTCATTGTGGTTCAGAGCAAGATAGGATGGCAAGCTGTGCTCATCCTGATGAAGGGCTCTTGCCTGAAAAGTTGATTTTCCTGCTCCTCGGATGCTGCCTGACCTGCTGTGCTTTTCCAACACCACACTGTCAACTCTAATCTTCAGCATCTGCAGTCCTCACTTTCGCCCTGTGCTCATCATTTGACAACGGAAAGGACTATAGAATGGGCCATGGACATCACAAGAAGTAGAAGTCCTTTTGATAAAGAAGTTTAACTGTCTTTTAAGACATTTTCAGATAAGTTTTATAGAAGGATGCCAAATAAAACAAGAAGTTGGATAGCTAGAAAGAACTTACTGTAAACACTGAGGTGTCAGACAGAAGGTAGCCAATCTTCTCAAACAGATGGATAAGTGCTTCCTGAGCCTGTGTACGGGTTAAAGCTGGCCTAAGGGCTTAAGGTTCAAAGAGAGAGTCTGTGACTGAAATATTAGAGTCAATTTCCCTGCAGGAGGTAAAGTAAGCCTGAAGCTTTTCTGGTTGTTTTAGCAACATATTCCTATGAACGTAAATTTTTGGGAAATCTTTCTGAAGTTGCCTTTTAATAAGCTGGCAATGTGGAAGGGAAGCTTTGGAAATTGAACAAATGTGTTTACGATTTGAATGATGCCCCAAGGCCGTGGTATTTCTCTGTTAGGTCCATCCAGTCAAAAGTGGATTTCATTCGATTGGAAATAGACCCACAATGTTTTATTGGTGTCACAGCAAGAAACTAGCACACATCTTCATGAGGCGTGCGGATATTTTTGTGGGTGGTTCTACAGAATTCAAGCACGCTGTGACAAATAAAAGGCCAGGAATTGAAGTTCAGTAGTCAGGCTTCAGAGGCCTGTAACTACACACAATTAGATAACCAGCAGAACAAGGTGGAAGCAATGTTGGGTAGCAATCTTACTTAGAGCATGTCCATGGTATCCCAACAAAATATGGCCAGGTTCGCATGGAGAGACAGGATCCCGCATCGAAGGAAGAAACACATTTAAAATGTTTGTTTGGTCTGTTGAACTTGTTGAGCACTCAGTCTAGATCCACCTCATTTTCTGCTTTTCCAGCAGTCTCAAAATTGAATTCAGAAACTGACTGCAGTATGTCTGATCTCTGTTGTTCTTACATCCATCTGCTGCTCCATCTCCTGCTGTGTCATATTTCTGTTTCCTTCATCTTGCACTTAGTAGAGAGGACCAATCCTCTTGCTCTCAAATCTTAATCGACACTTGTTTTATGTCTCTCTTTCTCTTCCTCCACTATTGACAACCTTACTCCTTTTGCACTGAGCCTCCATACCATATTCCATCTTTCTCCTCCTCTGCCTCTGTCAAAAGAATAAAAAAAAGAACTTATTTTCTAACACCTTTCAGTTCTGAAGGGTCACTGAATACTCAAGAGGTTCACGGTTTCTCACTCCTGAGGTGCTGCTGAGTATCTCCAGCAATTTCTGGGTTTGTCTCAGATTTCAAGCATCAGAAAAAATTAATAATTGTCCATGGGCCTGGGAAGCCAAGAAAGCAAAAAAAGTAATTAAAAACACCTTAGCTGCTGAAACACTGGCACTGATAGAAGCAATAGATATGGAGGTGTAACTGTCTAATAGTTTGATGCAAACTGAGAAAGAGGTTACCCACAGAATATTATATTTGTTTTCTTTGAGACAATTTTCATTTAACAACGTTTGTAACAGAGAAAAAGTTGAAAATTTACATCTTGTGTTACAATAAGAGCTAGAATATTAAGATGAGGGTGTGTAATATGAGAATATGGATTACCTTAATTTCTTTGTAATTATTTCTACATGTAGATGTTTTTAAAAGAACATGGAATAAGGGATCTGATAATTGTTGCTTGTATTATAATTTGGGACATCAGCCTAATCTGAGGTTTTTCCATCTGGATAAGTCATGTCTGCACTGTTCAGAGAAGTGTCCAGCATTGCCAAAATAAGGTCGATGACCTTTACCCTGCTGTCAGACTGTATTCTCTCTGCTACCTCACCCACTTCCCACCAAGGCCCGTACTCTACCACTCACACTATTACATCTGACTTTTTCCCACCTTTCTCAGTTACTCTAACCTCCCAAATCTCTAATCCTAATTATCCTGCATGGCCTCTCTACAGCCTACTCACTCACTCAGGTCTCACCACTTTGGCCCCAAACCGACCAGCACTAATGGCTGTCCCAGCCAATTTGATTTCACTAGCTCAGCCCTTTGCTTCAACCCAGGGAAAACAGGTCATAAAACGGCATATAAAGCCAGGTCGGATGGTGGGGTGCCCAATATTCAGCACCTCAAGCCCTACAAGTACAGGTTCCTGACCCTGACTGTGTCCAAGTCCCTGGACTTATATCAGAAATTGCCTTTGATTTATTGTTGCTTGAAGAGTGTCTTCTGAACTTGATGGAGGACTTAGACTTGGAGACAGAGCTATCTGCCTGAAGCACTTGCTGTGTGTTTGGTGCTTGCACATAATGCAGGTGTAATGCTGACATGACAGATAAGGGCAGGCATGGTGGCTTAGTGGTTAGCACTGCTGCCTCACAGCGCCAGATACCCGGGTTCAATTCCCGCCTTGGACAACTGTCTGTGTGGAGTTTGCACATTCTCCCCGTGTCTGCGTGGGTTTCCTCCCACAGTCCAAAAATGTGCAGGTCAGGTGAATTGGCCATGCTAAACTGCCTGTAGTGTTAGGTGAAGGGGTAAATCTAGGGGAATGGGCCTGGGTGTGTTGCTCTTCGGAGGGTCAGTGTGAACTTGTTGGGCCGAAAGGGCCTGTTTCCACACAGATAAATAATCTAATCTAATCATGACATAGTGCCACACAACAACATTCCCAGCGCCTTTTGATTAAGGACAGCTGACATCTTGCACAAAATAGTAAAAACAATAATGGTATTGTGAGCCATTAAGCTCCAGTTAAGGGGTCAAAGTGCAAATGGGTAAGGCAGGATGAAATAACCGTGCAGAGGCCAGTATCCCATCACCAAGTCAGCCTTTATTCACATGTGCACAGCTGTTAAACCAGCTCAGAGCCAGTCCTTAATTCAAGGGGACCTTCTGAACCTCAGAGTCCCTGAGACCCACCTGGCTTTCATTCCAGTCACTACACAAGCAGGGACACTGTGACCATCCAGTGAGAGGCAACATTCTTGAAGGAGCCAATGGCCAGCCCTCAGATACAACTCAGTCCAATCTGTGAATGTACTCAAGCCCTCCAGTGGAATGGGATCAATAATCAGCACAGTCACCCAATCTTTAATTATAGACTCCAGCAATTTCCCAACAACTGATTTTAGCCTAAAATTCTTTGATTTCCTTCTCACACCTTCCTTAAATAGTGGAACAACATGCAAAGTTTTCTAGTTTAATTAATAGTTTCCAAATTATGAAAAGTTCAGAAGATTTTAAGTAAAATTTGGTCAGTATTGACATAAGCTTTCTCAAACCTACTTTGTTAGTTTTTAGAGAATTAACTATCTTTCTATTTTTAAGAATAGGCGATACGCTTAATTGAAACCTGTCCTATTTCTCCATATGGGTTTACTTGAGAGTTTCAGTATTGATCAGTTGGTAATATCTTTTTCTGAGTCTCATATTAGGTACAGTCGTATGCTTGCTCCATTGTGGGGGAGTTGTGTATTAGATGAGCGTGAGTGTTTCATGTTTGATAAAACAATGTACTGCACTTGTATCAGGTAGAGATGTAAAGTAGTCTCATACCCAGTAGACCTCTATTATTCTTAGGTTTCTTCATATCCGACTTCAATTTTTATTTCAGGTAAGCTTTGCTATTAGTCTCATGTTCACACAATTCATATTTGAGCCCCACATTTATTAGATTTTTCACTTCTCTCCTCCTCGGTTAAGTAGGTAGAATCATACATTACTTTCATGTTCAGTACATTTGTGAATTGGTCCCATTTTCTTGTATCAAGTAGATCCGTAAATTATTCTGCTGTTTAATAGAGTTTTGTATTCATAGCAATTGGAAAAGAAACCTGAGGCAACACAAGGAAACCAGTTTTTTATTGAGAGAATTGTTCTGATGTGGAATGCATTGCCTGAAGGAATGGTTGTAGATGACTGAACAATAACTTGCAAAATTGAACTTGGTACGTTGTTGAAATGGAAAATGCACCGGGGACTGACTTGAATATCTCTTTCCAAGAAAGGAGCAGCATGATGGCTCAATGGTGAGCACTGCTGCCTCATAGCGCCAGGCACCCAGGTTTGATTCCTGCCTTGGGCGACTGGGTGTATTTTGCACATTCTCCCCCTGTCTATATAGATTTCCTCTGGGTTCTCTGGTTTCCTCCCATAGTCCAAAGATGTACAAGTTACAAGGATTGGTCGTAGGAAATGTTGGGTTATGGGGATGGATCTGAATGGGAATGCTGTTCGGAAGGTCAGTGTGGACTTAATGGACCAATTGACCTGCTTCCAAACTGTAGAGATTCTATGATTCTAAGAATCACAACAGGTTCAATGGGATAATTGGTCTCTTTTCTGCACTAATACTTTAATTTTAATTAACTTTAATTTAATCTCCTTGAATGTTGGGTTTGTGTTCAGGTGAAAGTTAACAGTGTTGAAATTAACATTTACCAGGAAACCAGAGACTTCCACAAGTCACTGTCGTGGGTTAGATTGTGTGTGACAAACCCTTGAACATACTTTAGAGTTCACCTATCTCTCCTTATTACGCACTTCCTCACATCCTCACGATTCATTGACACTCTCACCCTTATGCAATTTCGTATCTCTCTCTTAGAGTAACCCTCAGTAAATTCTGTCTGCCCATTGGGTGAACACATGCCTTTACTTTCACTCTGTTTTTCCTCCCTGTAGGAGGGCACAGAACACAAAAACATAGCAGAGATCTGGATGGTGGCCCTTAAAAATCTCACAATCAAGACTTTTAGAGGAAGTGGCACTAGAAACCAGGAGGATCTCTGTGTGACTGATCTTTGGAAATGGGACATTTGAGGCCTGTCAGCTATCTGTGTCAAATACCTTCAAATATATCCATTGTTTAGCAATAGTGCCTGTTGGCTTGAGTCTTCTACTTGAGCCTTGATTCCAAGGGCTCCCCTCCTGGAAATCATGGGTTGAAAGCAAAATGATTCCCCACAGGAACTGAGGGGTTAAAGTCAGGTCCAGGTCGGTTAACCCAGTTGGTGCACTGACCTCTACACCGCTGAAGCCAGGCGCCAACTTGAAGACATCTCCTCCTACCCCCCCTTCGACCATGACCCCACCCCCCATCACCAAACCATCATCTCCCAGACCATACACAACCTCATCACCTCAGAAGATCTTCCACCCATAGCTTCCAACCTCATATTCCGGGAACCCCGAACCGCCCACTTCTACCTCCTTCCCCAGATCCACAAGCTTGACCACCCTGGCTGACCCATTGTCTCAGCATGCTCCTGTCCCACTGAACTCATCTCTACCTACCTCAATACTGTCCTATCCCCCCTAGTCCAGGAACTCCCCACATACATTCAGGACACCACCCATGCCCTCCACCTTCTCCAAGACTTCAGTTTCCCCGGCCCCCAACGCCTCATCCTCACCATGGACATCCAGTCCCTCTACACCTCCATCCACTACGACCAGGGCTTCCAAGCCCTCTGTTTCTTCCTCTCCCGACGTCCCCAACAGTACCCTACCACTAACACTCTCATTCGTTTGGCCGAACTAGTCCTCACCCTTAACAGTTTCTCCTTTGAATCCTTCCACTTCCTCCAGAGAAAGAATACCCCTATGGGCACCAGCTATGCCTATCTCTTTGTTGGCTAAATAGAACAGTCCATCTTCCGTAGTCACACCGGCACCACTTCCCACCTCTTCCTCCGCTAAATTAATGAGTGCATCAGCGCCACCTCGTGCTCCCATGAGGATGTCAAGCAGTTCATCAATTTCACCAACACATTCCACCCTGACCTTAAATTCACCTGGACCATCTCTGACACCTCCCTCCCCTTCCTGGACCTCTCCATCTCCATCAATGAGGACCAACTCAACACCGACATTTTTTACAAACCCACCGACTCCCACAGCTACCTGGATTACACCTCTTCCCACCCTACCTCCTGCAAAAATGCCATCCCGTATTCCCAATTCCTCCACCTCCACTGTATCTGCTCCCAGGAGGACCAGTTCCACCACAGAATACACCAGATGGCCTCCTTCTTTCAAGACTGTAATTTCCCTTCCCACGTGGCTGAAGCTGCCCTCCAACACATCTCATCCACATCCCGCACCTCCGCCCTCAAACCCCACCCCTCCAACTGCAGCAAGGACAGAAATCCTCTGGTCCTCACCTTCCACCCCACCAACCTCCGCATAAACCACATCATCCGCCAACATTTCCGCCACCTACAAATGGACTCCCCCACCAGGAATATATTTCCCTCCCCATGCCCATCTGCTTTCTGCAAAGACCGTTCCCTCTGTTACTACCTGGTCAGGTCCACGCCTCCCAACAACACACCCTCCCGTCCTGGCACCTTCCCCTACCAACAGCAGGAATTGCAAAAACTGTGCGACACCTCCTCCCTCACCTCCATCCAACACCCCAAAAGGAGCCTTCCACATCCATCAAAGTTTTACTTGCATTTCCACAAATGTCATTTATTGTATCCATTGCTCCTGATGCGGTCCCCTTTACACGCCTTCTTGCAGAACGCTTTAGGGAACATCTCTGGGACACCCGCACCAATCAACCCACTGCCCCTTAGCCTAACACTTCAACTCTCCCTCCCACTCTGCCAAGGACATGCAGATCCTGGGCCTCCTCCATCGCCACTCCCTCACCACCCGCCACCTGGAGGAAGAACACCTCATCTTCCAACTCGGAACACTTCAACCCCAGGGCATCAATGTGGACTTTACCAGTTTCCTCATTTCCCCTCCTCCCACCTCACCCCAGCTCCAACCTTCCAGCTCAGCACCATCCTCATGATCTGTCCTACCTGCCAATCTTCCTTCCCACCTATCTGCTCCACCCTTCTCTCTGACCCATCACCTTCATCCCCACCTCCATCCACCTATTGTACTCTTAGCTACCTTCTTCCCAGCCCTACCCCCCTTCCGTTTATCTCTCCACCCTGGAGGCTCCCAGCTTCATTCCTGATGAAGGGCTCCTGCCCGAAACATCGAATTTCCTACTCCTCGGATGCTGCCTGACCTTCCGTTTTTCCAGCATCACTCTAATCTTGACTCTGATCTCCAGCATCTGCAGTCCTCACTTTCGCCCAGTTGGCGATTGGTTAAAGCATGGTGCAGTGTAACGGAAACGAGGCAGGCTGAGAAAGGGACACAAACAGTCCTGAGATTTCACCAACTCAGAAAGGGGGCGTTCCTTTGAAGGAGTGATCATCATCGTTGGCGATCTCAGTTACCTCCTGTAGAAAGCAGGAAGGACCAGCCAGTGATATAAAACAGGAAGGAGTGCTGTCAATGTCAGAGTAGTTTCCAGTTATCATTTATGTACATTGTCCGGTTTTAAGTGCTATTGCCATCTTGCCACTTTGAGTGCAGGGTACCATGCAGATTTCTCATATTTGACACAGATAGCCGGCAGGCTTCTAGCGTCTCATTTCCAAAGGTCAGTCACACAGAGATCCTCCTGTTTCTAGTGCCACCTCCTCTAAAAGTCTTGATCGTGAGATCTTTAAGGGCCGTCATTCAGATCTCTGCCACGCCTTCGTGTCCTGTGTTCTCCGACAGGAAGGGAAAACAGAGACCTTGGAGTGAGAGTAAAGAAATGCGTTCACTCAATGGACAGAGAGAAGTTGCTGCGGGTCACTCTAAGGGAGAGGTACAAAATTACAAAAGGACGAGAGTGAGCGTCAATGATCAGTGAGAATGTGAGTGTGTTAATAAGGAGAGATAGGTGAACTCCAAAGTATATTGGTGTGAGGTGTGATGTGCTGAAATAGGTTTGAGAAAGCAGCATGAGGCTTATTGAGGTGATACACATCAGGATATAAATGAATATGTCATTCCTCACATATAGCCTTGCCATGCCAAATTCATTGCTGCACTTGCTACTGTGGACACAATATTGTGACACCATACTCGCATTGATGAGGTCCTAGAAAACCTCCACGTTTGCATACTTTCAGTCACCAGAAGGCTTCTTCTCCCATCCCCAAGGAACAATATCGAGGAGAGAGACACGATGGATATTGAGGTTAGGGATAGATGTTTGTTTACTTTAGGTGAAGTCGGCATAAGGGGGGAGGAAGTGTTGAGTATTCTAAAAGGCATTACGGTGGACAAGTCCCCAGGTCTGGATGGGATCTATCCCAGGTTACTGAGGGAAGTGAGAGAGGAAATAGTTGGAGCCTTAACAGATATCTTTGCAGCATCCTTGAACACAGGTGAGGTCCCGGAGGACTGGAGAATTGCTAATGTTGTCCCCTTGTTTAAGAAGGGTGAGTGATATTCCAGGTAATTATAGACTGGTCAGCCTGATGTCAGTGGTAGGGAAGCTGCTGGAGAAGACACTGAGGGATAGGATCTATTCCCATTTGGAAGAAAATGGGCTTGTCAGTGATAGCCAACATGGTATTGTGCAGGGACGGTCACGTCTTATGAACTTAATAGAATTCTTTGAGGAATTGACAAAGTTGGTTGATGAGGAAAGGACTGTAGATGTTACGTTTTCTTAGTTGATTTTAAACTTTCTCCTGTAGATGTTATACACATGGACTTTGGTAAGGTGTTTGCTAAGGTTCCCCATAGTAGGCTGATGGAGAAAGTGAATTCATGTGGGGTCCAGGGTGTACGAGCTAGATGGATAAAGAACAGGCTGGGCAGCAGGAGGCAGAGATTGGTAGTGGTAGTGGAAGGGAGTTTCTCAAAATGGAGACCTGTGACCAGCGGTGATCCACAAGTGTCCATGTTGTTTGTGATATACATAAATGATTTGGAGGCAGGTATAGGTGGTCTCATTAGCAAGTTTGCAGATGACACTAAGATTGGTGGAGTTGCGGATAGTGAAGGGGACTGTCAGAGAATGCAGCAGAATATAGATAGATTGGAGAGTTGGGCAGAGAAATGGCAGATGGAGTTCAATCCGGGCAAATGCGAGGTGATGCATTTTGGAAGATTCAACTCAAGAGGGAGCTATACAGTAAATTGAAAGGTCTTGGGGAAAAATTATGTACCGAGAAATCTAGGTGTTCAGCTCCATTGTTCCCTGAAGGTGGCAACACAGATCAATAGTGTGGTCAAGATGGCATACGGCATGCTTTCCTTCATTGGATGGGGTATGGAGTACAAGAGTTGGCAGGTCATGTTACAGTTGTATAAGACTTGCGTTCAGCCACATTTGGAACACTGCATACAGTTCTGGTCACCACATTACCAAAAGGATGTAGATGCTTTGGAGAGGGTGCAGAGGAGGTTCACCAGGATGTTGCCTGGTATGGGGGCACCAGCTATGAAGAGAGGTTGAGGAGATTAGGATTATTTTTAGAAGGATGGAGATTGAGGGGGGACATGATTGAGGTCTATAAAATCATGAGAAGTATAGACAGGGTGGATAGCAAGAAGCTTTTCCCAGAGTCTCAATTACTAGGGGTTACGAGTTCAAAGTGAGAGGGAAAAATTTAAGGGAGACATGCATGGAAAGTTCTTTATGCAGAGGGTGGTGGGTACCTGGAACGCATTGTCAGCGGAGGTGGTAGAGTCGGGCACGATATCATCATTTAAGATGTATCTAGACAGATACATGAATGGGCAGAGAGCAGAGGGATACAGACCCTTAGAAAATAGGCGACTGGTTTAGATAGAGGATCTGGATCAGCACAGGCTTGGAGGGCTGAAGGGCCTCTTCCTGGGCTGTAATTTTCTTTGTTCTTTGTTCTATCACCATCAGGGTCTTCACAGCCTTCAGTAGCAAATCCAGGGAGATGGCAGTGAAGTGGGATGCAACTTTTGCTTATCTCAATTCCATGACTTCATGCTTTGCTTGTCTGTTTTCTCTAATTAGGAGAAAGTGAGGATTGCAGATACTGGAGATCAGAGCTGAAAATGTGTTGCTGGAAAAGCGCAGCAGGTCAGGCAGCATCCAAGGAGTAGGAGAATCAACATTTCGGGCATGAGCCCTTCTTCAGGAATCCTGAAGAAGGGCTCATGCCCGAAACATCAATTCTCCTGCTCCTTGGATGCTGCCTGACCTGCTGCGCTTTTCCAGCAACACATTTTCAGTTGTTTTCTCTAATTGTCAAACTTGCTAATTTACAGTGAGGCAATAAGTTTAGACCATTGCACATGGGATGTCATTATCCCCGATGGGCAATAATTGGGTAGGAAACTGAAGGGTTAATGACCTGAATTAGTTTAACAAAAAAAACTACTGGAGAACCTAGTCGGCAATTCTAACCACATGATGGTCTTAGATGTTTTCTATAGGCTGAGAAAAGCAACTCACAGGAGAAAGTGAGGTCTGCAGATGCTGGAGATCAGAGCCGAAAATGTGTTGCTGGAAAAGCACAGCAGGTCAGGCAGCATCCAAGGAACAGGGAATTCGATGGTTCGGGCATAAGCCCTTCATCAGGAATGAGGAGACTGTGCCAAGCAGGCTAAGACCTTTTATCTTAGCCTGCTTGGCACACTCTCCTCATTCCTGATGAAGGGCTTATGCCCGAAACGTTGAATTTCCTATTCCTTGGATGCTGCCTGACCTGCTGTGCTTTAACCAGCAACACATTTTCAGCTATGCCATGGCTCTGGTCAAGCTGTGCCCGTTAATTGTTAGAATTTAACTAACAATGTGGCCCATTGACCAGGTATGTCCTGTGCACAAAATACAAAATAAATCCAACCCTAGCCTGTCAGTCTCCTCTCGATCACCAGTAAAGTGATGGAAGGTGTCACCAATAGTGCTATTGAGCAGCACCTGCTCAGAAACCGAGGCCCCTCAGCTCCTGACCTCATTGCAGCCTGGGTTCAAACTTTCACAAAAGAGCTGAATTCCAGAGGGGAGGGGAGAATGACAGTCCCTGACACCAAGGTAAGTAGGACATTATGGATTCCCAGCAAAATGGAATCAAAGGGCATCGGGGACAAAACTCTCTCATGGTTAGAGTCATACCTGGCACTTTGGAAGATGGCTGGGGTTGTTGGAAGTCAGTCATCTCAGCTCCAGGACATCTCTGCAGGAGTTCCTCCGAGTAATGTCCCAGACCCATCTTCAGTTGTTTCATCAATGGCATCTCTCCATCATAAGGTCAGAAGTGGGGATGTTAATTGAGGATTGCACAATTCTCAGTGAATCCTCAGATAATGAAGTATTCCATGTCCAAATACAGATGACCTGGACAATATCCAAGTTTGCATTGACAAGTGACAAATAATGTTCACACCACACAAACACCAAGCAATGACCATCTCTAACAAGAAAGAACCTATCTATCCATTTAATATTAATTGGCATTATCATCACTATGACCATCCGGGGGGTTACTGTTGACTAGAAACAGAACTTGACAACCTCATAAATAATGTTGGTTACAAGAGCAAGTCAGAGGCTTGGAATCCTGTAGCAGGTAACTCACTACTTGACTCCCTAAAGCCTGTCTATTATTTAAAGATACAAGTCAGGAGGGTGATGGAATACTCCCCACTTGTCTGGATGTGTGTAGCTCCAACAGCACTCAAGAACTCTGACATCATCCAGCATAAAGTGGCCTGCTTGATTAGCTCACATCCATAAGCATCCACTCCCTCCACCACCAATACTCAGTAGCAGCAAGATGCACTGCAGAAATTCACCAAAACTCTGAGGGTAGCATCTTCCACACCTATGGCCTCTACCATCTTGAAGGACAAGAGGAGAGATGTACAGGAACACCACTACCACAACATTCTCTTCCAAACCATTCAGCAATCACTTGGAAATACATTGCCTTTCCTTCATTGTTGCTGAGCCAAAATCCCGAATCTCCTTCCCCAATAGCAATGGTTGTTAAAGAAAGCACCACCATCTTCTCAAGGGCAATTAGGGAAGAGTGATGAATGCTGGACCAATCAGTGAATCTCACATCCCATGGACGAATTTTCAAAAAATCACGATGAAAGCAAGTAAAAGATACATAGGTTTTCTCAGTACTGTTATTGGGAGAATGCTATATACAGTGGGACAAAACAATCCAAAAATCAAAATGTTTTGCATGTGTTCTTTTCTGGAGAATAATAGTCATCCTTCAATTTGGTGATTGATTAGGTGAATTTTATTTATTCTTCTATGAATTCCTCCTTGTAAGTTTTCTTGGTTTTCTTGTCTTCTCTTCCATTTGGGGAAGAGGAGGGGGGGCGGGGTTGTAGGTGGGGAGGGTGGTGGGAAGTGAAGGAGAGTTGTCTGCTTTCTGTCTGCAGAGTCTGAATGTTTCTTTGACTTTGTTGATCATGGGACTTACAGCTTTTTAACAGAATAGAGTTCAGCCAATCAGAGGGCTGTTGTCAGGGAGAATTTCCTTAACTTGAAAGATTCCCAATGTTATCAAGTCTTAGTTCTCCCTGTCTCTGCTTCCAAAATGCAAAAATATTTGCAACACTTGAATTTAAATTTACAAACCTTTGTTTATATTCCAATTATAGCAGACAATTTGCGTTTCGAGCAGTAATCCCGGAAATGAAAAATATGAGATCTGTTACACCCTCTCCTTTTTCTTAAATAGAAGAGTCACTCTACAGTCTAGAGCTGTTCCAGAATTTACAGAAATTTGGGAAATGACAGCCAATATATTCAGTATTTCCATAGCCAATACCATTACAACTCTGTGATATGCATTATCAAGCCAGGGATTTATTGACTTTAAATCCCATTCATTTCTCCAGGCTTATTTTTGGTACTGCCAATTCGTACTCCCCAATAGATCCTTACTTCCCTAGGATTTCCAAGAAATTAATTAAAATAATATTGTTAATGGTCTCCACTATCAAAACTACCATTTCAGACTGTAAGGAGCAGATACAAATTCTTTTTCATTGCAAATACTTATAGAAGCTCTTGCATTCCTTTTTTACGTTTTTGCGAAATCACCCTCATTTTATTTTTAACTACTCTTTTGCTGCATTCTGAACTGCTTCCATATCTCAGACTTGCTATTTTTTACAGCAACTTTATATGATTTGGACCTAATACAATCCTTAATTTTTTTGATAGCCATGACTGGATACCGTGCCTTTTATCTTCTTTTGTTCAGAAGGCATGCATAACTGTTTCAATGCATTTATCTGTCATACAGTCATAGAGTTGTACAGCACAGGAACAGACCCCTTGGCCCAACTCATCCATGCTGACCATGGTTCCTAAATTGAACTAGTCCCATCTGCCAGCATTTGGCTAATATCACTCCAAACCTTTCCTATCCGTATACAAGTCCAACTGTGTTTAAAATGTTGTAATTATACTTGTTTTGCTTACTTCCTCTGGTAGCTTGTTACATTTATGCATCACCCTCTGCATGAAAATGTTGACCCTTGGGTCCCTGTTAAAACTTTCCTCCTCTCACCTTAAATCCATGCCCTCTCGTTTTGGACACCTCCACTCTGGGTTGGGAGGTGGGAGCGAAAACCTTGTCTGTTTACCCTATCCATGCCCCTCATGATTTTATAAACCTCCATGAGGTCACCCTTCAGCCTCCTATGTTTCAGGGGAAAAAAGTCCCAGCCCATCCAGCCTCTCCTTATAACTCAAGCCTTCAAGTCTCGGTAACATCCTTGTAAATCTTTCCTACACCCTTTGCAGTTTAACAACATCTTTCCTATAGCAGGTGACCAGAACTGCGAGCAATATTCCAAATGTGGCCTCACCAACATTTTGTACAGCTGTAACATGACATTCCAACTCCTGTACTCAGTGCTTTGACCGATTAAGGCAAGCATGCCAAATATCTTCTTCAGCATCCTGTCTACTTGAGAAACCACTTTCAAAGAATTATGTCCACTGCCATGCTTTTTAATTAATTTGCCCAGTTTATCACAGCCGTCTCAATCCTCATGCCATTGTAGTTCCCTTTGTTTAGATACAGCTTGGACAACTTAATTTTCACCCCAATGTAGAATTCTATCATATACTCTCTTTTTCCTAAACCACTCGTAAACAAAGATTATTAAGTGGTTTAAATTCATAAACTTTAATGAGTAGGGTTTCAGAGAAAGAGAGAAGGGAATGGCTGTTCTCCTGAGGTAAATGATCTTAGACTATCTGTTTCGAAATCCAATATAATTTTTCACCCACAAATAGAATCATGTGACTTCTCTCCAAAAGTATTGCGTTCTTGGCAGCTTCATTCAAGAAGCCACTTGGCTGCAAATGCAACATTGTTGCTATTATATACAATATATTTGGCTTTGCAAAGTGTTATTTGTAAAAGGTTTGAGATGTACTGTATATGCATATGCTCAGTCAATCATATTGTACATTAATATTTTGGATTGTACATCTTCCTAACAGTTTGTATTTGTATTCATTATTCCATCTAATGAAAATGGAAATACATATTAATTATGTATATTATAGTGAATACATTATGCATTATATTCACGTAATAGTGGAGTCAGGTGCTGGTTTACTTCGGATATAGTCATGTATTATCCTCATGTTTGGTAGTACAGTTATGGTATTAGTGTTCTGTTGAGTAGAGATTTGTAGACTCATATTTGCCTCTGGCATCAACTTTGGTTGTGTCTGCATCACCACTAAACATAGGAGTGAAGTAGGCCATTTTGCCCATCAACTCTGCTCCACCACTCACTGAGACCATGGCTGACCGAAGATCCTCCACTCCACTTTCCAAGCTTTGCCCTTTAACCTTGATTACTGACTAAAAATCTATCTGTCTCGACCTTGAATATACTCAATGATCCAACCCTTCCAGCCCTCTGTGACTAAAAATAAATTCAGCAGGTTCACTATTCTCTAAAAGAAGAAATTCCTCTTCATCTCTGTCTTAAATGGGTGACCCCCTTACTCTAAAATTATTTCCTCTGATTCTGAAGTCTCTCACACAGGGAAACAAGCTTTCCACATCCACTCTGCCATATCTGCTAAGTATCTGAATTTTGTTCAATAAGGTCTCCTCTCTTCCTTCTAAACCCCAATAAATACAAGCTCAACCTCTCTTCATAAGAATGTCCCCAACATTCTGGATCCACCACCACAGAATGTAATTTGCATTCCATCAGCATTTTTAAACATTAAAAATATAGTTAATGAAGTGATGGTTTTTTTTTAGATTAGATTACTTACAGTGTGGATACAGGCCCTTTGGCCCAACAAGTCCACACCGACCCGCTGAAGCACAACCCACCCATACCCCTACATTACCCCTTACCTAACACTACGGGCAATTTAGCATGGCCAATTCACCTGACCCGCACATCTTTGGACTGTGGGAGGAAACCGGAGCACCCGGAGGAAACCCACGCAGACACGGGGAGAACGTGCAAACTCCACACAGTCAGTCGCCTGAGTCGGGAATTGAACCCGGGTCTCAGGCGCTGTGAGGCAGAATCAGTGAGTAAATAATCAGATTTTTGATGCTCGTGAAGGAGATGTGTTGACAGAATCTGCCTGTTTAGCTCACAAAATGTTTTCAGTGTATTTCGGTACATGTGACAACAATAAATCAAACCAAACCAAAGGCAGGTCCCCCGGAATAATTTATCCACTTTTGTTTAAACCTGATCAGGGAGATGGAGCATCAGTTCAATGTGATATCTGAAAAATACAGGCACCTCTGACAGTATAGCACTACCTCAGTACCCCACTGGAGTGTTGGCCTTTCTGCACTCAATCACTGGAATGACCCTTGTACATCTGGTTCACTGGTGAATATTCTATCAACTCTTATTAGTGACATGAGGTCAAATCCCATCAATCAGCTGGTGGAGTTTACATTTAATTAAATTTTTAAAAACTGTAATTGAAAGCTAGTCCCCATAATGATGACCATGAAACCATTGTTGATTATTGTAAAAACTCATCTGGGGCACTCATGTCCCTGAGGGAAGGAAATCTGCCGTCCTTCCCCAGTTGGTATACATGTGACTCCAGACCCGCAGCAATGTGGTTGACTCTCAAATGCCACTAAAATGACCCAACAAGTCACTCATTTGCATCAAACCAGCAGAAAAAAGACAGCAAGGGATGAAATTGGATGCATTGCCTACCATCGACCTTCGATCAGGAAATGACAATGGCAAACCACTCCCTTCAATACTGTGAAAGTTTCGTACCCAAACACCTGGGGCTTGTGCCAAAATTAAAAGAGCTGACCCATAGACTAGCTAAGCAACACCCTGACCTGGCCATACTGACAACATCAAATGTCAGTCACAATTGCCCAGACACTTTCAGCAGGGGTTTCCCTGGGAGAGACACACACAGACACACACACACACACAGACACACACACACACACACATACACACACCAGTTCTCCTCTATATTGAACGCCATTTGGTAGGGGCATTGGGGTTGACAAGGGAATGAGGTGAAGGATTTCAACTAAGTAACATCACCACTGATAAGCTATAATGCTGCAAGAGTGGAGTTCTGACAGACAATGAGGCTACCAACACGAGCGAAAAACCCACTTCAACCTGTTCTCATCAGTCAACCTTGACATCTATCCTTGACAGGTTGGTAGGAGTCACCACTGCACAGTCAGGTGGAGACAGAGTGCTAGTGTACAGGTGTACAGTTGGTAGAATGTGTGAAAGCAGTCTGGGATATTAGAATAGTCAACCGCAGAGACAGCAATGCCATCAATGAAAATATGAGAAAAACGTTCTTCATATATTCAATGTGGGAT